>NC_136416.1:69897500-70600000 GCF_051521515.1 Lactuca serriola | reverse complement strand
ACTTTCAAATGGAAGATACAAAAGTTGCTTACATAGAGCTGTGGTAAACAACAAAACTCCAAGAAAGTCACTTGCTTTCTTTCTATGCCCAAAGAAGGATAAGGTGGTGAGCCCACCAAAGGAATTGGTGGATGAAAATAACCCAAGGGTATATCCAGATTTTACATGGGCTACTTTTCTTGAGTTCACTCAGAAGCATTACAGAGCTGACATGAACACCCTCCAAGCTTTTTCAAACTGGGTTGAACAGAAAACCAGCACAACTTGATATCACATCCATCAATGTCAACTAGTGTACTACTCTCTTTTTCTTTCCTCTCTTTGACACGCAAACATGAATATAGATGAAGCTGGATGATAATTGTCAAGGAGGGTTAAAGACTTAAATCAATATGCATGAAGATATATGCATGCTTTCATATCTTTCTCCTTTTTGTATTTTTAGGGTGACAATTGAAGGAGGAAAGCAATGTTAAGGACCCAAGGCAAGATTTTAATCTTCTTTGGGGGCTAAACTAGGAATAAAGAGAAGCATATAAATGAGCCAATTTTGTAATTTTCTTTTGGACTATATGTAGAAAAGCTTATTCAGTACCATTATCCTAGTATTTTAGCTGCTACTTGTATATATAAATGCCAAAAAAATATTCACTCATCACTAGTAGCGTTACCCTCTTTCTTTATATTCAATCCACGTTTCGTTTATGAAGTTTTGTCTTTTGTATTTATATCCAAATCTTTCCTCTAAATAATCATTCTCTTGGGAGCATAACTTGATTTACCTTCTTAAATCCATGCATATAGACTCGCATGGAGAGTATACGCCTGTTTCCTTTATAAACTATGCTTAAAACTAGCTAAAACATGAATGAAAAAAGATTGTCACGTGCACAATCAAAAGCTACTTGGGTATGCTTAGAATCGATGTTTGAAACAGCATAAAGATAAGCAACCACTTCAAATTAAAGTACGTACATACATGCACAATGAGAAGCTAATACGGCTTTCAGGCCGTCGTTGCCGGAAATTAAGTCCTTGGAACCGATGTCTCATAAAACAAGTCAACGTACATTAAACAGACAAAAGAAGTATTTTATATACATATAATAATTACACGTGAAACGTATTATTATAATCAAATATATCTAAAAAAAAAAAACAAACTAAAACCATTGATGAAGACACAATACCTTATCATGGAATGTAAAAGGTAAAACATTTCAAGATTTAGTAAAATAATTTTGAGAAGTGGTAAAACATGGGTGAAATATTTAATTTTGATAGGTAAATTAGAGTACGTAGGTACAGGATCGTGGTGGGGTGAGAGGGGGGGACTACATTTTGAGTTCGTCTACTCTGAAACCAACAGCACTACACCATGGTGATCCCACACTTCAAGAATGATCCGATGTCACATCTTTGGAAAATAGCAATGGTGTCATTGGATCTACTTTGGGATTTTTTTCAATCTTTATACTTTTTATTTTTTTTGTCATGGGTGGCAATATTGGAGGACAAATTAAAAGAGCCTAGCTAGGTAGGGTTATTTGGGTAATTTCATGCACGTATCAAGTAAAAAAAGATAGGACCCACAAAAATGAGTCATTCAGGAGGGATTAGGAACTAGAGTCCATTGACAGAGCTTTCCTTGTATTGGATTCTTCTACGACAATGGTTTTGGTTTTTAAGAAAAAACAAAAAATTACCTATTTTTTTTAAGCATTTTACAACTCATTTTTCTTTTCGAAATTACCATACGACACCATGCTAAATGGGTCTTAATTGGCAGGTTATGGTCCCCTCTTATTTAAGGCAATTTTTGTGTTAATCTCATCATTCTTCTTTTCGTTCGCGATATTATAAAACGCTTTTAATTTGTAATGGTTGAAGATGACATAAGGGTTAATTGAGTAAGTTTAATGTTAATATTTTTAATTTACATATGTTGGTATTTAGGCACTACCAGTAGTTGTATTTTTTTTTTTTTTTCTAAATAGTCATTTCACAGGCTTCCTTACAAAAATGTTATTGGATTTGTGAAATGATTTCTTAGCTATTATTACTTTTATTTTATTCTATTTTATTTTATGCTTTAGTACTTTTGTATATGTAAACTAGCACACGGTTTCGTTTAATTGTCAACATACGAAATGGTACTTTTTAGTTGTTTTCGATTTAGTTATTTTCCAGTGTTATTAAATTTTTGTCGTTTTACTTATTTATTATTGTTTATTAAATTTTATTGTGGCATAATAAAATAGGTTTTATTTTAGTAAAAGGAGTCGCAAAGTACGTAAAATTGTAGGATAGTTATTAGATATATGACATGTAAACCCGGATTGTCTAACATCTATACTAAGGGGTATATCAAAGTTTTATGTATACAATGTAAAATTCTATTTTAATTAAAACACTAACATCCCAAAATAAATTAGAGGTTTACAATAATATATATATATATATATATATATATATATATATATATATATATATATATATATATATATATATATATATATATATATATATATATATAAAAGAAACAACAAAGAATTATAACTATATATTCTAGTCTATATATTTGTGCTCCTATCTTTTCTTCTTTGGTATCATGTATGTTGCTGCCTGAAAACATAAACATATCAATAATATCACACACTGTGTGTGTAATGAGATAGTGTCTAGTGATATATTATGTTATCTTTTCTTATCATTCTTCTTGCTTCTCTTTCTCGTACTCTAACATACTACTCTTTTTTAATAGCATACACTGCTATTCTTTTTTTTCTTTAATCTATCTCTTTTGTCTTTCTTCCCTAATCTTTCTTTCTACTCTTTCTGGTCTCCTCTATCTTTTTCTCTGCCATCTACTCTATTTCTCATGCTCTTCTCTTAGCCTCTTCTCAGCCTCTTTGCATACTCTATCTTTGTCTCTAACTTTGCCTCTTCTCTTCTCCACTCTATCTCTTATTTTCTTTTTCTCTACTCTACTTTTTCTCCTCTCTATTTTCATCTCTAATGGATCATCATTTTGTTCACATTTAGACCCAACGGTCTCATTTCATACTCTAATATTCATTGTCGTCTAAGGGAAATAACATCCAAGTACATTACCGTGTATTCTCATTCGGTCTTACTCCTCACTCGCATTATCCCTCATGTATCCTTAATCTTTATTCTTCTCTACAATCCCCTAATGGATTCCTTACTCTTAATTCTTTAGGAATTATCTCTAAGTTCTTACAAAGAACTATCTAATCTTGTTCAATCTTACTCCTCACAGGAACCATCTATCCACATCTCTAAAAGGAATCATCATCCCCATCTCCGTAGGGACATAATCTCATCCCAGAGGAATCATGCTCTTTGTCCCCGAAGGAAACATACTCTTCTCCTCATAGGAAACATATTCTTGTCCTTGTAGGAACCATACTCTTGTCCCATAGGAACCATACTCTCTATTCCCGAAGGAATCTCTATCACTTGTCCCCTAAGGAGCCTCTATATGTCACCCCTAAAGGAACCATCTATCTCTTGTCCCCGAAGGAACCATCTTTCTCTACATCTTTAGCTTTGTTATCATCACATAACACTTGTTCCATAGACAATCTACCTCTTTATCTCATCAAGAGTTTATCTAATCTTTCTCTTATAGTAGTTAGCTCATTAAGTACTTAATAAATATCTATATTTAATAATATATTGGTCTTCTACACAATACCAATAATATCTAGATATACATATATACTCTTATGATTATATTACATATAATCATCTTTTGTCTCTATCCACTTTCTCTTAGGTATAGTAACAAACTCTTGCCATATTCAACCATATATAGGATTATATTACATATAATGCTACACTTTCGTTGTCTATTTTTATGGGTATTACTCAGAATACCCATATATTTTCCTTATACATATATACATGATGGAGATTAGTGTCTACAACCATAACAAATCGATAATATTATTGTAGTAGTGTTCTTTTGGGTTACACACAAGAGAAAAAAATAAAGAAGAACTAAAAAGATATTTATATTAGGGAATTATTTTATTAATTAATTAATTAGAAAACAAATGAATTTGGAATATTCCATAATGATTTGAAATACCAAGATAATTACAAATATATTTGTTAATTATCTTTATGGTTTCAAATTACATCCATATATAAAGAGCGGTCAAAATCTAGTTTTTAGTACATGAGATAATACTATTCTACCCCAAAAGTTAAGAACCCAAAGGAAAAACCCTACAATCACTGGAGCTCTTTAACCACACTATGATCGATCACACGTTGTGGTCCTTCACATATTCGTTTAATCGATTCTTATAGCATCTGGTGTTCAATGAGCTTTCAGATCTATGAAGGTTTTGTGTCTTGGATGCAATCACAAGAGAGACACTCTGCGTTGGGTTCTCAAGTTCGGTTAATTGGCTAGACAAAGAAATCCAAGAAGTACACGAATGTATGATTACTTTTTTTTTTATTTCCTTTAAAGTTTCATAGATTTTTTTGAGTTAGATCTACAGTTTCTAGTCTCTAGATTAGAAAAAAAAAAAAAAAAAAAAAAAAAAAAAAAAAAAAAAAAAAAAAAAAGTTGTCACTTCTATTGTCCCGATTTTGTCTTGGATTAGGCTCGAAACCCATCAGTGGTATCAGAGCTTATGGTTAACTCAAGTCTATTGGACTTAGAATTTGTTTTTGATTGTATGTTATGGTTTGTATGTGTAGGATTTATTTGTTCAATTTGTTATAAATAGTCTAGAAATTTGTCGTGTTAAAATTGAATTTGTGTATACTTGATAAAAACAACTTTTGAATCGTTCTGCATCTTTGCCAAGTCATGGTGGGTCCTCCACTATGTCGTGGTTCATGTTGGTGTTGAATTAGAATCGCGACTACCTCGTCGCCATATTGTGGTCCCTACCTGGACAAATCATGGTGTGCTGCTAAAAACATAAATTAATGTTTAATTGTCTTGTTTTATGTGTCCCACAACGTTGTTTCACATTCCCCAACGTCGTGGACCATATGTTCCAAAATTATAAATTTGTTCCTTGTTTTCGGTTGCTTCGTTCCTTTTTGATTTTAAAACACATACAAACTAGCCTTTATATTAAAAGATAAATTATAAGATTAATTAAAAAACAAAAGATTTGGAACTTAATAATTTAAGTGTTGAATTACATCTTTTGTTTAGTCAATAGAATTAAAAGACATAAAATTTATAGTGCTTCAATTCCAAATGTATATATATATATATATATATATATATATATATATATATATATATATATATATATATATATATATATATATATATATATATATTAAAGTCGTATTTTTATTTATCACACTAAAATACTAGAATTGCGTCCTCGCGTGTTTCTCAAATGTACATTGTTACACCTTCTTTATTGCTATAAGGATGGTTTAAGGTAGTTCTTTTGATTCCTAATGAGGCAGGCTTTTATGTAGCATTTAGTGATCGCCACCCGCACTGCCTTCTTGCATTTTATGTAGAGTTATCGAAAGGGTTTGATAAGATAATTGTGTAAAGTTAAAAGTATTGACTTATGCTCACCACCATCACCGCCTTATTTCATTTTAAGTAGAGTTACCAAAAGGGTTTGATAGGATAATTGTGCAAATAAAAAGTATAATAAGTAGCAAAAAAAATTTATAATAATGTGAATATTATGCTTCCCATGGAAATTATCCATTGTGGTATATTCTTTTTCACTTAAGCATGTGTAGTTTACTAGGTCGTCAAGAGAAGAATATAGTCAAAGAAAGGTATATGGTGATCGTGATTCTCAAGCATTACTTGAGTCGAATCTCATTGTGCCTTCACATGGTCGATTCACCAATTAGGTTCATGATCGTCGACTAATCTAGTCATAAATGCTAAAAAAACATTGGAAGAGATTAACATGCAATGATATAAGTCAATAAATCTCGTTTTCTAGGAATCTCATAGAGATTGAGATCGAGAATAGTTTGTCCACCTAAATAACTTCATTGTGTAATATATGGCTAATCAACTTTACATAGTGAAGCCAAATATGGATCCTAGCCTTTTGATTAATAATTTGATAATGGGTAATTATACTAAAAGGATTTCTTGATCAAACTAATTATGTTTCTCTTTTTCTTTAATAGGTGGCTCCTAGTTCTAGTGCTCCTCTCCCTTCTGTACCGACCACTTCTTCATCAAAATTCTTAGTACTCCAACTCCTCTCGCGAGAAAAGTTTAATGGTCCAAATTCGTATCCTGAGGATCACTCTGAGGTACAAAAAAAAGAAGTATATCTTGGATGAGCATCTGGATGAGGAATTTCCTGATGATACAACTAAAGAAAAGGCTGCTAAACATGAAAAGTGTCGTTGTTATTCTGTCGATGTCTCATGTCTGATGTTGGTTACCATGTCTGTAGAACACCAAAATTGTTGCGAGAATCTTAGGGCATACGACATGAAAGAATAGCTTAAAGACATGTTTCATGAGCAAGCTCAAACTGATAGATTCAAGGTCAAGCAAGCAATTTTAGGTTGCAAACAACAGGATAATGTTTATGTGGGTGCCTATGTGCTAAAATTAAAAGGGTGCTTTGATATACTTGAACTTCTTGGCACCTTATTCACTCAAGAGTTGGCTATTGATTTCATTCTTAACACTTTGATTAGTGAATACAAGCAGTTCGCCATAAACTACTATATAAACGGTTTGGAAAAACAATATCATGGAGCTACATGGGATGCTCAAGACAGCTGTGGGAAGCATAGTTCAACCAATGAACTCAAGTTCAAGCACTCATGTTCTTATTATCAAGGAAAGTGGTGTTAGTAGAAAATTGCCCTCTTTTCCATATGCTAAGAGACAAGGGAAAAAGAAAGTTAGTGCTCCTAATTCCAACCCTAAGAATGACGTTTTTGACATACCACCTGTAACACCCAGCTAAAAATAAAGTACACTTATTTTTTAAACCTGTGTACTTCATACAAACAAACATACAAGTCATTATCATTTAAATCAAAAGATAGTAATACAAGATTGGGTTGGAGTCAGGTTTACAGTTTCTATACAAAACATTAAAAAGTTTAGTCATCAAAAGAAAAACATTATGGCTACTCCATTTAGCTCTTTCCATTATCCGTAATACTTGTACCTACAATCAATAAGTAATTTACAATAATAAGCTTAAGGCTTAGTGAGTAACTTTACCTATAATATTAAGAATTTCAATCATAAATATCGTCTATTGCGTCAACTGAACTCATATACCCTCATGAGTATAATACATAAATCTCATATATTTTACATCAATCTCATTTAATATTGATGCCTCATATCAAGAATTTATCGATCTCAATCAATCTCATCATGCATATCATCAAAACTATGTCAAGATCATCTCAATGGATTTTTCATCCATAAGTAATCAAATTACCCCTCATGGGTATACTAATATTAACTCGCATTTTATATCTATCTTTATCTTCTTTTCAGTTTACATATATTTTCAACAAAATAAATACTATGGTATAAACTTGAAATCTATCTAAACATGCCAGCAATCATAAAGTCAAGTTTACTCACCTTGTCCTTTATGGTTTATTTAGATGATATCCCAACTTTGGAACCTCCTTGTTTGGTTCTTCCTCTCGATTTCCTAATCACAATTATCTCATAAACATCATTAACATGATCAATTACACATTTCAACAAATGTTCGTACTATTAAACTATATCAGTACTTTATCATGAACGGAATTTATAAGTACATCAATTAATAAATGCTCATACTGTTAACCATAGTCACAACCGATTTAAACAAATACAATAATCACTCCTGGTTGAACTAAAAATATAGCATAGGGAAGCAAGGTTGAATCTTCAGGGACACAACCTAACGGTTAATGCCTTTTTGCATTAGGCACATTCTAGTCAATAAAGCAAAAATTATAAAAAAGGGTTTTTTTAATTAAACTAAAAACTAAAAATTGTAGCGAAAATAAACTAAACGCAAATCAATAATTAAAATGATTTTAGTTCTGTTGCGACTTTCCTAATCATGCTATTAGCCTAGATCTGGTTATTCAAAATGCATTTTATTTAAGCTAGTACTGAGAAAAACTAACAAGATCTACTATAATCTCTTTTACCTAAATTAGTTAACCAAAATAAGCTCTTTAAATTAACCCTAACTTTTTACTGTTCAATTAAACAAGACCTTAATTAAATCAGAAATTCAACTTTATGATATGTGTAAAACTTCCAGCAATACCCAATACTTTTCACAAGATCGGAAGTGTAAAGATATGATTTTCAATTTATACCAGAGTTAAATCCCAAACACAAAACCAATCTGATACTTGTTACTTATTATCAGTTGACAAGAACAATTACAGATTCTATTAACTAATTACCTGGAATGATAAAAACCCTAGCTAGGTAATCAGACTAACAAGAATTAAAAATCAAACATTCATTAAGTTCAAAACTGAATGGATAGAAACACAAAAAGAAAACCAGATCTAATAAGTAATCACATGAAAAGTACTAGTCTAATGTAGAACCGAAACCTAGGGTTTTAGCCAGACATAGCTAAAAACGAATCTAAACTAGTAAAAAGAAAAGTTAAACGAATAATCTTCTAAACTAAGTGTGTGAAATGATTCACAACCTTTAAATCTTCAAAATTCGCTGAAAGGTATCTGAAATCGTGTTCAAAAGTGTTTTTCGTCGTTTGGAATCGTCTAACCTCGGAATCTAATAATAAGGGGCGTATTTATACTCAGGACAGAAGCTTTCAGAACAAGTCAGTGAAAAATGTTGTCACAAATGTCAGGTATGTGATCGTAGTTTTTCAGGTTTTTTCCAGATTTACCCTTAAATTATGATGCTATTTTTGATGTTTTTGGAACTTCGGGACAGAAATGTGATCACATATATGGGTTATGCGATTGCATTTTTTCAAATTTCTTATAGAACTGTGTTTAAATGAAGTATGATGCCAAATCTGAAGTTTCTAGAGCAGCGTGCAAGAACTACAATTGCATAATGGACATATGCGACAGCGGTTTTTGCTTTTTCTTCTCAAATGGCTTCCGGATGACTTATTTTGACCTTAAGAATCTTCATTGCATTTATGTGATCATGGAAACTGAAAGCGTGACTGCAAATCTAGGTTTCTGGCTTGTTTCAGACGTGATTCATATGTTTAAGTACTCTATGTTATTCCTTAGCATCCTTCCTCAGTTCCAGCAGCAGTTAAGCTCCGAACATGCATACAGCTGATCCCAAAGTGCTGCTCCATTCGATCTTGTAACATCCAGAATCTAGAAGTTCAATTATGGAAATAAATTCCCTTTTTAGGGGCCAACTCATCGAGTCTATGGCATAAACTTGACGTGTTGGAAGCATTTCGGGCGCATGTTTTTATGGACCAACTCGTCGAGTTAGTGAAGGAACTCGACGAGTTGGACGCTGTTTGAGAAATGCTAAATTTTAGGTTTTGCACCCTATTTAAACACCTAAGTTCTAGGTGGTAGGCTCATTCCCAACCTCCACAGATCCTAACCCTAATCTCGAAACCCTAGAGCCTCCTTGAGTGTTGTGAGCTCATTGTGGGTGTGTTTAGGTGTGTGGGAAGCTAATTAAAGGGGATATAGGCTTGGTACAAGGTGGTGGTTAAAGTAGGAGCTTTCAAATCTCGATTCTCTGCTCCATTTCCAACACATTTTGGGTATAAAGTTCTAGCCTTGCTTAATATTTGCTTATATATCTTCTTTGGTTAAATTGCATGCTTTTAGCCAAAGATGGGCGATTGTTGGGGAAGTAGAAGTCCTGAGTGTTTATTCATTCAGATCTATGATCTTCATAAGTTCTTTTGGCATAGAGGTGCCAACTTTATGGTCATAAGGGTTTCATGCATCTATTAAGCTCTTCTTTTCGTCTCTTATGAGCTTTTAAGCCTGTCCTATACATGCATGGTGATTAAGTGATTATTGATTAAGCCCTTAACCTTTTAATCCTAGGGTTTGGGTTTTGAGCACACTTGGTTGGTCCCTAGAGGTAAAGTTTGAAACTTTACCCTTCTAGATGCTATTTCAGTTAAGATTTGAGTAGAGAAGTTGTTAGCTTTGATTAGGTTGGATTAATGGTTTAAGATGTTTGGTTCCTGAAGAACTCGGCTAGTTGGATCGGATATTCGCAACTTTGCAGTCTGATGAAGGAAACTCGATGAGTTGCATGTCATCTCGACGAGTTGGGTCAACTTGGGCCATTGAATTTGACTTTTGACCCTGTCTTTAACCAAGTTGTTCTAAGGGGGTACTTGAGGTAATCCGAATTGTAATTAAGAAAATTATGGGCTTAGGATAAGACCCGTATAGGATTGGGCCCGATTTAGAAAATTAGGCCATTAGTGGGCCTTTGTGGATCTTTTGGATTTAGGCCTTAGTTTTGGATCATGTTGGGTCAGGGATAAAATGGTCATTTTACCCCATGTAAGGATTTTGGATTATAGCATGGAACCCAATTTTTAATTTGCTGTGTTGTTAGTATTTATAGTTCGGGAATCCGACAGGATAGTAGCTAAGGATTTCTTTTAGTGAGCTTCTGCATTCGAGGTGAGTCTTCTCACTATATCCATGGGTTAAAGGCACCAATGCCAGCCCATTACATGTTATATGGTAGGCTAGTTGTCTCTATCATACTTGCATGGAAGACCCCAGGGGGAGCCCGTGGCATTTGGATATCAGACCATGGGGGAAAGCCCATGGCATTTTAGGTAAAGACTATAGGGGAGCCCATGGCATACTAGATAAAGACCATGGGGGGAGCCCATGGCCACTATGTTGATGTTGCATGATAATCTATGTTTGTATGTTGTATGGTATTTTGGGGAACTTACTAAGCTTTGTGCTGACGGTTTTCAGTTTACATTTCAGGTACTCCGATTATCAAGTGGAAGAGCTTGGGATGATTGTAGAGCACACACACCCCATGTTTCCGCATATTGTGAATTACTCTAGTTAATTGATGTTTTGCTAAATATTGGTTACTCTGGTTTTATGAAAACAATCTGTATTAATGATTTATCTAATTAAAAAATAAAAAATTTTGTGTCGTGATTTTGGGTCGTTACATAACTATCTGAAAATTATACAAAAAGGCTAGTAGTACGGGAATTCTGATAGAAGACATGAGCTAAACATTATTAAACTAATGACATGCAAATGTACAAAATATGATGTTAAATGCTAATAAAAACTACCCTAAAAGATGCATAAAATGGCATCTATCAAATCTCCCCAAGCTTGAACCGTATTTCCCTTCAAGTAAGAAAAAGATTAAACATTATAAACAAATGGAAAGATATAGATGACCTAAAAAAAAATTTATAATAAAAATTGAAATCACTTGAACTAAAAATAATTGAGTTTTATCTGTTACGTTTAAATCATCATTTTCCAAAATATAAAAATGAGTAGGAAAAATAAGGTCACCCACTTAGACGAGAACACCCTCCAATACACCTTTTGGTTGTACTATCGAGTGATCTACTAACTAAATGAGTGTCCCGATCTTTTATAAAGTTCCTAATTTAAATTTTTTAAAACCTGAAAAGCGAAGGACATTGACTGATGCGCCAAGGTCAAGCATGACATTTGAAAATGTAAGGTTCCCCAACTTACAAGGAACTGAGAAAATTCATGGATCCTTGCATTTTGGAGGTAAACCCTTTTGCAAAATGTTAGAAATATTTTCTTATCTTTGATAGTTACATTAATTTTAAATATTTTCTTTGAGACACATAAATTTTTTAGAAACTTGGCATAAATAGGGATGATAGTATCCAAAAGTGGAATATTTACCTCAACCTTACGAAAAAATTCCATGATGTCTTCATCCTCTCTTTCGCGCTTCTTATTCTCAGTCTTGATGGAAATGGAGGTAGGGGCTTTTACTCCTTCAGATTCTACTTAGTTGGTTGTGTTGTTTCTGTTCTTTTATTATCTTCAGCATCTTCTTCAACCAACACCTCTTCATATTCCTCTTCATCAGCTTTTTCTATTTCTTTTACATTTACTTCTTCAACTAGAACTTCTTCATATTCCTCTTCAACTTCTTTTTCTAGTTCAAATATGCTTGGGTATCCATAACTTTTCTCACTTCTTGAGGAAATAGTACTCACATTGTTCTTTGCATTTTTTTCAGTGTGCCCTAGTAACTTTCCTAAAGATTCCAGATGAACCACAGAAGTCGCAAGTTGAGACACCTGTGGTTCCAGATTCTTGATACTGGCTCTAGTTTCGTTATGAAACACTTGGTTTCTCGTGAAAAGACTCTTAACAATATCTTCTAAGCCATAATAGAACTGTTGTGTTATTGATGTGAGTTCTGATTCTGAAAATTTTGACTATGATAATTTTGTTAATTCGGATTCTGAAACTTGGATTGAAATTTTGGTAGTTGATACTTTCGCCGCTGATGGAATCTCGGTGGCATCTGATATTGTTGTTACTACTGAAAATTATTTTGATAATTGTTCTGATAGCCTCTGATAGCTTTTACTGCAATTGTATCCTGTTGAAGGAACAGACACATATCAGTTGGATGTTCCGTCTTCAAGTAGATTCCACATGGTTTCCTTGTGGATGTTTTTTCCTTGGTCAACAGCCGAAAAACTTTTGTCAGTTCGGAAATTTGAGATTCCAGATAACCATTACTAACTTCTTTTATTCCTCTTGACTGATCCGGATACCATTCGTCTTCATTACCAGAATGCTTCGAATCAATCGCTTACTTCTTAATCGACTCTTGGATTCTGTTGGCGTCATATCTGTTGGATATAGTGTGTAAGTCCATAACTATATTTGGTATGTACTTGACCCGACCCGGCATGGTCCATTTGGGTTGCACTTCATCCGAACAATTTATGGATAATATTTGAGAATAGTACATGTTATGATTTATTAATAAGTTCTAATATATTAATATAAGATCATATTATTTAATTAGTATTGATCTATAATTAATCTAGGATTAATTTAGAGATCAAAGATATTACTAATTAAATATGGGCTTTTATATTTATATAGTGTGGGCTAATGCTTATTTGGAATGGGCTAGGCTTGCATGGGAAAGTCCATGGATACTCCATGGAGCTTTAACCCATGGATCTCATGGAAATGAAGAGACATGGGTATTAGGGTTTACATGGATGTAACCCTAATCCATCACACTATATAAAGGAGCTTTTGGTTCTTGAAATCATACTAGTTGACACTTGTTGAGGTGAGGGCAAATTTCAAGATAGTAGTGACTATTCTCTCAAAGTTCCAAGTTTGTGGTGATTTGTGATTTCCATTTGAGGCATCCACACTATTGGTGCTAGGCTCTAAAACTCCAAGGAATCAACTACAACTACAAGGTAAGTGTTTCTACTAGCTTTATTTGATTCAAGTTCCGCATGCCATACTAGTTAGGATATGAACCTTGGAAAAATAATTATTTGCATGTATCTTAGACAAACATAGATCCAAGGTTTATTAGGGTTGCATGTACACTTAGGAAGTGTTAGAATGCTCAAAACCCATCAGTGGTATCAGAGCCTAGGCTTGTTTGTTTGATACTTGATGCAAAATGTCACACCCCAAAACCAAGAACGGCGGAAACGTTTTGGGGCGGAGGACGTCATGTACAGTATCACAACAATGAAAAGTAGTAAACAAGCAACAACATCATCCATTGCATTAATAATATAATTATTATACTAATGTGTTCTGTCAAATTTTGATAAATACTAAAGCATAAATCAAAATGAAAGATAAGTCTTGAACAAGCTCCATCTTCCTTTCTCCTTGCATCGGTACCTGTCTATGATGACCTGAGGATAGAAGTAATTTTGAAAGCGAGTATCAGCTTTAAAGCTGGTGACATCATAAGTATTTAGTGTCTTAATTTGTATGTAAGTATTTGTATGTAAGAATTTGTAAGTCTATGTATTGTAAGTATTGAAAGTGTATATGAACTGTAAGTGTTTGAAAAACCCTAGAATCCCTATGATTCCTACTAGTATATGAAGGTGTCTTCTACCAAGACCTAACTGTTCTGCATGTAGTCTTCTACCAAGACCTAACTGCTCTGAACGTGTGTCCCTTGTAAGAGTATGTATGTTCTCAAGTATAACTATCATTATCCAAAAATATAGTTTCTACATTACTGTGTGTCGTGTGAATGTTCACGAAGTGAATGTAATGGGAAAATGAAATAGTACTATGGTGTAGTGCTATAAGAACTACTGTCGTACTAATTACCTTAAACCGGATTTATATTAAGGCATTATGTGATAAATTGCACCATACTATAGACTAGTAACAACGACAATGTATAGTCGAAAATAAGGTATGATGTTTGGCACCCGCAGACCTGCAGGTCCCGCTGTAGCTAGCAGCAAGGTGTAGGATTTTCAATCTAGTATAGATCTATACGCAAACTCACGCTCTCCCTCCAAGAGACTATGGCTACAACTCGGGTCATGACATTTAAGTCATGCTCCGATTTAAATCACAATAATTAACGTATTCTTGTATATGTACTGTAATGAACTGTTCTAGCTGTAATGTACGTGCTCTCTACCTAGCAAGTATAGTAATGTAATCATTCTAGTATAGTTGTATATGTAATGTACTGTAATGTTCTAGAAAGTATTGACTCATGAATGAACTGACTCATTGTATGATATCGCGTTCTAGTAATTGTTCTAGTATCTTCCTAAACTACCCATATGGTAGTTTACTAGTAATCTAACTGGTACGTATGAACATGGATGTATACCCTTGCTACCCAAGGGCATATGATGAACTGGAAGGACCTTTTATGACTATATATGTACACATGATATATAACTAATATTTAAACGACTTTCGGACGAATACCCGATATCCCACCAGACCACATCTCAAGCGCGAAAAGGAAATAGGGTGGATAGCCTTCCTAAGTCTTTTAAACATTCCTTATATAACCATACATATAGAGGCATGCAATTTATAATATAAAAGCATAAATAAGTTTTGTAAGACATTTGAAACATAAATATTATTTTAAGAAAAGATCGACTTGATGTCAATCTATAAAACAATTTGAAGGCATAAGTTTGATAAAACAGTTTAAGTATAAGGAAACGTTTGTTTGAAACACAGTTGTAAATAAGTTTGAAAGGTAATGTACAGAGTAAGATGCACAGTGTAATAAGGAGTTTAAAACATATAAAATGTTTATAAAAATCATTTGAAGGAAACTGTTATGTAAAATGGCTAATGAGTAGCCAAATCGTTTGAATGTTGTATATTAATCACATGTGATTGATGTAATAACTAGCATAATTCTACTTATTAATCACATGTGATTGATATAAGAAGTAGCATGATTCTACTTGTATCCCCCCCATAAAACATTTAAAAATAGTTTAAAACATTAGTTAAGGGGTATGAACTCACCTGCAGTAAGTGACTGGAATTGAACAGACTGTTGTCGTACGGAAGGATCGGACAAGTGCTTGGTGTCAAGTGAAGACTTAGACACACACAATGATCCTAATTACATATAAAAACATATGTATATAAATAATTAGTGATTAAAACACTAATTATACAAGTATAAACATTTAAACGCGAGGAAAACACTTTTAGTCAAGTGCTAGGAGGCTAATGGGTTGCAACAAAGGAGTGCAACGCCTCTAATGGGAGTTTATGGTCTAAAGACCATATGTCTTGGAGTTTACGGCCCAGGGGAGTAAACTCCTGGCCGTAAACTCTCAACTAAGCCTCTAAATGAAGTCTAACAATTTTACAACTCATGTGGTGAATTGTTTCAAGGCTAAATCAAGTGTTTGGGTGCCATATTAACTCCTTTGGGGAGTTTACGGCCTAGAGACCATATTCCCTTGGAGTTTACGGCCGTAAACTCCCTTGGGAGGGTTTTTATGGTGTTTTCAAGTCTCAAACATTTCTAGGTAGTGATCTATGGTGGGTTCTAGGCATAAGGAAGGAGTTAGGGTGTCATTTGACCCCTTTATAGGTGTTTATGGCCCAAGAGTTTGTCTTGGCCGTAAACTCCTTTTTCTTTGTGTTTCCTTATGATTTCTAGGCTATAAACAATTTAGAGTACTTGTCCTAATTTAGCCTAAGCCTTAGGAAGTGTTTGTGGCATCAAAACACCCCTATTTAGAGTTTGTGGCCCATGAACCAATTCGCCATGTGTTTACGGCCGTGAACACCCCTAGGTGTTGGTATTTTGATTGTTTTGGGTCTTAAACACATCAAGGTAATGTGCTATGCTAGTCTATTGGTTCAATGAAGGCATTTAGGGCACTTTGGGCACTTAACATGGAGTTCACGGCCCAAGAAGTTCCTTGGCCGTGAACTCACTTTCCTCATTGTTTTGAAATGATTTTGGTGTTCTAAACATGAAATGAAGGCTTCTAGTTCGAGTTCTAAAGCTTTGAGGGTCATTGGAACCCTTTAGGACCTTAAAATGGAGTTTACTCCCCAAGAACGTTCTTGGGCGGTAAACTCCCAGATCTCACATATTTGACATGTAATCTATGTTATTAAGCTTATAACAAGTATTATAAAACAACTAGAGAAGTATACTCACGATTTGGGATGAAAACCCGAAGATCCGTGAGAGAGAATATTGACTTTTCTCTAAATGGAATTCAACAAATGAACCAATTTGGTTCAGAATTCTATTTATAGTCCGGAGATATTTTTTGCAGAAAATATTTTTATTCCTGGAACGAACTCTAATGTCCTAGAGTATTGGAATAACAGTGTTGCACAAAACCCTAGTGCATCCACTCTCCTAATATCTCCTTAAGTGTAAAATCCTGAAAACTGCCAAACTTATACTCGAAATCTGAGTTTTCACTGTAACTGTTCTACTTCTATTGGCTTCAAATGGTTTGTTCAGAATGGAAATTTCGGATTGTCACACAAAATAGTTGAAAAAGGCGAAAAACTTGCTATCTGCCTGATGAACTCGACGAGTCCATGGGGGGACTCGCCGAGTTCATGTGAATCTTCAACCTACTCGCCGAGTAGGTTCATGCACTCGGCGAGTAGGAGCCACAGAGTGCAGATTTTCGACTTTAGTTGTTGGAAATGGACTAGGAATATTCCCCTAAACTGTTTTGGTACTTGAAAACTTGTTTTAGATGGTGTAATGTTCATGCTAATTCATTTACAACAACATGATATCAAAATTACAAAGTTTTTAGTGTAGTTTTGATTCATGAAAGTGTTCATGTTCATGTTCTTGATCTTATGATGTTTAGATGATCATAGGAATTATTTGTAACCTATGTGGTAGTTTAATTCTTGATCATAATGTGTTTTAATGGAGTCCATAACTTGTCCTCAAGTTATGGAAAACCATAAGTCACTTGAATTTAAAACCATTAAAAGAACACAAGAGTTAGAAAAAATGAAGAGTCTTCATTATATTACTCTAATAAACTCATAAGTTACAAGAAATGAAAAGTTTTGAAAGTTTACAAAACTTGCCCTCAAGTTTTGGAACAAGTAAAGTCATGCTAAAAAACTTTAGTTCCAACTCTTAGAATTTTAAAAGCTAAAATTCAACCTTTATACTTATATTATTATGATTTAATAATTATGTATATATGTATAAGAACAAAGTCGTCTTACTGCTAGTACGCCTCATTCATGAAGCCGGTCTATAAGGTAGGTATAAGGTTGTTGCCTATAAAATGGCAACTTAATGGGTGTCCACTCTCACCCACCGCTTGCTTGATTGGTGGAGGGTCGTTAGCCGAACGGGTAAGACAAGGACTTATAAATTCTCATTAAAAGTATGATGAATATTATAAAGTAACTAAATGTTTTATTAAATTCCCAATCTTAGTTACTTTAGGAAAAATGTGAATAAGGTGCTAATCCATGAAATTACACTTTACACTTTGTCTAAGTCGTTAATGGAGCGTGTGTGGTTAACTGGCACACTAACTTGGACTTAACAAGGTAGGTAAAGGGTGACTTAATATTTATCATAGTATCGATGGAGCGTGTGTGGTTAACCGGCACATCAATTGAGGGGTAATTTATTAAGGGTACCAAGTAATTTGCATGGTTACTTCACACCTCGTTTTGTGATCCTCGGCATCCCAACCACAAAACTTGGAGGGCACACTCGAGATTGAAACATGCCTTTGAAAAGTTCATCGAATCTCAAAAGAATCTAGGAATTTCTAAGTACCAAATAAAAAACTTAATATTTACTATTTCGTTTTTTGGTGGAAATTGGTGAATCGTCATTCACCTACCTTTCAAATATGTTATTACTTAGACTACGGCATACCTCTTCTAAGTTATAATATATTGTGATTGGATCCAAGCCTTAATAGTACATTTGGGTGTTTTATTAAGGACTATCTCTATATCTAAACTAAAACCTTCTTTCTTCATTTTCAGATGTCTGCAAACACTACTGCTTTTGGCTCTAATCCCAATGGCTCCTTTACCCTTATGAACTTATGTGGGAAAGTCAGTTTTGATGGGTCCAACTTTAATGAATGGATCAGAAACATCAGAATGATTACTCGCTACGAGGATAAGGAATATGTCCTCGATAAGGAGCTTAAGGAGATTGATGAGTTAGTTTCTACTCCTCAAGAGATCGCTGAGTCTAGGGCACATGAAAGAGATGCCACCAAAGTGGCATGCATCATGATGGCCACAATGACTGCGGATCTCCAAAAATCTATGAAGATTTCTAACCCTATGAGATGCACCAAGACTTGATGGAAAGATACCATCAAAGTGCTCGACAAGA
The DNA here is from genome assembly GCF_051521515.1 of Lactuca serriola. NCBI lineage: Eukaryota > Viridiplantae > Streptophyta > Magnoliopsida > Asterales > Asteraceae > Lactuca > Lactuca serriola. The sequence goes on along the minus strand of NC_136416.1, from coordinate 70,581,126 downwards.
GAGGTATGAAATCATCTCCTCCATGATAACAACTCGCATGAAGGATGGTGAACCCATCACGGCCCACATGCAGAAAATGCAAAGATTTGTGGACCGTTTGCTGAAGCTTAATGTGAACTTCCCCGAGGAGCTTGCAATAGATATCATTTTGCACTCCTTACCTTCATGTTATGATCAATTCCGCATGACATACCACATGAACAAGGAAGAAGTCACACTCAACAAACTTCAAGGACTCTTAAAGACCGCGGAAAGTGGTCTTAAGGGTAAGGTGGTTGTGACTACTCCTACTTCTACAAACTCCGCCCCTGTCTTGGCAATCGGGAAAGGACGAGGGAAGAAGAGAAAGAGTTCTTCGAAGGGTACCAAGGTTAGGACCCTTGATGGCTCTTCTTCAAGTGGAACCAAGAAAGGTTTCATCACTCCTTCTTCTGACCCAAAAGAGGCTGAATGCTTCTATTGCCATGAAAAGGCACATTGGAAGCGGAACTGCCCAAAGTACCAGCAAGATGTAAAGGATGGGAAAGTTAAACCCAACCATGCATGTATTTACACTATCATTTCTAATAACTCACCCCATTCTAAATCTTGGGTCCTTGATACCGGTTGTGGTATTCATATTTGTTGTGACTTGCAGGGACTAAGAAGAAGTGAGAATGTGGAGCAAGAAAGAATAAACTTAATCATGGGGAATAGGAAAGTTACACCTGTCACCAAGATTGGAGTTTATACTTTGTCGCTAAGTAGTGGGTTTAGTTTAGATTTGAATAAATGTTGTTATTCGCCAGAAATGGCAAGAAATATTATTTCCTTTCATGCATTGTATAAACAAGGTTTTACCTTTTTATTTAATAATGAAGTTGGTTCTATTGATGCTTTCTTTAATAATGTTCTTTATTTTAAAGCATTACCTTGTGATGGCGTGTATGAAACAGTATCTGTGGTTGATAACTTAGGAAATAATGTGATGTGTATTGATTCTATTAATAATAATAACTTGGATAAAGCATCATTATGGCATTGTCGACTTGGACATATAAGCAAGAAGCGCATAGGCCAACTCCAAAAGGATGGAGTCTTGGAATCATTTGACCTAAAGTCAGATGATAGTTGCGAATCGTGCTTACTTGGAAAAATGACAAAGTCACCCTTCACAGGTTCTTGTGAGAGGGGTGAAGGTTTGTTGGACCTAGTACACACGGATGTGTGTGGACCATTCAAACATGCCACAAGGGATGCTAATCGTTATTATTTGACTTTTATTGATGATTACAGTAGATATGGATATGTCTATTTAATCAAGCATAAGTCAGAGACTTTCGAAAGGTTTAAGGAATTTAAACAGGAAGTCGAGAATCAATTGGGCAAGAACATTAAGATGCTTCAATCCGATCGTGATGGTGAGTATCTTAGTTCAGAGTTCCTTGACTATCTAAGGGAATGTGGGATAGTCTCACAATTGACACCTCCCAGGACACCACAGTTGAATGGTGTAGCTGAGAGGCGTAATTGAACCTTGTTGGATATGGTTCGTTCCATGATGAGTCAAGCTTCGCTACCAATATCATTTTGGGGGTATGCCTTAGAGACTGCCGCCCATATCCTTAATCTAGTCCCTACAAAGAAAGTTGCCAAAACTCCTCACGAGATGTGGACTGGTAAAGTACCCAAACTAGACCACATCAAGATTTGGGGTTGCGAAGCTTTTGTGAGGCGCGAGTCTCATGATAAGCTAGAACCCCGAAGCGAGAGGTGTATTTTCATCGGCTACCAACAAAGATCCTTTGGTTACCTCTTTTACAGACCTAGTGATAATGTGGTCTTTGTAGCAAGAAGAGGAGTCTTTCGTGAGAGAGAATTTATAAGCCAAGGAGACAGTGGGAGGCAAATTGACCTTGAAGAACTTCAAGAGTCAAGTGGTGAAGGAACTTCAAACCCTAGCCCTCAACTTGAGGAGGAAACTCCTGTTGAGCCAATTGACGATTCTGTACCTCTGAGACGTTCCACGAGAGTTAGGAATGCACCTGAGCACTACTATGGTTTTCATATTACTGTGGAAGGTGAGACACTTATTAGTGATGAGACACTAGTAGGTCTGGATGAACCTAACAGTTACGCGGAAGCCATGGCAGGCCCCGAGTCTGCGAAATGGAAAGAGGCTATGGATAGCGAGATACAATCCATGTATGACAATCAAGTTTGGAACTTGGTTGAGAATATACCAGGTCGTAAGACTGTAGGGTGCAAATGGGTCTTCAAGAAGAAGATCGACATGGATGGTAAAGTACACACTTATAAGGCTAGACTGGTTGCAAAGGGCTTCTCTCAAATTCCTGGAGTGGACTATGATGAGACCTTTTCTCCAGTAGCCAAGATTAAGTTTATTCGGGTTCTGTTAGCCATACCTGCATTTCATGACTATGAAATATGGCAAATGGATGTCAAAACCACTTTCCTTAATGGAAAGTTGGCTGAAGATGTTCACATGAGTCAGCCAGAGGGTTTTGTCAGCAACGAGTACCCTAATAGAGTGTGTAAGCTTGAGAAATCCATTTATGGATTGAAGCAAGCACCTCGCAGATGGAATCTTTGCTTTGATGAAAAGGTCAGGGAATTTGGATTTTCTAGGAGTGAAGATGAATCTTGTGTTTATGTCAAGGCTAGTGGGAGTATTGTCAGCTTCTTGGTATTGTATGTGGATGATATACTACTCATAGGAAATGACATCCCAACTTTGCAGGAAGTTAAGTCATGGCTTGGGAAGTGTTTCTCTATGAAGGACCTAGGAGAAGCTGCCTATATTCTTGGGATAAGGATCTTGAGAGAGCGGATTAAAAGACTAATTGGACTTAGTCAAAGTACCTACTTGGACAAAGTGTTGAAAAGATTCAACATGCATAACTCCAAGAGAGGTGAGTTACCCATTCAGAGTAACGCCAAATTGAGTAAGACACAAAGCCGTAGTACTAAGGCTGAGATAGCAGAAATGAGTCGACTTCCTTATGCTTCAGCTGTAGGATCGATCATGTATGCTATGATGTGTACTCGACCTAATGTAACCTTTGCTTTGAGCATGGTTAGCAGGTATCAGGGGAACCCTAGCAAGGAACACTGGACTGCGCTAAAGAATATCCTCAAGTACCTACGAAGGACTAAGGACTGGGTCCTTACCTTCAGTGGGAGTGATGACTTGAGAGTTGTAGGGTATAGTGATGCTAGCTTCCAGACTGATAGGGATAATTTCCGCTCTCAGTTGGGCTGGGTCGTTACCTTAAACGGAGGAGCAATCACTTGGAAGAGTTCCAAGCAGGAGAGAGTGGCTGATTCCACTTGTGAATCAGAGTATATAGCAGCAAGCGAGGCAGCAAAGGAGGCTATATGGCTAAAGCACTTCATCGGAGACCTTGGAGTTGTACCAGCTATAAAAGAGCCAATGGAGATTTTCTGTGACAACAATAGTGCGGTTGCCTTAGCCAAGGAACCAAGAGATCATGGGAGATCTAGACACATTGACAGAAAATATCACTTCATCAGACATCGAACAGAAGAAGGAGTTCTCGTGGCTAAGAGGATATCATCGGATGAGAACCCAGCAGATCCCATCACGAAGGCACTAAGTAGGGTTAAGCATCTCCAGCATGCTCGGAGCATAGGGCTGAAGGATGATATGAGTTTTAGTAGTTAGATAAATTATGAAATTTGTAAAGTGTAATTGACATTAGATGATGAATAAAAAGTGTTTTATTTATGAGTAAAGTGTTTCTATCTCTTGTCAATTGTTTACTATATTTTTTTTGCATGTTTTGACTTCCAGAATAATTATGTTTGGTAGATCATATTATTCAAACCTCCACAGTCGGTGTTATGTCGGAAGTAGGTATGAATCAAGACTGTCATGATTGGTTGCAGAGGTCTAAGGAGTTGGACATGGCTACAACAATCATGAGTGCTCATAAGTTCTGAGCATTGGACTCAACCCACGCTCACTGGAATCACTTCATGGAATTTTATCTCGAGTGATCGTGATACAGTAATATCATATAAGTCTTCAAACCTAGAGATATGATTTGTTACTTACGAGATGATTATGCATTGATTGTACGAAAACGCATTGGTAACTCGATGTTATAAAACGTGTCTTTGTGTATAATTCAATGAGTGGTAGAACAAACATATGAGTCGAAGTTTATCTGTTCCTTCTTGGATTAGAAGCTGATATCTGGGCCCCTCGATGATTGTGTTTTGACCTATGTACCGGGCCCGGTCAGAACTAAGTTGATGTGTTCAATTAAGTTCTTTGTCAACCAAATCGGAAATCGGGAAACAAACTGCTGGACAATAAGCAAGACATTGTTCCATGTATTTGTCCGGCTGATATCTAGAACAGAGAATTATATGATCACTTATCTAAATGGTGCATTCTAGTTCAACAGAGTTTAAAGCGCTACGATTGCTGATCGGTTCCTGAAGTCATACTTGCAACTATAGTTATTAGACTTATCCAAGTGGGAGACTGTTGGATATAGTGTCTAAGTCCATAACTATATTTGGTATGTACTTGACCCGACCTGGCATGGTCCATTTGCGTTGCACTTCATCCGAACAATTTATGGATAATATTTGAGAATAGTACAGGTTATGATTTATTAATATATTATAAGTTCTAATATATTAATATAAGATCATATTATTTAATTAGTATTGATCTATAATTAATCTAGGATTAATTTAGAGATCAAAGATATTACTAATTAAATATGGGCTTCTATATTTATATAGTGTGGGCTAATGCTTATTTGGAATGGGCTAGGCTTGCATGGGAAAGTGCATGGATACTCCATGGAGCTTTAACCCATGGATCTCATGGAAATGAAGAGACATGGGTATTAGGGTTTACATGGATGTAACCCTAATCCATCACACTATATAAAGGAGGCTTTGGTTCTTGAAATCATACTAGTTGACACTTGTTGAGGTGAGGGCCGATTTCAAGATAGTAGTGACTATTCTCTCAAAGTTCCAAGTTTGTGGTGACTTGTGATTTCCATTTGAGGCATCCACACTATTAGCGCTAGGCTCTAAAACTCCAAGGAATCAACTACAACTACAAGGTAAGTGTTTCTACTAGCTTTATTTGATTCAAGTTCCCCATGCCATGCTAGTTAGAATATGAACCTTGGAAAAATAATTATTTGCATGTATCTTAGACAAACATAGATCCAAGGTTTATTAGGGTTGCATGTACACTTAGGAAGTTTTAGAATGCTCAAAACCCATCAATATCACCTAAGGAACCAACACTAGAATCATTTACCAGACTTCTTTCCATGGCTTTCAGACCTTTACAGAAACAGTTGTAGAGTTGATAGTCATTGATCCCAAGTTGAGGGTACTGAACCAGACGATTCTTGAACCTCTCCTAGTAAGTGTGTACTTCTCTTTTTCCTTGCTTGATACCAATGTTTTCTCTTCGGAATCAATGTAAAGAACGACACATTACACCTTTTATGAATAATTGGATGGCCATGAAAATAAGAGATATTGAATGACATCCTCTACCACTAACTCCTAATAACTCCTCAACAACTTAAATGTGAACCCATCAAGACCTACAGCCTTAATCCCAAACTACATGTTTTATCTCCTCTCCTTAAAAAGAAGAGAGAAAAAGATTCTTTGATCATCAAAGATAAATTAAAAATAATTAGGGATGGTACTCGACCTAACTCACTGCTTGCTAAAAAAGAGCCATTGGTACTAAGCTCTGAACTCATCCTTAATCCTAATAGGATCAATTTCCTAATCCTCGTCCACCATAACACACCGAATAGTGAGTTTTCTTCGCTTACGATTAAGAATACAACAAAAATAAGAGGAATTATCATATCCTTCTATGGTCATTGAACTGTAGTCTTCTGAGCTAAGTCCTTGTGAGAAATGAGATCAAACTCCTGTAACTATGTTATAATTGAAATACACACCTCATAAATATCAGTTGAATCCTCCACCTGCATCAACCTTATATCTAAAGAGTTTATTGTAGCCCGTAAAATCATCCTATGACCCTCTACTTAAATACGTCCCCTGTTATACCAATCTCACATGTTATGTTTCAAAATTTGTAAATTATTCTTAAACCTAACCCATGGATACCCCAAGCCATCAACCGAAATAGTCCATAAGGCCTTCAAAACCTCATCAAAACCGTCCATGTTGAGCAAAGAATGACACAAACAAAACAAGTATGTATTATTATCAACATCATGCTACAAAAGAACAATAAGTCGATGATCTAAAAGCTTCTTTTCCAATACCGAAGTAGAAAGGATAGGGAAATCCACATAAAGACTTGATGAAACCAAAAAACTGTGCAATTTGTTGAACTTAAAACCCCATCTATCATACCACATAAACCTCAGACCCTCCCAATAGGAACATTGATAGATGCCATTTTATACATCTTTTAGGGCAGATTTTATTAACATTTAGCATCTTCTTTTAAGAATTTGCATGTACATTAATTTAAATAATGTCCAGCTTATGTTTATTATCAGAATTCCTGTACTACTCATGTTTTTATGTTGTTTTTAGATATTTCGAGGGGAGTGGTGATTTGGAAGTAGATTGGACGAATTATAGAATCTTAATGGAGCTAAAACACACAAGGAAACTAGAAATGTGGTCAAATTTGCTGAAGCTTAACAGTTTGTGTTCGAAACACGCTTTTTTAAGTTTACACAATCGTGTTTTTCACCATATGGGTACTTATGATCGTGCTTCTCCTTTGCAACATTACCAAGCCAAAAATAAAGTTTTTGGACTTCGTAGAGTTTACACAATCATCTTTCTCCATATAACACGCAACGTGTTTTTGTTAAATATGCCCAAAACAATATCGTACTTCATTAATCGCGAAAAACGGAGAATTCAAGATTTCGGAAAAAAAACACCATAAAAACGATCGTGTTTTCCCAAAATTTTGATTGTTTTTTTCACTTTTAACATTTTTTGTTGTTGGTTCATATATAAATACCTTCTATCTGATTGGTTTAAATCCTCAACGATCCCAAAACGAAGAAAACCCATTTTTAGATGATTTTGAAGGTGATTTCTACACTTTTTCATCACTATCTAAAGATTTAAAGGATATGGATCATCTCAATCATTTAGTTTAGTAACAATTAGTAGTTTAATATTTCTTTTCATTAGTTTTGATCGGATTTTAGGCATGTTTGGTTAAACCTTGGATTTCAATTCGACATAGATCGCTACTTTTCATGTAATCAATCATTAGACCTGGTTTTCGTTTTTTGTTTTTATCTAGTAATTTCATTTTTGCTCTTAATGAATGTTTGATTTTGATTCTTTTTAGCTTGATTATCTAATTAGGGTTTAATCATTCGAATAAATCAGTTGCTGAAATCTGTAATCGTTTTAACAAACTCATAATAAGTAACAAGTATCAGATTGGTTCTGTGTTAGGATTTAATTATGATATAAACTAAAATTCCATATTTTTACGCTTCCAATAGTGTGAGAAGTATCGGGTATTCATGGGAATTTTACACAAATCTTAATGCTACTTTTCTCAATTTAATTAAGAGCATGTTTAACTAGATTAACAAAAAGTTATGGCTAATTGAAGAGCTTATTTTGAGTTAGTTAACTAGGGAAAATAGAACTTACTAGAGCATGTTAGTCATTTTTAGTACCATCTTAGATAGAGCACATTTTGGATAACTAGGTTTGTGTTGATTGCATGATTAGGAAAGCCATAGCAGAACTGAATTCTCTTTTTATTATTGAATTTCATTTAATTTATTTCAAATTTTTAGTTTTAACTGATAATCGAAACCCCCTTTTTTATATTTATTTATATTTTATTAGTATGTTCCTTATGCAAAATGGCATTGACCTATTTCCCTGTGCTATCCTTTAGTGCATTCGATCGGTGAAGTATTATTTTCTTAAGATGTCTGCGACAGCATGTCCCTGAGGATCTGACCATATTTCCATGTGCCATCCTTTAGTGCATTCAACCAATGAAATATTATTTTCTTAAGATGTCTGTGACAGTGTGTTAACAAAATGGCGTCGTTTCTGGGGAGACGATGTAGCTTATAGTTTGAAAGCCAAGAACTTTTCGTATAGGTACACCTTTAGTATTCGATCCAAAATTTGAGAAAACTGAAAGGAAGCTAAAGAAAATAGTTGAACTTTAGAAGCAACAAGCGGGTTCCTTAATTTCATCCTCCTACCACATAAAATCACCACACCACAAGGCATTCCCTTGTGGAACAAACCAAAAATTACTGTCTTGTCCTTCCTGAAAGCATCCCCTGTTGGATTAGTGTCTAAGTTCATAACTATATTTGGTATGTACTTGACCCGGTTGTAGCATGGTCCTATTGGGTTGCCTTTACCGGAGCAACTTGACTAGATGATTAGTGGAGAAAGAGGATATTATGGTTTAATAATATATTATATGAATAATATATTAAAAGAGAAATCATATTGATTAATTAATATTGGTCAAGAATTAATTTAGAAATTAATTTTGTGATCAAAAGATATTAATTAAACTTAGGGGGCTGGAATTGCAATTATAAGATAATTGGATTGTGGGTTGTGGATCATATGGATAAAGGGGTGGAAGAAATTAGAGTGGAAGCCCACCTTGATCATCCAGGGCCTTATTCCAGAAGGTTCCATTGGACTGCTTAAGGCCTAAGCTATTCAATTAGGGTTTTAACTGAAACCCAAGCGACTCCACTATATAAGGACCCCTAGGGCTTCAGAAATCGGCACCCAGAAACCCTAAGAACTCTTAGAGCCGATTTTAAGCCTCTCATCCTCTCTTTTCAAGATCTTCTAACTTGCTTTGGTGTTTGTGATCCATTAAATGTGTCACATTTGAGATGCTTGGTTCTCACAAGCTAAAGATCTTCAAGCAACAATCAAGGTAATCATCTAAACTTGTTTTATTTGTTATTTTCGGATTTTGTATGCTAGATCTAGGGTTTTTAAGCTTTGGATAATTTGCATGTACAATAAAGAAACCTATATCCAAAGCTTTAGGGTTTGCATGTGCACCTTGGGATTGATGTATTGCTCAAAACCCATCATTCCCATCTTCACCTTCTCACAACCCATTTAAATAATATTCTCCACCATCTTTTGAAAAATCCAAAATCATAGACTCTTCTAAAATCGAATCTGAAAAATCATCCATGAGTGACGGAGTGGGTGAAGAAAAAACCCTCAAACAATGTGTCACCGAAGAGGTTACTCAACAACATCTTTGAATCACTTTTACTGAAGACCAAAACATTGAGCTGCAATTAAGGCTGATACACCTCCTTCCCACATTCAAAAGATTAGAAAACGAAGACCCACATGAAATTGCTCAAGGAATTTCATTTGGTTTGTTCTGGAATGGAGCCACACACTATAACAGAAGATCAAATAAAGCTAAGGGCATTTCCCTTTTCACTTCAAGACTCTGGAAAAGAATGGTTGTATGGTCTCCAATCAGGCTACATAACCACATAGAACACACTCACAAAGTTGTTTTTAGAGAAATATTTCGAGAAGAACGTGTATCAAACCTTCAGAGAGAAATCCTGAGTGTCAAAAAAGGAAAAAGAGAGGTTCTATACACATATTCAGAACGATTTAAAAAGCTACTAGTTCGGTACCTGCAACACGGGATAAGCGATTAGTAGTTGTACAAATGCTTCGCAGAAATTCTAACACCTATGGAGAGACGTTTGATAAATGCTTTAAGCAGAGGGTCGTTAGGAGATATGATGCCAAGAGAGATCCGGACGTTGATCGAAAAACAAGCAATGGAGTCAAAGCATTCTGCAACTGAAGAAGAACTGTCTTCAGATCATCCATGAGGGTTAAAGTAAGTTAACTCACCTCATCTTGAAGCTCAGATTTTTGAACTGACAAATGTTGTTCTATTTCTAAAAAAATAGAAGTGAATTGTGTCTATGAAAAAACAGTGTGGAATATGCCTGAAGACCAAACATCTTACTAATAAGTGTCCACAATTCCAAGAGGATGTTGCTCCAGTAAAAAACGTTTTCAGAGGATACGAACAATAGAAAGTTTTTAATCAACCACCAAATTATTACCAAAACAATAATTATCAGCGAAAACATTAATTTCAGCATCCTCATAGCTTCTAGCAGTTAAATTATTTGTTGAATCAACATTAGTATTTTCAGCAGCCTTCAAATCAACAATCCGGTAGCTCCAGCATGCCCTTGGAAGACATAGTAAAACGCCTAGAAATGAAACCAGATCTAGTATCAAGGATCTGGAACAGCAGGTGTCTCAGCTTGCCACTGACGTGTATTTTTAATGCACTAAGTTTTTATATATAATTCCTAGTTTATCGCGTCTAAACCACACCTTACAGGCAGTGAACCTGATCGAGTATAGTAGAGTTTTGATAAGCAAGGGTGTCAAACACAAGGGGAACGGTAATGAATTAATTTAGAATGTTTGATTAAAGGTTACACAAAACACGCGAAAGCAGTAAATAATATTTTTATGGAATTAAATCTAAAACAATCGACTAAACAATAAATCTCGATAAACTTACCGAAGACAAATCTCTTTAGGTACTTTGGTTTAGACAAATTACATCTTAAAATTATAGATAATTTGCACACACAGATTAATTTATTCATGTTCACCGATTTCTAAAATGATTAGGTTCGTGTTCACTATTACTAATCCTTTAACAAACAAGTCAATTCAAGCAGTGATTAGTTGATTAAACTAACAGGTTTCCTAGTGTTCAGTTCGTATCAATAAAGACTTGTAATAATAGTTAGTCAAATTTGTTAATTTAATTAACTCACATGTGATTAGTCATCACATATACTCACACATTAACTTACTTATTTTCTAGTTAACCCTAGGTTCATTTCACTAATACTAGGCATACAATCTTGCTTTCACAAAACTATATGATTCAAGCAATTAAGAAGATGTTTATACAACTCAATAAACTTGATTATTAACAGAAAATAATTATCATTAACAGATAAGGATCTTTTAACAAGCTCAATAAGATAAATTAAACACGAAAAATAATCCAAATAGAAATTAATCCATAAATCAAGGTTTCATCTAATCATAAACACAAAGCAAAGGGTTTAACACCCAAATCAGAAAGTAATTGCATATAGAATCATAATGGAATGCTAAACATGTTCACGTTAATAAACTACATGATTAACAACATGAATATGTACTCTAATCCTTCATATCTTCTCTCCTCTCAGCTTAACGTCCTTCGAGCCGCCTTTTAGACCCTCAAAACGGCAGCTATGAAGTTTTCTTGTCGCACAAGTCGAAGTGGAATATCATAGATGATGAAAATGGTGGAATGATATGGGGTATTTATAGTTGAATGGAGATGGAATTAATATGGAATATTAGATTTGTATTGGAATAAGGAAACTAATGGTGGCTTAGGTATTATGCAAATAAAAATAAGGTAAGTGGTGCTTGGGGAATAAGTAACTTGGAGGGAATTTCCGTCCAGCATTTATGCTTCATCTTCAAGGCCGATTATGGATATGATAAATGTTGAATTAGTAAAAAGGCCGCTTCACATAAGTCGTAGGAAATTTTGTCTAGTTCTCAGAACACTTTGAATCTCGTATATTGGACTTATGAGTCATCAGCTATACACGAAACACTGAAGAGGGGTCAATCTTCCAACAATATCCCTTTTGCATCTTTTCAGCTCCACTCTCTTCCTTTTGCATTCCAGCACCTATTGTAACGGTAATTGAATATTTCAAAGCATATTAAGAATCTTTTAGTTCTAAATCACATAAAAACATAGTATAAAATAATAAGAAAAAATCATAAATATATGCATAAAATAGACATTATCAAACTACCCCACACTAGCCTTTTGCTTCCCCTCAAGCAAAACTGATTTTATTATCTCACCAATGTCACATAGAATAATCCATTTCAAACCCATTCATTATCCCAAGACCACAATGCATGTATTTGTGTCTACAATTTCTAAGAACTTCCCACTCCTAAATACTCACAATCTTTGTTAACCTTCACCCCTTAGCTTTTACGACATTCATTTTTGCAACCCTCCGAATCAATCCTCATAAATCTTTCTTAACCTCAAGCTATTTTTGGTTAAATTACCAAGCATACATAAACTCTACAAAGAATTACACTTTGATACCACGATGGAGCTCTTGGAATTCATCTCTTCTTTGATATTTGCTTTGATTTCTTTGAATTCACCACCTTTTTGTTTGATTTTTGGTATCTTCAACTTTTTGATTTCTTTAGAATTTTGATCTTTAGATTTCATACTTGAGTGCTCCAAAATTCTTTCAACTTTTTGGAAATTTGTCTCTCTTTTTCTTATATCTCACTTTTTTTCGCTTATACCCTACATGCTTAAGCAAGGAGCTTAACTTCAACCTTTATTGGTTAAGGTATTCGTCTAAGTGCAATGACTACATAAGCCCTCCTGGATAGATTTCTGGTTTAGGTTGCAAAACGTATTATGCCATATAAACTACCAGATTACCTTTCATGTCTCATGACTTTTCACTAGGAAATGGGAAACCACAAATACAGTATAACATGTGTAGGCTCAGGTACACATATGGGTTCTCATCGGATCATCCCATATAATATTAGCAAAACTTTAAAGTATCATTAGATTTTCCTAAATTAAACTATTATTTCAAGTTATAACTTTTTAAATTTTCCTAATCTAGCAATTTTTCATTTCCAATTTAAATTCTTTTTTTGACCCCTTACCCCAAACTTATTTCATACAATTGCCCTCATTGTATGCATAAAATTAATTAAGCTCTTTAAATTAGTAAAAAAAAAAGGAACATACTCCCCTGGGGTAGTAGTGGCGAGATCGAATGTGGCTGCAAAACGTTGCTCCATAAATTTGTTGGAAGACTGGAAACTAGAACTGGTGCTTCTGAATATGTTGGAAAATAAAATCAAGAACATCAACTTCTAAAATGTGGTGCAAAAGATTTCAAACGAATGCAATGTATAGTAACCATGACGTGGGAAAGTGTTGACCACGTCGTGTCGTCGAGTGAGGAAAAATTCATAACACGAATAGTAGCATGGTCACGACGTGGTAGGTGTTGTCCACGTCGTGGTATCTAGAATGGCAGCCTCCTCTCGTGACGAAAAATTCCCACACGACATAGGAAAGTGTCAAAAATGTCATGGTATCCGGGATGATACTTATGCTTCGTGTCAAAAATAAAACTCCATGGTGTGGGAACATCTCATCCATGCCATAAGAATCAATGTATAGTTAGAAAGGCCACTCTTTGAAAAATAAAATCTCACGAAATCGACGTGCACCCCACACTTAATAAAAATCGTGGGTCTTATTTATAAACTTCAAATTCTCACACGGATTTCTCTCTCATGACAAATCAACATTTGACCCCAATTGTTGAAATTTCTGAAAGCATCCGAAGGGCAAAAATTCTGCAAAGATCTGAATCATCAAGAGCATCAACATGGGAAACAAAATTTAAACAAACTAAAAATAAAATAAAAACTCACTAAAATAACTAACAAATAGCAAACCAAAATAACTAAAAAGGATATTACGATCACTCGTCTTCGTCAAAATCAAGCTACAATTATTGATTAAATCCCTTGCATGCAAGAGGTGGTTTGTGAAAGCCAAAACCTTCGGGACCTTTTAGACTATTTCCTTTGTTTTCTTTGCACCATTAACTAATAAGTAAAAGAAGAGTTGAGCCAACTAGTCAAGAGTAGCAAGAGTTAAGTCTTCCACTTAACCACCTCGATACGCATTGCTATACTACGCCTCGAAGATTGAGTTGGAAAAATCACCAAAGTAGTAGACTTAACAAGTCAAGAATTCCCTAATCGCTTGCAATCTCGAAACCCATGTAAAAAGTAAAACCAAGCAATGCGTATGATCCACAAATTACTTCACATAACAACAAAAACCTTCCCGACAAGTGACATGATATCAACGAAAATAAAATAAAAATAAGACAAAAAACGAAAAAAAAAAAATAACAATAATCAAATAAACTAAATTAATTGATAACAGTTCTCGGCAATGGCGCCAAAAACTTGATGTGTATTTTTAATGCACTAGTTTTTTTATTTATAATTCCTAGTTTATCGCATTTAACCCACCTTACAGGAAGTGAACCTGATCGAGTATAGTAGAGTTTTGATAAACAAGGGTGTCGAACACAAGGGGAACGGTAGTTAATTAATTTAGAATGTTTGATTTTAGGTTACACAAAACACATGAAAGTAGTAAAGAATGGTTTTATGGAATTAAATCTCAAACAATCAACTTAATAATAAATCTCGATAAACTGACCGAAGACAAATCTCTTTTGGTACTTTGCGTTAGACAAATTACATCTTAAAATCATAGATAATTTCACACACATTAATTTATTCATGTTCACCGATTTCTAAAATGACTAGGTTTATGTTCACTATTACTAATCCTTTAGCAAACAAGTCAATTCAAGCAGTGATCAGTTGATTAAACTAACATGTTTCCTAGTGTTCAATTCATATCAAGCAAGACTTGTATTAATAGTTAATCAAATTTTATAATTTAATTAACTCATGTGTGATTGGTCATCACACATACTTACACTTTAACTTACTTATTTTCTAGTTAACGCTAGGTTCATGTTCACTAATACTAGGCATACAATCTTGTTTTCACAAAACTATATGATTCAAACAATTAAGAAGATGTTCATACAACTCAATAAACTTGATTATTAATAGAAAATAATTATCATTAACACATAAGGATCTTTTAACAAGCTCAACAAGATAAATTAAACACGAATAAAACAATCCAAAAAGCAATTAATCCATAAATCATGGTTTCATCTAATCATAAACACAAAGCAAAGGGTTTTTAACACCCAAATCAGAAAGTAATTGCATATAGAATCATAATAGAATGCTAAACATGTTCACTTTATCAAACTACATGATTTCCAATATGAATCTACTCTCTAATCTTTCATATCTTCACTCATGTCAGCTTAACGGCCTTTCGGCCACCTTCTAGACACTCAAAATTGTAGCTATGAGGTTTTCTTGTCGCACAAGTCGAAGTGGAATATCATAGATGATGAAAATGGTGGAATGATATGGGGTAATTATAGTTGAACGAAGATGGACTTAATATGGAATATTAGTGTCACACCCTGAAAATCAAAGGCGGAAACATTTTCGGGGTTGACTCCAAGTTGTGTATCAAATCCAATGTACATAGTAATCACAGTAAACAACCATTACATTACATATATATGAAAGTTTACATTTGGTTCAAAAGTAAATTGTACAAAAGTTATACATATATCATATGAACAAAACGAGACGAGTCTTCCACGCACTCCGTCTTCACCAAAAGAGATCACTGGGTACCTGTCTAACTTGGACCTGAGAATACAAGCAGTTTGAAAATCAGCATAAAGCTGGTGACTTCATAAGCGGTTTTGTTTTATGAAAATGTATCGGTTTCCTTTAGTTTTCCGAAAAGGTTTGTTATCCAAGAAAATCCCATATTTTCTTATGTAATGTTAGTTTGGTTATCTTTCGTTACAGTTCAGTTACACGTTATATGTTAACTCCAGGAAAATCCCATATTTTCCTAAATGCAAGATTTACTGAATAAAACAGAGTATAGTTTAATACACAAAACTATATTTTGAAAATCATAGGATTACTATCCCGAATACGATATGAAATACCATAATATACACGAACTATAGATAGAAAGTAGTTTGAAAACCTTGGGACTAACATCCCGAACTAGTTACAAGATAGTTTGATATACTAGAAAATGTAGATTGAAAACCATGGGACTACTATCCCGAATCAGATATGAGATTATTCGATAAAACCATGGGATCACTATCCCGAATTTGATATAAGATAGTTAGATAAAATCATGGGATTACCATCCCGTACAAGATATAGATTCAAAACCATGGGATTACCATCCCATACAAGATATAGATTTAAAACCATGGGATTACCATCCTGAACGAGATATAGATACAAGACCATGGGATTATCATCCCGAACAGGATATGGATTCTAAACAAAATCCCAGCTGTGAATAAGTTTATATTAATACGTATTGTGAGTCGGGTAACCATGCTGATACGACAACGAGACCTCCTTGACGTTAGTCAGATGTCGGACGATATATAGAATTTGTCACCCCAGGCGTGCCCGCCTAACTGTAGCTAGCAGTTAAGGTGTGGGATTGTCAGTCCGAAATAGATCTATTCACAAATTCCTCGCTCTCCCTCCAGGAGACTATGGTTACACTTCCGGGGAGGATTTACTGATCATCCATAAAGGGTAGTGACTACTCACAAACTAGTACTAAACTATTCACAGGATTTTATACGATATCAAACATACAACGATTATGAAACATGATACAGTGAAAAATAGATACATACTATGAAATTATCTGGCAATACATTCAAATGATACGGAGATAAACTGAATCAGACATAGTTTATCTAATAACTTTATACAGATATCAGTACATGATATAAAGAGAAATATAGAACCCCAAATTATTCCCATAATAATTTGATTAGTTTGGTTATTTTCTTAACTAAAATCCATTTAGTTGAAATTGATAAATCATTCCTTATGCTCAGCGTAATACATAAGGAGTAAGAGTGTTTATAAGTTTGCCAGATATTATTTGAAATACATCAATATTATAATCCGAAAATAGTTATAATTTTGCTTGTATTCCCCCCTGAAAACATTGAAAACAGTGAAAAAGGGTAGGGGTATGAACTCACCGGACGAGAAATGTGACGATTTGGATGCTAAGAGTTGATCCGGGGCTTGTAAATACACAAGGTTCCTAAGTATAATGTAAAGATACACATTTGTATCTAATTAGGACTTAGATTGATTATTTGATAGGGACAATTGCTTCTAGTCGCAAAAACACCCCGATACAAGTGTTTGGAGGGACCCGGGTGGCGTTTAGGGACACATATAGTTAGGATAATGAATTGGGACTTCAAAGGAACACTCCATAGGGAGTTTATGGCCACATGACCCTCTACCCATGAGTTTACGGCTGTAAACTCATGGTGGGGTGAGTTATGGCACAAAATGGCTTGTAACACTTAAGGGCATTTTTCTAGGTTTGGATTTAAGGGCTTGGAATGGATTTAAAACATCAAAATGATTAATTTATGGGAGTTTACGGCCTAGCATAGGCTCCTGGCCGTAAACTCCTTAATTCTCATGAAAATGGTGTTAATTGATGCTATAACAAATTGCATGTGATTGGTAAAATTCTTCCAAGGCCTTACATGCATTTGCTTGAAGTTTTGAAGGGGTTTTTGGAGTTTACGGCCTATGAGACCCCTCTCATGGCCGTAAACTCTCATAGAGAGTTATTCCTTGTGTTTTAATGCCAAAAGCTTGTTTGTAAGAACTTCTAAAATTCATTCCAAGGCTTTAGGGGTGTTATAGGGGTTAAACAACACTTTAAAATGAATTTTTACCATATTTTAAGGAGTTTACGGCCCAAGCTCTTGCCTTGGCTGTAAACTCACAATAACCCCTCAAAAATTATGTTTCAAGTGTCCAAAGGCTAAACCAAATGTTCTAAAATTCATATCTAAGCCTTATTAGTGATTTGGAAGGGTTTAAGGTTAAGAAAACCCCATAAATATGAGTTTACGGCCCAAGCTTATGCCTTGTCCGTAAACTCCTTCAAATCCATCAAAATCCATGTTTTAAATGTTATAAGTTCAATTCATGAAGCCATTAAGCCATATCTAAAGTCCAAAATTGTCTAGGAAGGGGTTTAAGGGCTCAAAACCCTTCAAACTTAGTGTTTACGGCCTAGGCAGCCTCCTGGGCCATAAACTCATATATTGTGTCCAATCTCATGATTAAATCTCGAATTTGGAAGCCAAATATGCTATACAATGAAGTTAGGAAGGTACCTTAGGGATTTGAGGCCTTAAAATTGAGTTTTGGACCCTTAAACTTGGATTTTAGGAGAGAGGTTAGAGAGAGAGTAGAGAGAGAGGGAAAAAGCTACAAATGAAAGGTTTAAAATGTTTATATAGTTCTCAAAACTTGGACATGGTAGAATTCTACCCGATACCGGCCTTAAACGAGGCTTTAGGTCGCACCCGATTAAGTTTCCGTCACCTGGCGGGGACGTTTCTAAAACTTATGAAATAAATGTTTTGGGCTAAATTCATGAGTTCCTAAAGGGTTTGGAAACTCATTGGATGATAATAAACATATAACTTTAATTAACTAAACCCAAAAACGAAATCGGGACATTTCGATATACGACGAGTTATACGGGTAGAATGGGTTTTCGGCAATGGAAAACTTCGGGTTGTTACAATTAGAGTTGGAATAAGGAATCTAATGGTGTCTTAGGGATTAAGAAAATAAAAATAAGGTAAGTGGTGTTTGGGGAATAAGTAAGTTTAAGGGAATTTCCGTCCAACTTTTATGCTTCATCCTCAAGGCCGATTTTGAATATGATAAATGCCAAATTAGCAAAAAGGCCCTCTCACATTATTACAAATTTTGCTTGATATGATAGTATAGACTTGTATAAGGGTGAATAGCTCCAGGTAGGCTAAATATCTGATAGGTCTCATTTTCAGGGTATAGTGTGAAATTAGAGAAGAGTGTAGTAGTCCTCCTCTTCTTGGATGACCATAAATGGTGGGTCTAGATCAGACAATTGGCAAGTTAATATATGTCATCGACAAAAATAGATGACAACACTTGAATATTCTAGCCAGTCTAGTGAATTTAGTTGCTTGAGTAGACTTATAACCTAAAGATGTAGGTATAATGGGATACCATATCTATCAATTATTCTGAACATTGGTTGCCTTTATATGACTTACATTTGACAAGGACTCCCCTACCTGAGTAGTCAAGCATTTGTTCAAACGATTTATTAGGTTTGGTGATTCCTCCAGATAATTGTTGCTTTAGGATCTGTGAGAATCGATTAGGCAGAGTAGGTAGTCTCATATCAAATTATACATATACTGATTGTTTGCAGAAATGTTATTATGTATTATCATCTATATATTATGGGCTTGAAAACCCTATGCATCTCACCAAGTTTCGCAAACTTGACCCACTCATTTTATGTGAATCACAGGTAGAGATGTAAGGTTGTCAATTCTAGTTACAATGTTGACTGGAATATAGAGGTGTGCCTATAATAAGTAGTTCCATGACCTAATATATTTACATTGTAATGTATGTTTGGATATGAACGATGACATCCTTAGACTTTTAACAAAACGAAATAACTTTTCTTATCTCAAAAAAGTTTTTATTTAACTTCGAATTGATGCATCTCAATTTATTAAAGTGTAAAAGATAATGTTTTAATTTGTTCGAAAAAATGGGGATGCCACAGTTAGTATCAGAACATTTGTTTAAACGAACTAGGAACTTTTCTAGATTTCTAGACTTAAACTTAAAATTTATGTATGATCGGTGAGTTGTGCAATAGGGTTCTTCAGGATAGATGCCTAAATTGCTATAAAATTAAGCTTTAGCAAGCTATAGAAAATTCCTTAATTGCTAAAAACGCATTTAACAACTATTATGTGGTAAGTATATATATATATATATATATATATATATATATATATATATATATATATATATATATATATATATATATATATATATATTGTAAATAGTGTGAAAACGAAAAAACACTACTTCATTTTATTATTCTGCAATGAATTTTGTACACACAACGTTATGTCATTATTCAGCAATGAATAAATGAATACTCACAGGTTAAAACTAAAATTAGAATTTACTATAAAAATGCACATACATAAGTTTATAATACAATAATAACATTCTAACGAACATATGAATAATCAAAAGTTAATATTCATATTAGAATTATTTCAGCAATACACATATACAACATTCATTGTTGAATAATAACATAAACATAATGTTTTTACGTTTTTACACTATTCACTGTTTTTATTTGAACTTACTTTTATATATATATATATATATATATATATATATATATATATATATATATATATATATATATTCTTGTATTTATGTGCTTAAGTGTTTTATACATAAATACTGATATAATAAATAAGATTAAAACACGTTATATCTTATTCGGCTTCGTTTGGTGATTCCTCCAAATAATCGTTGCTTTAAGATATGTGAGAATCGATTAGGCAGAGTAGGTAGCCTCATATCAGATTATACATATACTAATTGAAAACCCTATGCATCTTACCAGGTTTCGCAAACATTTTTTGTAGGAATGTTATTATGTATTATCATCTATATATTATGGGCTTGAAAACCCTATGCATTTTACCAGGTTTCGCAAACTTGACTCACTCATTTTATGTGCATCACAGGTAGAGATGTAAGGTTGTCTATTCTAGTTACAATGTTGAGTGGAATATAGAGATGTGCCTATAATAAGTAGTTCCTTGACCTAATATATTTACATTGTAATGTATGTTTGGATATAAACGATGACATCCTTCGACTTTTAACAAAATGAAATAACTTTTATTATCTCAAAAAATGTTTTATTTAACTTCGAATTGATGCATCTCAATTTATTAAAGTGTAAAGATAATGTTTTAATTGATTCGGAAAAATGAGGATGCCACGGTTGGTATCGGAGCATTTGTTTAAACGCACTAGGAACTTTTCTAGATTTCTAGACTTAAACTTAAAATTTATGTATGATCGTTCAGTTGTGCAATAGGTTTCTTCACGATAGATGCCGAAATTGCTATAGACTTAAGCTTTAGCAAGCTGTAGAGAAATTCCTTAGTTGCTAAAAACGCCTTTAACAACTATTATGTGCTATATATATATATATATATATATATATATATATATATATATATATATATATATATATATATATATATATATATATATATATATATACTGTAAATAGTGTGAAAACGTAAAAACACTATTTTATGTTCTTATTCTGCAATAAATTTTATACACTCAGCTTTATGTCATTATTCAGCAATGAATAAATGAATACTCATAGGTTAAAACTAAAATTAGAATTTACTACAAAAATACACAAACATAAATTTATAATAGAATAATAACATTTTAACGAACATATGAACGAATAATTAAAAGTTAATATTCATATTAGAATTATTTCAGCAATACACATATACAACATTCATTGTTGAATAATAACATAAACATAATGTTTTTACGTTTTCACACCGTTTACTATTTTTATTTGAACTTACTTATATATATATATATATATATATATATATATATATATATATATATATATATATATATTCTTGTATTTATGTGCTTAAGTGTTTTATACATAAATACTGATATAATAAATAAGATTAAAATACGCGTCAAAATAGTCTAACAATTAGGACGAATAACCTTAGTGAAACATGAAGTTGTCGCAATGCGGATTCTGGAGAAGTAAGAAATGCTAAAATGCGACTTAGAACGAAGAAGTTATGGTGCATCGGAATTTTATGTTAAATCTTATTCGGCTTCGAATGTTGGAAAAAGTGAATTCTAGATAGATTGCTTATTAGTCTAAGCAATCTAGACCAAAGTCGTAGTAATTATAAAACTGAGAGCGTACATATGGAGAATGGCCAAATATGACTTTATATAAGGAATCCATGATGTTTTCAAAGTTTCAGCAGAGCGGTGTTAGCAGATAAATCGAATTTTAGATCGGTCGATTTTTAGCCAAAACAATCTAAATGAGAATTGAAGATCTCGATAATAGGATTCCAATGATATAAATACATTCGAAAATAGATGTTGGATGAGATACTTATGCATTTTATACAAGCTTTAATAGTCTAATCCTGTGTGAAATAAATAAATTCAAAGTTAGCCGACGAAGTCTAAATGAAAGTTGTAGATCTTGTCGATAGTTATGCGTGGACATAAAGAACATAATAAACGGTGTTCGATTGAAGAATTTATGATTTTTTTTAAGTTTCCCGAATGTACCTCACACAATAGAGGCATGAGACGCATCTTCTAGAAGCTGACACACAACACTAGCCAAAAGTCGCCACATGTCACGCTTTGAGAGGACGAAGTGCGAACCTAGTTTGGACGCGACGTGCAATTGTCTTACAAATACTTGTAGTTACTCACTTGATTTCCCACACTCTCCAATTCATCTCCTTCAAGTTTCTGTCCTTAGAAACTAATTTTTTCATAATATTAACAGTATTTTGGTTAGTTCTAAGGTCCTTGAGAGCCCGACATCTAATAGCCATTAGGGAGGAGTTCTGCATGTGCAATTTTCATACTTTTGTCTATGAAATCTTTGTAAGTTAAATTACACTCAACTCTATTTTAGTGTACTTTATATTTATATTTATATTCATAGTTGTTATGAATCTACAAATAATATTTATCATTGATTCCATGTCTTTATATTGATTGATCTACTTACTGGAAAGTGTCTACAATGGTCGCTTTGGATTGGTTGTTGGAATTCTAAAAGGCTATACGTGGAAATAGTCTTGCTTCCTAACGTCTCTGACTAGCTAATCCTTATTTGATAGAAATATTAGTATATATATTGGGATTATTGAGGAATCACTATTATAGTCAGCAATATTATGAAACTAGACTAAGAGTTATCGTTATGTACTCCTAGGTCTTTTGAAAAAGTGTTAAGGCGAATCGTTGCCCTAACCTCGAGTCACCTCATTTTGTCAAGTGAGTGTGTAGTTACCTTCAAGAACATAATGTATTAAAACTATTTATTAAATGCTAAGTGTTGTAAATATACTCTGTGCTCTATGTATACTATAATAGTACTATTTATCAACAACTGTGTTAGGATCATATTTCCCTTATTAATAGTCTAGGACAGTATAGACTTGTAAAAGGGTTCATAGTTCCAAGTATGCTGAATATTTGATAGGTCTCATTCGGATTGTATAGTATGAGATTAGATCGGAGTGTAGTAATCATCTTCTTCTTGGATGATCAAAAATGGTGGGTCAATATCATACAACTAGGAAGTATGTCTACGTCGTCGACCAGTATATTCTAGGGATTTAGTGAATTATGTTGCTTGTGCGGACTTATAACCCGCAGATGTAAGTAGAATGGATTACCATATCTATCAATTACTATGAACATTGGTTGCCTTTATATAACTTACACTGGCCAATGACTTCCTTAGCTGTGTAGTCAAGAATTTGCCCAAAAGATTTATTAGGTTGGGTGATTCCTCTAGATAATCATTGCTTTATGATTTGTGAGAATAGATTAGGCAGAGTAGGTAGTCTCATATCAGAGTATACCTATATTAATTGTTTGTAGGAATGTTATTATGTATTATCATCAATATATTACAGGCTTGAAAACCCTATGCTTCTCACCAGGCTTCCAAAATATGACACACTCATTTTATGTGCATCACATGTAGTGGATGTATGGTTGTTGAAGTCTAGTTATGATGTTGAGTGGAATAAAGAGATGTGTCTTTAGTAAGTAGTTTCATGACCTAATATATTTTATTTGTAATGTATGTGTGGATATGAATGATGACATCCTCTTAGTTTTAATAAAATAAAATAACTTTCGTTATCTCAAAATTGTTTTACTTAACTAGGAATCTACGTATCTCAATTTGTTAAAGTGTAAAAAAATGTTTTAATTGTTTCTAAAAATAGGGGGATGTTACTATATATATAAATATAAATATATATATATATATATATATATATATATATATATATATATATATATATATATATATATATATATGGGAGGGTTCTATGGAAAATTAATGCTTAGGGCAACACATTTTGGAACGAATGAAAACATGACAACACATCATTTCAGAGTAAAACTATATAAATAACTTATAAAATACATTACTTATGAATAAAGAAATGGAAACATGTCACTTGATCATTGGTTCCAACATATGTTACCCTAGTTATACATTTTCTATTGAACCTACTTTTATTATTTATATATATATATATATATATATATATATATATATATATATATATATATATATATCGAAGAAATCTCTCTCTCTCTCTCTCTCTCTCTCTCACACACACACACATAACCGCAAAACACTTTTCCACAGTTATTGTAAACGTCATTTTTATCAAAATGACAAAATCAAGCAAAACATGGAAACTATCATCTTCAAAAGCTCATGAAGGATCAACATCCACTGTCAAGAACATTGGCACGACAATTTATTCTTGATACTTTTAGATGGATTTCTACTTCGATGCATCATCATACAATGAATCTTTACAATTGATGATCTAGTTCCTCAAATGTCATCCTCTATATGTTCCTTTCCCTATTAAACCGAAAAACAAATTCCTTCTCAAGATCCCATTCAAATGTATCTTCTCAACGTATCAATAAATTGACTCATAAGATATCAATCTGGTTCTTCCAAATGTCAATGAAGCCACACTAATAAAGGAGATATTTCTCAATACTTTTGGTATTAAGTAGTCCACCTCTGTATTTGTTTACCAAGAACCCTCTAATGAAGAACTTTTTAGGAATTTATAAAATATGGGTATCAATCAAGATTACTGGTGATTTGAAACTTTCAAAAAGAAAGCTTTGTATAGTTTGGGAATTGACTTGGAATTTTTGTGGAGTATTTTCATTGGAAATCCAATTGACGTTCGATCTTTTTTATGGGGAGATTTTTTATACTTTATTGGAAAGGAAACCTCGAAGTTGGACATCTCTAAAGTAACTTCTATCAGATTTTGGGCACTATGTATTAGTAAATCTACACAACGTAGCACAAATATCCTTCGATGAAGATGAAGATACCTTCATGTCCTGTGTGGTCATAAGGTATGCTCTTATCAACGATCACTATACTTTTGGTCCAGTTAGACAGCTCATCATGTCTATAGTTAATAGCATATAACCAACTATAGACCAAAGTTAGAATAAATAACCCCAAAGTAAGAGGAACCACCACCGAAGCTCATGTTGAAATATATGTAGAGCCCCAAAGCGAAAGAAGTGGAAAAGGATTCTAAAATGTGGGACAGAGTTTCTAATCCCAAAATTCAAAATACATGCCACACAACGCACCAGAGTCTCTCAAAAGACTCTCGTAGTCATTTGACCTTTTTTCGGGTCCCCCAAAAATAATCGTTATGATCACTCACTTGTGAAGGCACATGTCTTTCATCAAAGAATTAGGATACAACCCATTATATGTATGAAATTAAATTAGGTGTTGATAGAATTTTTGAAATCCCAAGAGCAAATAACGTCCAATTTGAATCGAATTAGCCTAGCATAAATTTCTTTGATACACAAACATATCTATCATAAAATGGTCCTTTTTCAATTCCATAATCCGGATTGGTTATAGGGAAAGGAGACAAAATAACTTCTGGATATATGCGGTCACCTACATTGGAACGACCCGAATTTTCCATTATTAGTGGCGTTAGATTCTATTACTTGACTAAGCGTTTCTACAAATAATTTTAGTTTTTTTATATTAAATGAAATAGATTAAATAAAAAATGTGTTATTTAATATCTAAATAAACTAATCAATAATTAAAAGGGTAAATAGTTTACTTACATGAATTTATGGGCATTTAGGTTAATTAAAATTCATTTATTTGGTGTAGGTGGTGTTGAGGAGCTAACATGTCATTAAAATGAACTTATGATGTTAATTTACCTAGAGTTATGATAGAGGTTGCTAAAGGTTTGAACTAGAGAGACTAATGCGCAAAACTCGTCCATAATTGCTCATAACAAAGTAACCAACGGGCCTTGAAGATTCCATCCATTTCTTTTTGTCCATGGATCGTTATATGTGTATCAAGCCATCTCCAATCGGTCTTGGGTTGTTTGTGATCAATCCTAGGAAACGAAACGAACGAATTCAAAGAATCAGACAAGAAGAATAAAAAACAATCCAGTTATCGTTGGTACATTCTACCGCTTGCATCGATCGGCATAGAGTATTGGATTGAATAATTTCGATTGGAAGTCCAATGGGAGTGGCAACATTTGTGCGATGAAAAGAGTTCTATCTAATGGATCGTGAGTTATTTCTGGTGTGGGTGTCGACTAGAAGAAAAAACGATCTCATAAGATAAGCGGGAATAGGTGACACAAGGAAGGAGAAAGAGGATGCTAACGAGATTTTCTATGCTATTGAATTTTCTAGAATCAATTCTTCCTCCTTTTATGTCTTAGGTTTTTCTTTCGTATGTTAATTCATCTTCAGTTGACAAGAATTGGTTGAAACCCTTGTCAATTGCTTCTTACTATCAATTCTAGTGCTTATGTGTGATTAAGTTGCAACTAGATTATTCATGTCCATGAATTGCTCCAAGTTTTGGAGTCTTTATCTTCCTTGTTGTTGCTAGATTTCATGCTTCTTTCTATGTTAATTCTAATGATTTCATGTGTGTAATTTTTTTGTCAAAAGACCATGTTTTGAACTCTCCAAATGGTCTTCAAAATATTTTTTTCTAAGTGTCTTCATATATGGTTATTGCTAGGAGGAAGTCAAACCTAAGTTGGCAATTCTCTTTTCAACAATGTATTTTGTCTTTCCTTTAAAGGCAATGTACTTCAGACCATGGCTGGAGGATGAAACTATATTTTTACTTCCATGTTAGATTTCTACTATTTTAAACATGTTTTTTCAGATATTTGGTCGTTTTGGGTGGTGACTTAGTGTGTTAAGTAGTCAAAAAGTTTAAAAGTTGGAAATTGCAAGATATTGAAAAATCTCCCCCTGGATTGGAAAAAATATAGAAAAATCTTCAAGAGTCAGAATAATGATCTGTAAATTCTCAACGTTTTTGTTTTGAGACTTGTTTATCCATGATTTTTCCCAAGACCAGATATTGTCCCTAACCAAGGTAAAAATCGTCTTTTTCACTGTCTGGTTAAAAATTAGGTGCACGGACAGGTTGTCTTGTAAAATTCATAGAAAAATCTAGAAAAATCATATGGACTTCTGCAAGCACTTTCCGAAAAGTTTAAATTATATTCTACTGGAATCTGAACAAAAATTGAAAATTATGCAAGACTAAATGGTGCTCAAATGTCCTTGAAAAGGCTGCTATTAACATACAAGAATTTGTCCTAATAACTAATTTGCATGTTTGGGTAGTAAATTGTCATTCTTTGCTCATGTAAACTTCTATTAATCCATTTATTTGTGTCTAACTAGGGGATGGTTTAATAACTCAGATTCTACAAGATTTGGAGTGGAGAGGGGACGTGTTTTTATCAAAGGTGAGTTAATCTTGTGGATTTTTTTAAAGTGCATCGTTAGGGAATTCCATATCTTAGATGGATTGGAATGAACCTAGGTTGTTTAGGTTTCAAATACCCCTATTTTATGCAATATGTTTTTGGTTATTATGTTCCAATGTTTGTATGAGAAATTATGATTCTTTAATTCTAGATTATGATTATTTTGATGTGAGAGGTGTGTTAGGGCCATGATGTTTGCCTTGTGTTGATTCTATGTGATTTGTGCATACTATGATTCCTTGGATCACTTGTCAATGATGATTAGGATAAGGAATTCTAGATATTTTTCAAGCCATAATGATGATATATGCATTAACTTGTATGCGATGTAAAATGTTTTAACTTGTTTTTACGTGCTTGCATGTTTACATGATTACTTTGGGAGGTCAAAGGTGTAATTCCTTAAAAGTTGAATTAATAATAAATTAATTAAAATGGGAATACACTAGCGGGGTGAAGGGTAGTGTTGGCTCCTTGGGGAAGCCAGCTAGGGTTGGCTCTACAAGGAAATCAAATAGGTGTTGGCTCTACAAGAATAACCAAGTAGTGTCGGATTAACGAGGATAGCCGGTTAGGGCTCACTCTACGAGGAAGTTCAGTTATGGTTCGCTCTATGATGAAAGTTAGTCGGATGGCTATTATAGACGACTATGTCGACACATGGTTCACCTAAAGATAGGTGAACTGGAGTGATTTTGGCTCTACGAGGAAAGTCGGCACAAACATCATGTGGGATTCGAGAGGTGTAACATGGTGGAATTGGCAGCACTTGAACCAAACCCTAACGATAACGTGTGTACTAGTATATGCAACATCGGAGTAGCAAACACAATAAACTAGGAGCAATGTTATGGATGAGATTTGTGCCTTATTTAGTGCATTGGGTCGTGCCGGTCATGTTAGTAGTGAATGGGATACTTACCTTGGGGTTATGGATGAATATATAGACCCGTTAATAGGAAGTACTAAAATAACAATTTCAAAGATAATTAAGAGGAGAGTAATTGTTAATGATGAAAATGAATATTAATTGTAACATCCCGACTCCCAGGTATAAAGTTAAATGTTTATTATATTCATATTGATAGAGCTCAATCGACGAGTTGGTAGAGACTGAGATTGGCTGCGTGATTGTAGAGCTAAATCGACGAGTTGGTGGATCGAACTCGACGAGTTGGAGCTGAGTGTGAAAATCCTAATTTTTAGGGTTTTCACTCTATTTAAAGGAACTTATGTCCTTTACCCCGCCTCCCTCATCCCTTATCAATTCGAGACAAACCTTAATCGAGCTATCCTCCATTTTGAGAGTGTGTAAGGCTAAGAGTGTGTGTTTATGGTGCATTCCTTGAAGAAACTTGAAGAGTAAAGGGCTTGGAAGAAGGAGTCTTTAGATCTGGCATCCATTCAGTTGTAGCAGTCATCTGAAGGTAAAAAGCTATTACCTTGATCACTTATTTGTTAGATCTCCTCATTAGAGAGCTTATGGCCATTTCTAGCTTCTTCTTTAGCCATTCTTGGTTTTGAGCATGATTTGAAGCTAAGACTTCAGATCTGGACACTATTAAGCCCTTTTGGCCTAAAGACTCAAGATTTATCAAGCTTTGGCCAATCCTCATGCCTTAAACCCCTTGTTGAGCCTTGTTTTGGCAAAGTTAGCTCCTAAATGCCATGCATGGACGTAAAGCTTGTAGCTTTACCTGGTATCTCAACCCCAGAAGGCTAGATCTAGAGTTTGGGGCCTTATTCTTGCTTAAAAGCATCTGGATGAGAGAAAGGTCTGAAGGAACTCGACGAGTTGGATAGGGTTTTCCCTCGATACTTTGGACAGTGTACAAGCTTGACGAGTTGGCAAGACAACTCGGCGAGTTCACTCGAATCTTCCCGATTTTCTAAGTATAGAAGGAACTCGACGAGTCGCATAGATGCACTTGACGAGTTGAGTCATCATGGACTGTTGACTTAAGTGTTAGCTTCGATTGACTTTTAGGTTTTGGTCAAGTTGTGGAGTTTGGAGACCATAGAGGCGTAAAATGGTCTTTCACCCTTTCGAAGATTTAGTAGGGGAGTTAGCGTAACATCTTTGGAGTTGTTAATGCAAATTGTTAATCAGTGAAGATTGTGCTATAGGTAGGCGGAGTTTAGACCAACAGTTTGAGTACGAGAGATACTTGCTTTCCTTACGAGGTGAGTCTCCTCACTATACTTACCTGAGTGGTAATTACTATGCGACTAGAGGATCTTATTTGTGTTATTGATCGGAGGGTCATATGTGCTTATACTGAGATATGTTATAGTATGCATTACGTCTTTGTGATTTATGCTATATATTATTCTGTGCTTTTATTGATATTGGACCAGATAGTCCAATTGAGTTGTGAGACCAGAGGGTTTTCACTAAGATACAGGGCAGGAGGGTCCTACCCGAGCCGTGAGACCGAAGGGTTTTCACTGAGACACATGACCAGAGGGTCCTTATCGAGATATAGCCAAGAGAGGCTAATTATTTGTGTGTAGTATTTTGGGGAAATCAATAAGATTTGTGCTTATACTGTTGTGTGAAGTGTGTTTCAGGTACATCTCAGGATCATGGGAAGGCGCCGACATGATTTTACACACCAACTTGTTGATTATGTTTTGAGGATTTAGGGATATGTGACAAACAATTTTTATGATTATGTTTCGAAACATTTATAAATTGAGTATGAGAGTTGTTAAACTGTGTTTTGTGTGGAATTAAAAATGAAAACTTTATTTGAAAATTTAGAATGTTACAAGTTGGTATTCGAGCCTTGGTTTAAGGGATCTGGATGTACCCTCGGGTACGTCTGGACTCAAACTGAGGATTTGTGAAATTGTTTCTAAAAAGAAATGATTTTCTAAACAAGCAAAAGATTTTAAGAGAAAACGAGATAGAGCAGTGTGTACAATCAGCTAGGTGGTAGGCTAGGTATTTCAGGAATTTAGAGCTAGAGTTGCCTGATTCAAGATGCTTTAGCCTAGGAGAATGTTATTGATTAACATTATCTGCTATTTGATCTGTGTGTGACGAATAATCTAGGAGGGATACCTAGATGTTCATTTGAAGAAGTGTATTGGGAGAGTAGCTAGATATATGTAAGGGATAGAGTACCTGTCAATTAGGATACTATGAGGATGACTTGGGACAACTACGGATTGGTGTGGAAGATAGTATTCGGCTCGTACTATTGAAAGCACTGGATCTGTACGCGACCCAAATAAGAACCTTAGGATACTAAGGAGCATGTAGGGGTGGATAATTGTGTGAGTGTTTTAGCCAGTCCCTGATGATTTCTGTGTTGTGTTGCAGAGAGACTATGGAGATTACCCGCAACAACCCAGGAGGGATGTACCAGTGATAAGGAGATCTGCAGGATCATTGCGGAAGAGATGGTCGTAGCTATCAGGGAGGCTATTCCAGAGATGTTCGGGTCTATTAAGACCACGTTAATTGAGAATTTTGACGAGCGTTATGCTGCAGTCACGGAGGCTGTCGTTGTCGCAGCCGCCGCAGCCCTTGTAGCTGTGAGGTCACAGGGGGTGACTCGTTGTTGTTTAGAGAGTTCAGCAACACAAAGCCACCAGAGTTCGATGGGACACAGGACCCAATCTCTGCTATGATATGGATTTCTGACATCGAGGGATGTTTCTATACTTGTTCATGATTGGAGCACTTGAGGGTTCGGTTTGCGCTGAACCAGCTTCGCTTGGGAGCGAAGGACTGGTGGAAGTCTGTGACGACTGATTATTCTCCTACAGACCATGTTGCAGTGACTTGGGAGAGGTTTGTCGAGTTATTCATAGATGAGTACGTTCCCCAGGTGGAGACGAAACGATTGGCACAGGAGTTTTTGTCTCTCAAGCAAAAGACAGAAAGAGTGACAAAGATTACAAGGATATATCATGAGAGGGCGTTGTTCTGCCCTGAGCACATGTCTACGGAGCAGGCACGTGTGAGCCGGTACTTGAGCATTTTGAGGCGAGATATTCGGGAGTTCGTGGCGAACTCATCATATGATACATTAGATGAGCTACAGACCAATGCAGGAGGGAGGAGATTGAGTTGGAGATTCTGATTAGAGAGGAGGGAGAGTCTCAGGGTAGAGATAGGAGACCAGTGCAGTTGCAGCGACCAAGCGGGCTAAGCCCGCTAATACGAGAGCAGGAGTCCAGAAGGGACGCACTTGTGGAATGTGCGACAAGATTCATGAGGAATCTTGCCGAGCAAGGATTTGCTACAAATGCGGCAAGAATGGGCATATGGCGAAAGACTGCCCCAAGGGATTTTAGGTTTGCTTTCATTGCAACCAGACTAGCCACCGGAAGGCCGAGTGTCCTAAGCTCACTCAGGGATCAGCCCAGGCTTCTGCTCCTGCTTCTTTACGCGTTACTGATGGTCGGCCGAGGAAGGCCAAGGCTTCGAGAGCTTGTGGGAGAGCCTTCTAGTTGATTGTGGAGGAGGTCCGCGCAGCACCTGACGTTGTTGTTGGTATGTATCTCCTTATTTATGATATTTTTATTATTTTTTATACTTACATTGTTTTTATATAGGTAATTTTCTTGTTAATTATGTGCTTGCCTTGGTGTTATTTGACTCAGGTGCGAGTCGATCCTTCGTGTATTTATCCTTTAGTCATCGCATTAGTGTTAGACACGAGGTTTTGAGTCGATCACTAAAGGTTTCTATAGCTGTAGAGCATGCGGTTTTTGCCACTGATGTATTTCGGGGATATGTTTTGGAGATCTTCATTTTTGAGTTCCTGATAGATCTGGTGCCGATAGCGATGGGAGATGTATGTGTCACAGTGGGCATGGATTGGTTGAGCCGGTTTGGAGTCGTGATTAACTGCGAGTGTTACATGGTGACGATACGAGACCCTAGTGGGGGACTGCTTACGGTCTATGGTGAGGGGACTAGATTGGGATCAGCTTTCTGCTCTACCGCGAAGGCAAGGCAGATTCTACAATAGGGATGCATGGGCTTTTTAGCGTATGTGGTGGATACGTGAGTGTTCACTGAGAGGCCGATTTTTGTTTCCTATGTTCCAGTGATATGTGAGTTCCCAGATGTTTTCCCTAAGGAATTGTCGGGTGTGCCTCCTGAGAGACAGGTGGAGGTCGCATCGATCTGATTCTAGGGGCAGCACCTATTGCCAAGGCACCATATCTCCTTGTGCCGCCAGAGATGTAGGATTTATCCATGCAGCTCCAGCAGCTGTTGGAGAAGGGTTTCATTAGACTGAGTAGCTCGACGTGGGGAGAGCCGATCCTTTTTTTCAAGAAAAAGGATGGTTCACACCGGATGTGCATCGACTGCTGGGAGTTGAACAAGTTGACGGTCAAGAACCGTTATCCACTACCAAGGATCGACGATTTGTTTGATCAGCTGCAGGGAGCATCTTGGTTTTCCAAGATTGATTTGAGATTTGGGTATCATCAAATGAGGGTTTGCAAGGAGGATATCCAAAAGATGGCCTTTTGGACTCGTTATGGGCATTACGAGTTTGTAGTGATGCCTTTCGGGATCCCTAATGCACCGGCAACGTTCATGGACCTCATGAACTGGGTGTGTAGGACCATGTTGGATCGGTTGGTGATCGTGGTCATCGATGGTATTTTGGTGTACTCGAGGTCTAGGGAACAACACAAAGAGCATCTTTGGGAGATTGTTGTTCCTCTCACCAAATTGACCAGGAAGGGTGTTATCTTCACTTGGAGGCCTAAGCAGCATGCATCATTCGAGAAAGCTCCAGTGCTATCCCTTCTAGAGGGAGTAGAGGACTTAGTAGTCTATTGTGATGCATCCATATCCGTATTGGGTGCCATGTTGATACAGAGGGGGCACGTGATAGCATATGCATCGAGGCAGTTGAAGTCTCATGAGACGAGATATCCCACCCATGATTTAGAGCCGGGGGCGGTGGTATTCTCCTTCAAGATTTGGTGCCACTATCTTTATGGTTTTCGACGTACCATATACATAGACCATACGAACCTAAGATACCTTATGGATCAGCCCAACCTGAATATGAGACAGAGGGGGTTCTTAGATGTAGTGAAAGACTATGACTGTGAGATTTTGTATCATACTGACAAGGCTAATTTGGTAGCCGGTGCCCTGAGTCGTAGAGCAGTGAGTGATCTGATCCGAGACGTGTGTATGAGGATGACGGTGATGATTCCAGTCTTATATACCATCTGAGAGGCTCAAGCGGTGGCCATGAGACCAGAGAACCATAATAGAGAGTGGGTGATCCGACAGATTTCTGAGTTTGAGACTGATAGTCAGGGCTTATGACCATCCGTGGGCGGTTTTGGGTGCCATATACGGGTGGAGCCCAACATATTTTGATGGAGGAGGCCCATAGGTCGAGATTTTCGATCCATCCTGAGGCCACCAAGATGTATTTGGACTTGAAAAGGGATTATTAGTGGCCCTGTATGAAGATAGATGTGGCATAGGTAGTCGAGAGATGTTTGACCTCTCATCAGGTCAAGGCAAAGCACCAGCGTCCCCGTGGCGAGTTGCAGCCTTTGGAGATTCCCCTGTGGAAGTGGGAACGTATCTGGGAATGGCAACGAGGCGGGTTCGGGGCGGGGCGGCATATCCCATACCCGAACCCGATATTTATATTTGTCCCCGAACCCGACCCGAAACCCGACGGGTTTCTTATCGGGGCGCCCCGTCGGGGCTAAAAATATCCTCGAACCTGACCCGAAACCCGATATAGACCTGAAAACCCGACCCGAAAATGGTGGCAGAAAAAATTAGGAAAACTACAATGAAACAATTGAGAAATTAAGACCTTACAAATGCTTAAAATACAAATATGTTCTTAACATAAGTGAACCAAATAGAAATTACTAAAGTCTAATATCGTAACTAAATTTATCACAATAGTGAGAAATTGAGAATACGTGATGGGATTGAAGGTTAGAGTCTTCGGGTGGCTGAAATGGGTAAGAGGGATGAAATCTCATTATATATATATATATAATTTTTCGGGTCGGGGCATACATACCCCACTCCCTGACCCGAACCCGAACTAAAAACCCGATAATGAACCGAACCCCAACCCGAAACCCGATAAGAGTGACCCGACCCGCCCCAAAATCTTCGGGGTTCGGGTTTTCCTATCGGGTTCGGGTTTTTTTGCCATCCCTAAACATATCTCCATGGATTTTATTACGAAATTACCGAGGACTATGAAGGGTGTCGACGCAATATGGGTGATTGTAGATCGATTGACAAAGAGTGCTCACTTCATGGCTATAAGTGAGAATTCTTCTATGCAGAAATTGGCCGAGGTCTACGTTCGAGATGTGGTGGCACGGCACGGAGTGCCAACATCGATAGTTTCAAATTGTGATGTGCGTTTTACTTCAACATTCTAGAAGAAATTTCATGAGAAGTTGGGTACCCGGCTACATTTTAGCACCACATACCACCCGCAGACAGACGGGCAGAGCGAGCGGACGATTCAGACGCTCGAGGACATGCTACGCGCATGTGTTATGGATTTCGGTGGGAGTTGGGACTCCTACCTGCCCTTGGCTGAGTTTTCAAACAACAACAACCATCACTCCAGTATTGGGATGCCTCCCTTAGAGCTTTTATATGGGAGGAGGTTCCAGACTCCCATCTGTTAGGGGGAGGTCGGGCAGAGAGTGATGGGGAGCACTGAGGTAGTGCTCAAGATGGCAGAGCAGATCCAGTAGTTTAGATAGAGGTTGCTGACAACCTAGAGTCATCATAAGAGTTCTGCAGATCGGAGATGTTCCAACCTAGAGTTCTAGGTTGTCGATTTTGTTCTCCTGAAGGTATCCCCATGGAAAGGGGTGATTCGATTCAGGAAATGGGGCAAGTTGGGCCCTAGATACATTGGTCCTTTTAGAGTGTTTGCTCTAGTGGGTAAGGTAGCTTACCAATTAGAGCTGCCTGCAGAGTTAAGCCAGATTCGTAACACTTTCCATGTATCCCAGTTGAGGAAGTATGTAGCCGACAAGACAGCAGTGGTCCCTTTAGAGGACATTCAGGTTGATGATTGCATGAACCACATTGAGAAGTCGGTGGCGATTTTGGATAAGAAGATGAAGATCTTGAGAAATAAAGAGGTGCCCTTGGTTAAAGTTCAGTGGCAGCATCAGAAGGGATCCGAGTGGACTTGCGAGCCGGAGTTTGAGATGCGTGAGCAGTACCCAGGGCTGTTTCCAGAGAATAACTTCGAGGGCGAAGTCTGATTCTAGTGAGGGAGAATTATAACACCCTGACTCCCAAGTATAAATTTCAATGATTATTATATTTTTATTGATAGGTCAACTCGACAAGTTGGAGTCCCCAACTCGTTGAGTAGAGACTAAGATT
The DNA here is from genome assembly GCF_051521515.1 of Lactuca serriola. Classification (NCBI taxonomy): domain Eukaryota; kingdom Viridiplantae; phylum Streptophyta; class Magnoliopsida; order Asterales; family Asteraceae; genus Lactuca; species Lactuca serriola. The sequence goes on along the minus strand of NC_136416.1, from coordinate 70,545,288 downwards.
AGTCGGGTGATTTTACAGCCAACTCAACGAGTTAGTGGATCGAATTCAATGATTTGGAGCTGAGTATGAAAACCCTATTTTTTAGGGTTTGCACCCTACATAAAGGACCTTAAGTCCTTTACACCGACTCCCTCATCACGTTATCACTCAGAGACAAACCCTAATCGAGCTATCTTCCATTTTGAGAGTGTGTAAGGCTAGGAGTGTGTGTTTTTGGTGCATTTCTTGAAGAAACTCGAAGAGTAAAGGGCTTGGAACAAGAAGGAGTCTTTAGATCCGACATCCATTCAGTTGTAGTAGTCACCTAAATGTAAAAAGCTATTACCTTGATCACTTATTTGTTAGATGTCTTCATTATAGAGTTTATGTCCATTTGTAGCTTCTTCTTGAGTCATTATTGGTTTGAGCATGCTTTGAAGCTAAGACTTCAGATATGGACACTATTAGGCCCTTTATGCCTAAAGACTCAAGCTTTATCAAGCTTTGGACAATCCTCATGCCTTAAACCCCTTGTTGAGCCTTGTTATGGCAAATTTAGCTCCTAAATGCCATGCATGGACGTAAAGCTTGCAGCATTACATGGTATCTCATCCCTTGAAGGCTAGATCTTGATTTTGGGGCCTTAGTCTTGATTAAAAGCGTCTGAATAAGAGAAAAGTCTGAAGGAACTCGACGAGTTGGTTAGTGTTTTCCCCCGATATTCTGGACACTGTAAAAGCTCAACGAGTTGGCAAGACAACTCGGCGAGTTAACTCGAACCTTCTTGATTTTTTAAGAACAGAAGGACATCAATGAGTCGCATTGTTGCACTCGACGATTTGAGTCATCATGGACTGTTGACTTAAGTGTTGGCTTCGATTGACTTTTAGGGTTTGGTCAATTTGTGGACTTTGGAGACATGGAGGGGTAAAATGGTCTTTCACCCTTTCAAATATTTAGTAGGGGAGTTAACTTAACATATTTGGAATTGTTAATGCAAATTGTTAATTAGTGAAGATTGTGATATATTTAGGCAGAGTTTAGACTGACAGTTTGAGTGCAAGACACGCTTGCCTTACTTACGAGGTGAGTCTCCTCACTATACTTACTTGAGTGGTAATTATTGTGCGACCGGAGGGTCTTATTTGTGTTACTCATCCGAGGTTCAAATGTGCTTATACTAAGATATGTGATATTATGCATTATGTCTTTGCGATTTATGCTATATATTATTATGTGCTTTTATTGACATAGGACCAGAGGGTCCAACTAAGTCGTGAGAGCGGAGGGTTTTCACTGAGATACAGGACTTGAGGCTCCAACTCGAGCCCTGTGACCGGAGGGTCCTTATCATGATATAGTCATGTGAGGCTAATTATTTGTGTGTGGTATTTTGGGGAACTCACTAAGCTTTATGCTTACAATTTTGTGTGAAATACGTTTTGGGTACATCTCAGGATTGCGGGAAGGCGCCGACATGATTGTACACACCAGCTTGTTGATTATGTTTTGAGGATTTTGGGATATGTGACAAATAGTTTTTATGATTGTGTTTGGAAACATTTATAAATTGAGTATGAGATTTGTTAAACTGTGTTTTGTGTGGAATTCAAAATGAAAATTTTATTTCAAAATTTAGAGTGTTACATTAATATTACCTTATTATATTATAGCGATGTATGAAGTAAAAAACAGTTACAAAGATGAACAATGAAAAGTAACTAAAAGGCTCTAATGATGAATTATATTAATGAGATTGACCGTGATGTATGTAATGTAAGTGGTGTATGTGATGTAAGTAGTGTATGTGATGATTATATGATGTATATGATGTCATGCTAAATGAGTTTTTGAATGTATGCTTATATGATGTCTTGTCTGACCCATCTGGGATATATGTGTTCCATAATATTATACTATGATTGACTCACTTAGCTTATGCTAACACTTGTTTCTTTGCATGTTATTTGCATTGCATAGGAGCAGGTAGCGTGATATGATGTCTGGAGAGGATGGGAACAATTTGGGGTAAGTATATTAGTATATTTTGGTGGTGATACCACTTTGGACATGTCATTGAGTTTTCATTTACTTACGGTTTTGAGAACTTGTTTGTAGTTGGTTTAATGAGCTTTAATTTTGATTATGGATGTTTTTTGTAATAAATTAACATTGGTGACGTTTACATAAAATTCAAAATAAGACTTCTGCTAACATATTCTATTAAATAAATGTTCAAAAAATAAAAAATAAAATTTGGATGAAAAATCACGACATTACAAGTTGGTATCAGAGTCATGCTGTGAGTGAACTGGACACAGAGGTTGGCGTTCAGACTCACAGTGTAGATTGGCTCAAATAAGGGCTTTAGGAACTTAAGGGGAAAAGGTGTGTGCTGAGAGTTTTAGGACAGTTGCCTAAACAATTTTCTTACCTTCCTTTTAGTTGTGAAGTAAATAAAATTTTCCTGTATTCAGGAAAATGTATGGAGCACCTGCAAACAACGAATCAGGTGGAGCAGGCGATAATCAGAATGTGCAAGGGGGTTTATCCCTTTCATCTTCTAGACCCCAACGAATGATCGTCATCCGTGGGTGCAACAGAATCACAGTGAGCACGACCATCCCACACAAAGCGAGCACAATATAGGGAGTGCTACCATTATTTCCGACCTAGAGGAACATTTATGGAGATGTAATGAGAAGATTGAGGCTAGGGATGCCCAGATTTTTTTAGTTGCAGCAAGCAATGTGAGCCACACGACTACTACCTACGAAAGGTGATGTTGTAGGGGAGTTGTTGAGGAGATTTAAGAGAGTCGCTCGGTGCCCGGGGAGCCAGTTGTGAGGGAGCCAATTAGGAGTGAACTATTTGGAAGTGCTACAAGTCGCCAAGGCAGCACCTTCAAGGAGTTCATAGATTGCAAGCCACCAAAGTATCATGGGGGTGAGAAAGCTTTAGAGTGCTTAAACTGGATTTTGAAGATGGAACAAACCTTCCGGTCGGGGGACTTTACTGAGCACCATAAGGTTAACTTTGCTATGAGGATGTTTGAGGATGATGCATGACGGTGGTGGAATAAGATTGACATGAGAATTAATAATACTGCTCGGGATGCTATAACTTGGGAAATATTCAGCAAGAAGGTGGAAGAACATTTTTGTAGTAAGGGCAGCAAGCAAGGGATCGAGTTGGAGTTTCTTACCCTAAAAACGGGAAACATGTCGATATCTTAATACAATATAACCTTTACTGAAAAGTCACAGTTCGCCACATATTATTGCTTTACAAAAGAGAAGATGGTGTGACGCTTTGTAGAGGGATTACCATATGATTATCGAGTTATGGTTAGGTCAACGACTACTTTGATTGAAGCGCCTAAGATTAAGAAAGATATCACAGTTTGTGACGGTACTATAAGAAAAGGAGTAAGAAGAGCAAATGGTATGGTTCGTCTGACTTCTCAAAGAAGAAGAACAGTCAGCACAAGGATAAGGGTGACAAGGTGGTTGTCAGGAGCGTTGTCACTTGTAGACGTTGTTGCAAACCGAGACACAAACAGACGGATTATAAGAGTCCTGATTTGGTATTTTATAATTGCGAGAAAATGGGCCACATTAGTCGCCTGTGCCCGAATGTGAAAGTTGAAACAAATACCGGTAGTAAGAAGACTGATGCACCAAAGGTGAAAGCGTGAGCATTTCAGATGACCACTGAGGAGATCACACACGAAGGCGAGGTACTCTTAAAACTTTTACATCTAAGTGTTTTTTTGTAATTGTATTTTTTTTATTGTAGCGATAGTGTATCAATTTTATTTTACGCTTTATGTGCTTGTTTTATGTTAAATCAGAGTTTTTCTGAATTTTTGTGTTATACATTGTGATAGCGGTAGGGAATCTTGTTGTTATGTTTGGGAAATGTATGATCAGTGTTCCAATGTGATAGTTGGATACACTTTTTCCCTTTGACTTAGGCTCTGATTGGGATTACGTCGTGCAATGTCGTCATTGATATGTTTTGGCTGTCTTCTAGTCAAACTGATATTCTCTACACTAAAAACATGTGCAACTCCCGCTTTTCGTGTGAGGGTATGTCTGTTTCTGAGGAGACAAATCTACGGTTCGTTTCCATTTTTCTACTTTGTGATGAGAATGTGTCTAGCGAGGAGGTGTGAGGTTCATATGGCTCATGCGATGGAGGGCTCAAGGTAAGCAGTGCCAATATTTTGTGGAGGTAGTCAAAGAGTTTCAACTGTAGATTGCCAAAGGGTGGTACTGGAAGGCTCACCTTTGATAAGAAATACTTGTTTGACAATCGAGGCAAGTTGAGAGCCGGATTTCTTACTAATAGACAAGTTACAAGTTGATGAGTTGATACATTAGAAGGAATAGTTGGTAGTTATCTTGGTTAGAGAGAGACCAAGCAACAGGGAGAGAAGCGAGTCAAGCCTGTCAAAGTCTAATGGAAGGACGGATCCAGGTTAGAAGTGAAATGGGTGATAAAAAAAATACAAGAAGGTTTGTTACCCAAAGTTGTTCGTATCAGTATCTGATTCTGAGGACGGAATCATTTTAAGGAGTGCAGAATTGTAACGACCCGAATTTTCCATTGTTAGTGGCGTTAGATTCCGTTACTTGATTAAGTGTTTCTGCAAATATTTTCAATTTTTGATATTAAATGAAGTAGATTAAATAAAAAATGTGTTATTTAATATCTAAATAAATTAATCAATAATTAAAAGGGTAAATAGTTTAACATAGATTTATGGGATTTTAGGTTAACTAAAATTTATTTAATTGGTGTAGGTGGTGTTGAGGGGCTAACTTGTCATTACAATGAACTTATAATGTTAATTTGTCTAGGGTTAGGGTAGATGTTCATTCGTTTCTTTTTGTATATGGATCGTTATGTGCATATTAAGCCATCTCTAATCGTTGTTGGGTTGTTTGTTATCGATCATATGAAATGAAACGAACAAAGAATCATACGGGTAGAATAAAAAAACAAAAAAAAAACGATCCAGTTAATCCTTGGTTCATTCTACTGCTTGGGTCAATCAGCATAGAGGATTGGGTTGAATAATCTCGATTGGAAGTCCAATGAGAGAGACAGCATGTGTGCGATCAAAACTGTTTTACCCAATCGGTCGTAATTTGTTTCTGGTGTTGGTGTCGACTAGATGAAAAAAAAAGAAATTGATCTTATAAGGTAAGCGGGAATAAGCGATGAAAGTAAGGAGGGAGAAAGGGTACTGAAGAGATTTTATGTGCAATTGATGTTGCTAGGACCAATTCTTCCTCCTTGTAAGTCTTGGGTTTCTCCTTCCCATGTTAATTCATATTCGGTTGACAAGAATTGGTTGAAACCATTGTCAATTGATTTCTACTATCAATTCTTGTGGTTATGTGTGATTATGTTTCAACCATATTCGGTGTATTTTGATGACTTATTTCTGTCAAAATATTTTTATGTACACCCTTAAGAGTTTATTATTCATGTCCATGAATTGCTCCAAGTTTTGGTGTCATTACTTTCCTTGTTGTTGTTAGATTTCATGATTCTTTCTATGTCAATTCTAATGATTTCATGTGTGTAATTTTTCTGTCAAAAGACCATGTTTTGAACTCTCCGAAAGGTATTCAAAATATTTTTTCCAAGTGTTTTCAATATGGTTATTGGTAGGAGGAATTCAAAACCTAAGTTGGCATTTCTCTTTTCAACAATGTATTTTGTCTTTACTTCAAAGACAATGTACTTTGGACCATGGTTGGAGGATGAAACTATTTTTTTACTTCCATGTTATATTGCTATTGTTTTAAACATATTTTTTCCGCTATTTTGTCGTTTTGGGTGGTGACTGAATGGGTTAAGTGGGCAAAAATCCTTAAAAAGCCAAAGCTGGAAATTACATGAAATTGACAAATTTAGCCCTAGATTGGAAAAAATATAGAAAAATGATCATGAGATTAGTTAATAATCCGTAAATTCTCATCGTTATTATTTTGAGTATAGTTTATCCAAGATTTTTCCCAAGATCTGATATTGTCCCTAACCAAGGTAAAAAATTGTCTTTTTCACCGACTGGTCAAAAATTAGCTGCATGGACATGCTGTCTTGTAAAATTCATAGAAAATTCTATAAAAATCGTATGGACTTGTGCAAGCATTTTCAGAAAAGCTAAAAGTGTAATATACTAGAATATGAAGAACAATTTTAAATTCCGCATGACTAAGTTGTGCTAAAGTGGTCTTGAACAGCTAGTTGTTTTAGGTTAACATACAAGAATTTGGCCAAATAACTAATTTGCATGTTTGGGTAGTAAAATTTTGTTCTTTGTTAATGTAAACTTCTAGTAGTCCATTTATTTGTGTTTAACTAAGGGAAGGTTTGATATCCCAACTCCTAAAATATTTTTAGTGTAGAGTGTACGTGTTTTATCAAAGGTGAGTTAATATTGTAGATTTTTTAAAGTACATCGTTAGGGAAATCCATATCATAGATGGATTGGAATGAACCAAGGTTGTTTAGGTTTCATGTATCCCTATTGTATGTAATATGTTTCTGGTTACTATGTTCCATTTTGTGTATGATAATTTATGATGCTTTAATGTTAGATTCTTATTCTTTTCATGTGAGAGGTTTGTTAGGGTCATGATAGAAAGAGTGTCTTGTGTTGATTTTATGTGATGTGTGCATACCATGATTTCTTGGAAATACTTCTATCATTATTAGGATAGAGCATGCTAGTATGTCAAGCCAGAATGATGATATGTGCATTAACCTGTATGCGATGTAAAATGTTTTAAATAAATATGCATAATTATTTAGGGAGGTCAAATGTGTAATTCCTTAAAAGATGAATAAATAATAAATTAATTAAAAGGGGAATACACTAGCGGGGCGGAGGGTAGTGTTGGCTCCACGTGGAAAGCCAATTAGGGTTGGCTCATCGGGGAAGCCAAATAGGGTTGGCTCTACACGGAAAGCCAATAAGTGTTGGCTCTACAAGAATACCCAAGTAGTGTCAGCTCAATGAAGATAGCCGTTTAGGGCTGACTCTATGAGGAAGGTCAGTTAGGGTTGGCTGTATGACGAAAGCAGTCGGATGGTTATTCTAGATGACCATTTTGACACATGGTTCACTTAAAGATAGGTGAACCGGAGTGATGTTGGCTCAACGAGGAAAGTCGGCACAAACATCACGTGGGATTCGAGAGGTGTAACACGATGGAACTGCCACCACTTGAACTAAACCCTAATGACAACGTGTGTACAGTATATGAAATGTCAGAGTAGTGAACGAATCAAACCAGGAGCAATGTTACGGATGAGATTTGCGCCTCATTTAGTGTACTGGGTCGTGTTGGTCATGTTAGTAGTGAATGGGATACTTACCTTGGGGTTACGGATGAATATATAGACCCATGAATAGAATGTATTAAAATAAGAATTGCAAAGATGATTAAGAGGAGACTAATTTTTAATGATGAAAATAAATATTAATATTATCTTATTATATTATAGCGATGTATGTAGTAAAAACTAGTTACAAAGATGAACAACGAAGACTAACTAAAAGACTCTAATGATGACTTATATTAATGAGCTTCACTTTGATGTATGTAATGTAAGTGGTGTATGTGATGTAAGTAATGTATCTGATGATTATATGATGTATCTGATTTCATGATATGTGAGTTTTTGAATGCATGTTTATATGATGTCTTGTCTGACCCATTTAGGATATGTGTGTTCCATAACATTGTACTACGATTGACTCACTTTGCTTATGCTAACACTTGTTTCTTTGCTTGTTATTTGTCTTTCATTGGAACAGGTAGCTTGATCTAATGCCTGGAGAGAATGGGGACATTTTGGGGTAGCTACATTAGTATATTTTAGCGATGATACCACTTTGGAATGTCGCTGAGTTTTCATTTACTTACAGTTTTTAGAACTTGTTTGTGGTTGGTTTAATGAACATTAATTTTGATGAAGGATTTACGTAATAAAGTAACATTGGTGATGTTTACAGAAATTTAAAATAATACTTCCACTAATGTATTCTGTTAAATAAATGTTCAAAAAATTGGTACAATCAAGACGTCACCTTCCTGCGATCATTAGAAGTATCTGAAACACATTTAATCGACAACTGTAACCACAAATCTTAGTGAGTTCCCCAAAGTATCACATATAACACAACACAAAAAAATAGTTATGGTTTATCGGCAACCCCGGAGACTACCTGAAGTCTCAATGGGAAAACAGCACACCCTATGGATTTTCATCAATCCTGTAGACTACCCGAAGTCTCAACACACATTGTAACACATATCACAGTAATATCAAAATGACCCAACTGGTTAACACATATACTCCACCACACCGGTAAGTATAGTGAGGAGACTCACGTCGCACAGAAGACTGATGAAATTCACACCCAAACTGTCGGAACTAGACTCTGCCTATTAATCGCACCAAATAACCCTAATTAATAATTAAGGTAATTATACAAACTCAACTAGTCCCAAGCCAAGTCTATTCCACAATTTAGGTAAAAGACCATTTTGCCCCTTCCAAGACCAAAACCCTCACAAAATGAGCAAAAGTCAAACTTGGTCCAAAAAGTCAAAGGTCAACACAATTGACCTTACGCTTGGCATACCAAGGCTCTACGCCTAGCGTAAAGCAAAACATCCTGAAAACAGGCTCCCATCTAGCTACGTTGGGCAAAGCCAAATTTACACTCAGGATACACAATATTGGGAGGCTCAATACTTCAATTGTGATAATGAAAAATCATTTGATTTTTTTAATTTTTTAGTTGGAACTTTTGAAGGTTCTCTAAAAAAGATAGCGAAAAAAATTATCCCTAGAGTCAGCTAAACTCACATCTTAAGTTTTAAGTTCTTAATCATTAAGACACTTCACCCTAACCTTAGATCTGACCCTAAAAGGCATTATAATCCATATAGTCTCTAACTTTATGCCTTTGTATGGCTAAGAGAGCTCAATCCCAATACCTGAACTTCTAACATCACCAAAAACTCCATAACTCATGCATAGAAGAAAAGGAAAGGACCAAGCTTGCATTTTTATGACACCATGCACTCAAAAACATCTGAAAGGACAGCTCAAATGGTATGGAGTAGTACATACTCACAACACCAAGGGTTTGAGAGAAAACGAACATAAACTTAAGCTTAAACAATATCTAGCAAATCAAGCCTCAACGTATGAACTATATACCTTCTATAGATGAACAAAGAGGTGTACATTATGGATGCAAGAGCTAGAATGCACCACCACTTCTTTAATGATCTTCCTTCACCACCAAGAACACTTAAAATCACTCAAAAGCTTCAATATATCACACTCAAGGGTTAGGGTTTCGATATTAGGGCTAACAGGGATGGACGCTGGTCATAAGAAGGTCCAAGGGGGAATAAGATGCTTAAATAGGGGACATAACCGTAAAAAGTTAGGGTTTGGGAATAGCACGAGCACGCCCAACATACTAGACGTGTGTGTCCATCATACTTAAGAAGGTTCGTGATCCAATTAAAGACTTACACTCGGCATACAATCCATGTACGCCTAGCGTAAGGACTTACTTTGCAAAATAATTTTAGGTTTAGATTGAAATGGAAATACCTAGAAATGGGTGTTACAATGCTCATGTCAAAAAAACTACTCATCCTACCACTCAATAAATCAAATCAGATCGTCAAAAGCAACTTCTCATCCATCTTGTTTAAATTCTAAAAGAAAGAAGCAAAGTGGTGTGAGCATAGTGGAATTCAATGTTCTAAGGCGAAAGCACACTATCTTACGAGCCATTGAAAAGCTTCGTCCCACAAAAGAAAGATTTGTGATCAACTCTAACTTTAACATATTTTTTCAGAGAGTTTCAAGGTTCGGGGATAGATAACCAATGTGATAAAAAGGTTTGTTAAGGTTCAAAGAAAGTATAGATGCAATTGATGAGAGGAGGAATAATGATAAAGTTGAATTTCTCAATATGGTGGATGTCATGATACAAGATTCGAAAGAGATCAAACATAATATGGAACATATGTGCCTTAATCATCACTTAAGTATGAAGACGTTGATTAAATAGTGTGAAAAAGCATATAATTATATGTGAGTGCTCGAAGAAAGATCTGAAGCATCACCGAAGAACACCAATTGTTTTTCTACAAGTTGTCCTTTGTGTTTTAAATGAATTAGCCAAAATCCTAAGTATTCAAACAAACAAACTTGATGAGATTGTCAATGTGATTAACAACCTCACTAATTTTTTACGGACTCAAGGGTTGTGTCCAATAATCAGCTCAACTACCATATGGAAGAGGGACTTTTTAGGTTTTTTAAATGATGAATGAAATAAAGGCCAAGTGGTTCGATGGGATGGCTTGGTCATCTTCCTTTAAAAGGGGATATATTTTTATCAAGATTTATTTATGAAGGAAAGAACCAGTTAAGTTAATTTCAAATAACATCCGTTGAACCCCTTTAGAAAATGTCAACTTTCATGAAGAAGACAAATTTGAGCCTGGATAGATTTTTTATTTAGAAAAGTTCCAAATCTTTTTTTATCTTCCATCAAAGTAAAAACTGAAGTTCCATTCCTTCCTACAAGAAAATCATCGGAGCAAGTCAACCTTTAAGTTATTTTAATCATCACTTCAGCTTCCTATTCACCAAAGATAGATACTCATCAAGCTCCAACAAAGGAAGGATTAAAAAAATGTAATCAACATCAAAAGTTTCGTTTGTAAAACATTACTTAGAAAGCATTAATGATTAAAACATCGTTTAATTAAATCATTTCACATCGAAAACCTAATTTGAAATCCACAACATGTAAACAATCAAAACATCAGAGTATCAATCCCAGAATAAGCTCATAACTGCAGAAACAAGAGAGTGTGTGTGTGACATGGTGCTACCGTGCCGACTCCTTTCCCCTAGCTGAGGAGGTACCTGAAACCAAAACTGAAAAACGTAAGCACAAAGCTTAGTGAGTTCCCCCATCGTACCACATACCATACAAACACATAACATACATACTACTAGGCTATTCTGGGGTGCCTGTCTACCCGGTACGGCCATTCTGGGGTGCCGACTACCCGTACGGCCATTCTGGGGTGCCGTCCTACCCGTGTCAAGCCATTCTGGGGTGCTGACCTACCCATGTCGAGCCATTTTGGGGTGCTGACTACCCTTCGATCCTAACAACCGAACCTCGGGGACTATTTTACCCCCTACTACTACTAGCACATTACACATAACATAAACATATTATCAGACATATCTGGGGTGCCTGAACTACCCTTCGGTCCTAACAACCGAACCCGGGGACTGGTCCCCTCCTACTACCTCTATCGCATAAACATAACAAGCCAACATGCAACACATCATCACATACTGTCGGACGTATCTGGGGTGTCTGACTACCCTTCGATCCTAACAACCGAACTCTACTACTTCCACATACAACATATCATGCTAGCACATAACATATCAGGTAGTAGCAATCCTAGATGATATCACAAATACAATCATTTATCATACGAACCCTATTGGTGGGCCGACATTCTGGCCATAGACCCACCGCTACTAGAAGGTAACTCACCTCGAAGTAGCTGCTGATCTGATCAGGAACTGACTGTCTACCGCTGCTGTTGCTGCTCCGGAAATCCTCCGGCTGCAACTCCCACAACATACTCAATAAATCACTGCTAACTGATCTTTGGGTAAAATGACCATTTTACCCCTGATCATGTCATAAGTCAAAGTCAGAGTCAACTTTCAGTTGACTCGACTCATTGAGTTGGCTCTCCAACTCGCCGAGTCCCTATCCAATCAATTATCCTGGATCCCGTCCCTACTCGTCGAGTTAGGCGTTGACTCGACGAGTTCTTCTTCTAAACTGAGGTTCAAGTCCTTCATCCTACTCGCCGAGTTTTATGAAGAACTCGCTGAGTTAATCTTCATCCGAAGAACACTTTATGCTGTGACTCGCCGAGTTGTATAAACAACTCGTCGAGTCTGTTCTTGATCTAAGGAGATTGCCTTAAACTCGCCGAGTCAGGGCATGGACTCGCCGAGTTCCTCCATGGATGAGTTTGGCTTCCAACTCACCGAGTCACACCCCGTGACTCACTACTCGCACTCGACACAACGAAAAGGGGACAACTCGGAGACTCGCGAGCAGACTCGCCGAGTCGTATGAACGACTCGCCGAGTCGTCTCCATGCAATCACTATATACGTGATTTTGCTCGATTCCAGTCTATGCCATTCACAGATCTGTGTTCCTAGAACATGAATGACACGTAAAGTTTCCAACTTTACGTGTAGATACTCACCAATGAGGGATTTTGGGGCTCAATATGCCTCAAAACGGTAGATCTAGGGTGAACAAGCAACATGGGTCCATAAAGGTAACGGATCTGAGCTCCTGGAGCTCAATCTTGCCTAGATCTAAAGGCCAATCAACTTATTACAACTTATATTGCACATACAAGCTTGGGGAAAGGCTCAAGAAAGACTTAATTGAGCAATAAGCATAAAGACAGAGGGAAAACGGGTTATACCTCAAAGAAATCACTGAGAGAACACCAAGATGCTTGGCTTCCTTCCCTTCCTCTTGATCTACTCCACTTCCTTCTCAAATCCTTCAAGAACACACAAGAATGCTTCAAACTCTCAGGGAAATAAGCTTTGGAACGAGGGTTGGGAGCTCTGAGGTGAATGGGGGCTGGCTTGGGGCGGACATGAGGTTTAAATAGGGTGCAAACCCCTGAAACTTAGGGTTTCATCCAAAAGCGGTGACTCGCCGAGTACAGGATATGGACTCGCCGAGTCGCCAACTTAAACATGTCCCGGGTCCCGTATCTATTCGGCGAGTCGGACCTATGACTCGCCGAGTCCAAGGCTAAAAAATGGATAATACTCAAGTGAGATTTACGTACCAGGAACCAGGTGCTACAAATCTCCCCCACTTATTTTAGACTTCGTCCTCGAAGTCTGCTGCTCGATCTTGGAACAGCTCAGGATAATGCTCCATCATCTCCTCCACCGGCTCCCAAGTTCACTCCGAACCCTTGCGGTGCTGCCATTGCACCTTCACTAGCTCCACCTTCTTGTTCCTCAAATCCTTCGACTTCCTGTCGAGGATTGCGACTGGGCGCTCAATGTAATTCAGGCTGTCATCAACTTGTATATCCTCTAACGGCACTACCGCTGAATCGTCCACTAGACACTTCTGCAACTGAGAAACATGGAAAGTGTTGTGGATCTAGCTGAGCTCGGCTGGCAGATCCAGCCTATACGCCACCTTGCCCACCCGGGCTACAACCCTGAACGGTCCGATGAATCTCGGGCCCAACTTGCCCCGCTCCCTGAATCGAATGACGCCTTTCCAAGGCGAAACCTTCAGGAGAACCATATCCCCAACTTGGAACTCCAAGTCGGATCGACGTTTGTCGGTGTAACTCTTCTGTCGGCTCTGAGCAGGCTGAAGCCTGCTCCGAACCTGCTGGATCCTCTCGGTCGTCTTGAGCACCACTTCGGTGCTCCCTATGACTCTCTGGCCAACTTCACCCCAGCATATCGGGGTCCTGCACCTCCGTCCGTACAACATCTCGAATGGAGGGAGGTCGATACTCTCGTGGTAGTTGTTGTTGTACGAGAACTCAGCCAAGGGAAGATAGGTATCCCAGCTACCACCGAAGTCTAACACGCACGCCCGCAACATATCCTCCAAGGTATGGATGGTCCGCTCTCTCTGACCATCCGTCTGCGGGTGAAAGGCAGTGCTAAAATGAAAACGAGTGACCAACTCCTCATGAAATCTCTTCCAAAATCTGGAAGTAAAACGCATATCCCTGTCCAAGATGACCGATACTGGCACCCCGTGCCGCGCCACGATCTCCCTGATATAGATGTCGGCCAATTTCTCGGCCGATATGCTCTCCTGGATCAAGATAAAGTAAGCACTCTTGGTCAATCAATCCACGATGACCCAAATCGAATCCACTCCACGCGCGGTCCTGGGAAGCTTCGTGATAAAATCCATCGTGATATCTTCCCATTTCCACAGTGGAATATCCAACGGCTGCATCTTGTCATGCCGTCTCTGATGTCCGGCCTTGACCTTCCTGCAGGTCAAGCACCGCTCAACATACCATGCCACATACCGCTTCATGTAGGGCCACCACTAATCTAGACGAAGATCCCTATACATCTTCGTCGCCCCGGGATGAATAGAGAATCGGGACTTGTGCGCCTCCTCCATCAAAATCTGGCGCACGCCTCCGTGATACAGCACCCACACCCTACGGTGTAGTGTCAATAGTCCTCGGCTATCATAATCAAAGGAGGAAACCTGACCCACCACATGCTCGCTCTTCCGATGCTCCTCCTTGATAGCCTCCTGTTGAGCCTCCCGAATTCGCTCCAACAGGGGAGTCACTACGGTCATCCTCATGCAAATATCCCTGATCGGTGCCGCCTTGTGGCTAAGCGCATTTGCCACCACGTTGGCCTTCCCCGGGTGGTAGAGAATCTCACAATCATAATCCTTTACCACGTCCAACCACCGACGCTGCCTCATGTTCAGATTCGGCTAATCCATGAGGTACCTCAAACTCTTGTGGTCCGTGTAGATGGTACATCGAACCCCGTAGAGGTAATGTCGCCAAATCTTGAGGGAAAAAACCACCGCCCCCAACTCCAAATCATGCGTCGGGTAGTTCGCCTCGTGAGGCTTGAGCTGCCTCGAAGCGTAGGCAATGACATGCCCCCTCTGCATCAGCACCACGCCCAACCCTGAAATGGACGCGTCACAATAAACCACAAAATCCTCTACGCCCTCTGGCAGGGCTAAGATCGGCGCCTCACACAATCTCTGTCTCAGTTTTTCAAATGCAGCCTGCTGCTCGGGTCCCCACTGAAAGACCACGGCTTTCTTCGTCAGCCGTGTCAGGGGTACGGCTATCTTGGAGAAATCCTGAATAAATCTCTGATAGTAGCCTGCTAATCCCAGGAAACTCTGAATCTCATATGGAGACTTCGGAACCTCCCATCTCATCACGGCCTCGACCTTGGCCGAATCGACCAGAATCCCGTTCTGGTTGACAAGGTGTCCGAGAAATTGCACCTCGCGCAACCAAAACTCACACTTGAAGAACTTGGCATACAAGCTCTCCCTCCTCAGGGTCTCCAACACCTCTCTCAAATGCTCCTCATGCTCCTCCTGAGTCTTGGAATAGACCAAGATGTCATCGATAAAGACTATCACAGACCGATCCAGCATCGGTCTGCATACGCGGTTCATGAGGTCCATGAACGCGGCAGGAGCATTGGTGAGCCCAAACGGCATCACCACAAACTCATAGTGGCCATAGCGCGTCCGAAACGCGGTCTTCTACGTATCCTCCTCCCTGACCCTCATCTGATGGTATCCCGAACGCAAATCGATCTTGGAAAACCAAGACGCTCCCTGAAGCTAGTCAAAGAGATCATCAATCCTCGGGAGTGGGTAACGGTTCTTCACCGTTACCTTATTCAGCTGCCGATAGTCTATGCACATCCGGTGTGACCCATCCTTCTTCTTCACAAACAGGATCGGGGCTCCCCAGGGTGAACTACTCGGACGAATAAATCCCTTGTATAGCAGCTCCTGCAGCTGCGTAGACAACTCCTGCATCTCGGGAGGAGCCAACCAATACGGTGCCTTGGCTATCGGAGCCGCACCAGGAACAAGGTCGATCCTGAACTCCACCTGTCGCTCTGGAGGTATCCCAGGAAGCTCCTCTATGAAAACATCTGCGAAATCTCGCACCACTGGAACCTGGATCACTGTCGCCTTACCCGCCTCCCGGGTATCCATCACGTACGTGACATATCCTACGCATCCCTGCTGAAGGTACCGTCTAGCCCTCGCTGCTGAACAGACTGAGGGTTCACACTGTGGCCTCTCGCCATGAATCACTAACTCTCCCCCACCTGGGGTCCGGACTCTCACTAGTTGCTGCGCGTAATCTATCACCGCCCCATTAGGGCTCAACCAATCCATGCCTATAATCACCTTGTTCCCATGCAACGGAATGGGAACCAGGTCTACTAAGTAGCGCTCCTCACACAGACGCAATACGCAATCCCGAAACACCATCGATGCTCGCACCGATCGATCATCAGCAATATCTACCTCCAAAGGGCAATCCAACATGCCCGAAGACTCAGGAAACTTCTTGCTAAGCGCAAAGGACACAAATGATCGGGATGCACCCGAGTCGAATAACACCTGAATTGGGATATCGTTCACATGGAACGATCCTAAACATATATATATACCGAGCACATATCAATATCATAACATCATAAAATAAAAATAGAGAGAAAGAATCATACCCGTCACCACATCGGGTGCGGCGCGTGCCTCATCGGTAGTCAACTGAAATGTCCGGCTCCTCACCACCGGAGCCTCTGCCTTGCCCTGCCGGCCATCCGTAATCCGCAGGGTCGCTGGAGCTGGTGCCTTCACCGGCGCTGAAACTGTCAACTGGGGGCAATTGGCCTTCTTGTGGCCCCTCTGGTTGCAGTGGAAACACAGCAACTCCGATGTCTGAATAACTGCTGCCGGAGCAGTGCAATCCCTGCTAAAGTGCCCAGACTTGCCGCACTTGTAGCAGCCTGATGATCCCAACCTGCACGCCCCCTCGTGCGGCCTGCCGCATTTCCTGCAGCGACTCGGTCCTGACTGGCCTTTCGGCCTACCATCTGATCCCTTGGGCTTCTTCCCCGAAGCCCCTCCTGTCTGTCCCTCCTCTGACTTCCGTTTCCGGATATGCTCCAAATCTATATCCCTCTCCCTCGCCATGGCAATCATAGAGTCCAAGGTAGGGCAAGCTGAAAAGCTAACATGCTCCCAGATGTTAGTGTTGGATTAATGTCTAAGTCCATAACTATAATTGGTAAGACTTGACCCGACCCGGCATGGTCCATTTGGGTTGCATAGCATCATGCACTTGGATAGACTATAATGAGAGAAATAAGACACTTATGGTTATTAATATATTATAAGTCCTAGTATATTAATAATAAGAATAATAAGATTATGTAATTAGTATTGATCAAGAATTAATCTAGGATTAATTAAGTGATCAAAAGAAGACTAATTAAATATATGGATTGATTGTGTAAATCATCCATACTTGTATAGTGGGCTAATGCTCCATGGATAATCAAGTTGGGCTAAAACCCATAGGATGGTCCATGGATGCTCCATGGTGTATTTGTACCCATGGATCATGGAAATGAAAGGCCATGTCAATTAGGGTTTACATGGTGTAACCCTAACTATATAAGCATCTTATTCTTGACCAAAATCGGCCACTAGTGTGTGGTGTAAAAGGGCTAGCCGATTTCATGAGTGTAGAATTCTCTCAAGTTATTCTAAGTGTTTTGGTGAATTATGATTCCATTTGAGGCTTCCACACTATTGGGGCTAGGCACTCAAGCTTCATGAAGACTTTCTACATCAAAGAGGTATGTATTCTATCTTGTTACACTCATTGTTTTTGTATGCTAGATTAGGATAATACCTTGGAAGTTCTTATTTGCATCTATAATAGAGAAAACATAGATCCAAGGTATTTAGGGTTGCATGTACACTTAGGAGTGTTAAAATGCTCAAAACCCAACAGTGGTATCAGAGCCTAGGCTTGTTTTCTTGTTATACTTGCAAAAACTGCTTAAAAAATCAAATTTCTTGCTGTCTGATCATCAGACTCGGCGAGTCCATCAGGAGACTCGGTGAGTCCATGCCTAAAAAGTGATGAATTCGATCCAACTCGCCGAGTTGTTTCATGCACTCGACGAGTTGGAACCCCAGACAGCATAAACTCGACTTTTTTGGCTGGAATTGGACTAGGAACATTACCCAAAGATGTTTTGGACTTATAAACTTGTTTTTGATGTGGTAATGTTCATGCTAATCCAATTTTAAAGAGATAATTGTCAATAGATTCATGTTTTGTATTAGTTTAAAGTGTTACTCTAATTACATGGAAAAGCTTGATTTGAATTATCTTGTTCTTATGAGTTGCTTAGATTAATAGAAAAGTTGAGTGAAATAGTTGTTTTCAATCCAAATTAATCTAAGAGTTGATTCTAAAATTTGTTTTTGTAACTTGTCCTCAAGTTATATGAAAAGTCACATTTAAGTTTCATAAAACTCATAAAAGTTGGCAATGGTTACAAAAGATGAAGAGTCTTGTCCTTAAGTTATGGAGGTTCAAGAGTCACTTCATTAATAAATAAATAAATAAAGTGTAACCTTAATTAATTCCATAAGTTACAAAATAAAGAAAAAGTTACATTCTTTAATAATTTAAAGTCTTCCATAACTTGTCCTCAAGTTATGGAAATTGAAGAGTTTTTGGATTAAAACTACTTTAAACACATAAGTTATGGAATTAATTAGTTTGGAATAGTTTCAAAACTTGCCCTCAAGTTTTGGAATTTGTAAAGTTTTCACTTATGAATACTTTAATTCCAAGTTAGCCCTTAGAATTTTAAAAGTTAAAATTCAACCCTTATACTTTATAATATTATAAGTTAATAATATATATATATATATATATATATATATATATATATATATATATATATATATATATATATATATATATATATATATATGTATAAGAGTAAAGTTAGTCTTACCGCTAGTACGCCTCATTCACGAAGCCGGTCTATAAGGTGGGTATAAGGTTGTTGCCTATAAAATGGCAACTTAATGGGTGTCCACTCTCACCCACCGCTTGCTTGACTGGTGGAGGGTCGTTAGCCGAACGGGTTTGACAAGACTA
Organism: Lactuca serriola; assembly: GCF_051521515.1. Lineage (NCBI taxonomy): Eukaryota > Viridiplantae > Streptophyta > Magnoliopsida > Asterales > Asteraceae > Lactuca > Lactuca serriola. The sequence continues at coordinate 70,526,420 of NC_136416.1, read as the reverse complement.
TAATTCTCCCTTCATTAAAAGTATTAATGATAAATACTAAGTAACTAAACTCTTAATAATTCCCAATCTTAGTTACTTAGGAAAATGTGAATATGGTGCTAGCCCATGGAATTCACACTTTGTACCTTACCAAGTCGTTGGTGGAGCGTGTGTGGTTAACCGGCACACTAACTTGGACTAGTAAGGATCACGAAGGGTGACTTAATGTTTGTCATAGATCAATGGAGCGTGTGTGGTTAACCGGCACATTGATTGGGTGATAATATTAAGGGTACCAAGTGAATTGGTATGGTTATTCACACCTTGTTTTGTGATCCTCGGTATCCCAGTCACAAAATCTGAAGGGCACATTCGAGATTGAAAAATGCCTTTGAAAAGTTCAATGAATCTCAAAGATCTAGGAGTTTCAAATCCAATTAAAACCTAATAATACATTTTGTTTATCTTGGTGGAAATTGGTGAATCGTCATTCACCTACCTTCAAATATTTTATAGCTTGGATTACGGCATACCTCTTCTAAGTTATAAAATAGTTTGTTGGGTCCTAGCCTTAATATTTCATATTGGGTGTCATATTAAGGACTTTAAATCAACTATCTTGAATATCTCCCATAGCATGTCTGGTTTAGACATTTATGATCTCTCCAAATCTCTTGAAACAAGCTTTCTAAATGAAGATGATGTCCCTTGGAAATCATACTTCATTCACCTCCTCCAATTATTCTCCCCAACCCACAAGTTCTAGAAAAATTTAAGGTCACTCAAGCCCAATTGGCAAGTCAAGGTCTCGGTGTGGTCACGTCTTGGAGATGTAGTCACATATTGACAAGCCAGGAGAGTTGGGTGTCAAAGTCTTGAGAAAGTTGGTGGTTCAATCACTTTCTAAGTCACATAGTGAGTTCCTTTGGGACACCTATGAAACAGACTATGACAAGACCCTTAATGATCTTATCTATTTGTTAAGATCAACGTCCTTGAAACTTGATGGACATTGACAATAGTGACACAGGAAATCCAGAAAAATATTCTCTTCCCAATGGAAAGGGATCAGCCAGAGTCAACTCGGTTGACCAAATGGTAAAGAGAAAAACCTAAGTCTGTGATAGTCTCGTGTACCATTATCAAAGGGTCCATATGTTTATATTGCCAAAGGAAGGGGCATTGGTTGCGAAGCTGCCAAATTTACCTAAGGATGTTAAAGTCAATAAGTTTGACTCTACTTCAGGTAAAATCCACTATCTAACTCTGTTAAGTTTCTATTCTGAGATTCTTGATACATGATGTGACTAGGTCACATGGTGATGTTTTAAGAATCAAAGAAAAGGTGAAGAAACTTAAAGAAAGAATATGTTGAATCTGATCGCGTAGATGGATTTCTATCGCGTAGTTTGAAGATCGGATTCTTGAGCTACTTCTTAGGAGTTATGAGATATTGCTTAGGAATAGATAACAACAAGTTTTCATATGGGTTGTAAGGATAAGTTTTCCGCAAAGTTTTAAATAAAAGAAAATTTTTGATTTTATTTATTTTAAAATATCCTTACAATGGCATTTGAGAAAAAAATTGTTGCTTATATGATTCCAATAATAGCAAGAGTGGAAATATGAAATTGATTCTTTCATTTGTGGTAATGTCTAAATTTACCAAATAAGGAAAGATTCTCATCACCCAAGTTTCAAGTGGACCGGAATTTGGAATCATGCAAGTTGTATAGCATGATGAATGAGAACTTTCAAGTGTTGGAAAAATTAAGACTAATTACTCGGTCACATGGATGTGTGAGTCAAGTAAAGGACTAAGGGATCGAGTACACATTCTTGTGCACTAATTAAGTCCACCACAAAAGATTGATAAAGACTATTCGTCATGATTTACTTAGGTTCAGTAAATATGGTTATACTTACAAGCTTAAGTGTAACTCTGAGACATTGGAAAATGTTCCAATGTATGGCAGAGCGAATAAGAAGAATCAAATTAGGCAGAAGGATAAAAGTTTCTCAAATCTAAAAAGATGGGAGAGTACTTTAGTATCAGTTTTGTGATCATCTTAATGATTAAGAAACCATATCAAAATTAGTTCTCTAAGGAAAATCTTAGTGCATTTTTATGACTAAGAAAAGGAACTTGAATTGTTGAAATGGTTAAATCAAGAAGATGAGTCATACTTCGTTCCAATACAAGTCTTAGAGTCATACTCCAAGATTGTAACTTGAGTGACATGTCTCAAAAGAAGGTTTAAAACACTTGTCAAATGTAAGAGTAAAAGTTTTCTACTCTTGTACATTTGAAATTGGTAAGTTGTGATGTTTTGGATAAAACAAAGACCAACTTAGGCCAATTGTGTGAAGTGTTTGTCTTGATTAGAATCCACACTATCTCTTGGATATTTGTCAAGGGAGTCTTATATGTCAAGAGGACAGTGGGAGCCTTAAAGATCCTGAAAGAGTTTCAAGATTTTATCAAGAGTAAAACCTGTAATTTATCACTAGCACACGACTTAAGGTTTGCAACCTATCGTGTTGAAATAATTCTTATTTCTGTACCTACTTCAAATAAGTTGAATTTGCATGTGAGTTATCAGAGTTCAGCTTGGAAGCATTGGTGGGCCTTGTGCTACCAAGGTGACAAGAAACTAAGATTGAACAAGTTTAATCCATGTAAGGCTGAATTTGTCACTAACCTTATCTTGTGATTATGGTTTTGACAAATTCACATGGATAGGAACTCATACACTATAAAATCTAAGTGTCATAAGGTTTCTCTCTGATTCATGAAAATGATGGTGAGGAAACGCTTTCACTAAGTAGATTTTACGTAGATATCAATTGTGTTGTTTGCATTTTCAAAAGTCGTTAGTGGAGCGCGTGTGGTTAACCGGCACACTAACATGGACTTGTGAGAAATGGCAAATGCCTAAGCAATTGAGACTATGATTACGGTATCCCTTTTCATGGTTCTTGAAATTGCTTAGACACACAGGTGAGCTATCTACGGAAATGGTGTATGAATCTAAATTTCAGACTGTCCAGCTGATTTCTGAGTACATGTCAAAGCTAGTGGGAGCATAAGTGTTATGCTAATAATCATCATGTTAGTGGGAGCATGATAATTATGATAAGTATTGCAAGTTAGCAATGTTAATTATAGAAAACAAAAGTTTCAATTGGGAAAAAGTTGTTTTGCTATAATTAAGGGAGAGGAAATTATACTTCATCTCAAATCTATAAGCTTAGATCATGAGGTTTTAATCATTTAGTCAAGGATATATATATGAATTTCATGTTGGAATGGCTCAACATAAGGAAATTCTGTATATGGGTCCATTATTTGCGTTCTAAAATTCTATTATGATTACGGCACCCCTTTTCATAATTTGAATTATGAGAACTTGGCAAATTGAAATGGAAATATTATAGCAAAAGACTAGTTTAGTCTTTATGTGAGACATCATGAATCGTGTCCTATATGCTTCAGATATAGGATTGATTACATGTACTATATTCATCCTTTCTAAAATTTGAGAAATGCATGGGGCATTGAGAAGGGAAAAGGCTTAGAACTGGATATGACTAAAATGATTAAACAATTGTCGAGGACAATCTAAGGGTTACCAAAGATTGGTTGCTCAAGGACAGTTGGAAGTATAGTGATAATTCTGGAAGGACCATATTGACATAATTTGTAAGGAGGAAACTCTTGTCCAGAAGTGATAGTCAAAACGGAATCTGGAAATGTTTCAAAGTTAGAATTTTCAATCTGTGTAAGATTAAGGAAACTTAATGCAAGAAGGATGTTTCCAAGGAGTTGATCTCCTTTGGAATGCTCTGTAATGATTGTTATCAAGTCTTTCTGATTTTGTACATAATCATTACAAGAAGATCAATGCATATAAGTTTAGAATCTAACAGATTTCAGTAAATGGCATGAATTTGGAATTCTTGCATTTGCAGTAAAGATTTGGGAGTGTGAAAAGAGAATAATTGAAGTTATGTTCAATTGATCTAGTTCACAAAGTAAAGATCATAGACAAACATAGTAAGCATACTTGGTGTGTGGCATGACTAGTGTTTAGAAAACATAGTGTACATGCTTGGAGCATGGGACAACTATTGTTTTAAATTCAAGAATAAAGTTGATAGCTGAAACGGTATACAATGAATAATGTGTAATCATATGGTGATAAATAAAAGGTGTTTTATTTATGTTCATAGGTTTTGATACCATATTGGATTCAATTATTATTGTGTTTCATTTTGCATGTTTTGACTTCCCGAATAAACTAGGTTATTCTTCCGGAATGACTAAGTTATTCAAACCATCCACAGTCGGTCATATGTTGGAAGTAGATATGAATTAAGACTGTCATGGGTTGGCTTGTAGAGGTCTAAGGTGTTGGACAAAGGGCTACAACACTCATGAGTGCTCATAAGTTATGAGTATTGGATTCAACCCGCACTCATTGGAATCACTTCATGGATTTTATCACGAGTGATCATGAGACGATAATATCTTATATTCTTCAAACCTAGAGATATGAGTTGTTACTATGAGTTGATAATACATTGATTGCACGAAAACACATTTGGTAACTCGGTGCTATAAAACGTGCCTTTGTGTATGATTCAACAAGTAGTAGAACAAGCCATATGAGTCGAAGTTTATCCATTCCTTTTACCTTCGGGATAAAAGCGATATTTGTGGGCCCCTCGATGATTTGATGATGACAAATGGAAGTGCTCGGCCGGGCCAGGACTGATTTGATTTGTTCAATTAGTCAGTCGTCATAAATCGGGAAACAACAAATGGACAGAGAGAATGATTATAATCCATGTCTCAGTCCATACGATATCTAGAATGGAGGAATATATGATCCCTTATCTAATGGACAAGTCGTTGACAAAGGTCAGAGTTCATCTACAAGGTCAGAGTTCGACATAAGCTTTTGAGAGCTACGATTGCCAGTTGGTTCCTGAAGTCATACGCAATAATAGTTTTAGACTTATCCAAGTGGGAGACTGTTGGATGAATGTCTAAGTCCATAACTATAATTGGTAAGACTTGACCCGACCCGGCATGGTCCATTTGGGTTGCATAGCATCATGCACTTGGATAGACTATAATGAGAGAAATAAGACACTTATGGTTATTAATATATTATAAGTCCTAGTATATTAATAATAAGAATAATAAGATTATCTAATTAGTATTGATCAAGAATTAATCTAGGATTAATTAAGTGATCAAAAGAAGACTAATTAAATATATGGGTTGATTGTGTAAATCATCCATACTTGTATAGTGGGCTAATGCTCCATGGATAATCAAGTTGGGCTAAAATCCATAGGATGGTCCATGGATGCTCCATGGTGTATTTGTACCCATGGATCATGGAAATGAAAGGCCATGTCAATTAGGGTTTACATGGTGTAACCCTAACTATATAAGCATCTTATTCTTGACCAAAATCGGCCACTAGTGTGTGGTGTAAAAGGGCTAGCCGATTTCATGAGTGTAGAATTCTCTCAAGTTATTCTAAGTGTTTTGGTGAATTGTGATTCCATTTGAGGCTTCCACACTATTGGGGCTAGGCACTCAAGCTTCATGAAGACTTTCTACATCAAAGAGGTATGTATTCTATCTTGTTACACTCATTGTTTTTGTATGCTAGATTAGGATAATACCTTGGAAGTTCTTATTTGCATGTATAATAGAGAAAACATAGATCCAAGGTATTTAGGGTTGCATGTACACTTAGGAGTGTTAGAATGCTGAAAACCCAACTGTCAGCTCGTAGCATATCATGATAACGGGTCCTCCTCATATCCTCGTCACCAGCATACTGGGGCACCAACAAAGCCCTCTCCCGGAACTTGGCGGTGATCTCCGCCACTGTCTCAGTCGTCTGCCTTATGTCTAAAAACTCCCTGGCCAGCTGTTGAAGCTCGACAGGCGACGCAAACTCTGCCCTGAATCTGGTCACAAAATCTGACCAAGTCATAGCCTCGATCGCTGAGGCTCCCAACGAGTCACCCACTGACTCCCACCAGTCTCGAGCTCGGTCTCGTAAGCACCCTGTTGCATACCTCACCTTCGACCCCTCGGGGCAGAAGCTAGTCAACTGTGCAGACTCGATTTCTGCAATCCATCGTCTGGCGGCAATGGGGTCTTTCACCCCGTGGAAATCTGGCGCAGCACTGCCCCTGAAGTCCTTAAAGGACAGTGTGCGAGATCCCGGCTGGCCAGATGCCATGTCGCTCCTGAACGCCCTAAGGAGATCCTCCATCAACTCGATGATCCCTTCCTTGATCGACCCGAAGATAATGGGAGTCGACTCAAGGATACCCCTGGTGATCTCTGACGCGATGAACTCGCGTAGTCCCTCATCTACCGGCTCAGAACCTGATCCCGAACCTGACCCCTCTCCTGAACCGCCATCTATCGGCCTCGATCAAAGTACCACCATTCTGCAATACATCACAACAATCATCAGTGATACTGATACTTCCTGAGGGATCACACTACCACAAGTTCCCTGGTCTCATCTTGGCCTCCCTTGGTTCGGGGTACGGATCCTCTGCTTTCAGTAGTACGGGCCCATACTACCTTCCACATCTATCCGTACCTTCTTCAAGGACTGCCTCGACTCCACCAGATCCCTTTCACTATGGCTGATCACTGCTATACTCGTCCTAGGCTTGCCCTAGGGAAATCTCTGACTCTACGCTATTCAGTCCTCAGCTATTGCAGGTCTCCTTATAATGCCAGTTAGCCACTCCCCGAATACCATCACATGTGATGAGGCTCAGATAATCCTTCGAGTACCCGACTCGTCCCTACAACGGTTGGACTCAAACAAGAGCTACGCAGTAGGATCAAATCTGGCACTCTAAGATTATTCAACCCTGATCACATGTGACGTGACGTATTCGCCTAATGGATAACTCCCACCACTCAGAGTCCCACAAACCACAAAGCAAGCAGCATTCGAACTAAGGGAACAATCTCAAGCAAATCCACTCTCATGGAGAGAAACTGATCTAGCATACAGAGCTAATACTCATACCATCAGGCATAACCTAACAAGCTATCCTACTACTGTCTACTCGATTCTAGCATGCAATTCTCATATAATTGAAACACATAAAGCAGGAACATAAGGCATCATTCCTAGATCCTTAGTCCTAGTCTAGCATGCTGTTATACAAAAGCTGTTAAACATAACATAACATGTATGGGTACTTTGGGGAATATTTACTTGAGCTCGGCCGGTCGCACACATCACACACTTCGTTCTTTCTCAAAACTCTTTTCTCAATTTTAGAAAACATTTTCTTTTAGAAAATCTTTTAATCCCTCGATTTGAGTTCAGACACCCCCGAAGGTGTGTCCGAATCCCTCAAACCAGGGCTCTGATACCAACTTGTAACGACCCAATTTTTACGTCCAAAAATTTCGTTTGTAAAACATTACTTAGAAAGCATTAATGATTAAAACACCGTTTAATTAAACCATTTCGCATCGAAAACATAATTTGAAATCCACAACATGTAAACAATCAAAACATCAGAGTATCAATCCCAGAATAAGCTCATAACTGCGGAAACAAGAGAGTGTGTGTGTGACATGCTGCTACCGCGCAAGCTCCTTTCCCCTAGCTGAGCAGGTACCTGAAACCAAAACTGAAAAACGTAAGCACAAAGCTTAGTGAGTTCCCCTATCGTACCACATACCATACAAACACATAACATACATACTACCAGGCTATTCTGGGGTGCCTGTCTACCCGGTACGCTCATTCTGGGGTGCCGACTACCCGTACGGCCATTCTGGGGTGCCGTCCCACCCGTGTCAAGCCATTCTGGGGCGCTGACCTACCCATGTCGAGCCATTCTGGGGTGCTGACTACCCTTCGGTCCTAACAACCGAACCTCGGGGACTATTTCACCCCCTACTACTACTATCACATTACACATAACATAAACATATTATCAGACATATATGGGGTGCCTGAACTACCCTTCGGTCCTAACAACCGAACCCGGGGACTAGTCCCCTCCTACTACCTCTATCGCATAAACATAACAAGCCAGCATGCAACACATCATCACATACTGTCAGACGTATCTGGGGTGTCTGACTACCCTTCGGTCCTAACAACCGAACTCTACTACTTTCACATACAACATATCATGCTAGCACATAACATATCAGGTAGTAGCAATCCTAGATGATATCACAAAGACAATCATCTATCATACGAACCCTACCGGTGGGCCGGCATTGTGGCCGTAGACCCACCGCTACTGGAAGGTAACTCACCTCGAAGTAGCTGCTGATCTGATCGGGAACTGACTGTCTACCGCTGCTGCTGCTGCTCCGGAAATCCTCCGGCTGCAACTCCCACAACATACTCAATAAATCACTGCTAACTGATCTTTGGGTAAAATGACCATTTTACCCCTGATCATGTCATAAGTCAAAGTCAGAGTCAACTTTCAGTTGACTCGACTCATTGAGTTGGCTCTCCAACTCGCCGAGTCCCTATCCAATCAATTATCCTGGATCCCGTCCCTACTCGTCGAGTTAGGCGTTGACTCGACGAGTTCTTCTTCTAAACTGAGGTTCAAGTCCTTCATCCTACTCGCCGAGTTTTATGAAGAACTCGCTGAGTTAATCTTCATCCGAAGAACACTTTATGCTGTGACTCGCCGAGTTGTATGAACAACTCGTCGAGTCTGTTCTTGATCTAAGGAGATTGCCTTAAACTCGCCGAGTCAGGGCATGGACTCGCCGAGTTCCTCCATGGATGAGTTTGGCTTCCAACTCACCGAGTCACACCCCGTGACTCACTACTCGCACTCGACACAACGAAAAGGGGACAACTCGGAGACTCGCGAGCAGACTCGCCGAGTCGTATGAATGACTTGCCGAGTTGTTGCCATGCAATCATTATATATGCGATTTTGCTCGATTCCAGTCTATGCCATTCACAGATCTGGGTTCCTAGAACAAGAATGACATGTAAAGTTTCCAACTTTACGTGTAGATACTCACCAATGAGGGATTTAGGGCTCAAAATGCCTCAAAAGGGTAGATCTAGGGTGAACAAGCAACATGGGTCCATAAAGGTAACGGATCTGAGCTCCTGGAGCTCAATCTTGCCTAGATCTAAAGGCCAATCAACTTATTACGACTTATATTGCACATACAAGCTTGGGGAAAGGCTCAAGAAAGACTTAATGGAGCAATAAGCATAAAAACAGAGGGAAAACAGGTTATACCTCAAAGAAATCACTGAGAGAACACTAAGATGCTTGGCTTCCTTCCCTTCCTCTTGATCTACTCCACTTCCTTCTCAAATCCTTCAAGAACACACAAGAATGCTTCAAACTCTCAAGGAAATAAGCTTTGGAACGAGGGTTGGGAGCTCTGAGGTGAATGGGGGCTGGCTTGGGGCGGACATGAGGTTTAAATAGGGTGCAAACCCCTGAAACTTAGGGTTTCATCCAACAGCGGTGACTCGCCGAGTACAAGATATGGACTCGCCGAGTCGCCAACTTAAACATGTCCCGGGTCCCGTATCTACTCGGCGAGTCAGACCTATGACTCGCCGAGTCCAAGGCTAAAAAAATGGATAATACTCAAGTGAGATTTACGTACCAGGAACCAGGTGCTACAGAAATGATCTTCATTGCATGAAAATTTCATGTTAAGACCAAAAAGCACAATAAATTCAAGCACCCTTATGGAGTCGTACTAAATTTTATGTAATATTCAGTACTCTATTTTATCACAAGCGATGGAGAGCTAAGTTAAATCGTCTCTGATGTAACAGTATAATTGTTTGATTCCTTTTTAGAAGGAATCCAATATCATAAATGTGGATCAACAGATAAGTCAGAACTTGGTTTCTTATTTATAGAAAAGAACATGGGCTAAAAGAAGTTCTTGCAACTAACAAAGATGCAAGGATGCATAAATATTCATCTTAAAGATGTTTTCGATTCAATCATCAAATCTAAATATAAAACCATAGAGATAAAGTCTTTTCTGGTTGAACGAATCCATTGGTTGTTCGAAGTCCAAAAAAATTAGAAGAGTGCTTTGAAAATTTTCAATATGTTGAAGTGATCCCCAGACTATAAAGGTCATTTAGGGGTGAATGTTTGTACAAACAAGAATTAATGCTTGTGACTTGAGTTTCGGAAGAACAAATGTTTTCGAAAAATATATATATAAAAAAAAAAAAAAAAAAAAACAAACTATACGTAAACCGATCGTCACAACTCACAACAAATATTATATATTAATAATAAATTTTTATCAAAAACTCGAACTAATAACATAACCACCATTTGAAGTCAATTAAATATAAAAAATCCATCATTAAAAATATAAAGAAATACATTACATATAGAATCTTAAAATTTGAAACATTAAAGAAAATATAGTGTATTAAAAATAACATAAAAGTTATCAATGGGAAAGAGATTGATGTATATTTTTATAGTGTTTTTATAAATTTTTATACAATTTTTAATAATCATTATTATTTAATGATAATTAACTTTCACTTTTGTTAAATGTTAGTATCTAAATTTTATGGAGATGTTTTAATATATGTTGTATTTATGTAGAAGTATATATATATATATATATATATATATATATATATATATATATATATATATATATATATATATAGAGAGAGAGAGAGAGAGAGAGAGCTAGATTCAAATGTTTTTAGCAAGTATTGTGTGCCTAAATTCACCAATGAAAATTCAAGAAATAATAAACAATTAAATAAATCATTTAAGGGTATTTTGGACCTTTTATATTTCTAATTAAGGAAATCATTTAATTGAATCTTGCAATTAAGGAAATAGAATAAGTATATTTGACCTAGCCTCTCTCTTAAATCCTGTCTAATAAAACCTCCAGAATCCTCAAACCCTTTTCACTCCTAGTTCACCAACCGAAAGATGCGATTGAAAAATTCTTCAATGGCGGAAGATGCGAAGGAAGGCAGTCAATGGTTCTTCGTTCCTCTCCCGTCATCGGCAACAAAGAAGATCAAGGGGAAGATCCCCCTGTGCTCATCTTCGTCGGATTAAGGAGGAGAAGCACGATTGGAATCAGAAATCGGGAAGCACCTCCAGTGATTCACCGATTCGAAGGAGGAGGAGGAGGAAAATATCAATTCCATGAAATCGTTTATCGCTAATCGAGTCATCTGTCATCAAAATCGATTCTAATCTTATCAATTGATTTTGTGTTTGAACTAAATCAATATGTTGAACAGAAATCGGGGAAAAGCAATAGCAGTAGATGGCGGTGAAGAGGTGCTTGGTGCCTGTTGTGGAGTCTGCAAAAGGAGGTGAAACCAAAGGCAACAGGGGATTTTAGGTCGTCAACGACACCACCAAGAAACTGAATTGGTATGCTCTTGTACTAATCATAACATGTTTTTTTAGTTGTATCTCCAATTCTTGACCACCAAGAAACTGAATTGATAAGACTCTCACTAATTTTTTTTTGAAGAAATTCAAGAAGCACACCAAGTATTCGATAAAATGCATAGTTGAAATCTAGGTTTTTTTTACTGGTTCTGGTCATGTTATTTGGTGTAAATATAAACCATTTGTTAATTGTTAGTAAGAGTTTCAATTGGAATTCAGATACTTGTATAAATGAATTTCAATGTCTGCCACATTCTATTAGAATGGTTAATTGTTTATATGCATTATGATAAAAATTTTGGTTAATTGTTTATATGTATTTTGATAGAATTTCAATGTCTGCGACATTCTATTAGAATGGTTGTATTGTGTACTTCATAATTTATAGTATGTTTTTTTTAGTTACAGCTTAAATGAATCATTCTTGCAGAATGTCTTTTAGAATGATGTTAGTAACAATCATCAATTTGATGCCTATTATTCGCAAAAGATTTTTAAAAGAATGTTATTTAAGTGCATTTTGTAATGTTTTCTGTCAGGATTTATTTATATAAATGTATTCTGTTAGAATGTCTTTACGAATGTTTGTTAACTAGTATATTTGTTTAACGGGTAATACTAACGAGTAATGTATCTTATTCTTTCAGAATTGCATAGAGAAGGAATTCAATATTGATTATACAAGAAAAATATTTGCAATCGAGTTCAACAACAAGTAAATATGTGAAGATCAAGTGGACTATACGGACCACTGAAGAAGATCAAGTGTATTTGTTCAATAATTGTATATTCAAGAATGCTATTTTTTAAGAATTTTATTCATCTTTGATGATATTCTTTTAGAATATGTATAACTATTTTAAATGTATAAGGATATTAGTTTGTAAGAATATGAATGAATTTGTTTTTTATTTCTCAAATCAAATATCTGCATTGAAAATATATTCTGCAAGAATAAAATCGAAAATATATTTATTAGTTTATGGTTGACATTCTGTCATTCTAACAAAATAATATTCTATTAGAATAAAATTCTGAAAAAGCATCATTCTAACAAAAAATATTCTGACAGAATAAAATTGGTAAAAAATTGAAATTGAATTAATTAAAAAATTCAGATTTTTTTAAATTAGGATAATTAATCATCCCTAAAAATCCGAAAATTTCCTTTTATAAATGTAGTTAATTGTCCAAAATACCATTTTTCTTAAAATTGTGTGATTATATGCTACATGTTACCCCATTATAATATCATACACTCTCAAATCATATCCATTGATTAATTTCATCCATTAGTCCAGATCTGTGCATTCTGGCACACAATACTTAGTAAAAACAAAATAACCTAAGTCTATATATATATGAGATACGTTTAACTACTTACTTTACACTAACATTATAAACTTTAAATTAGTTTTTATAATATAATGTTAATCCCAAAAAAATTCAATCAACCAAACAATGATCGAATATTTAATAGAAAAACATATAATCATTTTTTTGATGTATATAGATATAAAACATTACATATGATGTGAATACGATACACATCAACTCTAAACTTTTAACTTATAGACAATCACTAATTTCAATGATTGTAATTCTAAAAAAATTAATGAATAAATAATAAAAGAAAATGTATAATATATTGTTTATCTAAATCAGATATACATAAATCGTTTATGATGTAAAATAAAGCTAATTTACATTTAGTGATGATACAAATGGATAAAATATAAATTTTTTTGTTAAGAAAATAAAGTATAACTAAATACCAATTAACTACCATATTGAATTGTTGTGATTTATTAGTTCAAAGTTGAAGAGTTCAATATTAAAATATAATAATGTTATGGTTAATTAATAGGAAAATGAAGAGTTAAGAGTTTCAAATGAATATTGTTCAACATAAATGACTTATCTTAAATCATATTAATTTGGATGACATCTATTTTAAGATTTATAAAAATAAGGATTATAAATATATTATAAAGAAACTGAAAAACTAAAAGTGGGCTCATATTAGCTATTGTAATTTCATTATTGTAAGTTGTTATACATACACATTTATTATTATGTTATTTTAGGTTATACTATTATTTAAGTTTAAGATCTTGTTATTCGTGTTTTTTAAATCCCTTTATATTTTTCTCATTTTTACATAAATATTGAACTCCTCATCATGTTGTCAAAATTTTCTAAAGATTATGATGATCGGCCGTGTGGACCTTAGTAGTTCATTTTTATGTATAATTTGTAGGTACGGCAATGTAAATGCATGAGTGTGTTAAAATGTTTGAAAAAAATGAAAAAAAAAAGTAGAAAAAATAGTTGAATATCAAATCAAATTTATTAAATAAAACCAATGAGGTACTAGAGTGTTGCAAACAAAATTACATGCATTTTAGGGTTGCTATATCAATTTATCCTATTTAGAGGCTATTCATTTTAGCCATGTTTTTAATTCATTGAAAATATAATACTAAATATCATTAAACATAATTTTTATAGTTTTCATCTTACTATTAAAGATTTTCTGATTTTCTATTAAGATGAAACATATATATTCAAGTAAAATTGTAAAATCAATAATATAATTATACTTTTGTAATTATAATAGTTACATACCCAACGATGGAACCTAATCAAATGAAAAAAATATGATTTTGCAAACTAAGAATATGCATCTTCATCTATTTGTAACTATTACATTTAAATCAATTCATATCTTTTTGGCTCTAGTGCACAATTATAAATATTTTCTTGAAATCTAAAGAAAATAAAAAAAATATAAATATAATATGAAACTAAGAAAATCACCCAAATACCTTAGAGGCTTTCAAAATTTTACTATCATATCCTCATTTACTTCTTCCAAACATATTTCGTCATCCAAACCTTTTTTTTTCAATATGAGTAACCAAGCATGAAATAATTTTTCTATATAGGAAAAATATTTCAAGTAATTATGTATTTAATTAGCATAAGTTTAAAAGGAAGGAGTTTCAAATGAATATGGGTTAACATAGATGATTTATCTTGAACCAAATTCATTTAATGGTCCCCTTTAAAAGGGATAGATATTTTCTTGAAATCTAAAGAAAATAGAAGAAAACTATGTAAATATAATATGAAACTAACACCCATATACATTTTAGGCTTTCAAAAGTTGGGAAAATAACTTATGAGAGTAATTACCTTTTCGTCTTATTTATGTTTAGGCATCTTTTTCTTTTTTGTACATATTTGATCATTTATCAAGTTAAATGGTTAAATGTATAAAAAAAATTGTTTAAATATGAACAACTTCTTTTACAAACTTCTTAAGACTTTTTATAATTTCCTACAATATTTTTATGTTATTTTTTTCTATAGTTTTTTCTAATACAATGTTTTAAACCTTGCATATATATTTTTTAACTTTTTTTATACTTTCATATAATTTTTATACAAGTGCTTTTAAATCAAATATTTTCTAAATGTTTTAAACTTTTCTTACAAGTTTTTAAATTTTTTTTTTTTTTTTACATTTTTATACATTTTTTTATAACTTTCAAACAACTACTTCTAAACTTTCTTTTAGAACAATTTTCAAGCGTTTCATACATTTTGTTTCGCCATTTAAAACTTCTTTATAACATTTATAATACTTTAATTAAATACTAGTTTAATATGTTGTATTAAAAAATTAAAAAGTTTATAAAGTTCTAATTAAAAAGTATAAAAAGGTTGTAATAATTTTAAAAAATTTACATTATATATATATTTTGTGTTTTTTATTTGCTACGTAATAATTTTTTTTTAAAAGACCCTTGATACTTATTTTTACATATTTAATTTTATTGTTAAATATTGTTTACTTTAAAAATATTATGCATGCTTAAAAACAAAAAAAAAAAATATAAGACACTACATAAAATATTTTCCAAAAAAGTATTTATTAATTAAAAAGTAGAATTTAGATACAAATTAATATTTATGACAGTTGGTTTTTAGTAAAAATAAATTAGTAGAAAATTGATTTTTCAAAATCAAAAGACTATAAGTAGGATAAATAATCAATCATTACGGATACTTTAAAAATAACGTTTGAAAAAATAATACAAACAAATATGAAAAATAAAATCGCAATTAAAAGTGAGAAAAATGACTTATCATGATATTTAACTGTTCGTTTTGTTCATATTTATGCAAATTTCGTGTTTTGTATACATTTAACCATTTAACTTGTTAAATGTGTTTATATATTATTATTGTTATCTGCTATAGTAGGTGACAATGGTAATATGTGAACACATTTAACAAGTTAAATGGTCAAATGTATACAAAAAAAAAAGTTACCTAAACGTAAACAAGAGGGAAAAATAATTACCCTTACAAGCCATTTTTCTTCAAAAGTTTGGTATCATATCCTCCTTTAGTTCTTCCAAACATATTTCATAATCCAAAACTTTTCTTTCAGTGTGAGTAACAAAGCGCCAAATAATCTTCTTATATATCAAAAATATTTCAATTAGTTATGTAGTTAATTAACATAAGTTCAAAATGTGAGAGTTTCAAATGAATATGGTTCAAGATGAATGATTTATTTATCTTGAACCATATTGATTTAAATGACTTCCTTTATAAGAGATAGATAATCACAAACAAAGTTCTTTTCTTGTAAACAATTGTTCGATATATATATATATATATATATATATATATATATATATATATATATATATATATATATATATATATATATATATATATATATACAGAGAGAGAGAGAGAGAGAGAGCGAGAGAGAAAGCTAGGTTTCAAATGTAGATTCACATCTATTGTGCGGACGTGTGGACAATGCAATTCTGTAAGAATAACAAAGAAAATATGTTATTTAATATTGGGAATGCATTCAATCTTACATAACTATTGTCATTATTACATATTCTCACTAATTAAATCGTCTATAAGGTTATTACAGATTTATTATTATTATTATTGTTCTGTCAGAATGTGATCACCGTGTTTATGAAAATATGTGAAAAACGATGAGAACAAAAATAAATAAGAATCAGTGAGAATGCGTGAAAATGACAATAGTTGTGTGAGTTTGAACTTTTCACATTACTAAACAACCTATTCCTTTAGTAATTCTCATAGAATAGCATTGTCCATACGTCCGCACAATAGTTGTGCATCCACATTATAACCGAGCCATATATATATATATATATATATATATATATATATATATATATATATATATATATATATATATATATATATATATATATATATATATATATATATATAGATAGATATATAGAAAAAGAGATGTGTCAGTAGATTGTTACAATGATATTTGTTAATATTCAAGTACAGGTTTAAATCAAGAGCCTATAAATCGTTTAGATGATCTCAATCATTTTCTTTATTATGGTGTATCAAATGAAAAGTGTCCTAGAATGAAGTTGTAATAGATAACATAATTATATGATGTCTCAAAAGATAACATAGTTTTATGTACTTAGATGTTTGAAAACAAAACTTTGTTGTCGTGTTGCATTCAGAAAAGTCTTATACTTTTCTAACATAATATATTCTCGTACTTATATGTAGCGATTGTTATATATTTCTCATTACGTAAGTAGAAACGATTTTCTTTTAAATATCATGTGACACTAGCTAGTTTGTTTGAACGGATTACTCTTCAAACAAATATCAGTTCTTAAAAGTGGTTTTTGTTTGGCCAATTGGCCACAAGGTCTTTTCAGTTCCACCTATATTGATTGTTGATCCAAATTGGATGTGAGTATCAATAACGAATGAAAGATGGTAATTCTTACTTTAGGTTTTAAAGAGAAAATTTAATGTATAATTTGTAAACACACAAATGTATCTAAAAAAAAGTGTTTTACTAATTCAAGTCTTCAAGATATATTTGCATTTATAGATGTTAGTGACTAGTTCGGGTAGGAGTATAATATTTATAATTTGGTAAAGTTGGTATTTTTTTTTTTTTTTTGCTTTGTTTAGTCATGAGGATATATGTAAGTGGTGTTGATTTATAAATGTAAGTATATTTGAATAATGTTAATTGTGATTTTGGAGGAACCACCTAAAATGCCTAGGACTTTTTTTTTCAAATGGACGATATATATAATCAAAGAATATTATTTTGCAAATTTGCATTTGCACATAAAATTCCTTATATTTTTATGGTAGAATTTAACATTCAATTAACTTTTTGTTAAATATTAGCATGTAGAATTTAGCGTTTTATTAATTTTCCGTTAATGACTAGCACGTAGTATTGTGTACTATACGTCTTGATTTTTTATTTTGTTTTCCGTTTGATTGCATATACCATATCAAAAGGATTCTAATACACCGGTATCACAAAATAAATAAATAAATAAACAAAAACAAAAAACAAACAAAAAACAAAAAAGGATTGTATATACCATGTTATCAATAATCCATCTTAGAAAGGATATTTTAGGGTCCTTTTAAAGATGGACCTAAACTAGGGTAATGCCCCACAAATAATTTTAAATTAACTTAAAAAAAATTAAACTATATATGTATATATATAGATATATGTAATTTTTTATTTTCAAATTTCAAAGAAATAAATATTGAACAACAAATTTCTTAATGATGGAAAAAAAGTTCAGTAAACACATGAAAATTAAAGTTTATATAAGCTAAAATAAAAGAAAAAAATTTTTAAAAAGGCAAACAAAAAAGTTGTCAAAAAAAATAGAACACAATTTGAGAACAAAATTGCAGATTCTCGAACGAAGCCTCTAGTTTCCACTTTCCACTGTGCACTGCTTGTGTTGTTGATCATGTTAGCGTACATATTTATTATGTACTGTATTTGTATCTAGATAGTAAGCTCATATGTGACCCTTTGGTCCATTGATGTATATTGGTATAAATATGTTTATTGAAGTAATAGAATGCATGAGATTTTATAAAAGTATAAGAGAACTGTAGCTATTGAATCAACTCTTTTTTTCTTCTTCTAATCCTCGATTTTTTTTTTGTTCTTTTCCTGTTTCGTCAATCATGTCTAACAAGGATTCTCCCTCTTCTGTTTCTCCTCTTGACAAATCTTCTTCATCCATTAACATCAAACATACGGTTCCCCTAGTTCTTGACCTTGAAATAATGACTTAAGGCATATGAGGTGAGCTTGTTGAAACTAACTACAAGGTGTACAGTCTCTCCAACCATATTCTTCCCACCACTAAAAAGTCTCTTGCAACCACTGAAGAATGGGAGTGTTTGGAATCCATTATAAAATCTTGGATATATAACACATTGTCTCAGTCACTTCCCCACATGATTTTGAAGAAAAACTCCTTTGTCCATGGAGTTTGGAATCGCCTAGAGATGAGTTTTCATAGAAATAAGCACACTACCTCCATTCAACTTGAAAATGAGATTTGGAACATCACTCAAGGCGAATCCTCTATCAGTGATTACTGCTCTCGTATTAAAACTCTTGTTGATTTACTTGAAAATCTGGAAAACCCGGTCCCTAAGATCAACCTTGTGTCGTATGCACTTAATGGGTTGTCTACTAAGTATCATTAGATTACTCTTACCATACACCAATGTCATCCTATTCTCTCCTTCATGCAAATGTGGTCTATGTTATTGTTTGAAGAACACCAAATCTTACAAGACCAACAACGATAAACCAACCTTATTCCCATTCATTCTGATTATAAATTTTCTCCTACCATTATCGCTACTGATGGCACCTTAAACACACCCAAAGATCGCAAATCTTACTGTGGGGGCTGCTCCGGTGCCCATGTAACATCCTATGATTTGAGCTACTCAACTTAGAGATAATAAGCGTTAAAAATGACTTTTTAATAGAAGAATATTTAGGATAAATAATGTTAACCAAAGTCATATTATATGTGACAAGGATTCCATACATATAAGAACGCTGAAATCCGACTTCATATGAAGAAGTTATGTTTCTTCGAAGCTTCACGATTAAACTGGAACAGCTCTGCGTATCAAAAAAGTTGATATTTGATAAATTACTTTTTATCCTAAGTGATCTGTTGGGTCAAAAATATGGTTTATACTTTGCTTTTCAAGGAAAATATATTTTTATGTAATTTTGTATGTGTTTGCGGTTTGTGTGTACGGCCGTACACGTGTGTACGGCCGCACACAGGGTGTGCGGCTGTACATATGTGTATGGCTGGAGGTCCATATAAATAGGGGAGTGCATGTGGTAGTGTACTGTTGGAAAAGAGGAGAGAAAAAGAGAAGAGAGAGAAAGTTAGAGAAACTAGAGAAGAAGTGTGTGTGTGACAGAATCTATTGTAAGGAGCATAATTCATATCATCAATACATCATTAGATTCAAGTTATTCTTCTTCTCTTTCTCTTCTATTTGATCTGACATCATCCAGTTGATTGAGATTCCGCACCATCAATTGGATCTGATTGATACACAAGCAATTTTGGGGACTTACAATTGGTATCAGAGCTCGGTTGTATCAATTAATTTATTCAGATCTGGAGCTTATTTGATCTTATTCTGAAAAGATAATAGCGTTTTTGGATACATCTCGCAAAAATAAAGGGGGTTACTTCTTTGCATTTTTCATAAAAACGAGTTTTTGATCGAGTTTTGGAGCAAAAAAGGGTGAAAAACGTCGTTTTTTTCGCGAATCTATTGAAGGTGTGCGGCCCGATTGAAGGAGTGTAGCTGGTTGAAGGTGTGCGGCTCAGCAGCCTTGGTGTGCGGCTCAGCAGTGTGCGGTTCGGTTTGTGTGGCCGGCTCGGTGTGCGGCTCAGAGTGCGGCTCGGACGTGTGCGGTCCCGGTGTCTCGGATTACGGCTCGGAGTGTGCAGCTAGGTCTTCGGTTCTCGGTCTCGCCTCGGAATCCACTGCTCAGCTTCGCTCTCGGCTAAACAGCGTCCGACTCGCACGCAGCCTCGTCCTCGCAGCAGCGTCCTTGCATCGCTTCGCAGCTCTAATCCTCGCACAGCAGCCTTTTATTAAAAAATAGAAACATAAATTGAGCCACCCAACTTGTCTAGGAGGCTTCTTGTTTGCTAAATCCGATATTTTGAATATAACTCATCGTTTTCGTATATAATTTCACAACTTGACATTTTCAACCCCAAAAGTTCAAAATTTTATTTTTAAAATCCTTTTTCAACCCAAAAATTTTAGTTTTTAAATTTTAACTTTTTTTTTTTCATTTTTTACATAAAATTTTGACTTTGACTTTTAAAAGTTGACATTTGACTTTAAATTTTGACTTTCTCATTTGACTTTTGATTTTTCAAATTTGGCTTTTCGGTTTGACTTTTCAAGTCTGACTTTTGAGTTTGACTTTTTTTAAAAATTTGACTTTTAAGGTTGACTTTCTCTTTTAAGTCAAAGGGCAATTAAAAAAATAAAAAATAAAAAAAATATATATATAAAATTTTAAAAATAAAAAAATGAGTTCCACATCAATTCCGGTAAATGAAGTTTCATGTACTCCATCTTGTAAAGCTACGACTAAATTTCTCCGAGATTAAATCGATTTATTAAAAAGAAAAAATAAGGATCTCAAATACGAAGGCTATACTCTTAGGAAATGCCAGAAACCTTTAAAAGCTCGATTAGAGGCCAAGACTAAGGACTTTAGGATACTGCAAGAAGATTACAGCAATAAGTTTGAGAATTATGATCACATCAAAAGAAAACTTGTTGCTGTAACTGAGGAACTTGACGCTTTGAAAATTAAGTGTGGAAAACAGATGTTAGTTTCAAAAATTACACTGCGTCAAGTAAGACAGTCGAGTCCTTATTTGAAAACCAATTAAAATTCAAAGATAATCAAAACAAGGGTCTAGGGTATGATAATGTTCCTCCCCCTTTCAATCATAACTACACATCCATCCCTATGACACAAGAAGAAATTGACAATGAGGCACATCTCCAATATGGGAAACCTATTGCGCTTGTGCCAGAAAAGGATGAAGTGAACATTTCTAATGATTCTGTTACATGTGCAGGTAAAGTAGCAGAAGATGAGAACAAGGAGAACACCATTGAACAAACCAACATCTCCTTGAACTCTGAATCTGTTGCTTCGAACTTAGTTGCTTCTGATCAACCTGCTGTTGAGAAGTACAGGCCACCAAGTCAAGTGAAACAGCCGACCTGTTGCAGCTGTGCGTGTGGGAAAAACAAGAGACAACGCAAAGACACGCCACCAGGGGCAGGAAGAAACAATTTCTCAGTGAAGAAAAAGACTTGTTTTCACTGTGGAACACCTGGTCATATTGCCCGAAATTGTCCAAATCGCGCATATGTTCCTTATTATGCACAAGGCTGGCAGAACGCGCCAAGAGGGAGATACTCCAAAAGATACCCCTCGAGATCACGATCAGACACTAACGACTGGAATGCCAAGAAGGCCAAGAATTCAACTCCCAAGGCCAAGAATTCAACGCATAAGGCCAAGAATCTAAATCCCAAGGGCAAGAAAGGAATGTCGGCCAAGAAGCCCAATCCAAGAGATGCTCCTGTGAAGCCAAAATCAAAATCATTTCAACGGCCGACATCAAGTTCAAAAGCAAGTATTGAGCCACCCATCAGATCGAAAAAGAAATGGGTTAAACCCAACTACAAATGGGTTCCAAAGGCTCAATCTCCCAAATCAACTAACGATTCTAATATTTCTATGTCTTCTGTTTGTGATAAAATGGACATGTCATGGGAGAAAGTATCGTGTGTCGATGACAAAGGTCGACCCAGTTTCAAAATGGACTGGGTTCCAAAGACCAACTAATCCCGCTCTGTGTCGGAGCAGCTATGGAGGCATATCATCAAACTTCGGTTTGTTGGTAGTAGCTGTTCCAGGCACATGATAGGAGACAGCTCTCAACTGTACAGTACTCAGAACATTATTTGAGAGTATGTGTCCTTGGCGGGAAAGGAATAAAGGAAGAGATCACAAACGGGGTTGTGCTTAACGACATGAAGAATTTTCGGATCTGTTCTGAGTTTACGCGTGCTGTTCTCATACCTTCTGGATGCAAATTCAATCGGTGACTTACGGTTTGCGTTTTCTTCTCTATACTCCTGAGTTTTTCTTAACCTGATTCGCTTTAAAGACTAATTTTTGTTTTAGGATAGTTTAAATTTGCGCATTTACTTTCGTTTCTCTCTTATGCACAAATTTAGGGGGAGAAATAAAAACAAAACAAAAATTAGAAAATTTTAAAAATCCAAAAACATTAGAAAATCAGATAATCAAAAAAAAAATTGTTGGTTATGAAATGTGCTGCTTGAGGGAGATGTTCTGGGAAGTGATATGATAAAGTGATAACAAGCAACCTGAGTCTGCGTAACGTACCCAAAGTTGAATTTGCACATTTACTTTCGTTTCTCTCCTATGCATAAATTTAGGGGGAGAAATAAAAACAAAACAAAAATTAGAAAATAAAAAAAATTAGAAAATTTAAAAAAAATTAAAAAAATATATAACATGTTGCTTATTGAATGTGCTTGAGGGATATGTTTTGGGAAGTGATATTATCAAGTGATAACAGGCAATCTGAGTCTATGTAACGTACCCAAAGTTGAAGGGTCTATGCTTTGGTTTGATGTGTCGGTAGGCACGAAAGATTCTAAATGGACATGACTAGGCAGAGTTGAACTTAAGAAATCAAATGACTTGACAAATCTTGACCTAGATAGTTCCGTTTAGCTTGACAATACGATGCTCGGATAGGTTGAGCAGGGAGATATATTTGGGAATCTACTCGTCACATTAATTGAACCCGTACTTGGAACCATGGTTTAACTTTTCCTCGATGTGCGGATTCTATCCTCAATTCCGGTTGGATGGGGCGACTGGTAAATTCCGATAAATTAGGTCTGTAGAATATCATTTTCTTTCTTTCCGCCTGTTAGTTATATGTTGTCTCCTTTGCGCGACTTCTAATCCGACCTGGTACACAACATATGCAACTCTATTTCTCTGCAGGCTATATATATATATATATATATATATATATATATATATATATATATATATATATATATATATATAAATGTGTGAAATACTTCTTATCTGTTAGCCATATGTTGTCTCCTTTGCACGACTTCTAATCCGACCTGGTACACAGCATATGCAACCTTCTTCTTCTCAACCCCACTGAAGTAGTTAGCAATAAAATTCTAAATCTCTTCTCTCTTTGAATGGTTGTCTACTCACCCTGTGTAAGGAGTACTCTGGAAGTTCTTGATGGCTGGGGCATATCAGGAAGCGGGAAACACGTTCTAGTACACTTAAAATTGAACACATAAAGATTGTCTATAGATCTCGCTGCTCAATTTAGTTGGACAACAATATCCCTGGTCGTCGTCAGCTAATGGTCCTTAAGATATAGTATCTACGAATTTAAGACCATATTGTCTTGTCACTAATAGTATGTACTAAATCAGTCACAATTTTTCGTGTTTAAGTGGACCACAATACCGACAATCGACCAGACAAAGATGTGAATATGAAAGGTACCGACAAGCGGATAGAGGCTGTCTAAAAACTTTGATCCCAAATCATTCTTAAAGTTAGATATCATTTTACTTTTGTTAAATTTGTTCATAGTTTTTCTATATGCACAAATTTTAGGGGGAGAATTAAAAATAATTCAAAAATCAAACAAAAATCATAAAATTAAAAATCCAAAAATAGTGTTATTTCTTGTTCAGAAAAATCAGAAAAATCCAAAAATATTTTTGTTTCTATTTTTATTTTGTGTGTTAATTTTTCTTTTAGTTTTGTTTTGTCTTGAAAAGTGATTTCAGGTATAGATAAGACTCATGAAGTTTGTGTTGAAGATTTCTGAGCGAAGGCTTCATCTGTGAGCATCGAAGAATTCGCATTCGAAGGAGCAAGAAATGAAGATTATTCTTTCGACATTCAATCTGTCAACCCCAGAAGCAAGGTGAAGCTTATGTGACGGATTGCATTGAAGCCTCCTCAATCAATCTGCTGCTATCTATGAACCTGCTGAAGTGATCCAGAAGATTCGTTCTCTCTGTTCTCTCTGAAGATTCTCAAACTGAAAGTGCTATCTTTCAAAAATTAGTACATCAAGCCTCCTCACCCAATGTGCGTTCAATGTCAAATTCTGAAGAAATGCCCAACCGCTCAATATGAAGTCATTCATTGAAGATTCATCAAGTTCATCTTGAAGCTGTGAAGAAATTTGAAGATTAATGCTGAAGCCAAGCTCCTAATGAAGATTAACAAGAAAAAGCCAGCTACTTTTTAGGGGGAGTTTGTTTGGCCAATTAGAAAAGAAAGCTATAAACCAAGGGGGAGATTGTTGGGTCAAAAATATGGTTATTACTTTGCTTTTCAACGAAAATATATTTTTATGTAATTTTGTATGTGTTTGCGGTTTGTGTGTATGGTCGTACACGTGTGTACGGCCGCACACAGGGTGTGCGGTTGTACATATGTGTATGGCTGGAGGTCCATTTAAATAGGGGAGTGCATGTGGTAGTGTACGGTTGGAAAAGAGGAGAGAAAAAGAGAAAAGAGAGAAAGTTAGAGAAACTAGAGAAGAAGTGTGTGTGTGAGAGAGAATCTATTGTAAGGAGCATAATTCATATCATCAATACATCATTAGATTCAAGTTATTCTTCTTCTCCTTCTCTTCTATTTGATCTGACATCATCCAATTGATTGGGATTCCACACCATCAATTGGATCTGATTGATACACAAGAAATTTTGGGGACTTACATGATCTAAACAAAAGTCATAATAGTCATTAAACTGAGAGCGAGCATATAAAGAACGTTCAAATCTGACTTCATAAGAGGAAGTTGTGATTTTTCGGAGTTTCAGCATAGCAGTGTGGGCACAAAAATAGAAATTCTAAATGTTGATTGTTAGATGAAACAATCTAAACGAGAATTGAAGTTCTAATAAATATGAACCCATCGATGAAAAGATACTCAAGAACGGAGTTCGTATGAAGAATATATGAATTTCACACGAACTTTAATAGTCTAAACCGGTCTAAATATGAATTTTTATTAGAGGAATAATTAGATGTTGAGACCTTAATAAAAGTTGTAGAGCTAGTCGAGAGGATTCTGGGGATCTAAAGAACGTCGAAAACGGAGCTCGTATGTGAAAGTTATGGTTGTCCAAAGATTTCCAGAAAATACTTGTGCTGATGATGTAGTAGCACCGGAGTGAGATACGTGGCAAGCCAACTTCTCAAAGAGTTTAAGAAAGAAATGGAGAATCAATTGCACAGGAAGATAAAGATGTTGCGATCCGATCATGGAGGAGAGTATCTTAGTATCGAGTTGCTTGACTATCTTATGGAACGTGGAATTGCTTCACAATTGATGCCACCTAGGACGCCACAACTTAATGGTATCATTGAGAGGCGTAAAAGAACCTTGCTAGACATGGTTCGTTCCATGATGAGTTGAGCTTTGTTACCTATCTCATTCTGGGTGTAAGCCTTAGAGACCGCCACCCATATCCTTGATCTAGTCCCTACGAAAAAGGTTTCCAAAACACCTCACGATATGTGGACAGGGAAGCTTCCCTTTTTAGAACACATCAAATTTAGGGTTGCGAGGCTTTCGTGAGACGTGGAGACTCATAAAAAGCTTGAACCTCGGAGTGAGGGATGTATTTTCATCGGCTACCCGCAGAAGTCCTTTGGATATCTCTTCCATAGACCGAGTGACAATGTTGTCTTCGTCGCGAGGAGAGGAGTTTTTTGTGAGATAGAACTCATATGCCAAGGGGAAAGTGGGAGGAAAATTGACCTTGAAGATCTTCAAGAGTCAAGCGGTGAAGGAACCTCAAAAACTAGCACTCAACACGAGAAGGAAACTCCGGCTGAGCCAATTGACGAGTTCGTACCTCTAAGGCGTTCCAGTAGAGTTAAAGTTCCACCTGAGTTTTATGGTTTCCATATTACTGTAGAAAGTGATACATTTATCAGTGATAGCACACTCGTAAATCTGGATGAACCTAATAACTACAAGGAAGCCATGGCAGGCCCCGTGTCTGCAAAATGGAAAGAGGCTATGGACAACGAGATTCAGTCTATGTGTGACAATCAAGTTTGGAACTTGGTCGACAATGTACCGAGACGTAAGACAGTCGGGTGCAAATGGAGCTTCAAGAAGAAGACCGACATGGATGGGAGAGTACACACATATAAGGCGCGACTGGTTACGAAGGACTTTACTCAAACTCTGGGAGTTGACTATGATGAGACCTCTCACTAGTAGCGAAGATTAAATCTATAAGGGTTATGCTAGCCATAGCTTCATTTCATGATTATGAAATATGGAAAATGGATGTCAAAACCACTTTCCTTCATGGAAAGTTGGCTGAAGATGTTTATATGAGTCAGCCAAAGGTTTTTTTCAATGCTAAGTACCGTAATACAGTGTGTAAGCTTGAGAAATTCATTTATGGATTAAACCATGCATCTCGCGGATGGAATCTTTGTTTTGATGAGAAAGTTAAAGAGTTTGGATTTTCGAGAAGCAAGGATGAGTCCTGTGTATATGTCAAAGCTAGTGGGAGTATAGTTAGCTTTCTGGTGTTGTATGTGGATGACATACTACTCATAGGAAATGACATCCCAACCTTGCTGGAGGTCAAGTCCTGGCTTGGGAAGTGTTTCGCTATGAAGGAGCTCGGAGAAGCTGCCTATATCCTAGGGATAAGGATATTGAGAAACAGAAGTAAAAGACTAATAGGACTTAGTCAGACAACCTACTTGGACAAGGTGTTGAAACGTTCCGGCATGGAGGAGTCCAAGAAAGGCGACTTACCTATCCAAGGCAATACCAAACTGAGTAAGACTCAGAGTCCGAGTACATAAGTTGAGATAGCATAAATGAGTCATATACCATATGCATCCGCAGTTGGTTCGATCATGTATGTTATGACTTGTACTTGCCCTGATGTGGCCTTTTCTTTGAGCATGGTCAACAGATATCAAGGGAACCCTAGTAAAGCTCATTGGACTGTGGTTAAGAACATTCTTAAGTACTTGTGGAGGACTAAGGACTGGTTCCTTACCCTCAATGGGAGTGATGACTTGAGAGTAACAGGGTATAGCGACTTGAGCTTTCAGACCGAAAAAGATAATTCCCAACTCTCAGTCGGGCTGGATATCTACCCTGAATGGAGGAGCAGTAACATGGAAAAGTTCCAAGCAAGAGATTGTAGCTGATTCAACGTGTGAATCAGAATACATATCAGCAAGCAAAGCAGTGAAGGAGGCGATATGGTTGAAAAACTTTATAGGAGACCTTGGAGTAATTCCATCCATAAAGGAGCCTATGGAGATTTTCTGCGATAATGAAGGGGCAGTTTCCATAACCAAGGAACCAAGGGATCATGGTAGATCCAGGAATATCGATAGAAAGTACCACTTCATAAGACATCAAGTAGAAGAAGGACACCTCGTGGCGAAGAGGATATCGTCAGAGGACAACCCAACAGATCCCCTTTCAAAGGGACTGACTAGGGTTAAGCACTTGCAGCAGGCAAAGGGCATTGGGCTAACAGACGATATTAGTTTTACTGATTAGATAAACGGAAACATGTAATAGCTAAATTGTAATTGACATTTGATGATTAAATTAAAGGAGTTTTATTTATAAGTAAAGTTAATGTCTTGCGTCAATCATTTAATATTGTTTCACTTTGCATGTTTTGACTTCATTTATTCAAATTATCCACAGTCGATCATACGTTGGAAGTAAGTATGAAAGAAGATTGTCATGATTTGCTTGTAGAATTTCTAAGGTGTTAGTGTAACGCCTGTGTTTCCGGGCTTGCCACTTTTAGCAATGGAATAGTCTAGGTTAACCTTAGTAACCCGTTTTGAAATAATAAGATTGTATTATTTGCGTATTATGTGTTTTGTGCTTAATTGCTTAATTATGTGGGTTGATTAATTAAGAATAAAAATAAGTGTCAAAATTTAAGTGTAAAATAAACTTAATATCTTTGATTTATGTTGTAGTAATTCAAATGAGGTTTCCGAATATATATAGAACGCCCAAATCTGACTTCGTATGAGGAAGTTATGATTTATCGAAGTTTCGGCTTAGCAGTATGCAGCCTGTTTTACTCGATTTGAGATCGAGGGGTTTTTAGCCGAAGCAATCTAAATGAGAATCGAAGATCTCATCGTTAGTATCGAAGCGATAAAAAAGTTAGGCGAGAACGGACGTCAAACGAAGAAGTTATGAGTTTATAACGAAGTTTGTCTGTCGCGGCCTATTAAAAATAAATAATAAAAATAAATTCAAAATTAACCGACGAAGTCTAAACGAAAGTTGTAGAGCGTAGTCTCACCTTTCCGTGGATATAAAGAATGTCGAAAACGGAGTTCGTATGAAGAAGATATGAATTTCCGAAGTTTATTAAATATTTTGTATTTATTTTTAAATGGAAATTCGGAAGCATTATCCGAAGCAGAGTCACCGGTCCGATCCGACTTACGCCCCGCGTACTCCGAGGGATGTCGACACTCGCACTCGAGTCTTCGAATACGTAAGCAGTGACGTATTCGGACCAGTACGCCTCGCGTACTGGCGTACGCCCCACGTACTCCGAGGCTCCAGCCTCCTATAAATAGGATCCGAAGGCAGCCAAGTCTTTCGCTCAATTTCTCTCTTCTCTCTCCCGTTTTGCATCGTTTTGCGTGCCAGAAATATCCCGAAGCCCCGGTATCATACTCTAGCCCTGAGGGAAGTCCCGAGATCCTGAAGATCCCAAGAAGTGCAGTTTCCGAGTCGAAGCTCTGCCCGCAAGAAGTTCGATTTTTGAGGAGATCTTCCAGATCTGCTGAGGATTACTACGTCTGCAAGTCGTAGTGCTGTCCGATCATCTTCTGATCAAGTGAGTGTGTAGTTACTTTCTTCTATCGCATAATTATGAAGTATTTTATACGGAATACGTATTATGTGTATAATTTTGTGGTTATGTGTGTGAATGTGTATTCACTTTCTTCTAACTCATAGATATGATTTATTCTCTATGAGATATGTGTTATGTGTGTGTGTGCCTCATCTGTTATGTGAAATATGTGTTGATTAAAGCATGCTATACAGGTTTTTCAACTATGTATACAAATGTATATTTTTTTTATCTACAAATATGTTGAGCAGAACATGGGTAGATAGTTGGTGTGTAATAAATAGATGAGAGGCCTCGTTGTTGTTTGATTTAGTCATCTAGCGGAGTTTAGATGACGACCACATACTTTTCTAGATAGTCTTGTGGAAACATTAGCAGGTTCGCCACCTGTAGTTGTTAATGAACTTGGGTGTTCATTCGCTGCACTCCATCCCCCTCATGGTTGCCTTATTTGACTTATATTGCTGAGGTACCCCCGAAGCATGTGTTGTCGCCCCGATGAAATATTCTTAGACTAGGTCCCTTATGTTAGTTGTTTTAGGGACATTAAAGTGAGAATAACGGGAATGGGTAATTGGGTTATTGTTGGTTGGTGAAAATTAAATATGATATTTATTGTGGGTTGAAAACCCTATATGCTCACCAGGCTCCCAAGCCTGACCCACTCAGTTTTAAATTGTATTACAGGAAGTAGCGGAAGGGCATGAGATGGATGAACCATCAAGTTGTTTTGTTTACAAGTCTGCATATGTTTATATTTGTTAAATGACTTGTAATGTATTCGTTTATGCTTATTGGTCTGTATCGGAACATGACACCCTGAGTTTTGATTATAATGAAAATACATTTCTTTTATGAAATGGTTTGGTAAACATTGTTTTATCATGTTTTGTTTTTGGGAACAAATTCCACAACTCTTTCAAATCAAAAGGATTTACTCTGAAAATATTTAAAAGCATAAATGAAAATCGGTCTTTTCTGGCCGAGATTTTGGGGATGTCACAGTTGGTATCAGAGCATTAGTTTAAGCGAACTAGGAATTTGTAGGATTTCTAGACTTAAACTTAGAATGCTAAGTGGAATTTCGAGATGTTTGTCTGTTGTGTTTTAGACACGAGCACTAGTTTATTTTAGGAAAGTTGCCTAAAATGCTTTTATGTGCTAAATGTTATATGTTGCCATATATGATATTATTTGTTCGGATCTATGGTCTGTTGCCGACCGGATCTAGAAACCTTATGTGTGTAGGATTCTAAGCGTACGTCTACGATATTAGAACTAACATGTAAACGTTTCGGAGTGATAAGGATGATTTGAATATCTATCGTGATTGAGGATCTAATTTCACCTTATTCGGTGTGTAGATCAAAATGGTGAGAACAAGAAGTGGAGTTGGAAATGCTGATGAAAACAGGAATCAACCAACAGTGATTGAGCCAATACCTGTCGCAGTAGCAGCACCTGAGCCAATAACCATGGCTGGTGTGCAATTGATGATTCAGACGATGTTGGATCATCAGATTCAGACGATGTTGGATCATCAGATGGATGAAACTAGACGGTTGCTTCAACAAAATCGTGAAGAAATGTCGATTCGTGTGGAAGAGCCTGAATTAAATGAAGGGCACTCGGAAGGTGGAAACTTCAGTGGGTATGTTGGTCCAGCCAACCCACCGATAGTTAGGCAAGATAACCGTGAAGGAAGGAATGATGGAATGGGATGCAAGTACAAGGACTTATTGACTTGCAAACCATCGACCTTCAGTGGAAAGGAGGATCCGATTGGGGTTATGGATTGGATCTCCGAAATGGAGTTAGCCTTCATGACTTGTGGCTGCAGAGGTAAATTGCAGACTATCTATGCCATGCGTCAATTCCGAGGTGGAGCCGTTCGTTGGTGGAACACTCTAGGGAAGACCTTAACCCAAATGAGCCACTGCAATTGTGATGGGCAGAATTCTTGGTGCAGTTCAAGCGCAAGTTCTGCTCGGCTCAAAATCTGTTGGAGGTGGAGAATAAGTTTTTAACATTGACGAAGGGTAGCATGTCAGTTGATGAATACACCAATAACTTCACCGATAAGATGGAGTTTGCCTTGCGTATCGTTCCAGATGAGCTGACAAAGGTATATCGGTATGCGAAGGGACTTCCATGGGAGTACGAGGTGCCAGTACGTCAAGCACTTACTCTAGAGGCACCTATCTGGGCTGCCAAGTCTGTTGAGAACATGATCAAGGGGAGAACCACCGACAAGGTTGATGTTGGTGAGAAAAGGAAGTTTGAGGGAACATCTGGTTCCGGTAAGAAAGGAAAATTTTCGAAATCTGATTCGAAAAAGTTTGGAGGAAAAGGGGGCGAAGCAAAGTGGTGTGATAAGTGTAAGAAAAAGCACTTTGGGAAATGTAGCGAGGATGTAACCTGCTACAAGTGTGGAAAGGTCGGACATTTTGGCAATGAATGTCCGAACAACAAAAGGATGTGTTTTGGGTGTAATGAAGAGGGGCACATTTTGAAAGACTGTCCGAAGAAGAAGGAGGCAGCTAGGCCCAACATTCCACCAAAGCCGAAGGCGAGAGCCTTCCAGATGACACTTGAGGCTGCGAAAGATGAAGCTGATGTCGCTTCAGGTACCTTTCTCGTAAATGAATTACCTGCTCATATATTGTTTGATTCTGGAGCCAACTACTCTTTTATTTCGCATGAGTTGTTAGAAATCTAGCTTTGCCTGTTGATAGACTAGATAATGCTTTATTAGTCGAAGTAGCTAGTGGCAAGTTTGTACCGGTTAGCCATCGTATGAAAGACATCTTAATCGACCTTAATGGGAATAAGTTTCACGAGGCGTTGTTGCCTATCGAACTTAATGGTTTCGACATCGTCTTGGGAATGGATTGGCTTAGCGCCAATGATGCCGAAATTTTATGCAAGAAAAAGATAGTTAAAGTAAACCCGCTTGGAAAAGATTCGTTTATGGTGTATGAGGACAAACGGCGAGTGAATTCTGGGATCATTTCTCTAATGAAAGCCAGAAAGTGTTTGACCAAGGGATGTATATCATATTTAGCGTTTGTGATTGATGCTAAGAAAGAAAAGAAGGTGATGCAGAGCATTCCAGTGGTGTGTGATTTTCCGGAAGTATTCCCCGAGGATCTTCCTGGATTACCACCTGATAGACAAGTGGAGTTTAGAATAGACTTATTACCAGGAACCATGCCAATAGCAAAATCACCTTATCGATTAGCACCGACGGAGATGAAGGAGTTGATGATGCAACTTCAGGAGTTATTGGACAAAGGTTTCATTAGACCTAGTTCATCGCCCTGAGGAGCTCCGGTGTTATTTGTGAAGAAAAAAGATGGAAGTATGAGAATGTGCATCGATTACAGAGAGCTGAACAAGGCAACAATAAAGAATAGATATCCGTTGCCGAGGATTGATGACCTGTTTGATCAATTGCAAGGTTCGGGCTATTTCTCGAAGATCGATCTTAGGTCAGGATATCATCAGCTAAAAGTAAGAGAGCAAGATGTCGAGAAGACTGCATTCAGAACTAGATATGGACACTACGAATTCTTGGTTATGTCGTTTGGACTAACCAATGCTCCTGCAGCGTTCATGGATTTGATGAATAGGGTTTGTAATCCTTTCCTTGATAAATCCGTGATAGTGTTCATAGACGACATTCTGATCTACTCGAAAAGCCAGGAGGAGCATGGCGGACACTTGCGAGAAGTGTTAGAAGTTTTGAAGAAGGAGAAGCTTTATGCAAAGTTCTCCAAATGTGATTTTTGGATTCGTGAAGTCCAATTCTTGGTTCACGTGGTCAACCAAGAAGGGATAATGGTTGATCCAGCAAAGATTGAGGTTGTGACGAAGTGGGAACAACCGAAAAGTCCCACGGAGATTCGAAGCTTTTTAGGATTAGTCAGATATTACCGAAGGTTTATCCAAGGCTTTTCTTCGATTGCTACTCCATTAACAGCTTTGACCCACAAACGAGCTACTTATGCTTGGAATGATAAGCATAAAGAAGCATTCGAGAAGTTAAAGAAGAAGCTATGCGAGGCACCGATACTTTCTCTACGCGATGGAGTTGAAGACTTTGCTGTTTATAGCGATGCGTCTGGTGTTGGATTGGGTTGTGTTTTGACCCAAAGAGAAAAGGTGATAGCATATGCGTCTCGACAACTGAAAGAGCATGAAAAGAATTACCCGACTCATGATTTGGAGTTGGCAGCGGTAGTTTTCGCTCTGAAAATATGGAGGCATTACCTCTATGGCATGAAGTGAAAACTTTTTACTGATCAAAAGAGTCTCCAATATCTCTTTAATCAGAAGGAATTGAATATGACGCAACGACGCTGGCTAGAATTACTTAAAGACTACGACTGCGAGATACTTTACCACCCCGGTAAAGCTAATGTTGTTGCTGATGCTCTCAGTCGGAAAGTCAATCTTGAAAGGAAGAGGCCAAGAGCGTTGAGAATTGAAGTTGTCTCGACCATTGTGGAAAGTATAAAGAAAGCTCAAGAGGAAGCTTCTGAGAAAAATGACCGAAAGGAGGAACGTTTGGATAAAACGTTGGTGTTTGGTACTAACGGTCATGGACTGAAGGTATTCCAAGATCGTATTTGGGTACCTAAGTCAGGAGGAATTAGGGATCTTCTGATGGAAGAAGCTCACAAAACCATGTACTCAATTCATCCGGGTAGCACTAAAATGTATAGGGACCTGAAACCCTACTACTGGTGGCCGACGATGGAGCTAGATGTTGCAAAGTATGTGGACGAGTGTGTGACTTGCGCGAGAGTCAAGACACAACATCATAAACCGTACGGGAGTTTAGAACCATTGCCTGTGCCTATGGGTAAGTGGGAAGACATTGCTATGGATTTTGTCACTAAACTGCCCAGAACAAAGAATGGTCACGACATGATTTCGGTGGTCGTTGATCGATTCACTAAGAGTGCGCATTTCATAGCAGCCAGGGAGAAATGGTCTATGGAAAAGCTTGCAAATTCATATGTAAAGGTAATTGTGAGGCTTCACGGTGTTCCGTTAACGATTGTATCGGATCGTGATAGCCGTTTCACCTCAAGGTTTTGGAAAAGTCTACAAGAGGAAATGGGTACCAAGTTATGTTTAAGCACAGCTTACCATCCGCAGACTGATGGTCAGAGTGAAAGAACGATACAAACACTTGAAGATATGCTGAGAGCATGTACCTTGGAATTCCTAGGTAATTGGGATGAACATTTATCTTTGGTAGAATTTTCCTATAATAATAGTTTTCACTCGAGCATTAAGATGACACCTTATCAAGCTTTGTATGGACAAAAGTGTCGTACGCCGTCTTGTTGGCTTGAGGCTGGGGAAAAACAGTTTATGGGACCAGAGATGGTTCATCAAACTGCTGAAAAGTTGAAAATAATTAGGGAAAGAATGTTAGCAGCTCAAGATCGTCAAAAGAGCTATGCTGACAAAAAGCGAAGACCGATGACTTTTGAGGTTGAAGATTCGGTTTTGCTTAAAGTCTCGCCGTGGAAGGGACTTAAGATTTGGTAAAAGGGGAAAGTTGAGTCCAAGATTTATTGGACCATTTAAATTTCTTTAGAGGGTT
Source organism: Lactuca serriola (assembly GCF_051521515.1). Classification (NCBI taxonomy): domain Eukaryota; kingdom Viridiplantae; phylum Streptophyta; class Magnoliopsida; order Asterales; family Asteraceae; genus Lactuca; species Lactuca serriola. Next base: position 70,491,385 of record NC_136416.1, on the reverse strand, counting down.
GGGAACCAAGCTTACAAGCTCGAATTACCCGAAGAACTGAATGGAATTCACAACACTTTTCATGTGTGCTATTTGAGGAAGTTCACGGGAGAAGTTCCCGACATAATTCCAATTTCTGAATTGAGAATTGATGAGAACAAAAGGTTGATTGAAGAACCAGAGGCAATTGTTGACCGAAAGACTAAGAAGTTGCGACGCAAAATGGTTGGGTTAGTGCTTGTCCGATGGAAACACACGAATGGGCCGAATCTCACCTGGGAGACGGAGAGTGACATGTTGAGTCGATATCCGAATTTGTTTGTTGATGTGTGATTCCGGGGACGGAATCATTCTAAGGTGGAGAGAATTGTAACGCTTGTGTTTCTGGGCTTGCCACTTTTAACAATGTAATAGTCTAGGTTAACCTTTGTAACCTGTTTTGAAATAATAAGATTGTATTATTTGAGTATTATGTGTTTTGTGCTTAATTGCTTAATTATGTGGTTTAATTAATTAAGAATAAAAATAAGCGTCAAAATTTAAGTGTAAAATAAACTTAATATCTTTGATTTATGTTGTAGTAATTGAAACGAGGTTTCCGAATATATATAGAACGCCCAAATCTGACTTCGTATGAGGAAGTTATGATTTATCGAAGTTTCGGCTTAGCAGTATGCAGCCTGTTTTACTCGATTTGAGATTGAGGGGTTTTTAGCCGAAACAATCTAAATGAGAATCGAAGATCTCATCGTTAGTATCGAAGCGATAAAAAAGTTAGGCGAGAACGGACGTCAAACGAAGAAGTTATGAATTTATAACGAAGTTTGTCTGTCGCGGCCTATTAAAAATAAATAATAAAAATAAAGTCAAAATTAGCCAACGAAGTCTAAACAAAAGTTGTAGAGCGTAGTCTCACCTTTCCGTGGATATAAAGAACGTCGAAAACGGAGTTCGTATGAAGAAGATGTGAATTTCCGAAGTTTATTAAATATTTTGTATTTATTTTTAAATGGAAATTCGGAAGCATTATCCGAAGTCGAGTCACCGGTCCGATCCGACTTACGCCCCGCGTAAGCGAGTACGCCCCGCGTACTCCGAGGGATGTCGACACTCGCACTCGAGTCTTCGGATACGTAATCAGTGACGTATTCGGACCAGTACGCCTCGCGTACTGGCGTACGCCCCGCGTACTCCGAGGCTCCAGCTTCCTATAAATAGGATCCGAAGGCAGCCAAATCTTTTGCTCATTTTCTCTCTTCTCTCTCCCGTTTTGCATCGTTTTGCGTGCCATAAATATCCCGAAGCCCCGGTATCATACTCTAGCCCCGAGGCATGTCCCGAAATCCCGAAGATCCCGAGAAGTGCAGTTTCCGAGTCGAAGCTCTGCCCGCAAGAATTTCGATTTTTGAGGAGATCTTCCAGATCTGCTGAGGATTACTACGTCTGCAAGTCGTAGTGCTGTCCGATCATCTTCTGATCAAGTGAGTGTGTAGTTACTTTCATCTATCGCATAATTATGAAGTATTTTATACGGAATACGTATTATGTGTATAATTTTGTGGTTATGTGTGTGAATGTGTATTCACTTTCTTCTAACTCATAGATATGATTTATTCTCTATGAGATATGTGTTATGTGTGTGTGCCTCATCTGTTATGTGATATATGTGTTGATTAAAGCATGCTATACAGGTTTTTTTAACTATGTATGCAAATGTATATTTTTTTATCTACTAATATGTTGGGTAGAACATGGGTAGATAGTTGGTGTGTAATAAACAGATGAGAGGCCTCGTTGTTGTTTGATTTAGTCATCTAGCGGTGTTTAGATGACGACCACATACTTTTCTAGATAGTCTTGTGGAAACATTAGTAGGTTCGCCACCTGTAGGTGTTAATGAACTTGGGTGTTCATTCGCTGCACTCCATCCCCCTCATGGTTGCCTTATTTGACTTATATTGCTGAGGTACCTCCGAAGCATGTGTTGTCGCCCCGATGAAATATTCTTAGACTAGGTCCCTTATGTTAGTTGTTTTAGGGACATTAAAGTGAGAATAACGGGAATGGGTATTTGGGTTATTGTTGGTTGGTGAAAATTAAATATGATATTTATTGTGGGTTGAAAACCCTATATGCTCACCACGCTCCCAAGCTTGACCCACTCAGTTTTAAATTGTATTACACGAAGTGGCGGAAGGGCATGAGATGGATGAACCATCAAGTTGTTTTGTTTACAAGTCTGCATATGTTTATATTTGTTAAATGACTTGTAATGTATTCGTTTATGCTTATTGGTCTGTATCGGAACATGACACCGCGAGTTTTGATTATAATGAAAATACATTTCTTTTATGAAATGGTTTGGTAAACATTGTTTTATCATGTTTTGTTTTTGGGAACAAATTCCGCAACTCTTTCAAATAAAAAGGATTTACTCTGAAAATATTTAAAAGCATAAATGAAAATCGGTCTTTTCTGGCCGAGATTTTGGGGATGTCACAGTTAGGCATAGCAACAGTTTGCTACATCATTCATGAGTACTTCTGAAATTAGATTTGAGTATTGGATCAACACAACTTCATGGAATTTATCACGAGTGATTGTGAGACGATAATATCATATAGTCTTCAAACCAAGGTATATGAGTTGTTGACTACGAGTTGGTTGTGCATTGATGGCATGAAAACGCATTAGTAACTTGATGTTATAATACGTGTCGTTGTGCATGATTTGATGAGTAGTTAGTACAAGCCTATAATGTCGAAGTTTATTTGTTCCCTTTTATCTTAAGAGGATTAAAAGCGATATCTTGGGCCCCTCGATGATTCAGTTTTGACTTATGTGTCGGGCTCGGTCAGAACTAAATTGATGTGTTCAGTTATGTTCTATGTCAGATGAATCGAAAATCAGGAAACAAACTGTTAGACAATAAGTATGACATTGTTCGATGTATTTGTCCAACTGATGTCTTGAGAACTGAGGAGTATATGATCCCTTATCGAAAGGATGCGTCACTGACTGGTTCAGAGTTGAAAATGGCTTTTGAAAGCTTACGATTGCTAAGTCGGATCCTGAAGTTACATTGACAGCTATAGTTGTTAGACTTATCCAAGTGGGAGACAGTTGGATATGGTCTCTAAGTGCATAACTATAACTGGGATGTACTTGAACCGATTGTAGCATGGTCCTTTTGGTTTTCCTTCATCAGTGCAATTTGATAGGATGAACTTTTGAGAATAAGGTTATTTGTGATTTATTAATATATTATGAGTATAATATATTGATTGAGAAATAATATTATTTAGTTAGTATTGGTCAAGAATTAGTTCGGAATTAATTTTGTGATCAAAAGAGACCAATTAAATATGTGGGGATTGATTGGGTAAATCAATCATTCTTATAATGTGGGATAATGATCCATAGCTACTTAGGATGGGCTAAACCATTGAGATAATCCATGGAGGTTAACCCATGGAGCCTAAGTATATGAAAGGTCATTAAGGTTTACAAAGTGTAACCCTAGCATTTACCACATTATAAATACTCACCCCTAAAGCTAAAATCGGCACTCGCATACATTCTAAGAGAGTGAAGTTGATTTTGTTCTAAATAACCTTTCCTCCAAAGCCTCCTCTTGAATTTGGTGCTTGTGAACCATTTGCGGCATCACACTTGGGGTGCTCAAGCTTTCAAAGGTCAAGAACTCTACCATACTCAAGAGGTAAGCATCCAAACTAAGTTTATATCGTATAGCTTCAATTGTATGTTAGCTAGTGAGAATGATTTGGAAAAATTGAAAATGCATGTATAATTAGAGAAAACATAGATCCAAAACATTTAGGGTTGCATGTGCACCATAGGAGTGTTATAGTGCTAAAAACCCAACACTTAAGAGTACATGCAATATATGAACGATGAGTTAAATTTTGATATCGTTGATCCGAGAGCATGGATTAAGCATAGCCATTCATCCTTGATCAGAGATTATGGATTAAGCATAATCATTCATCCCTGATCTAGGAGTAAGGATTAGGCATATTCATTCGCCCCTAGTCCGAGAGTATGGATCGGGCATAGTAATTTGTTGCTAATCCAAGAGTATGGATTCGACACAGTGATTCATTCTTCATCTGAGAGTATGGATTGGATATAATAATTTATTCCTAATCCGAGAGTATGGATCAAGTAATTCCATTCATTTTTGAACCCGAGAGTGTGGATTATGTCATTGTATAGAACTAAAATGTGAGGATCAATGGAATGAGGTAGATTGCTTCTATGAGGTGTATTTATATTACAAGTTGTAAGATATATATATATATATATATATATATATATACACATACATACATACATACATACATATCTCTGTGTGTGTTATAACATTATGGGATTGAAATCCGAAATGTATTCACCAAGTTTCCCAACCTAACCCACTCAGCTTCTTTGTATTACAGGTAGCGGTACAAAAGTTCATGCATAATGAGAGATTCAAGGGGATGTGGTTTATTAGTGTAAGACACTTTAATCCCTGTTTATGCTTATGTTTTGAATCAGTTATGACATCCTAAACCTTTTATAAATTAATGAAAAAAATTTCTTTGGAAATAATTTTTATGCGACAAATTTCACATTTATAAATAAACTTTATTTTAAATAAGCATAAATAAAGAGTTTTAAAATTGGCCGTAAATTTGGGGATGTCATAGTTGGTATATGAGCATTAGTTTAAGCAAACTAGGAATTTAGAGGATTTCTAGACTTAAACATAAAATGGTAAGAGATGATCGTGAGACGTGTGTCTATTATAATTTAGTTAATACACTTGAATTGACACTAGCACAAGAACACTTTAGGATAAGTTGCCTAAATTGCTATTATGTGCTAAATAATTTATAGCATGCCCTAGGAAGCTTAAATTGCTAGTACTTAATTAGATTTAAGGCTTGTTGTCGACCTAGAATTAGGAAAATTTATGTGTTCAGGATTCTAAACGTTTAATTATAGTATTATAACTAACGTATAAATTTTTAGAGTAATAAGGAGGATTATGCGTCTAAACCTTCTCTATCTTAAATTTCTCGTATTGAATGACTACTTTGGTATACAGAACATCATGGTGAGGACACGAAGTGGATTAAGAAACAATAATGGAAACCGACAGCCTAAGCCTGAGCGAATCATGCGTCGTGCACCGGTCATCACACCTGCACCCAAACCTATTACAATGGCAATGATAAAATAAATATTGGATTGTCAGAAGGAAAAAACAAGACATATACTTCAGGAAAATAGGGAAGAACCTATTGCACCCGTTATGCAACGTGAATTGGAAGAAGAACAGTCAGAGGAAGGAAATTACAGTCGGACTATTATCCAGGTTGAGCCCCAAGTCGTAAAGAGGAATAATCTTGATGATAGGGTTGAGAGAGGGGTATGCAAGTACAAAGATTTCATGGATGCCAAACCATCAAGTCTTTCTGTAATCCAACCCCAGTGCAAGTCATGGAATAGATCTCTTAGATGGAGATGGTGTTTGACAGTTGTGACTGCAGCAAGAGACAAGAGACAGTCTTTGTTTCATGACAGCTAACGGGTGGAGTTTTAATCTTGTGGAATCGGTTGGAAGATTCTATGCCAAGAGGAGAAGCAAAGAGAGTGTCATGGGGAAACTTACTGATGTAGTTGAAAAGAGAACACTACTCTGAGCAAGACCTTTTGGCTATGAACAAAGAGTTCTAGAATCTAAAGAAGGGCAAGCTAAGCGTCATCAAGTATGATGTAGCCTTAACTAAAAAGATGAAGTTAGTACCTCATTTGACACCCACAGAACTTTCCAAGGTCGACAAGTTTGGTAACGGACTACTAGCAGACTATGGTCCAACAGTAAAGTTAGCAATGAATTTGAAAGAGGCTATCTGGTCAGCCATGAATGTGGAATCCTGATAAGGGAAAAGAGTCTGGAGAAAGCTGAGTAGGGAGAAAAGAGGATGATCGAAGAATCTTCCAAATTAAATAAGAAAACTAGATTTTCTAAGCCTGACCCCAGTAAAGAGAGATCTGGGGGTAACAACGAAGCCAAGTGGTGTGAGAAATGCAAAAACAAGCACTTTGTGAGATGCTCCCACGATGTGACCTACATTAAGTGTGGGAAGACTAGTCACTATGCCAATGAATGCAAGGACAAGAAGGAAATTTGTTGCGAATGTGGAGAAGTATGGAATTTCTACAAGGCCTTCCTAAATAAAAGAGGAGTGGAAAGACGAAATATTTCGCCAAAGCGGAAGGCAAGTGCATATCATATGATTCTTGATGAAACAAGAGAGTGTCTTATCGAGAGTTTGGGATATGAGGAAGAAAATGAGTAGACGAGTAGTATTAGAATGAGTGGCTTGATGTAATAAGCGTGTAATATAAATAAATCTTGTAACCGTTTTCATAGATAATGCAATTTCATAAATTATGTTATGTGCTTTCTTTGTGATTTCCTTTTTGTGATAACTTAGTGAACTGCGAGACAATAATTGGGCCGATTATGAGTATGTGTGAAATGTAGTAGATGCCTATACTACCTGAAGCATAGGACTCACACCTGGATCGGGGAAAGCCACAAGGTTACTAAGTCTCTAAGTAGTGGGCTATTTTGTTCATTTTCATCATTACCTTTGTTTTGGTAATGACCAAGGGAGATGATTTATGTTCCAACCTCTGTAATTATCATAAATTGAGTTCGATTAAGTTATATTCGTAAAGTAACAGACTTGGTTCTATGAGCTATGTTCGACGTAATGTCTGAATCTAGTCAAAGATTGAAGAAGGAAAGAATCGATCCAATTAGCAGACAGATTGCAAATCTTCATTAGAGCTTAGTATCCAATAGCTAGAGATTGCTACTTGCTATAATGAGATTATATCACATTAGAACATTATGGAAGATATCATCCACACTAGAGTCTGGATCACGGAGATCTGAGTCTAGCCATTGTATCATATGATGAAAGGTCATTAAGAACATGACCCATCAGTCTGTTACGATAGTTAAAGTAAAAACCTTATCATAGATTAAGTCTATTCAAGAAAGAGTAGGAGCCTCTAATGGAGATCAAATTTAGAAGGAAAAGCAGGTGCATGATTTAGCACCATCAATAGTAAAAAAAGTATAATAATTAGAATTTCAACAGAAAAGACAAAAAAGTTATGATTTTTACCTAGGATGGAAAGCTAATGTGCATAGTCATTATACAAACCATGTTTTGTTGATTTCAGAACATAATCATCCTAAGGGGAAGATAATTAAATCACCTGAAGATTCGCGTTAGTAATTTAGACATAATAAGCGTTAAAATTAACTTTTTAATAGAAGATTATCTAGGATAAATAATATTAACCAAAGTCATAGTATATGTGACAAGGATTATGTATATATAAGAACACCGAAATTCGACTTCGTATGAAGAAATTATGCTTATTCGATGTTTCACGATTAAATAGTATGACTCGGCATATCATAAAACGTGGGTTTTTGATAAATTACTTTCTAGACTAAGTGATCTAAACGAAAGTCGTAATAGTCGTTAAACTAAGAACGTGCATATAGATCACATCCAAATCTGACTTCGTTAGAGGAAGTTATGGTTTTGCAAAGTTTTAGCGTAGTAGTGCGAACACAAAAATCGAAATTCTAAATGGTTGATTGTCAGTTGAAACAATCTAGATGAGAATTGAAGATCTCGTAAATATGAACTCATCGATAAAAAGACAGTCGAGAATGGAGTTTGTATGAAGAAGATATGAATTTCTCACGGACTTTAACATTCTTAACCGGTCTAAATATGAATTTTTGTTAGAGCAAGAACTAGATGTTGAGACCTTAATGAAAGTTGTAGAGCTCGACGCGAGGATTCTGGGGATATGAAGACTGTTAAAAATGGAGCTCGTAGGTGATATTTATGGTCGTCCGAAGATTTCAGAAAAATACCTATACTAATGACATGGCAATACCAGACTGCGCTATGTGGCAAGCTAACCTCTCACTCCTCCAAGAGACACACTGGCATGGCACCACATGGTGACGACACGTGACCCCATGAGAAATCGCCACAAGGCACTTTCTAGAAAAAAATGGGATATGGACCTCCAAGATTTCAACATGTGGCAAAAGGAGGGGTGGAGCTGGCTAGGCCTTAGAGCACGACGCACATGCCCTGATCCTATAAATACCCTTCAAAATCTTGCTCATTTCCTCACAATTGCACTTCCAATCACTCTCAAATCCTTTTAGTTTTCTTAGGTCCGATTTTTATATGTTTTTAGGTTATTTTAGTATAATACTGGAGCTCGGGTCGAGATTCTATCCATGAGTTTTCCTGGTTTTTGCTAAAAACTCTTTAAGTTAAGCTGCACTCTTTTGTTTTCAGTGTAAATTATTTATTGTCATATGTTGTTATTATGAAACTATAAATAATATTTATCAGTTACTCCAAGTCAGAATATTGAGTGGTCTACTTACGGGAGAGGTGCTTAGAATGCTCACGTTTGATTGGTTGTTGGATTTTAGAAAGCTATATGACGAAGTGGTCCTGCCTCCTAAGTGTCCAACCTGGTTGATCCATACTTGATAGATCTTGATGTACACATTGGGATTAGTGAGGAATCTTGACTATAATTATTATAGTCACCAAGATTACAAAACTAGACTAAGGCTTAGTACTTTATGCGTCTAGATGTTTTTAAAGTACAAATCGAAGTGTTGTCGAAATCGTCAGTCATCCACATTTATCAAGTGATTACATAGTCCCTTTCATAAACATGACCTTAATACGAGTATTAATTAAATTATTAAATATCTGTTAAAGAGTTTATATGTGAGATATTTTTTGTTGCCTTGAATACGTGTTAAAAACATATCTAATAATATATGATATGTGAACCAAGTATGGTTCTATATGAGTTAAATTATTATTGTTGGATTAGTGTCTAAGTCCATAACTATATCTGGTATGTACTTGACCCGGTTGTAGCATGATCCTTTTGGGTTGCCTTCACCAAAGCAACTTGACTGGATCATTTATGGGGAAATAGGTTATTATGGTTTATTAATATATTATAAGAATAATATATTAAAGGAGAAATCATATTAGTTATTTAATATTGGTCAAGAATTAATTAAGAAATTTATTTTGTGATCAAAAGATATTAATTAAACTTATGGGAATGGAATTGTAATTATCTGATAATTGGATTTTGGGTTGTGGGTCATTTGGATTGAGGAATGGACGAAATTAGGGTGGAAGCCCACCTTGAAATCATCTAGGGCCTTATTCCAGAAGGTTCCATTGGACTGCTTAAGGCCTAAGCTATCCAATTAGGGTTTTGACTGAAACCCTAACAGCATCACTATATAAGGAACCCCTAGGGCTTCAGAAATCAGCCACTGAAAACCCTAAGAAGTCTTAGAGATGATTTTGAGCCTCCATCCTCTCTCTCTAAGAACATTCTTGTGGCCCTGGTGTTTATGATCCATTAGAGGCATCGCATTTGAGGTGCTCGGTTCTCATTAGCTAAGGATCTTCAATCTACATACAAGGTAATCATCTAAACTTGTTTTCTTTGATATTTTCAGAATTTGTATGCTAGATCTAGAGTTTTTAAGCTTTGAATAATTTTCATGTACAACATAGAGAAACCTAGATCCAAAGCTTTAGGGCTTTGCATGTGCACCATAGGGTTGTCGTGTTGCTCATAACCCATCAGTGGTATCAGCCTTGCTTGGTTTATATTGTATTTGATGCATTGAGTGTTTCTTCATTGCTTAAAATCGAAAATTCCGCCTTCTGCGTGACAGACTGGTCGAGTCACCAGATGAACTCAACGAGTTAGTTGAACTCGACGAGTCCAAATGGTGACTAAGCGAGTTGGAGTGTCAGACAGAGGGATTTTCGGGATTTTGGCTTATTTTAACTTGGGATAATTACCAAAAATGTTTTTGATTGATAAAATCCGAATTTTATTAATATGATGTGATTATCCTTATCAACATAATAGATATTTATCAATTAATTAGATATTTATTGCCTTATATAATAAACCTTAATTATTGAATTATTTGATTGAATTATCTTTCATGGAATTGGATTTGGTCAAAATTAGATAACCACCAATTAATTGTTTAATTATATTATTTGAATTTTGATCTAGATAGTTTTGAAATGTTTTAAAACTTGCCCCCAAGTTTTGGAATTTAAATTTTTGATTAAAAGTTTAATTTTGAAATATTTAAATTCTAAACCCTAGAATTTTACAAGTTTAAAATTCAACCCTTATACTATTATAATATTATAAGAATAATGATTATATATGTGGATAAGATAAATGCTAGTCTTACCGTTAGTAGGCTTCATTCACAAAGTCGATCTATAAGGGGGTATAAGGTTGTTGCCTATAAAATAGCAGTTTAATGGGTCTCCACTCTCACCCACCACTTCCTTGATTAGTGGAGGGTCGTTAGATGAACGGGTAGGATAGGGTAACTAATTCCTCATTAAAAGTATAATGATAAACAAAGTAACTAAATATTTTAATAAAATTCCCAATCTTAGTTACTTTAGGAAAAATGTGAAAATGATGCTATTCCATGAACTTACACTTTATACCCTTGCCAAGACGTTAGTGGAGCGTGTGTGGTTAACCGGCACACTAATTTGGGTCTAGCAAAGGTGGAAAAGGGTTACTTGATGTTTGTCATAGATCAATGGAGTGTGTGTGGCTAACCGACACATTGATTAAGGTGAGTGTAACATTGGTGGCACCAAGTACATTTGCATGGTTATTAACACCTAATTTTGATCCTCGGTATCCCAGTCACAAACTTGAAGGGAATATCAAGATTTAAACATGCCATTGAAAAGTTCAATGAATCCCAAAAGATCTAGGAGTTTTCAATACATTTAAAACATAATTTCCTTTTCGTTTTTCATGGTGGAAATTAGTGAATCGTCATTTACTTACCTTCAAATTATTTGTTGTTTAGATTACGACATCCCTCTTCTCAATTGCAAATAATGTTGTTGGATCCTAGCCCTAATTTCTCATTTGGGTGTTTAATTACGGATTCTTATCTAATCAAGCTTTGTCTCTTTTCTTTTTCAGATGCCTAACTCGAACAACAACATCGCTTCTTGCGCAACCTCTTCCGGCTCGTTCTCACTCATTAATTTGTATGGGAGGGTGATTTTCGATCGGACCAATTTCAATGATTGGATCCACTACATCCGAATGGTTACCCGCTACGGGGACTAGGAGTATGTCCTCGACAAGGAGCTGAAAGAAGTAAATGTCAACACTGCTACTCCCATGAGATCGCTGCCTTTAAGGCTCATAAGCGCGATGCTACGAAAGTCCATTGCATCATGCTCACGACTATGACTATTGAACTTTAAAAGTCCTACAAGGACTACTATCCCTATGAGATGCGTCATCATTTATTAGAAAGGTACCACCAAAGTGCCAGGAAGGAGAGGCACGAGATCATTACTTCGATGATCACTACCAAAATGAAGGACGAAGAGTCTGTCACAGCCCATCTACAAAAAATGCAGAGATATGCCGACTGCCTGCTGAAGTTAAATGTTAACTTTGATGAAGAGTTAGTGATTGATATCATTTTCACTCCTTGCCACCTTGTTTCAACCAATTCCGCATGAACTACCACATGAACAGGGAGGAGGTCACCTTGAGCAAGCTTCAATGATTTGTTGAGGACTGCTGAGAGCAATCTCAAAGACAAATCTGTTGCATCAACTCCTACTGCTGTGTGACAATCCGAAATTTCCATTATGTACCAACTATATCACTTCAATAGAAGTTATAGCAGTCACAGTTGATTTTCAGACTTTTTGCGTAAGTTTGAGTAATTCAGGGTTTACACTTCAGAAAATATCAAGAGAGTGGGTGCACTAGGGTTTTGTGCAACACTGTTATTCCAACACTCTATTATATTAGAGATCATTTCTGGAATAAAAATATTTTCTGCCAAAAATATCTCACGACTATAAATAGATTTCTGAACCAAATTCATTCATTATTCACATTTCCAACTAGAGAAAAGCCATTTTCTCTCTCACAGATCTTCGAGTTTTTATCCCATATCATGAGTACCTCTTTCTAGTAGTGTTAGAATACTTATTATGTGTTTATATCATGATTTAGAAGGCTAAATCACTAGATCTAGGAGTTTACTCCCCAAGGTGTTCTTAGGCGGTAAACTCCCGAAACAAAGCCGAAACCGACCCTTATGTTATACAACTGCCTTAGACTCATATGTATGTGTGTTCAGGACAAGAAAACAACCATAAATCACCCATGTTTGGGGAGTTCACGGCCCAAGAGTTGCTTAGGCCGTAAACTCCCTTTTTGAAGTCAAAATGGTGTTTTAAGGACTCTAAAGCTTTAAGACTTTTATCAAGACTAGTTCCCATTTAATCTAAGGCCTTAAGCACATCAAAGAACATAAACAAATGAGAGTTTATGGCCCAAGTGTATCTTAGGCCGTAAACTCCATAGAAATGGACAAAAGGGGTGTTTTTAAGACACCTAAAGCCCTAGACCTTTACAAGGAATTGTTTGCACTTAATTGAAGGACCAAAGCACATCATAATCACTTATCAAAGTGAGTTTACGGCCAAGGCTTTGCTCTTGGGCCGTAAACATGAAAGAATGGCACCAAAGTGTGCCTAGGGTCCTCATTTGCTTTAAACAATTGTCTAGAACCTATCCTTCAAATGCAAGAGGCTTGAAAACAACAAAAACACACCATACTTAGAGTTTATGGCCGTAAACTCTAAGGGGAATGGCCTTAGGGCCGTAAACTCCTAATTGGAGTATTTCTAGACCTTAAACTCTTCCAAGGACTTAACCACCAAGTTGGAATAATTCTAGGAATCATTTGGGACTTCAAAACACACAAAACACCCATGGTTGGGAGTTTACGGCCGTAAACTCAAGAGCATACAACCGTAAACTCCATGTGTGATGGTATATGGGGAGTAAACTCACATATAGGGTCCTTTGGAACCCTAAACACAAGTGCCTTGTCCCACATTAGCTTATATGCAATCCTTAGGACCTATAACACTTATATAAAGTGTTTATTTGTGTCTAGGATGTCTTAACATTATCAATTAGTGATTTAAGACTAATTGAATGCATATATGTGTGATTATATGTTCATTAGGATCATAGTGTGTGTACAAGTCCTCGCTTGACACCTAGCAATCCTATACCGTCCAGTTCATCCCAATCACCAACTACAGGTGAGTTCATACCCCTAATCAATGTTTTAAATGATTTTAAATGGTTTTATGGGGGGAAATACAAGTAGAAAACAACATGTTATTAAATCATATATATGTATTTTATAACTGTGTTTTCATTCAACAGAATTTCACATACTGCAAAATGTGATGCATGAAACGGTTTTATATCTTAAAATAACTTGTTACCAAATGTTTTATATTTAAAATGTTTATCCAAATGACATCAAGTCACATTTATGTTGCTCAAAACCTGAGATATCTTACAAAACCAATTTACATTCTTGAACTAAACTGTGCATATACACTTATATATATACATATACATATATATATATATATATATATATATATATATATATATATATATATATATATATATGTATTGATGTTATAGTTTACACCTTTCATCTAGTTTCCAACACTCTTGAGTTGCAAGAGTGTATAAATTACTCGAATAACCAATTACCTTTAAATTAACTATCATAGGGATAGTTAGAGGATAACAAAACATTATTCCTATTACAAGGAATCACACAAGAGTTAGTTCATTCATGAGTCTTTACTAGTACCTTACCTGATACATGAGTACCTTTACATATGCTTACATGATACATGAACACATTACATGAGTACCTTTACGTAAATACCTTTACCTGTGTATACTTATTTGAATATTGTATCATGAATTGCGAGGATGATTTATTAGTACCTTCTGTGTAAATCTTCCTGCATATCCATGTTACCTCGGGATATCTAGACAAGACCCTATCCCTAGTACCTCGGGATACCTAGATGGGTCTCTATCCCCAGTACCTCGGGATATACGTACGGGACTAACCATTCCGGAACCCATCTGTTAGCAACAGTGGGTGATGAACGTCTACGGATGCCTACGGTTATTACTTATACTAGGAGTACCTTTACAGGGACCAACCCTTCCTCCTCCCTGCTGCTGCTATAGGGGACAATCGGACAATCTTCGGATGTTCATTAGGTTATATAAGTCGTCTTAACCCTAGTACCTTGGGATAACAGTTACATATGCTGTGTTAGTCCTAGTACCCAGTGACAACACTTACAGTAGTACATTTTCCTGTTTACTTTATTTTGTGATACTTTCACATAAACGATGAGTTAGGCTAAGTACTTTTAGTACTAGTCAATAGAAAGGAAAAACTATCATTTTACTTACAAAACATTCGGGTCTTGGTAGAAGACTACATCTCAAACTGATAGAAAATAAGGGATTATCTAGGGTTTTTCATACGTACATCAACATTTTCATTTAACGATTTACATGGCCTTCATAACAGATTTTCACAAACAAGGCAATGACACTTATATACTTATGAATTCACCAGCTTTAAAGCTGATACTCGCTTTCAAAATAACTTGTATTCTCAGGTCATCAGTAGACAGGTATGGAGGCCAGGTTTTGAGAAGACGGAGCAGACAAGTCTCGTCTTTTATTTTGATTGTATATTTTTGGTGTCTTACTACAATGAAAGAACACACATGTATTAAAACTTTACTTATAATGCAATGGATGATGTTGTTGCTTGTTTATTATATTACACTGTTGTGATACTGTACATGACGTCCTCCACCCTTGAACGTTTCCTCCGTTCGTGGTTTTGGGGTGTGACAGATTGGTATCAGAGCCATGTTTATAGTGAATTTAGTATATCAACCCATAAAAGATATACTAACTATAAATACATGGAATTAAAACACTCTGTCTAAGAGTTATACTTATAAATAATAAAATATTTAAGTAAGTATACGTGCCTGCATTCATACTAAAATCAGTGTCACAATGACAAGAACAAAAGTATTACGATTGTTGAATATCACAAGTAAGCCTGGGGATATATGGTCAGTCTTGGGAATGGCATAACTTGATAAACTATGCTGGTCTGAGGAGTGATTAGCATATGCCCAAGAATGGTTGTGATGTGGCAACAAGTCTAAAAACTTACCAACACAACCATAAAGAAATACCATATGGGTATTTGATCTTACTGTAATTATCTTAGTTAGTTCGCCTATTTTAGCTATTTCTTATATCCCTTTTCTCGTGTAGATTAAAATGGCTGGATTTCACCACGGCGATCCGTACTTCCCAAACCAAGGCAATGATGGTTGGCTAGAGGCAGAACCAGAAGATGATCACCCAATCCCTTTGGATGATCACCATGCTGAGGGTTTTTCCGATAGTTCTGACTCGGAGCCAGAAGTCAACAACCTACCCCCAGCTGCTCAAAACCCAAACCTGAACCCCCGTCCTGTGTTTCAAGGACCCATACCCTTGTGGGCCATTAACTTGACTGAATGGAGTCAGGAACAAGGTCAGCCCATTCCCTACAATGGAGACCGAAGTTTCTACAACCTCACTGAAGGAGGTTCTGTTGATAGAGTCCTACCAATCATGGTGCGTAGGATTTCTCGGAACACGATCATAGCTCAGGCGACTATCAATCAAGTTTTGGAAGTTGACGCCAACTCTGGTGTTAACACTGTCCACATTCGCCAACTAGAGTCTGCTCATGAAAGGACTCTGGTCCGCAATGCAAATCTGCAAAGGGAACTTGCTGAAACCCGAGCTAAAGTTAGAGAACTTCGAGCTCAGCAAGCAAGGTTGGACAAGCATATAAGGGACATTGAACGTCTACTATGGGGATCGAGGACTCAAGCAGCTCTCGTCGCCGATAGAAGCTCGTCGACTCATCTTTTGGATATAACCTAGTTTATGTAAAACTTTGGTCTAATTTCGTATCTATATAAATCTTAGACCTGTTAGGTCTTGATCTAGTCTTAATTCTGTCAAAATTTTCCATCTTGGTTGATGTAAGGCCTACTTCTAGGCCATTTTCCCGAACTTGTTACATCTGTAATTCCAGTATTATTGACAGATATCTAATCTAATGGAAATTATTATCTAAATGGTTTCATCTTCATGTAATCATTCTATTCATTCTGTTGTTGGACTATTGGGAGTTAGTCAATGTGACACATTCATTAATCATTTATTCTTATCCACGTCGTAATGTTTTAAACGTACAGTTAAAGATGCCCCCACGCAGAAGTACAAGGCGTAACCCAAACAACGAAACACCTCCACCACCGCCTGTACCTCTTCAACCACCTAATCCTTTCGATGCCAACATGTTCCAGGCAGCTTTCACAGCAGCAGTTGCAGCTGCTGTGTCAGCAATCAACGCTCCTGTCCCTAATGGATCGGGAACAGGTGCACCTCCCTCAAACCACGGTGAAAGCCATGGACACCCTCGGGAATGCACTTACAAGGACTTCACTAACGCCAAACCCCGCAGCTTCAATGGAACTGGGGGTGTTATGGTGTTGAGACAATGGATTGAAAAGACATAATCCGTCTTTGAAATCTGTGCTTGCCAGGAGGGCAACAAGGTCAAGTTTGCCGCTTGTACCTTCTCTGACAGAGCACTAACATGGTGGAACAGCCATGTTAACTATATAACTTTGGTGGTGGCGTATTCCATCAGCTGGGAAAAGTTGAAAGACATGCTGATGAAAGAATACTGCCCTCGAGGTGAAATACAAAAGCTCGAGCAAGAATTCTGGAGTCTGCAAATGGTTGGATCCGACATCACTACCTACACAAATAGGTTCTGTGATTTGGAAAACTTATGCCCTGATATGGTTGCTCTCCAGAGCAAAAAGATCGAGAGATATATCTGGGGACTGTCGCCCCAGATCCAGTTAAGTGTGATCGCTTCTAGGCCTATTACCTTCGATAGCGCCAAGGAACTGGCACAATCTCTCATCGATCACCGGAAACCTCAGAACACAACAATCCCTACACTCGTACCACAAAAGTCCAACCCCGACTACAACAAGAAGGGGTGGAATAAGAGGAAAAGAGGGGCTTCGCAAGGATCCTCCAATAAACAACAACTTGTGGCGATCAATGCTGCCACAGTGACTCCTGTTGTCCCTACGAACCCCTTACCAACAAAAACTTATGCTGGAACTCTTCCGAAGTGCAACAAATGCAGCTTCCACCACAACAGACCTTGCAAGGAGATGTTCTGCTCTAACTGCAACAGGAAGGGGCACACCGCCCATTACTGCAAGGCTCCAATAGCTCAAGCCGCCCAGGTCCCAAATGCCGGTATGGGCCAAACTTGCTACGGATGTGGCGAGGTGGGTCATTACAAGAGGAACTGCCCTAAAGCGGGGATGGCTGGCGGAGTAGGAAGAGTTATGGCCCTAGGCCACGAGGAAGCAGTAGCTGATCCTACGATAGTTACTGGTACGTTCCTCCTCGATAACTCATATGCTTGCATACTTTTCGATAGTAGAGCCGAGAAAAGTTTTGTAAGTCACAAATTTGCACACCTGCTTAAACAAAAACCATGTGCATTATATAATTCATTCATGGTAGAAATGGCTAACGGGAAAACAAAGAGTACAAAATGCATATACGTAGGTTGTACCTTAACTTTAGATGGCCATACTTTCAAGATAGATCTCATGCCAGTCACAATTAAATGTTTCGACGTTATCATCGGTATGGATTGGTTGAGTCTTCTTCGCGCCGACATCATGTGCTTTGAAAAAGCAGTTCGTCTTAACCTTCCTAACAACGAAACCTTAATTATCTACGGCGACAAACCTAGTACGAGCCTTCGTATCATATCGTGCATTCAAGCCTAGAAGTGCTTCCGAAAGGAATATCATGCATTCCTAGCACACGTCGTCGATACTAGTCAAGAACTGAAAGACATCCAGAAAATCCCAGAAGTGTGCGACTTTCCCGACATATTCCCAAAAGAACTTCCCGGTTTACCACCACAACGCCAAGTCGAGTTCAGAATCGACTTAGTGCCAGGGGCTACCCCCGTAGCCAAATCTCCTTATCGTCTGGCAGCGGCTGAAATGCAGGAACTTTCCAGTCAACTTAACGAACTTCTCAAGAAGGGATTTATTCAACCAAGCTTCTCACCATGGGGAGCACCGGTCTTGTTCGTCAAGAAGAAAAATGGATCGTTTCACATGTGCATCGACTATAAAGAACTCAACAAACTTACCATTAAAAATTGTTATCCCTTGCCCCGCATTGACGATTTGTTTGATCAACTTCAAGGAGCCAACTACTTCTCGAAGATAGATTTGCGATCCGGATATCACCAACTACGAGTGTTAGAGGAGGATGTCCCCAAGACAGCCTTCCGAACTCGTTATGGGCACTACGAATTTGTAGTGATGCCATTCAGATTAACTAACGCACCCGTTGTATTCATGGATCTGATGAATAGGGTGTGTCGTCCTTACTTGGATCAGTTCGTCATTGTCTTCATTGATGACATACTCATCTACTCTCGATGTAAGGAAGAACATAGTCAACATCTCCGTAAAATCTTAGAAACATTGCGATCGGAAAAGCTCTACGCGAAGTTCTCAAAGTGCGAATTTTGGATTCGGCGAGTCGAATTTTTGGGCCATGTAGTTAGCGAAGAGGGAATACACATGGACCCCTCCAAGATCAAAGCCATTGAGAACTGGTCAGCACCAAAGACACCTACCAAAATTCGTCAATTTCTAGGTCTAGCTGGCTACTATCGCAGGTTCATTCAGAACTTCTCCAGCATAGCAAAACCTCTTACAACCCTGACCCAGAAAGGCGTGGCCTTTGACTGGAAAGAGAAACAGGAAAGAGCGTTCCAAACGCTCAAACGAGCCTTCTGCACCGCCCCGATACTATCCCTCCCCGAAGGGATAGAATACTTCATTGTCTATTGCGATGCATCCAATCAAGGACTCGGATGTGTTCTGATGCAGCGGGGTAAAGTCATCGCCTATGCCTCGAGACAGCTGAAGCAACATGAGGTTAACTACACAACCCACGATCTTGAACTAGGAGCAGTTGTGTTTGCTCTGAAGATCTGGCGACATTACCTGTACGGTACAAAAAGTACGATCTTTACAGACCATAAGAGTCTACAACACATTTTCGACCAGAAAGAGCTCAACATGAGACAACGACGGTGGGTCGAGCTACTCAGCGATTACGAATGTGAAATTCGTTATCATCCGGGTAAAGCCAATGTAGTAGCCGACGCCCTAAGTCGGAAAGAATATTCTGGTCGTAGGGTCAAATCTTTGACTCTAACTATCCATTCACACTTGTCCATGCAAATAAAGGAGGCTCAGCTCGACGCTTTGAAACCTGAAAACGTGGCTGGTGAATCCCTTAGAGGGATGGATAAGAACTTAGAAGCCAAGGGTGGCGGAGCCTTATACCTCATGGATCGGATCTGGACATCGAAACACGGTGGCTTCAGAGACTTGGTCATGACCGAAGCTCACAACACTCGTTATTCTGTCCACCCATGTTCAGATAAGATGTATCTGGATCTTAAAAAGTTATACTGGTGGCCTAACATTAAAGCAGATATTGCTACCTACGTGAGTAAATGCCTTACTTGCGCAAAGGTTAAGGTCGAATACCAGAAACCCTCCGGTCTTCTACAACAACCGGAGATACCAGAATGGAAGTGGGAGCGTATCACTATGGATTTCATAACCAAGTTGCCCAAGACGACGGGTGGAATTGATTCCATATGGGTCATCGTCGATAGATTGACCAAGTCTGCACACTTCCTACCGATCAAAGAAACAGACAAGATGGAGAAACTTACCCGAACTTACATTAGGGAGATTGTAAGGCTGCACGGTGTTCCTTTATCTATCATCTCAGATCGAGATAGTAGATTCACTTCGAGGTTCTGGCAGTCATTACGAAATTCCTTAGGAACTAGGTTGGACATGAGTACAGCCTACCATCCACAGACCGACGGACAAAGTGAGAGGACTATCCAAACCTTAGAAGATATGTTGCGTGCCTGTGTGATTAACTTTGGAAAAGCTTGGGATACTCATTTACCCCTTGTCGAATTTTCCTACAACAACAGTTATCACACGAGCATAAAGGCAGCTCCATTCGAGGCCCTCTATGGCCGAAAGTGCAGATCCCATCTGTGCTGGGCTGAAGTGGGTGATACCCAGTTAGCTAAGGGACGAGTTTCCGAAAGCACTCTCACGGGTCCGGAGATCATTCCGGAAACGACAGAGAAGATCGTTCAAATTCGTGAATGATTGAGAGCCTCTAGAGACCGACAGAAAAGCTACGCTGACAAGCGTAGGAAACCATTGGAGTTCCAGGTGGGTGACCGAGTCCTACTGAAGGTCTTACCCTGGAAGGGCTTGATACGCCTTGGAAAGCGTGGGAAGCTCAATCCAAGATACATAGGGCCTTTCGAGATTCTCGCAAGAATCGGCCCTGTAGCTTATAAACTCAATATACCGCACGAACTCAATAACGTACATCCTACCTTCCACGTCTCAAACTTGAAAAAGTGTCTATTCCGACGAGACTCTTGTTATTCCACTCGATGAGATCGAGATCAACGAGAGCTTCAACTTCGTGGAGGAACCAGTAGAGATCATGGACCGAGAGGTCAAGCAAACGAAGCAGAGCTGTATCCCGATAGTGAAGGTGCGCTGGGACGCAAAGCGTTGACCGGAATTCACTTGGGAACGTGAGGATCAGATGAAATTGAAATACCCTCACCTTTTCGCTTAGTTATTTGTAACTTCTTATTTGCTTAAATTCTAATTTCGGGACGAAATTCCTTCTAACGGGGGGATGATGTGACAACCCGAAATTTCCATTATGTACCAACTATATCACTTCAATAGAAGTTATAGCAGTCACAGTTGATTTTCATACTTTTTGCGTAAGTTTGAGTAATTCAGGGTTTACACTTCAGAAAATATCAGGAGAGTGGGTGCACTAGGGTTTTGTGCAACACTGTTATTCCAACATTGTATTATATTAGAGATCATTTCTGGAATAAAAATATTTTCTACCAAATATATCTCAGGACTATAAATAGATTTATGAACCAAATTCATTCATTATTCACATTTCCAACTAGAGAAAAGCCATTTTCTCTCTCACAGATCTTCGAGTTTTTATCCCATATCATGAGTACCTCTTTCTAGTAGTGTTAGAATACTTATTATGTGTTTATATCATGATTTAGAAGGCTAAATCACTAGATCTAGGAGTTTAATCCCCAAGGTGTTCTTAGGCGGTAAACTCCCGAAACAAAGCCGAAACCGACCCTTATGTTATACAACTGCCTTAGACTCATATGTATGTGTGTTCGGGACAAGAAAACAACCATAAATCACCCATGTTTGGGGAGTTCACGGCCCAAGAGTTGCTTAGGCCGTAAACTCCCTTTTTGATGTCAAAATGGTGTTTTAAGGCCTCTAAAGCTTTAAGACTTTTATCAAGACTAGTTCCCATTTAATCTAAGGCCTTAAGCACATCAAAGAACATAAACAAATGAGAGTTTACGGCCCAAGTGTATCTTAGGCCGTAAACTCCATAGAAATGGACAAAAGGGGTGTTTTTAAGACACCTAAAGGCCTAGGCCTTTACAAGGAATTGTTTCCACTTAATTGAAGGACCAAAGCACATCATAATCACTTATCAAAGTGAGTTTACGGCCAAGGCTTTGCTCTTGGGCTGTAAACATGAAAGAATGGCACCAAAGTGTGCCTAGGGTCCTCATTTGCTTTAAACAATTGTCTAGAACCTATCCTTCAAATGCAAGAGGCTTGAAAACAACAAAAACACACCATACTTAGAGTTTACGGCCGTAAACTCTAAGGGGAATGGCCTTAGGGCCTTAAACTCCTAATTAGAGTATTTCTAGACCTTAAACTCTTCCAAGGACTTAACCACCAAGTTGGAATAATTCTAGGAATCATTTGGGACTTCAAAACACACAAAACACCCATGGTTGGGAGTTTACGGCCGTAAACTCAAGAGCATACAACCGTAAACTCCATGTGTGATTGTATATGGGGAGTAAACTCACATATAGGGTCCTTTGGAACCCTAAACACAAGTGCTTTGTCCCACATTAGCTTAGATGCAATCCTTATTACCTATAACACTTATATAAAGTGTTTATTTGTGTCTAGGCTGTCTTAACATTATCAATTAGTGATTTAAGACTAATTGAATGCATATATGTGTGATTATATGTTCATTAGGATCGTAGTGTGTGTACAAGTCCTCGTTTGACACCTAGCAATCCTATACCGTCCAGTTCATCCCAATCACCAACTACAGGTGAGTTCATACCCCTAATCAATGTTTTAAATGATTTTAAATGGTTTTATGGGGGGAAATACAAGTAGAAAACAGCATGTTATTAAATCATATATATGTATTTTATAACTGTGTTTTCATTCAACAGAATTTCACATACTGCAAAATGTGATGCATGAAACGGTTTTATATCTTAAAATAACTTGTTACCAAACGTTTTATATTTAAAATGTTTATCAAAATGACATCAAGTCACATTTATGTTGCTCAAAACCTAAGATATCTTACAAAACCAATTTACATTCTTGAACTAACTATGCATATACACTTATATTTATATATATGTATTGATGTTATAGTTTAAACCTTTCATCTAGTTTCCAACAATCTTGAATTGCAAGAGTGTATAAACTTACTCGAACAACCAATTACCTTTAAATTAACTATCATATGGATAGTTAGAGGATAACAAAACATTATTCCTATTACAAGGAATCACACAAGAGTCAGTTCAATCATGAGTCCTTACTAGTACCTTACCTGATACATGAGTACCTTTACATATGCTTACATGATACATGAACACATTACATGAGTACCTTTACGTAAATACCTTTACCTGTGTATACTTATTTGAATATTGTATCACGAATTGCGAGGATGATTTATTAGTACCTTCTGTGTAAATCTTCCTGCATATCCCTGTTACCTCGGGATATCTAGACAAGACCCTATCCCTAGTACCTCGGGATACCTAGATGGGTCTCTATCCCCAGTACCTCGGGATATACGTACGGGACTAACCATTCCGGAACCCATCTGTTAGCAACAGTGGGTGATGAACGTCTACGGATGCCTACGGTTATTACTTATACTAGGAGTACCTTTACAGGGACTAACCCTTCCTCCGCCCTGCTGCTGCTATAGAGGACAATTGGACAATCTTTGGATGTTCATTAGGTTATATAAGTCGTGTTAACCCTAGTATCTTGGGATAACAGTTACATATGCTGTGTTTGTCCTAGTACCCAGTGACAACACTTATAGTAGTACATTTTCCTGTTTACTTTATTTTGTGATACTTTCACATAAACGATGAGTTAGGCTAAGTACTTTTAGTACTAGTCAATAGAAAGTAAAAACTATCATTTTACTTACAAAACATTTGGGTCTTGGTAGAAGACTACATCTCAAACTGATAGAAAATAAGGGATTTTCTAGGGTTTTTCATACGTACATCAACATTTTCATTTAACGATTTACATGGCCTTCATAACAGATTTTCACAAACAAGGCAATGACACTTATATACTTATGAATTCACCAGCTTTAAAGCTGATACTCGCTTTCAAAATAACTTGTATTCTCAGGTCATCAGTAGACAGGTACGGAGGCCAGGTTTTGAGAAGACGGAGCAGACAAGTCTTGTGTTTTATTTTGATTGTATATTTTTGGTGTCTTACTACAATGAAAGAACACACATGTATTAAAACTTTACTTATAATGCGATGGATGATGTTGTTGCTTGTTTATTATATTACACTATTGTGATACTGTACATGACGTCCTCCACCCCTGAACGTTTCCGCCGTTCGTGGTTTTGGGGTGTGACATGTTGCCCCTGTCTTGACAATTGGAAAGTGGAAAGGTAAGAAGAGGAACGCTCCTTCTAAGAGCCACCATAAGGGAAAGTCCCATGATGGTACCTCTTCTAGTAGAACCAAAGCTGGCCCCGCTGCGCCCTCCTCCAACCCGAAGGATGCAAAGTGCTACTACTGCCATGAAAAGGGGCATTGGAAACGAAGCTGCCCGAAATATCAGCAAGATATCGAGGATGGGAAGATCTAGCCGTCCTTCACATCTATTTATACCATTCAATCTAATAACTCATTGCATGCTATTTCTTGGGATCTTGATACAGGATGTGGTTTTCACGTTTGTTCTGATTTGCAAGACCTAAGAAGAAACAGGGATGTGGAGCATGGGAAGAAAAAATTGATCATGGGGAACAGAACATCGTCGCCCGTCACCAAGATTAGATTTTACTCTTTAGTGCATAGTAGTGGGTTAGGACTAGATTTGAATATTTGTTGCTATTTGCCATAAATGGAAAGAAACATCATTTCTTTTCATGTTTTATATAAATAAGGATTTAGATTTTCGTTTGACAATGAAAAGGATTCTATTAATGCTTTCCTTAATGATGTTTTCTATTTTGAAGCATTGCGTTGTAATGGAATATATGAAACTGTGATGGTTGTAGACAACTTTGGAAATTATATGTTGCATATTGACTCTTCCAATAGTTTGGACAAAGCATGCTTGTGGCATTGTCGTCTTGGACATGTCAACAAGAAACACATAGCCCAACTCCAAAAGGATGGAGTGTTGGAGTCATTCGACCTTAGGGACGATGACGTGTGCGAGTCTTGATTACTTGGAAAGATGACCAGGTTACCCTTCACTGGTACTTGTGAAAGGGGTGAGGGTTTATTGGATCTCATACACACTGATGTGTCTAAGTCCATAACTATATCTGGTGTGTACTTGACCCAGTTGTAGCATGGTACTTTTGGGTTGCCTTCACCAAAGCAACTTGACTGGATGATTTATGGAGAAAGAGGTTATTATGGTTTATTAATATATTATAAGAATAATATATTAAAGGAGAAATCATATTAGTTAATTAATATTGGTCAATATTAATTAAGAAATTAATTTTATGATCAAAAGATATTAATTAAACTTAGGGGACTGGAATTCCAATTATAAGATAATTGGATTTTTGGTTGTGGATCATTTGGATTGAGGAATAGACGACATTAGGGTGGAAGCCCACCTTGAAATCATCCAAGGCCTTATTGCAGAAGGTTCCATTGGACTGCTTAAGGCCTAAGCTACCCAATTAGGGCTTTGACTGAAACCCTAGCAGCATCACTATATAAGGAACCCCTAGGGCTTCAGAAATCGGCCACTGGAAACCCTAAGAAGTCTTAGAGCTGATTTTGAGCCACCATCCTCTCTCTCAAAGATCATTCTTGTTCCCTTGGTGTTTGTGATCCATTAGAGGCATCACATTTGAGGTGCCAGGTTCTCATTAGCTAAGGATATTCAATCTACATACAAGGCAATCATCTAAACTTGTTTTCTTTGATATTTTCGAAATTTGTATGCTAGATCTAGGGTTTGTAAGCTTTGAATAATTTTCATGTACAATAGAGAAAACTAGATCCAAAGCTTTAGGGTTTTGCCTGTGCACCATAGGATTGTTGTGTTGCTCATAACCCATCAATTATATCATGATAATAATAATAATAATAATATCATTAGAGAGAATAATAGAGGATTATTAATACCTAAATACTCTGTAAACACTAAAGTAGGATAGTGTTGTCTAAACAAAGTCGGTATTAGGAGTTGAGAATTATAGTCTTACCTAGAGATAATATAAGACTTGCAAAAGAAGCTTAAGTTTAATTAAGTTAGACGATGGGTAGCGACTTCTTAAGAGTACATGCGAGACATGAACGAATGGTAGAATTCTGATATCCTTGATCTGAGAGCATGGATTAAGCATAGTCATTCTCCCATAATTCGAGAGTATAAATTAAGCATAGTCATTCATCCCAGATCCAAGAGTATGGATTAGGCATTGTCATTCAACCCTGGTATGAGAGTATTGATCAGGCATAGTCATATGTCAGTAATTCGAGAGTACGGATTCAACATTGTCATTCATTCCTAATTTGAGAGTATGAATTAGATATAATAATTTATTCCTGATCTGAGTATATGGATTAGGTAACACCATTCTTTTTTTAATCCGAGAGTATGGATTATGTTGTGGTATAGGAGTAAAATGTGAGGATCGACGGAATGAGGTAGATTCCTTATATGAGGTGTATTTGTATATTGGAATTTATAAGATATTGTTGGGTTTTAGTTCAAAAATAGTTTCATAAACTTGAAAAATATGGCAACGGAAGACTTTAACTTTTTGAAATAACATAAAAATTTTATACCCGCCAAGGATCATCTTGCAAGTTATGGAAAGATTAAAACACCAAAAAAAAAAGAGGTGAAGAATAACAACCTTTGTAGTTCTTCGGGTCCTCTGGGGAGGCTTGGAAGTTGATGAAGAATGTGGAACCTTTGAGACACCAACAACGACTCAACTTGATGTAGAATGCTAGTTCTTTGTATAAAACTCTTAAGCTTTGAAACAAACCCAAGTATGGTTCAAAGAGAGCAAAATCCAAGCATCAAATCTTCAAAGTGAAAGATTAGAGAAGATATGGAGAGGGAGGGAGAAACCCTCGGCCATAGCAAGAAAGAATAAAGCAATAACTTCAAGAGTGGAATCGTCATATTTATAGTGCCTAAAAGTGAAGTTATTAACCATTGGTTCCTTCAACTTTAGACAAACTTTTCTCCATGTCATAAGTATGTATCCCATGCCTTTAAAGCATGATTAGACAAGTCATATACTTCTTCTTTTTATAAATCACACCATATGATATATATTAAGTTACTTGCTAATGGAATTTATTATTTCCATGAAATAAATAATTTCCAATTTAATCATATGAGTTTTATTGAATATTTATTAAAATCAATTTCTAATAAATAATCAATTGTATCAAGTTGTTGTTAGTGTGACCCAGTAGTATCATATGTTATTTAGTAATATCACTTTAATATGACTCTTGAGCATACTAGGCCTTTCAGAGATATATATATATATATATATATATATATATATATATATATATATATATATATATATTGTGTGTGTGTGATGAGTTTATAAAACTCTTTGATCGATTAGATCTTTATAACAGGCAAATCAAGAAAGTAAAAAACAGTGAGATAAAAACACAAGAATGGATCTGAATGAGTCGAATGATTCAATTAACTCAATCCTCAGCAGAGCTCGATGAAGAACTTCTGCTGTAGAGGATTCTAGGGTTATAAAAGATTAGAATTATAAACTCTATCAAATCTTACGTTAAAGAATGCATGCAAGCATCTATAAATAATAAACCCTACAAAGAACTCACGGATGGACAGGCCCATATCGGAGACAAAACTGGACTAGCTAACGAGCCCAACGATGCAACACTAACTGGACCTAACAATCTCCCCCTTTGCGTCAATTGGAGCGAGACTATCACTTCTTCTTGCTGGGGCCAGCTGTCGGAACCTTCTTAGTGGTATCAAATAGACGAGGGATAAGAGCTAGGATTGTTTGTCTGAAAAGAATGTACCACTAAATCATATCATCAAAGTACTTCTTGTCATCTGCCGAATTCTGCTTGCAACGATGAATGATCCCTAAGACATGTTTCAGGCATGCAGTGGTGTAGAGATGTTTGTCTGCCAAAGAGAACAGGCATTTTTAGCATTCGTTTCTGGTAAACATAATAGAGTTTCTCTTCGGGTCTATCTTCCCCATCTGCATCATGTTTAGGTCACTGGCAGAGCCAACAGGTGAGATAGTAGGCTTTTTCTTGAAGACACTTGCGGTCTACTGATCCATCTTGGCAACTTCCATTATGTAGCAGACAAGCATCCTCTTGAAGTGGTCAATTATAGGACCATACTACACTTCATTTGTGAGAAGGATGTTGTGCAAAATTATCCAGTCATGTGGATTCAAGTTGGGAAGATCGGCAAGCGAAATGGCATGTTCGGTCTTGGCAGAACCTCTCAGCACCTTAAATCGAACGTTAGTGAAGTTCCCTTCCCGATACGGCTTGAGGACCCAAACATTGATTATCTTCTGAGTGCTCCATGTTTGATACTGTGGTTCAGCAGCCCTCAGATAGAATTCGACCAAATCCCTGTCAACCTTAGGATGAGGATGAGGGAACTCGGCAATGTTGTCAAAGACATGAAAGATGAAGGCCTTTTGGGTCAGTGGCATGTCGAACTGAGAATCGACAGAATTAATGTGATGTAGTGAGATCACTGGTTCAAGCCACAAGATGCTTGGGGTTTCAATTGCTTCTTTCAGCAATTTCTCAAGAGTCCATGGAGGAAAAAGAGTTTTCCTACTCTCAAGAAGGTTGTGAGCCTCTTTCTGTTTTCTTTCAGCTTCTTCAGCCTCTCTAGCCACCTGAGCGCTTATATTGGCATCCTTATCTCGACCTTGCTTCTTTAAAAGATCGGCAATGGTCTCTTTATCGTCATCACTCTCTTCAGCAATTTTCTTCCCCTTATCTTTGACACCCAAACCTGAGGCTTGGTCTGTTGGAGGAGGTTCGGTTGTTTTTGTTGTTGTAGAAGTAGGAGGCGGTTGAGATACATTTTCTCCCCCTTGTTTCGGAATGGACACGAAGTCAAGGAGCCCTTCAATCTTGCTCAGGAGAGAAAGGGCAGGAGCAAGATTTTCTGCAAGATCACGCCTCACAGAGTAGTTTAGTATCAGATCATGTGCTTCCAAGATGTTTGAAATGGCTGCATGGACATCCGAAACACATGAAGACACAATCTCTCATTCAGATCGAAGAGATTCAATCTCCTTTTGAGAATTGGAGAGTTGAAGACTCTTGACCTTAAGATCAGTGGTCTTTCTAGCAAGAGCGTCCATGAGAGAATTTTTAGCAGCAAGATCTTCATGGAGCTTAGTCAGTTGCTCCTCAATCGTCGCCTTAAATGATGAGTTGTCGTCGGAGAGAGTTTGACGAAGAGTGGCGAAGGACTTCAGTTCTGAGGCAACTGAGGTAGCCAGCTGGTTGACAATGGGGTCAAGCTTCATTTTGGTGGCTTCCGCAGTTTCCTGTAAAGACTGCAAAAGTGAGGAAGCATCAGTAAATAGTTTTTTGACTTTTTCGGTCGCAGCCGCACAGGCTTTGGTGGATGCATCAATTGCGGCAGTAGCTGAGCTTAGAGAAACTTCATGAGCTTTGGAAAAAGCATCAACAATCTTCTGAATAGCAACTTCAGAAATGGTAGACTATGATGAAGAAGAGGAGGCAATGAGCGAATCAATCTTCTCGTGAAGCTCCTTGAGATGCTTTTTGGTGACCGGAGCATCATCATCGTCGTCACTCTGCACCTGATACGGACTGTAGTAGACCGAATCAAATGTCATGTCCTCCCCACCAAGAAATGGTTCTTCATCCTCTGCTGGCTGAGAAGGAGATGAGGGGGGAGGTGAGGGTGGAGGCTCGGTAGTGGAGGTAGGTTCGGGTTGTGATGTATGTTCGGTAGTGGGAGTGGGTTCGGGTGCGTCAGTAGGAGCCCCCGTATCAGATACGTTGGTTCTTACTTCTGCGGTTGTGGTGGTGGCTTCTGTAAAAATGGGAGGGGGTACTGGGATAGAGGTAGGTGGTATTTGAGTGGTGGAGGTTATGGGGGGAATGGAAATAGGAATGGCGACCGGTGGAGAAGAGATAGGTGAACTGGAAAAATGAACTTTTGGGATAGGCGATCGTGGAGGAGTGTTACCACGAGGGGACTCGTCAGAGTCTGAATTTTCTTCCTCAGATTCGCTTGAGGAGGAAGCTAATATCAGCTTTCACCTGGGTTGGGTTTTTCTCTTCTTCAGTGGAGGAGATTGAACAGCCTTGGTAGTTTTATGTTTCTTGGGAGAAGGGCCTTTCGCTCCCTTGCCAACCTGCTTGTCTTTGCCTTTTTCATTCTTCTTTCCCCTTGGAGCAGGCTTGTCAGCTTCGTGAATGGATTTGATCATCTCAGGAGTGAGCTCTCTAGGACCAGAGCGACGAAACTCCTTGTAGGTTCGGATGATACGGCTGTCGGCAGGAACATCTCCAAACATCGACTCTGGGATGGAGCCAATGAACTGAAATTTCGATGCATCGGAGACTATTATCTTCGTGGTATGGAAAGTACCAATCGAAGACAGTGGAGAATCAGCAACAATAGGGACGTGATACTTGTCCATCACCCATTTTGTGACTAGAGTCCAGAAGCAAGCATAGGAGATCTCGGAATGCCGAGATGTAGAGGCCAGACTCTGAATCAGCTGCTGCCATAGGACCGACCCATAGTCCAGGTTGATACCGTTGTAGACCCCATAAAGAATCGTGATGAACAGATGACTCGCTCCGTCTGATCCGGCACTGCGTTCAGATAACCCTTTGAACAGCACAGTAAATAACCCGTTCCACTGAGGAGGCAGGCATGATTTCTTGAACTTAGTGACCGTTGTCAGCACCTTAGTATATCCCATATTGTAGAACATAGAAAAAAGTGACCCACTAGAATGGATTCAGGGTTAACCCTAGATGAATCGGGTTCAAACCATAAAAGTGAGCAGAATCGCTGCTTGGAGATTGACGCCTTGTGATCAAGAATGTCGAAGAAGATTCTATCGACAGACTTATCGTAAGGAGCAGTGGCGAAAATTTGGGATAAACACTCCATAGGAACAGCTTCAGCTTTGGTGAGAGCAGGAGCAAGCAGCGAGTATTTGAGGCATTCAATGATCAGGAACATGAAGGCATCATAAACCTAGGGAGTAAGATCGATGATCAAACTCTGTTGGGGACGAATCGGCAGGATGTGGGATGTGGCATGAACAGATGATGAATCCGCCATTGAAGTGAAGAAGTTACCTTTTATACTGTGGCGAGAGGAGAGAGAAGAATCTGTTCCTAAATCTTCGAGGGAAATACGAAGGGTTTTTCAAAAGTGATTGATGCATGACAGTTGGTAGCATCGATGATTACACATGAGAGAGAATAATTGTCCCAATTCACACGCCTTCCCATCAGGTGCCGTTTTTAAACGAAACGGTTCCACTTCGCACGCCTGTCCTTCAAGCGTCGTTTGAAAATAAAATCCATTGGACTCCCGCCTGAGTCAGCATCTTATCCTTTTAGAGTGAACGTCATCTTAAGCAAAATTACCACGTGGATCAATATGAGCCACAGTTCTTTTATAACTTCAAATCCCATAAAAAAACTTGTAACTAATGAAACCAGACATTTGGAAAATCAAAAAGATTTTCGTGCTTAGTGTGTAAAAGAAAAGGAAATAAAGCAACACATATGAGGGAATTTGTGATGTTAGTAAAGACACGAAACAATGGATCCCGGGCACGAATCTCTTCCTTCAAAGTCAAGAGAGACTTTAAAGTGTTTGTGTGGTTTCCCGTTGAATAACGACCAGACACTTATTGAGAAGTGTTGAAAGGCTTCTTGTAATCAGGCTAATTTGGGTGGCTTTCGCTTCAGTTCAGAATTCCTGATCTTGATATAAGACAGAAATCGAACGAAGTACTTGTGAGACCAATGTAGTCTGTTGAACAAGTAGGTTTGAAATAATTTAAGTGGAAATGTAAAATAGTTTATGTAAAATCTCAAAAAAAAATTAAAACTGGATTCCAAGGGAAGATATGTTATGGGATTTAACAATTTCATAGGAATCACACAAAAGGCAATTAGAGATTTCACTTTCCATCCCTATGAATAAGTCCGTTAATTCATAAGTGAAAGCTAGAGCAAAGTTGATTGTTCACCGTCAATGCATAGTAGGTATTGAATTGTGGGTTTCACTTAGTACGTAGTGGCACGAAGCTAAGATCATAAACACAGAAATTGTGTAACCATAAACCTCAGTGGTAATTTCTGAGAGTCTCAAGGGTTACGTTTATGAAGCGAATAAGATGGAGAAAAGTAGTGTAGATGGTGTAACGAAACCAAAGTACCTCTGCTGTTTAAAATAAGGACCAAGCAGAAAACTCTTATCTCATGTGAGAAGAGAGTTCGGTAGCTCATGATTAGAAT
The DNA here is from genome assembly GCF_051521515.1 of Lactuca serriola. Classification (NCBI taxonomy): domain Eukaryota; kingdom Viridiplantae; phylum Streptophyta; class Magnoliopsida; order Asterales; family Asteraceae; genus Lactuca; species Lactuca serriola. The sequence continues at coordinate 70,459,169 of NC_136416.1, read as the reverse complement.
AAATATGAAAGCCTAATTGGGAAGACAAGGTTTGTATGTACCAAATCAGTAAGGCTATTATTCAGAATCAGGTGAGGCTTTGGACACATACAACAGCATGCTTCTAGGGACACTTAACTAATCAAATAATTTCCCCACAAATATCCACACAAAAATATGAGACACAAAACAAAACAAAAAAAAATATCGAACAAATAAAAAAATGTTTTTGGAGTTTTTGATTTCACAAAAAAATAAGAAAAAGATTTTGGAATTTTTGATATAAAGAAAAAAAAATAAAAAAAATGAGACACACAAAAAAAAATTTGGAACCGAACCCGAGCGTTCGGTCTATTTCGGTTGCAAAAAAAATAAGTTTGAAAAAGAAAAGAACTTTTGAAAATAAGAGAGATGAATTTGAGAAAATGATACAAAAGGTTTACGACCAAAGAAACTACCTTTGAGTGATAAGCGAAGATCAGATAATAGGACAGAACCCGAGCGTTCGGTTCATTTCGGCACACATGTGAACCGAACCCGAACGTTCGGTTCATTTCGCTTCCGACTTTTAATTTTGAGAAGTAGTTTTTTGTACTGACTCCGATTCCATCATTCCTAGCCCTTGTAGAATTTTATTGAAAGATGCTTCAGGAAGAGCTTTGGTGAAGATGTCAGCCAGTTGATCAGTGGTTCGAACAAAGTGAATTTCGACGTTCCCATCTTCCACATGATCCTTAATAAAGTGATACCTCAGTGCTATATGCTTGGTCTTGGAATATTGCACTGGGTTATGACAGATCCTAATTGCACTTTCAGAATCGCAGTATAGTGGGATATTTTTCATATTGTGTCCATAATCCCGGAGCTGGCTTTGGATCCAAATCACTTGAGATGTACAGGAGGCAGCTGCGATGTACTCTGCTTTGGCTGTAGACAGAGAAACACATGTCTGTTTCTTGAATTTTCAGCTAACCAACTTCCCGTCTAGGAATTGACAGCCTCCAGTGGTGCTTTTCCTGTCTAAACCACAACCTCCAAGGTCTGCATCTGAGTAGGCTTGAACGAAGAAACCTGAGTTTGATGGATACCATAAACAGAGGGAGGTGGTTCGTTTCAGATACCAGAGTATGTTTTTCACTGCAAGCAATTGTGGTTCACGAGGATTTGCCTGAAACCTAGCACAGTAACACACAGAAAACATTATATCAAGCCTGCTAGCAGTGAGGTACATTAAAGAACCAATCATCTGGCGATATAACGTAATACCGACTGCCGGTTTTTCCAAGGATGGTGTGAGCTTGGTGCCGAACGCCATTGGAACTTTAACCTTTGAGTCTCCCATCATGCCGAATTTAGCAAGAAGAGTCTTGGTGTAAGCTTCATGGTTGATAAAGATGCCTTCGGGTCCTTGTCTAATATTTAAACCAAGGAAAGAGTTAATCGGACCCATTGAGCTCATTTCAAATTTAGTCTCCATTAGCTTTATGAATTCAGCTGTTAAGCTAGGATTCGTTGAGCCAAAGATGATATCATCAACATAGATTTGAACAATCATAAGGTGGTTACCTTCCTTCTTACGAAAGAAGGTTGGGTCAACTGAACCTTGTTTGAATTTTGACATCTTTAAGAACTTGGTTAGCGTTTCATACCATGCCCTAGGTGCTTGTTTCAGACCGTAAACTGCCTTGTCCAGAATATAACAGTGATTGGGGTGCTTTTCATTAACAAAACCCTGAGGTTGCTCCACGTAAACCGTTTCTTCAAGTTCTCCATTTAGAAAGGCGCATTTTACATCCATTTGGTAGACCTCGAAGTTCTTGTGTGCAGCGTAGGCAAGAAATATTCAAATAGATTCCAGCCTCGCTACCGGAGCAAAAGTTTCCTCATAATCAATTCCTTTTTCCAGGCAGTATCCTTTCACCACGAGATGAGCTTTGTTTCGAATCACATTACCTTCCTTGTCAATTTTGTTTCTGAATACCCATTTGAGACCAACAACTGAGGCATCGTTAGGAGTTCGAATAAGGTGCCATACCTTGTTTCTTTCGAACTCGTTGAGTTCATCTTGCATAGATTGAACCCAGTCAGAATGATCAAGAGCAGTATTTACTATCTTCGGTTCAACTTTTGATATGAAAGAATTATACATGTAGAACTCTACTTTGGAGAATAGAGATGTTTGCTTTGCCTTTAGTTGGGATAGGGTCAGGACCTTTTCAGAGACATTACCCACTATTTGAGATACAGGATGATCTATGGTCCATTTAACAAGAGGAGGGTAATTTGGACCATAGGATGGATCCAATTCAGCATTGACCATTTCTTCCAATCCAGATTGACTATCGTCATCGTAGAACATATCGGAGTTCTCCCCCTCGACTGATGAGCTTTCAGGTGTAGCTGGACTTTCTGGTGCTATAGGACTTTCGGGTGTAGATGAGCTTTCGGGTGGTGTTGAGCTTTTGGGTGCTATTGAGCTTTCGGGTGCTATAGGTCTTTCGGGTGTTGTTGAGCTTTCAGGTGTTGTTGAGCTTTTGGGTGCAACTGGAATAGAATTCTCCCCCTCAAATTGTGAGCTCAGTTGTTTTGAAGAAAGTGGATTCTCCCCCTCAACTGAAGCCCCTTGCTGAGGAGGTTCGTTTGGAACTTGTTCTCCTTCACCCATTCGTTTGGCGGCATCTTCGACAATTTGCTTCGGATGGTCGACTTTGTTGTCTGCTGCCTTGGCTTCCGAGAGAGTGGCTTTCTCAGGTTCATCGAATAATTCCACAAACTGATCGAACAAATTAGAAATCGAGGCCGTGACTTGACCTGTTTGGGAGAAAATCTCTCCAATTGCTTCTTCAGTAAACTTTATCTTCTTGACGTAGCTGTCATCGAAAGTCACATAATATGTTTCTTCAATTTTTCTGGAACGCTTATTTAAAACCCGGTATGCTTTTGAAGTAAGAGAGTATCCCAGAAAAATTCATTCATCAGCTTTAACGTCAAACTTGTTACGATGTTCTTTGGAGTTGAAGATGAAGCATCGTGAACCGAATACATGGAAGAATTTTACGTTCGGCTTCCTGTTATTGATCATCTCATAAGGAGTAAGAGAGAAGCGGTTGTTGAGATAAGACCTGTTCTGCGTAAAACATGCTGCAGTAATAGCATCAGCCCAGAAATGTAAAGGAAGAGAAGTGAAACTTAGCATCGTTCGGGCCGCCTCACACAAGGATCGGTTTCGTCTTTCAACAATTCCGTTCTGTTGAGGCGTGTAGGGGGCTGAGAAGTTGTGACTGGTTTCTTTTTCTGCCAAAAAGTCTTCAAATTCTTTGTTCTTGAACTCCAGTCCATTGTCGCTCCTGATGTTGCGAACGACTTTTCTCAGTTGCACTTCAACCTGCTTAATAAACATCTTTAGCTTAAGGGTAGCCTCAGATTTGTGCCTCAGAAAGAACACCCATGTAAAACGTGAGAAATCATCAACAATAACAAGTATATACTTGCTACCGCCAATGCTTTCGATTGATGATGGACCACACAAGTCAATGTGAAGCAACTCAAGTGGTTCAACAACTTTTGTGTTTATAATGGATGGGTGACTTTGACGACTTTGCTTCCCCATTTCACACGCAGCGCACAAATGTTCTCGATCAAACTTGAGCAATGGGAGACCCCTAACATGACCTCCTGTGACAAGCTTGTTGATTTCTTTGAAGTTGAGATGTGAGAGCCTTCGGTGCCACAACCAGCTTTCGTCAGAATGAGCTTTGGATAAAAGACATATAGCTGGATTTTCTTTGATTGGTTTGAGATTGAGAGGAAACATTTCGCCTTTGCATTCTGATTTGAGAATCACCCTTTTTAATTTCTTCTCTATGATTTCTGAACCTTCATCGTCAAATGAAACTTTGAGACCGGTACCTCCTACCAGTTGAGACACACTGATGAGATTATGTTGTAGCCCTTCAACGTACGCCACCTTTCTTATTGTGAAGTCTCCATTGGTTATCATCCCATAACCCTTTATCGTTCCATAGGAGTTGTTGCCGAACTTGACATTCCCACCATTCTGAAGAGATCGAAATTCTCTTAGCTCTTCCTTCCTTCCTGTCATGTGACGTGAGCAGCCACTGTCAATGTACCATTCTTCGTCGAATTGTTCGTTACTAATAACCTGCACAAATTAAGCAGATTTAGGAACCCAAAGTTTCTTGGGTCCACGTGAGCCATTCACAGGAACAGGAATAGTACGAGAAACATCAACAAGATATGTTCTTTTTATTAATGTCGTTTCATCTTTCCTCTTAATAGTGTATACTTTGATTTTGTTAGGATTAGCTACAGTCGTTTTGGTTTCAGGTTTTGGCGTTTGGGCCTTAGACTGCTTTCGGTCATTCTTGACAGAGGAAATCTTCGATTTTCCTTTCAAATTCGTTGAAGATTTTGAGTTTTGCGCCGGAACAGAATAGGATTTAAAAAAGGATCGAGAATGAGAGGAATCAGAATGAGAGAGTTTGGACTGGGAGTCTTTCCTGATTTGAGGTTCTAAGTGACCCTTTTGTTTATGGTCATCAAAGGGACCGAACCTGGATCTTCGGTAGCTGTTGCTTTCGGGACCGAACCTGTCCTTTCGGTTGCTGTTTCTCTCTGAACCGAACCTTTCCTTTCGGTTGCTGTTGCTCTCTGAACCGAACCTTTCCTTTCGGTTGCTGTTGCTCTCTGAACCGAACCTGTCCTTTCGGTTCTATTCCTCATGCGGCCTGAAAGTCTTTTTCTCTGGCTTTGAATTTTTATCATGATAGGAGAAATGGGCGTTTTGAGATTGCCAAAACTGCTTTCGCTTTGAGAGATTCTTTTTGTATCTCAGATTCCTCTGCTGCTTTTGATTTTTCACTTGTTTCGGCTGTCTGTGGATGTTAGCCTTTTGCTTTAGCTTCATGTCAGCTGGTTCATTTTTCACAGATGATGTTTCTCTTGTGGAAGTGACTTCTTCTACAGGTATTTCTTTTGTGCCACTAGTGCTTGGCACGTCAAAGTTGTCAGGCTTGTTCAGCGGCTCTGGTACATATCTTCCTTTTGTTTTCCAGGACGTCCGCTCTGACAGACCAAGTGTTTCTTCGGCATTATCTATAGGAGCAGACCAGAAAAACTCATCACAGCCATCTGCGTTATCTTCGTTTACTATGGCAGTGAGTTCGGCTGTTTGATGCTCGGTTACTCCTGTGACCTTATATACTTGATTTGGTGTTGTTCTCACCTTTTGGTACACAACAACCTTTTCTTCAAGAATCGGGGACTTATTTTGGGACAGACGAGCAAACTCCACAGAATTTTCAGAAAGCAAAATTTTGTGGTTTTCGGGTTCGCTCTTGACAAACTCAGAACAATCGACTTCATCCTCTACAGAAATTTCACTCATATCATCGTCCTCATTAAGTTCAGATGCGTTTTCAACATCAATTTTATTTTCTGAACTTAAATTGGCACTCAATGAATCAAATTTTTGTATGGTTTCCGTCCTTAGTTTCAGCTTATCGTTTTCATCCAAAAGATTTTTCAGCATGTCCTTATGGTCTTTGGACTTTATGAAAGACTCTATTTTGTCCAGACCGTACATATAGGTAGGATTCACATCATCAGACGATACAACACTTTCACAGTTGTATGCTTCAGCATCGATTTCATCCTCCTTAAACTCAAGGAAGGGTAAAATCATGCGATGTATTTTCTGCCCTATTTCACAATTCAGATGCAGTTGAGTAATGTTAGCATAAAGTCTTTTAGCAATCAAACAAAAAACATTTCTTTGTTTTAAAAGTTTCAAATTGTCTCTTTGTAAATAAATGTTTTCATCCTTAGACTTAATCAGCTCCGACTCCTTCTGCTCAATCCATATCCTTCGCTCCTCACTCTTGGATGACACCCTTCTTATTTGGTCAGTTAGGTTAGAATTGGTGACCCGTGTTTGAGTTAAACAACTATCCAGATTTGAGATTCTTGAATTTAAGTTATTTAATTCCTTTTCATATGATTTCTGTGGAACTTTGAATGAAATAAAAAGAGATTGTACCTTCTTGATCAATTCATCAAGTTCATTGATCTGCACACTGAGAGGTTTTGCTGTGAAGCATAAGTCCTCTCGCTCCTTGGTGTCCTCATTTCCACCATCAATATTGTATCCCCTTATGTGAGATACATCAGTCACCACCAGACACTTTCCACTGCTTTCACCGCCTCTTGCGACATACGCCTTTCCATGTGAAGGCTTTCTCACCTCATCATCTTTTGAGTCGGTCGACCACACCTGTACGCCACCGAACTCGTCATCCTTTGCCGAACCCTGTACAATAAGAGCATTCATAGAAGGATTAGTAGCAGCTTTCTTCCTCTTGATCTCTTCCAGCTTTTTCATCAAGATTGCCACTTCATCTTTCTCTGCCATTTTCTTCAGAACACAATCTTTGGCATAATGATTCTTTCCTCCACAGTAATAGCAGCTGACACCAGAATCTCCTTCAACCTTCGCCTCTTTCTTTGGTTCCTCAGTCTTCAGCTCCTCCCTTACTTTTTCTGAACTGTAGCTTCCCTGCCAATTTCGGTTCTTATTGGTAGGAAACCTCTTCTTGATGAACCTTTTTGGATTGGACACCATCATAGCATAATCTTCTGAAGTAAGATTGTAGTCCTCTAGGTTCAGATCTTCCTCTTCTACTACATTCTTGCTTTTAGACAGGAGGGCCAAGGACCCCAAATTTGAGACCACATTCTTCTCTTGCATCACTATCTTTTCTTGGGATTTCAGAGTTCCCACCAGTTTTTCCAGAGAATATGACTTGAACTGCTCATGAGCTTTAACTGTAGACACGACAGCTCTCCATTCGGATCTTAAACCATTCAAAAAGGTGACCTTCTGTTCAATCAACTTCCTTTCGATATCATGTTTGATCATCTTTCTAAGAAGATGATTGAAGCGATCAAACGTCTGTGTGACGGACTCATCGGAAGTTTGCTTAAACTCTCCAAACTCAGACAAAAGTAAGGTTTGAATAGAGTGCTCCAAATCTTCATCTGTGGAATACAGCTCTCGCAGCCGATCCCAGATTTCTTTAGCGGTACTGCAGGAACTCACCAACCTAAACGTGTCAGATTGAAGAGCGAATCGGATCAGTCTTAATGCTTTGATGTTGCACTGAAACTTCTCCTTTTCGTCTTGAGCAACGTCTTTTACATCTTTTAACAGATCATTATACTGTTTCTGAGTTTTAATGATTCTGGATGTTCCTGAGTGAGCAAATGGTCCAAACACAATAGCTTCCCAAATAAGATACCCATTATCTTCAGATCCGATGATATAGTCTTCAAAATGATGAGCCCAAACTTCGTAATCCTGGATGTAAAGAATAGGAATCTTTGTTGTTGATCCAATACTGTTTGAGATGTTGATAGGATTAGATTGATAATCGTCCATGCTTGATCATTTAACCTGTTTGAAAGATCAGACTTGTAATATGTAATATTAGGGCAAAACGAATAAATAATGAGATACGTCAATTATGGAGTGACGGCTCAATAAATATCGGTTAATGCGGAATAAACCTTAATCACTTCTTTCACAGAAGAGATGTGTATGAATTACACAGCCTCCTACTCTGATACCAATTGATGAGTTTATAAAACTCTTTGATCGATTAGATCTTTATAACAGGCAAATCAAGAAAGTAAAAACAGTGAGATAAAAACACAAGAATGGATCTGAATGAGTCAAATGATTCAATTAACTCAATCCTCAGCAGAGCTCGATGAAGAACTTCCGCTGTAGAGGATTCTAGGGTTACAAAAGATTAGAATTATAAACTCTATGAAAATCTCTATCAAATCTTACGTTAAAGAATGCATGCAAGCATCTATAAATAATAAACCCTACAAAGAACTCACGGATGGACAGGCCCATACCGGAGACAAAACTGGACTAGCTAACGAGCCCAAAGACGCAACACTAACTGGACCTAACAATATATATATATATATATATATATATATATATATATATATATATATATATATATATATATATATATATATATATTATAACATTATGGGATTGAAATCCCTATGTACTCACCAGGTTTCCCAACCTGACCCACTCAACTTCTTTGTATCAAAGGTAGCGGTACAAAGGTACATGCTCAACGAGAGATTCAAAGAGATGTAGACTGTTATTCTAAGACATTGTAAGGCCAGTTTATGTTTATGTTTTGTATCAGTTATGACATCCCAAGCTTTTTATAAGTTAAAAAAACATTTCTTTAAAAATACTTTTTATGGGACAAATTCCGCATTTATAAATAAACTCTATTTTTAATAAGCATAAATATAGAGTTTTAAAATGCCCGTAAATTTGCAGATGTCATAGCCCAAATGGATGTGGTGGTTGCAATGGTGACGGGCGTTCACGAGAACAGTAACATCTAGTTGCACCTCATGGTTGGGGTACAGATGGTATCCATTGTCGAGTCCAGCCAATGCATAACTTGGTCTTCTGCCGAGCCCACCAACAATCCTTCAACAACCTCTAGTCCAATAGTAGTCTGCCTGAATGCTTGTTCCTCCAGCTGGGCTACAACAACAAGCCCAACATTTTCACTTTTTGGGCCACCTGCACTCTTCGGTCCACAATATCAAGCACTTATCAGTCTGTCTCCATATCAAAATTTCCAACAGCCAACTAATATTCCGTAAGCATTCCAGACCACTTCGTTGCCTAATAGGGGTACCGGTGGATGGTACATGGACACGAGAGCCACCTCCTATCTTCATTAAGATGCGGATATACTTACTAAAATTTCCAGTAAGTGTAATTTTACTTATCTGTTTTAGTTAGTGATGGATATTCAATACTCGTGAGTAAAGTTTCCAGTCTCCCATATCTAAATCCGTACCGTACTCTAGTTTTGAAAAATGTCTTAATCACCCCTCAAATCATTAAAGATCTTATTCTATTCGTCGTTTAACTCTTGAAAATTCATGTGCTATTGAATTTGACCCGTTTGGTTTTTCTGTGAAGGATTTTTGAACCAAACAAATGCGTATGTGATGTGATAGTAACGAAGATCTCTATCCTGTCACTACTTTATCTCTTCATGTGCTTCTCACCATTGATCTGCTCGTTTGGCACCAACGTCTCAGTTATCCAGATCATCATGTCTTTCAGCATTTAGTTAATAGTTATTTTCTGTCTCATCCTTCAATTAAACATTGTAGTTTATATGAACCTTGTCAACTTGGGAAACATGCTAAATTACCATTTTCTATCTAAAATTCTATTTCATTATTTATGTTTCATATTATTCAATCTAATGTTTAGACCTCACCGGTTGTAAGCTATTTTGGTATTAAATATTATGTTATCTTCCATGATAGCTATTCATATTTTTTTGGATTTATCCCTTACGTGCAAAATCTAATTTTTTTTTCCAAATTTCTTCATTTTCGTGCATTTGTTAAAAATCAGTTTAATAGCAATATGAAACATTTCCAATGTGACAATGGAGGTGAATATAATAATAAACATTTTCAAAACCTTTGTGACATGTACAGCGTTAAAATGTGTTTTTCCTTCCCACAGTTATCTCAAAAAATAGAAAGTCAGAATTTTTGTTTTGCACCATAAACAATGTTGTCCACACCCTTCTTTTTCATTCCCGTCTTTCACCTGAATATTTGGTTGAAGCCTTACATATGGAGGAACACCTTCTCAACATTCTTCCCTCCACCACCCTCAACAATGACACTACTTTTCACAAAAATCTGTAAAATATACATATCTATCACCACCTTCGTGTCTTTGGTTTTCTATGCTTCCAGCGTGTCGAGTCTTCTCACAAACACTCTCCTCGATCAACCTCGTGTGTATTCCTTAGATATCCTTCCAATCATAGAGGCTATTGATGTCTTGATATTCACTCCAAGAAAATAATTATATCTAGACATGTCATTTTTGATGAAATCATGTTTCCTTTTGGATCTATAACTCCCAACTCCATTCCCTCTTATTCCTTTCTCGAGGATCACAACCACCCTTTAAATATTGACGAGCCACCATCACCACCAATCACTCCCACCAATTCCCTTGATTCTCCATATCACTGTATCAGATCACACTCTTCTTCTCTCGCCACTCCTCTTGATACTCCATCCAACCATCGGACTCTTCCTGCTGCCCCTCGGTAATCTCCACAGAGGCAGCCTCACTCTGCAACTGATGTTGTCAATGATGATGTCATTACTCCTCATAAAATATGAATATTCCTTTTGATACACCAGTCTATACTCATACCATGGTCACTAGGCTAAAACATGGTATTAAGAAACTCGTTCAATGCCTAAATCTTCACATTGACACTGAGTCTCATATTCCTCGTACTTACTCACAAGCTTTTGAAGATCCAAACTGGCTCAAAATAATGCAAGAAGAATATACGACTCTAATGGAAAACAACACAAGGACCTTGTTCCTCATCCTATAACTACAAAATATTATTAATTGTATATGGATTTTTAAAAGAATATAAATGTGGATGGTACTCTTTCTCATTGCAAAGCACATCTAGATGCAAATGGACGAAGTCTGTGACTTAACATTGATTGTGATGAGACTTTCAACCTGGTAGTTAAATCCACCATCATTTGTACCATGTTGAGCATCGCCATCACTCACAAATGGCACATTCGACAACTTGATATGAAGAATTCCTTTCTATATGGCCATTTTCAGGAGACGTCTACATGCAACAACCTCCAAGGTTTCGTGATTCATCTCAACCTCATCATTTTTATCTTATTCAAAGAGCTCTTTATGGTCTCAAACAGGCACCGAGGGAATGGTTTTAGCGATTTACTACATCTATTCCCTATATTGGTTTTACTAACAGCAGGTGTTATTCATCTTCGTTTATCTATAGACAGGGTACCCACATTGCATACATCTTTATGTGGATGATATTGTCCTCATTGGTAATTTTGCACAACTTCTAACAAATATTTCATCCATACTAGGAACTGAGTTCTCCATGTCTAATCTTGGTGATGTTCATTATTTTTAGAGTATCTCTGCCACTAGAACTGCTGATAGCCTATTTTTGTCTCAACGAAAATACACCTTGGAGATTCTAGATCGTACATCTATGCTCAAATGGAAACCCACATCTACTCTTGCCGACTTGTTTACTAATTTTGATGGTTTAGGTCTACCTACTCAAGATCCTACTCTATATTGAAGTCTGGAAGGTGCCCTTTAGTACCTCACATTCACCACACCTAACATTACTGATGCAGTTCAGCAAATATGTCTTTACACACATGATCCTCATGATCCTCACTACACAACTTTAAAGCGCATTCTATGCTATGTTCATGGTATATTTGATCATGGTCTTCTTTTTTTAGGTCTCACTTACGAGACCTTATTTCCTACTCGGATGTAGACTGGGATGGCTAGCCTTTCACTCGACGTTCTATATCTGGTTATTGTGTCTTTTAGGGACACAATATTCTTTCCTGGTCATCCAAATGCCAAAACACTATTTCTAGGTCTAGTATCTAGGTAGTTAGCCTATATGTGGCCCTTGGCCCATATTTATTATGCATTGTCTTTGTATCTAGATAGTGAGCCCATATGTAGCCCTTGGCTCATTGATGTATATTTGTATAAATACGTTTACTGAAGTAATAGAATACATGAGACTTTATCACAATTACAAATCCGTCTCAAACTCTCCAACTAAATGATTTGATCTTCATTTCACGTTCGTTATCGTATTCTTGGATTGTGATTTAAAAGAAATCATTGGTTTACTTTCTTTTATAAGGTAAAATCGGAAATGATAAATTGAATGAGAACGAAAAAAATCTTCATGACTATTTTCTTCTAGGATAATTAAGATTTTGGTTATGTATATAAAATTTAACGTGCTGTTGTAGATTTTTTTATATATAAATAGATTACTAAACTTAATCTAAATATTATAAACGATAATTTATTTATTTATATATAAATAGATTTTATATAAACGTAATCTCTATTTATATTAATAATCTTTATAGTTGTTATATATATATATATATATATATATATATATATATATATATATATATATATATATATATATAGAGAGAGAGAGAGAGAGAGAGAGAGAGAGGGAGAGCACTAGGTTCAGATGTTTAAACTAATTATTGTGTTATTGTATGCATCAATGTAGGCCAATTATTTCAAAATGGTAAATATGTAATCTTACATTTAATTAATTATGGTTAATATATAAATCAATTAATATCCCTTTAATTTAGGAATATCAGTTAATATCCCTTTAATTTAAAAATGGATCGTGTTATCAGAGCACAGTGTAAGGGAGCAGGGTCCGTCTTTAAATCTCATACCCACCACCAAAAATCGTGAATTGATTTGCAAAGTCTCAATTTTGACATTCAACATCGACATTAAATTGCGAACAGGTAAACACCATTATTCCAAATCCTGATTTCATTGGTTCCGACTCCGATTTCATTCGATCACAGTGAGTCCGCTCGCACCAAAGAGTTTGCAAGTTGGTCGTTCATTCCAAAAGATTCACAATATCAATTTTGACTTTGTCTGTTGAATAGCAATTGCGAATAAGCACACAACCACCCCGATTTCATTCGTTCACATGCTACTTTCGATTACAATTTCAATTACGAACACATAGAGCCTGTTTGCCCCAATTTTGACTTTTTAGATTTACTTGCAAGAACATCTACTTATTCCGATAATATCCAATCTCGATTTTAGTTGATCGCATTACACATCCGGTCACGAATCTGATTAAGATTGCAGTCCTAATTTTGACTTTCTATGGTTTGACCATCCAAATCGAAATACACAGTTGTTTATCCATTCATCATCAGACATAGAGATTGAAATCAATCAAGCCCCAAATCGATTCATCAAAGATCGATTTCACTCATGGATCATCAGAAACAAGAAGCGACAGTGGCAGAATGGTGGTAGGGTGGTGACCGTGCAATGTGGTGTTGGGGGAGGCAACAACTTCGGTTGCTCCTGTGTTTCCTGGTGAGCAGGTCAGAAACGAGAGAGAGGAAGGAGGCATTTGAAGGAATTCAGCAAAGGATAGATATTTAATAAGGTTTCTCTATGATCTCTTTATACAATTGTGAACTATGATCTTTTTATACAATTGTGAATCAAGCATTGGTGATAAGTTATTAATTTTTATCAGGTTATGGGTTTGATTGTTTGACAGGAAAGAAGGAAGAAGAAAGAACAAGAGGGAACAACTGGTGTTTAGGTGGTCTGAGGCTAGCAGTGAAGAAAGGAGTGCACTTTAGTTCAATTCAGAAAAGGTAAAGGGAACACCATTTCAGTTGTACAAAATTAGATATTTTGGGGTTGCTTTTGACAGAAAATCGATGGGTGTTTGTAGAGTTGATTGGGTTTATTGCTTTCCCAGGAACGGGAGAAGGAAGAACACCAATGGGAAACTGCCCTCTTTTTTTTGTTGGTTTGATGGGTACATAAGGGCAAGAACAAGATTGTTCTTGTATTTCTTGACTGTAATCCATTTGACAACATCTATTGTGAAAAATAAACACTTTTTCCTTTGGGTTTGAGTGTAGTAATGTCCTGAAAACATAATGAAATGGAATCACAGAATGGTATTGGTGAGATTCCAATTCTATTGGAATGGAATCAAGAATTTCAATTTTGTTGGAATAGAATCACGAATTCCAATTCTGTTGGAATCACAGAAGTTGATGCTTGAAGAACGGACCATAAAATCGAAACGGACTACATTATTCTTTTAGAATGTATTAGTCGTTGTTAGATTTTGATGTTTTCTTTCCTGTTTTGAAAGTTTTTTTTTTGTTTTATACTTTAATAATAAATGTAATTCATAACATTTGTTACCTGTATTCTATAAGAAATAATGTATTTTTTGTTTTTATTCTTCAAGAATTTATTAATCTACAAGAAGTTTTTAAATTCATGATCAAGACATAGGTTCAAGAATATTTTTATTATTAAATATATTCATAAACATATTCTGTCAGAATGTCCGACTTAAAAGAATTATAATTTGTAAAATCGGATTTTTAAAATTAATAGAATTTATTATTCTTTAAAAATGCAATTTTCCTTTATTAAATATATATTAATTGACTAAATTACCCTTGTAATTAATTAAGATGATATTTTCAATTATATTTAATTCAATAATGTATATTAATCACTTTCTTAAAATAAATAAATTTGATTGGCCTACATTTATGCATACAATAACACAAAAAATACTTTGAATAGAATAACCTCTATATATATATATATATATATATATATATATATATATATATATATATATATATATATATATATATATATATATATATATATATATATATATATATATATATATATATATGAGCAAATGCATATCTATTTATATTTATATTAGAATTTTCAGAATAGATTAAATTTGTGGTTTTCTTGATAATTTTTTATGAAAACATAATATATTGAGTTTTACTTGTGATGTCGAAGAAATAAAATTAAAAAACATAAAAAACGTAAAGTTATTGAATACATAAGATGTGGTTTTTATGCCGCTTAAAGGTTGATGGCTTATGTTTCTTTGAGTAACGAAAATACCAGTAATTTAAGAATAATGTAGGGATATTTTGTATTTGAAGTTCGCCACATCTGTTGTCAATGAGCAAGCCAAGTTTTTTTTTTTTTTTTTTACTACTTATAATGATTAACAATCGTGTATTTTCAATTATGTTCTCATTAGTAGGGTTAAAAATGATTTAATGTGTTTCATTAAATATTAAATCCATTGAATCATTCAATGAATAAATAGAGATAACAAAAAAAAAGTAACGTTATTTCCTTCCATTCAAGTGAAATACTAAAACTTAAATATTTGATATAGAGGTAGCAGAAAAATGGATAATAAATTATGCCATTAATCCTTTTTTACAGCCAAATTAATTTTTTAAAACCACGACCATTAAACTGCAAAAAGTATGAAACTATGAATATATATTGATTTTTCATGTAGATTTTTTCATATTTTACGACTTTCCTCATTAACTTTTTCAAGACATTAGAATTTACTAATAGAGATCTAAAATATAATAATAAAACAAATTACTACCTTTAGTTATCAGTGATTAACTTCTCTAAAAAGATTATATTATTTATCAATAAAGTAATAAATTTGATTATAAATTTTATTTATTACTGAAATTTTATACTTTAAAAATGATAGAAATTGGCTTGCGATTGAAGTAGCAGCCCATGGTTAAAGACATCTATTCCCCCTCACCCCCTAACTACCATCCAAAAGGCCCGCATCACGTGGCATGGTTTTGTCGTTTCTTTGAATATCGTTTCTCTTAAACCATAGGAAACATACATCTCTCAAAAATTCTATATATATATATATATATATATATATATATATATATATATATATATATATATATATATATATATATATATATATATATATATATATATATATATATATATATATATATAAATTATTTAATATATATCTTTATTTAATTAAATAATAGTTTAATTTTACTAAATTTTTATTGGTGTATTTTAGCACAAATAAATGTAAGAAACACATTAACCTAACCCTATATATATATATATATATATATATATATATATATATATATATATATATATATATATATATATATATATATATATATATATATATATATACATATATGAATGAGTTCTATGGAAAACAAATAACTAGGGCAACATCTACCGGAAACAATAGTCAAATGACACGTGTCCATTTCTTTCTTCACAAGTAATGTATTGTGGAAGTTATTGTGGAAGTGATGTGTTGTCATGTTTTCATTGGTTCAAATATGTGTTGCCCTAATCATTCATTTTCCATATAACTCTTCCCTATATATATATATATATATATATATATATATATATATATATATATATATATATATATATATATATATATATATATATATATATCTATATATATATATATATATATATATATATATATATATATATATATATATATATATAATGTCGATGGACAAACATTGGGAGGACGTGTGGACAGTGTTATTATATGAGAATTACTAAGAGCATAGGTTGTTTAGTAATGTGAATACGTTCAACCATACACAATTATTGTCATTTTCATGCATTCTCACTAATTATTATTCATTTTTATTCTGACACATCGTTTTTCACTTATTTTTATTCTTACAGAATACGACTCAACAAACAATCTAAAAAAAATGAGAATAATAAAAAAAAATCTATAATAACCTGATACAAGATTTAATTAGTCAGAATGTTTGATAATGACAATAATTATGTAAGATTGAACATATTCAAATTATCAAACAATATATTTCTTTGTTATTGTCACATAATAGCGTTGTCCACACGTCTTCATAATATATGTCAATCCATATTTGAAAATAATAATAATAATAATAATAATAATAATAATAATAATAATAATAATAATAAACGTTACAGCCCAACTTAAACTTACATATCAAACTGCATAAAACTATGTCGTTTTATTAGCTAAAGATTACAATTAGGGATTCATGATTAACGTTTGACGTTCCAGATTCATTATTGAAGCAATAATTTTGTTAGGGAAGAACAATATTAATTATCATTGACCTTCGTAATGGTGGAAAACAGTAACGTTCACTGACGTGAAGTAATAAACAATAATGAAGGAAAGAAAACGTTGATAATTAAACGATAATAAAAGAAAAAAAATGCAATGAGAAATTGTATACTTACCAAGTGAAAACTGACATGTTATATTACTAAGATAAAACTGCAAAAGTTTAGGGTTTTAGTATCTAAGTTTACGTGGGGTTGTAACGTATATTCCCTATATATATATATATATATATATATATATATATATATATATATATATATATATATATATATATATATATATATATATATATATATATATATATATATATATATATATATAAACAAGATCGGATGATGACTCATTTTAAAATGAGGACTCGTGAAGACACCGTAAAAAAATTGACAAGAAATCTAAAAAAAAATATAAATCATAAAATCGAGCGTAGATCTATGTCCAAAAGAAAAAAAAATAGATCATTAAAACATAATCATGGATCATAATAATTCAAAATAAAAAATTAAAATTGAATTATGGATCAATTTTAACGATGCAAATTTTTTTCCAAATTTTTTTCTCCCGGACATAGATCTATGCTTGATTTTATGATTTATGTTAATTTTAGGTTTTTTTTTTCAATTTTTTTAAGATGTCCTTATGAATCCTCACTTTAAAATGAGTCGTCATAGGAATCGAACCAGGACATCCTGGTATATGCCTGGGATTGAACCCATGACATCCTGGTTGGAAAACTCCTATTTAGACACTTTCTTGATAAAGGTTCTCTCTTAAACCCTACCATATATATATATATATATATATATATATATATATATATATATATATATATATATATATATATATATATATATATATATATATATATATATATATATATATATATGGTAGGGTTTAAGAGAGAACCTTTATCAAGAAGGTGTCTAAATAGGAGTTTTCCAACCAGGATGTCCTGGGTTCAATCCCAGGCATATACCAACCCTGTTGTTAAAAAAAAAATTTAATAACAATTAAATAAATCGTGATCGCCGGTAATCATAATGATCAATGACCAAAAGAATGGATGTATATTTATACATTTGACGCACATACACCGGATTCTACCAAAAATTAATATTTTTTCTTATAAATTTGTTTAGATCATGTTTTTTTATCGAAAATAAATTAAATATACTGTTGTTTATAAGTTTTCGTCATCTTTTCATAGAGATCTGTGTTGATATACAAAAATTGAAACTCACTTTATTTTGTTTTTTTTTTTAATATTTAGGTTTATTTTTATCAAAAAAACTAATTGTACCAAAAATCTCAAAATTTTGTCCTCTATTAATAAACATCAACATCAATTAAAAAATAACTCGATTAGTTCAGATTCATTGTAAAGATTTAAATTTTAACATTTACCATGTGATTTTGATTTTATATTTCAAGTTTTTACTTATTCACAAATTAGTTTAGTGAAATTTACATGTGAATCGAAATATATTTCAAAGTAATTTTATGATATTTTAATATTTTGATTACTCATAAGTTAGTTTTGTAAAATCAACAAATAGGCTTATTCACATTGTGAATCTGAACTGTATATAATTTATATTCACAATTCGTAATGTGAATCCGACTTACGTTTATTCACACTATGAATCAAAGGAGATTCACAATGTAAGTCTTAGCAGATTCACAATGCGAGTCTGAGCTGATTCACAATGTGATTCTGAGCTGATTCACAATGTGATTATGAACTAAAATTTTGATTTTTTTACATCAATATGAATCTATGTTTAAAGAGTACCAAAAAATAAGAATATTCATAATGTGAATTTGAGTAGATTCACAATGTGAATCTGAACATATTTACAATGTGAATCTAAGCAGATACACAATGTGAATCCAAAGTGAAATTTCGTGTTTCTTTAACATCAAGATAAATATAAGTTTGAAGAGTACCAAAAAATATGAATTTTGATATATTTATTAATTTTTTTTTCGAGAAAATAGACCTTAACATTTCAAAAGAAAATGATGTAGTTTTTTTTTTGGAAAACAAGTTCATTTTTATATATCTGTATGGATCTCTATGGAAAAATGACGGAAAATCATGATCAATGGTATATTCGTTTTTTTCGATAAAAAACATGGCCTAAAAGTTAAACTAAAAAAAATTGAGTTTTTCTATAATCTTGTGCATATGGGTCAATTGTAAAAATCTACAACCTTCTCTTTTGGATTGCTTATTTGGTTCTTTGATTAATAATGGTTCTCTATTGAACTTTTCTATATATATATATATATATATATATATATATATATATATATATATATATATATATATATATATATATATATATATATATATAAGAAATGTGAAAACTAGTGGTGTAACATCTGGATTTTAGATATTATTCTTTTGTGTGTTTAAAGACTTGAATCTTGAGAAATTTCCCTCCATGACATGGTGAACGGTTAGCCACATCGTGGTGGTGTCACATTACCACGACACGACACTCATTAAACAACCACAGTGTGGCGCCATAATGTGCATAAAAGCCTAAGTTTCTGGCATTTGGACCTATATAAAGGATATGCGGGCTAGGATTTTGACCACCTTCAACCTTCATCACATCTAGAAGAGCCCTATCCAAACCCTAGTTCATTTCTCACCATTTTGTGAAATTGTTGGGTTGTTTTACCCTTTGAAGGGAAGAGATGTAACGCCTGTGTTTCCGGGCTTGCCATTTTTAGCAATGTAATGGTCTAGGTTAACCTTTGTAACCCGTTTTGAAATAATAAGATTGTATTATTTGAGTATTATGTGTTTTGTGCTTAATTGCTTAATTATGTGGTTTGATTAATTAAGAATAAAAATAAGCGTCAAAATTTAAGTGTAAAATAAACTTGATATCTTTGGATAATGTTGTAGTAGTTGAAACGAGGTTTCCGAATATATATAGATCGCCCAAATCTGACTTCGTATGAGGAAGTTATGATTTATCGAAGTTTCGGCTTAGCGGTATGCAGTCTGTTATACTCGATTTGAGATCGAGCGTTTTTAGCCGAAGCAATCTAAACGAGGATCGAAGGTCTCGTTGTTGGTATCGAAGCGATGAAAAGTTAGGCAAGAACGGACGTCAAACGAAAAAGTTATGAATTTATAACGAAGTTTTTCTGTCCCGGCCTATTAAAAATAAATAATAAAAATAAAGTCAAAATTAGCCGACGAAGTCTAAACGAAAGTTGTAGACCGTAGTCTCACCTTCGCGTGGATATAAAGAACGTCGAAAACGGAGTTTGTATGAAGAAGATATGAATTTCCGAAGTTTATTAAATATTTTGTATTTAAATTTAATTGAAAAATCCGGCATTATCCGAAGGAGTCACTGATCTGATCCGAAGTACGCCCCGCGTACTCGTGTACGCCCCGCGTACAACGAAGCATGACGACCCTCACAGCAAGTGGCTTTGGATGACGAACGCCATGACGATTTCGGACCTGTACACCCTGCGTACAGGCGTATGCCCCGCGTACTCCGAGGCTCCAGCCTCCTATAAATAGGATGCGAGGGCAGCTGAGTTCTTTTGCTATTTTCTCTCTTCTCTCTCCTGTTTTGCATCGATTTGCATGCCAGAAATACCCCGAAGCCCCGGTATTATTCTCGAGCCCCGATGCAAGTCCTGAGATCCCGAAGATCCCGACAAGTGCGGTTCCCGAGCCGAAGCTCTGCCCGTGAGAAGTTCGATTTTTGAAGAGATCTTCCAGATCTGCTGAGGATTACTACTTTTGCAAGTCGTAGTGCTGTCCGATCATCTTCTGATCAAGAGAGTGTATACTACCTTTCATAAACACGATAATAATACAAGTATAGTTTGAGTGTATTAAGTATATTGTTGTTTATATGTGTGAATGTGTATTCACTTTCTTCTAACTCATAGATATGATTTATTCTCTATGAGATATGTGTTATGTGTGTGTGTGCCTCATCTGTTATGTGAAATATGTGTTGATTACAGCATCCTATACAGGTTTTTAAACTATGTATAAAAATGTATATTTTTATCTACTAATATGTTGGGTAGAACATAGGTAGATAGTTGGTGTGTAATAAATAGATGAGAGGCCTCGTTGTTGTTTGATTTAGTCATCTAGCGGAGTTTAGATGACGACCACATACTTTTCTAGATAGTTTTGTGGAAACATTAGCAGGTTCGCCACCTGTAGGTGTTAATGAACTTGGGTGTTCATTCGCTATACTCCATCCCCCTCATGGGTTCCTTATTTGACTTATATTGCAGAGGTACCCCCGAAGCATGTGTTGTCGCCCCGATGAAATATTCTTAGACTAGGTCCCTTATGTTAGTTGTCTTAGGGACATAAAGTGAGAATAACAGGAATGGGTAATTGGGTTATTGTTGGTTGGTGAAAATTAAATATGATTATTTATTGTGGGTTGAAAACCCTATATGGTCACCAGGCTCCCAAGCCTGACCCACTCAGTTTTATTTGTATTACAGGAAGTGGCGCAAGGGCATAAGATGGATGAACCATCAAGTTGTTTTGTTTACAAGTCGGTATATGTTTATATTTGTTGAATGACTTGTAATGTTATCGTTTATGCTTATTGGTCTGTATCGGAACATGACACCCCGAGTTTTGATTATATAATGAAAATACATTTCTTTTATGAAATGCTTTGGTAAACATTGTTTTATCATGTTTTTTTTTTGGGAACAAATTCCGCAACTCTTTCAAATCAAAAGGATTTACTCTGAAATTATTTTAAAAGCATAAATGAAAATCGGTCTTTTCTGGCCGAGATTTTTGGGGATGTCACAGTTGGTATCAGAGCATTAGTTTAAGTGAACTAGGAATTTGTAGGATTTCTAGACTTAAACTTAGAATGCTAAGTGAAATTCTGAGATATGTGTCTGTTGTGTTTTAGACACGAGCACTAGTTTATTTTAGGAAAGTTGCCTAAAATGCTTTATGTGCTAAATGTTATATGTTGCCATATATGATATTATTTGTTCGGATCTATGGTCTGTTGCGGACCGGATCTAGAAACCTTATGTGTGTAGGATTCTAAGCGTACGTCTACGATATTAGAACTAGCATGTAAACGTTTCGGAGTGATAAGGATGATTTGAATATCCATCATGACTGAGGATCTAATTTCACCTTATTCGGTGTGTAGATCAAAATGGTGAGAACAAGAAGTGGAGTTGGAAATGCTGATGAAAACAGGAATCAACCACCAGTGATTGAGCAAATACCTGTCGTAGCAGCAGCACCTGAGCCAATAACCATGGTTGGTGTGCAAATGATGATTCAGACGATGTTGGATCGTCAGATGGATGGAACTAGATGGTTGCTTCAACAGAATCGTGAAGAACTGTCAATTCGTGTGGAAGAGCCTGAATTAAATGAAGGGCACTCGGAAGGTGGAAACTTCAGTGGGTCTGTTGGTCAAGCCAACCCACCGATAGTTAGGCAAGATAACCATGATGGAAGGAATGATGGAATGGGATGCAAGTACAAGGAATTTTTAACTTGCAAAACATCGACCTTCAATGGAAAGGAGGATCCGATTGGGGTTATGGATTGGATCTCAGAAATGGAATTGGCCTTCATGACTTGTGGCTGCAGAGGCAAGTTGCAGACTATCTATGCAGTGCGTCAATTCCGAGGTGGAGCCGCTCGTTGGTGGAACACTCTAGGGAAGACTTTGAGCCCTAATGAGCCACTGCAATTGTCATGGGTAGAGTTCTTGGTGCAGTTCAAGCGCAAGTTCTGCTCGGCTCAAAATCTGTTGGAACTAGAGAACAAGTTTCTGACATTGACGAAAGACAGCATGTCAGTTGATGAATACACCAATAACTTCCCCGATAAGATGGAGTTTGCCTTGCATAGCGTTCCAGATGAGCTGACAAAGGTGGAACGGTATGCGAAGGGACTCCCATGGGAGTACGAGGTGCCAGTACGTCAGGCACTTACTCTAGAGGCAGCTATCTGGGCTGCCAAGTCTGTTGAGAACATGATTAAGGGGAGAACCACCGACAAGGTTGATGTTGGTGAGAAAAGAAAGTTTGAGGGAACATCTGATCTCGGTAAGAAAGGCAAATTTTCGAAATCTGATTCGAAAAAGTTTGGAGGAAAGGGAGGCGAAGCGAAGTGGTGTGATAAGTGTAAGAAAAAGCACTTTGGGAAATGTAGCGAGGATGTACCCTGCTACAAGTGTGGAAAGGTTGGACATTTTGCTAATGAATGTCCGAACAACAAAAGGATGTGTTTTGGTTGTAATGAAGAGGGGCATATTTTGAAAGACTGTCCAAAGAAGAAGGAGGCAGCAAAGCCCAACATTCCACCAAAGCCGAAGGCGAGAGCCTTCTAGATGACACTTGAGGCTGCTAAAGATGAAGCTGATGTCGCTTCAGGTACCTTTCTCGTAAACGAATTACCTGCTCAAATTTTGTTTGATTCTGGAGCCAACCACTCCTTTATTTCGCATGAGTTTGGTAGAAAGCTAGATTTGCCTGTTGATAGACTAGATAATGCTTTATTAGTCGAAGTAGCTAGTGGCAAGTTTGTACCTGTTAGCCATCATATGAAAAACATCATAATCGAACTTAATGGGAATAAGTTTCATGAGGAATTATTGCCTATCGAACTTAATGGTTTTGACATCGTTTTGGGAATGGATTGGCTTAGCGCCAATGATGCCGAAATTTTATGCAAGAAGAAGATAGTTAAAGTAAACCCGCCTGGTAAAGATTCGTTTATGGTGTATGCGGACAAACAGCGAGTGAATTCTGGAATCATTTCCCTAATGAAAGCCAGAAAGTGTTTGACCAAGGGATGTACATCATATTTAGCATTTGTGATTGATGCTAAGAAAGAAAAGAAGGTGATGCAGAGCATTCCAGTGGTGTGTGATTATCTGGAAGTATTTCCCAAGGATCTTCCTGGATTACCACTTGATAGACAAGTGGAGTTCAGAATAGACTTGTTACCAGGAACCACGCCAATAGCAAAAGCACCTTATCGATTAGCACCGGCGGAGATGAAGGAGCTGATGATGCAACTTCAGGAGTTATTGGACAAGGGTTTCATTAGACCTAGTTCATCTCCCTGGGGAGCTCCGGTGTTATTTGTGAAGAAGAAAGATGGAAGTATGAGAATGTGCATCGATTACAGAGAGCTGAACACGGCAACAATAAAGAATAGATATCCGTTGCCGAGGATTGATGACCTGTTTGATCAATTGCAACGTTCGAGCTATTTCTCGAAGATCGATCTTAGGTCAGGATATCATCAGCTAAAAGTAAGAGAGCAAGATATCGAGAAGACTGCATTCAGAACTAGATATGGACACTACGAGTTCTTGGCTATGTCGTTTGGACTAACCAATGCTCCGGCAGCGTTCATGGATTTGATGAATAGGGTTTGTAATCCTTTCCTTGATAAATCCGTGATAGTGTTCATAGACGACAGTCTGATTTACTCGAAAAGCCAGGAGGAGCATGGTAGACACTTGCGAGAAGTGTTAGAAGTTTTGAAGCAAGAGAAGCTGTATGCAAAGTTCTCCAAATGTGATTTTTGGATTCGTGAAGTCCAATTCTTGGGTCACGTGGTCAACCAAGAAAGGATAATGGTTGATCCAGCAAAGATTGCAGCTGTGATGAAGTGGGAACAACCGAAAAGTCCCACGGAGATTCGAAGCTTTTTAGGATTAGCCGGATATTACCGCAGGTTTATCCAAGGTTTTTCTTCGATTGCCACTCCATTAACACCTTTGACCCACAAAGGAGCTACTTATGCATGGAGTGATAAGCATAAAGAAGCATTCGAGAAGTTAAAGAAGAAGCTATGCGAGGCACCGATACTTTCTCTACCCGATGGAGTTGAAGACTTTGCTGTTTATAGCGATGCGTCTGGGATTGGATTGGGTTGTGTTTTGACCCAAAGAGAAAAGGTGATAGCATATGCGTCTCGACAGCTGAAAGAGCATGAAAAGAACTACCCGACTCATGATTTGGAGTTGGTAGCGGTAGTTTTTGCTCTGAAAATATAGAGGCATTACCTCTATGGCACGAAGTGCAAACTTTTTACTGATCATAAGAGTCTCCAATATCTCTTTAATCAGAAGGAATTGAATATGAGGCAACGACGCTGGCTAGAATTACTTAAAGACTACGACTGCGAGATACTTTACCACCCCGGTAAAGCTAATGTTGTTGCTGATGCTCTCAGTCGGAAAGTCAATCTTGAAAGGAAAAGGCCAAGAGCGTTGAGAATTGAAGTTGTCTCGACCATTGTGCAAAGTATAAAGAAAGCTCAAGAGGAAGCTTCTGAGAAAAATGACCGAAAGGAGGAACGTTTGGGTAAAACGTTGGTGTTTGGTACAAACGGTCATGGACTGAAGGTATTCTAAGATCGTATTTGGGTACCTAAGTCAGGAGGAATCAGGGATCTTCTGATGGAAGAAGCTCACAAAACCATGTACTCAATTCATCCGGGTAGCACTAAAATGTATAAGGACCTGAAACCCTACTACTGGTGGCCGACGATGAAGCTTGATGTTGCAAAATATGTGGCCGAGTGTGTGACTTGTGCCAGAGTCAAGACACAACATTAGAAACCTTATGGGAGTTTAGAACCATTGCCTGTGTCTATGGGTAAGTGGGAAGACATTGCTATGGATTTTGTCACTAAACTTCCCAGAACAAAGAATGGTCACGACATGATTTGGGTGGTCGTTGATTGATTCACTAAGAGTGCGCATTTCATAGCAGCCAAGGAGAAATGGTCTATGGAAAAGCTTGCGAATTCTTACGTGAAAGAAATTGTGAGGCTTCATGGTGTTCCGTTAACGATTGTATCGGATCGTGATAGCCGTTTCACCTCAAGGTTTTGGAAAAGTCTACAAGAGGAAATGGGTACCAAGTTATGTTTAAGCACAGCTTACCATCCGCAGACTGATGGTCAGAGTGAAAGAACGATACAAATACTTGAAGATATGATGAGAGCATGTACCTTGGAATTCCTAGGTAATTGGGATGAACATTTACCTTTGGTAGAATTTTCCTATAATAATAGTTTCCACTCGAGCATTAAGATGGCACCTTATCAAGCTTTGTATGGACAGAAGTGTCGTACGCCGTCTTGTTGGCTTGAGGCTGGGAAAAGCAGTTTATGGGACCGGAGATGGTTCATCAAACTGCTGAAAAGTTGAAAATAATTAGGGAAAGAATGTTAGCAGCTCAAGATCGTCAAAAGAGCTATGCTGAGAAGAAGCGAAGACCGACGACTTTTGAGGTTGGAGATTCGGTTTTGCTTAAAGTGTCGCCGTGGAAGGGACTTATAAGATTTGGTAAAAAGGGAAAGTTGAGTCCAAGGTTTATTGGACCGTTTAAAGTTCTTCAGAGGGTTGGGAACGAAGCTTACAAGCTCGAATTACCCGACGAACTGAATGGAATTCACAACACTTTTCATGTGTGTTATTTGAGGAAGTTCACGGGAGAAGTTCCTGACATAATTCCAATTTCTGAATTGAGAATTGATGAGAACAAAAGGTTGATTGAAGAACCAGAGGCAATTGTTGACCGAAAGACTAAGAAGTTGCGACGCAAAATGGTTGGGTTAGTGCTTGTCCGATGGAAACACACGAATGGGCCGAATCTCACCTGGGAGACAGAGAGTGACATGTTGAGTCGCTATCCGCATTTGTTTGTTGATGTGTGATTCCGGGGACGGAATCATTCTAAGATGGAGAGAATTGTAACGCCTGTGTTTCCGGACTTGCCATTTTTAGCAATGTAATGGTCTAGGTTAACCTTTGTAACCCGTTTTGAAATAATAAGATTGTATTATTTGAGTATTATGTGTTTTGTGCTTAATTGCTTAATTATGTGGTTTGATTAATTAAGAATAAAAATAAGCGTCAAAATTTAAGTGTAAAATAAACTTGATATCTTTGGATAATGTTGTAGTAGTTGAAACGAGGTTTCCGAATACATATAGATCGCCCAAATCGGACTTCGTATGAGGAAGTTATGATTTATCGAAGTTTCGGCTTAGCGGTATGTAGCCTGTTATACTCGATTTGAGATCGAGCGGTTTTTAGCCGAAGCAATCTAAACGAGGATCGAAGGTCTCGTTGTTGGTATCGAAGCGATGAAAAGTTAGGCGAGAACGGACGTCAAACGAAGAAGTTATGAATTTATAACGAAGTTTTTCTGTCCCGGCCTATTAAAAATAAATAATAAAAATAAATTCAAAATTAGCCGACGAAGTCTAAACGAAAGTTGTAGAGCGTAGTCTCACCTTCGCATGGATATAAAGAACGTCGAAAACGGAGTTCGTATGAAGAAGATATGAATTTCCGAAGTTTATTAAATATTTTGTATTTAAATTTAATTGAAAAATCCGGCATTATCTGAAGGAGTCGCTGATCTGATCCGAAGTACGCCCCGCGTACAGCGAAGCATGACGACCCTCGTAGCAAGTGGCTTCGGATGACGAACGCCATGACGATTTCGGACCTGTACGCCCCGCGTACAGGCGTACGCCCCACGTACTTCGAGGCTCCAGCCTCCATAAATAGGATGCGAGGGCAGCCGAGTTCTTTTGCTATTTTCTCTCTTCTCTCTCCCGTTTTGCATCGATTTGCGTGCCAGAAATATCCCGAAGCCCCGGTATTATTCTCGAGCCCCGAGGCAAGTCCTGAGATCCCGAAGATGCCGACAATTGCGGTTCCCGAGCCGAAGCTTTGCCCGCGAGAAGTTTGATTTTTGAAGAGATCTTCTAGATCTGCTGAGGATTACTACTTTTGCAAGTCGTAGTGCTGTCCGATCATCTTCTGATCAAGAGAGTGTATACTACCTTTCATAAACACGATAATAATACAAGTATGGCCTAAGTGTATTAAGTATATTGTTGTTTATATGTGTGAATGTGTATGCACTTTCTTCTAACTCATAGATATGATTTAATCTCTATGAGATATGTGTTATGTGTGTGTGCCTCATCTGTTATGTGAAATATGTGTTGATTACAACATCCTATACAGGTTTTTAAACTATGTATAAAAATGTATATTTTTATCTACTAATATGTTGGGTAGAACATGGGTAGATAGTTGGTGTGTAATAAACAGATGAGAGGCCTCGTTGTTGTTTGATTTAGTCATCTAGCGGAGTTTAGATGACGACCACATACTTTTCTAGATAGTCTTGTGGAAACATTAGCAGGTTCGCCACCTGTAGGTGTTAATGAACTTGGGTGTTCATTCACTGTACTCCATCCCCCTCATGGTTGCCTTATTTGACTTATATTGCTGAGGTACCCCCGAAGCCTGTGTTGTCGCCCCGATGAAATATTCTTAGACTAGGTCCCTTATGTTAGTTGTCTTAGGGACATAAAGTGAGAATAACGGGAATGGGTAATTGGGTTATTGTTGGTTGGTGAAAATTAAATATGATTATTTATTGTGGGTTGAAAACCCTATATGGTCACCAGGCTCCCAAGCCTGACCCACTCAGTTTTATTTGTATTACAGGAAGTGGCGGAAGGGCATAAGATGGATGAACCATCATGTTGTTTTGTTTAAAAGTCTGTATATGTTTATATTTGTTGAATGACTTGTAATGTTATCGTTTATGCTTATTAGTCTGTATCGGAACATGACACCCCGAGTTTTGATTATATAATGAAAATACATTTCTTTTATGAAATGCTTTGGTAAACATTGTTTTATCATGTTTTTTTTTGGGAACAAATTCCGCAACTCTTTCAAATCAAAAGGATTTGCTCTGAAATTATTTTAAAAGCATAAATGAAAATCGGTCTTTTCTGGCCGAGATTTTTGGGGATGTCACAGGAGAAGAGCTTTGGGAAGCAAGGAAACATCAAGCAAGCTCAACACATCCTTTGGTACACTCTCTAGACCATTGAAAGTGTAAGTACCTGGAATTTCTAACATAATAGCTAAGGGATTATCAAAGTTATTTCTAAAAAGTTTGCGGTATTCTATTAACTCATAAAAAACATTATACATCCCAGGTAATAATCACGGGTGTAACGTCCCAAAAATTACAAAGAGATTTTTTATTTTCAAAATAGATTAACCAATTAAAACATTCGTTTCAGAAGCCATTGAGTAACATTTTCTTGATTAAAATCATACATTATCAGAGTCAAGCTTACAAAAACTTGAAAACGAATGTCTTCTATGTGCGTATATGGTCACATCGAGCTCTTTTCGCGAACAGCTTGTAAAATGTTTAATCCACAACTATAAGCATAAAGCTTTGCGAGTTCCCCAATATACCACATCATCCACTATATATATACGATACAAACACATAAAGTCCTCAGCTCTAGCATCGACCTATCAACATACCTACGATATACATATCAGTACAGGATGTGTGAATGTGGTGGTGATCCTATAGTCTTACATATGGTTGTCATGGTCCTCCCATGGACTTCCATACCAATAACATGGGCCTCCCATGGTCTTCCATACCAATAACATGGTCCTCCCATGGTCTTTCATGCAATTCTTAAATTCTTATGTAGTCAGGGATCTGATAGATAGTTGAAAAGGTGACCCTACCGAGAGCGAACAATCTAAGAAGAACATCACAATCAGGAATTAAACCAAGAGTTCTCAAGCTACACAACTTAAACTACATTGAACCCAAAATATAATTACCACATAATTATGTAACATAAATGAAGGTTTGCTTGATCGGATATAAACAAATATAAATATAAATAAAGATGATTGAAAACAAATCATGGTCTTCCTGGGGCCAAATCGTGGTCTTTCATACAATTCTTAAAGTCATATGTAGTCAGGGATCAAATAAACAGTAAAAAAGGTAACCCAACCGAGAGCGAAAAATGAGACAAGAACATCACAATCATGCATTGGACTAAGAGTTCTCAGGCTATCCAACTCAAACTACATTGAACCTAAAATATCATTACCACATAATCATGTAACATAATGAAGGTTCGTTTGATCGGATACAAACAAGTATAAACACAAAGAAAGATGATAGAAAAAGAAAGGAACAAAAGAACAACAATTATCACAAAGATGATTTTTCGCTAAGAAAAGTGTTCTCACAAAGAGAACAACACACAAAGTGGTCACAAAGAGGATCACACAAATGCATTAGGGTTTAACCCTAATGCATGACTATATACGATTACAATAAACATAAATCTGTTTATTTTAGGGATGTAATATAATCTATGTATAGTATGACCCTAATCACTAAGATTACGGATCAGATATCTATTATATAAACAAAAAGCTAACTATAATTACAAAGTATCTAACCGACTAAAATACAAAAGTATCAGACTTTATACAAAACTGTCACGTTGTTGCCATTTTTGTCAAAAATCGACTAAGTAAATATTAACCAATTTGTATGAGAGGTTGTGGTGTTGTTGGTAAAGTGATTATCAAAAAAAGAACAAGATTGCACAAGTGGTTCACAAGGAAAACCCTTGATCCTTGCTAGGATCTCTGACACTAAACCATGGGAGGTGATAATAATCACCTGCATTGTTTAATTGTATTGATTCAATGCTTGATTACATAAATAGAAGTAAGTAAATGAGTATAAGTATTGCAGTGAGTCTAGTTGTGTGTAGTGTGCAAAATACATGTGTATTTATATTCTATTCTAAGTAACAATAAGTTCGATATTTCCGGGATCCTCTAGAATAAAAATGAACATGTTGGTTTGACTTGGTATTCCCAGGTCATTTGTCTGATTGAAACGTTTCTTCGTTGAGAATGAGTTTTATGTTGACTAATTCTACACATGTGAGAAAAAGACTAGAAAGATATCCGTTAGAAATGTTAGGAAATAATAGTAATAGTAATGTTCATGATCCTAAGATATGTTCGGGATCCTGAAAGTTCTTAAAGATCCGGGATCCTAAATAGGGTTGAGGATCTTGGCCCTAACAATTTCCCCCAAATTATACCTGCAAAATATTTAGGTTAATTTCAAATATTTAAAGGTGTAATTTTATGTAAATAAAGATAAGATTTCAAATTTGAAACGCTAATAGATATACTTTATCCGTTCAATACTTAGGATGACGCCGTCAAATCATCCCTCCTAGTCTTATCTGAAACTGAGATAAATAGGGGTAATCAGTGTGAATTTTTCGTTATGTATTCTCGCTTCCCTTTAATCATCTCCAACTAGCTTCAAAGGTAAATTCTTACTTATTTCTCTTTTTGTTCTTCTCCTATCTCGATGATGGGCACAAAGTTTTCTCTCTCTCTCTCTCTCTCTCTCTCTCTCTCTCGCACAAGGGATCCTGGACTCTAACAAGACCTTCTCCTTTGACGATGAAGACATTGAGTCCCTAAAAGCCAATGGGGCTTTCCCTCTAATACAATCTTTAAGTCTTTTAATGCTTCGGTTCATCCGGATTTTGTCTCATCATCTTGGGTGTGCTTCCCTGAATAACATTTTTTTTTGGGTTTGAAATACCCTTTTCTAGTATCATTTCTAAACAATTTCGAAGTCACCAAGATTTCTTACATCCAACCCATGCTTGTTATTTGGAGGATCTTGTTTTGGATTGATCAAGGAAACCAGTCTCATGACCTAGGCATCGGTTTACCTGAGTTTGCTCATGTTTATGCTCTTTCAACTTTTACGAACTCTCATTTTTTGCTTAAATTCAAAACCATCAAATCCCTTTTCATCCTAAAATCAAGACACAACGATGGAGCTTGGGAAGAAAAATACTTTTTTGTGAGGCGACACTCTATTCCTGGCGGAGATCTCTTACCTAAAGCTTGGGTCAAAAAGGGTAAGATTTATCTATTGTCTTTGAGGATCCTGAGATTTAATTTCTTATTTTGTTCATTTTGATGTAGGTTTCAAGTTTGGAGAAGTTAGTCCCTCTTTTGAGGATACTAAAGACAAAATTACATGTTTTCTCGCTCTTGCCATGGCTAATAGATCTTTTGTAAAGTCACACCTGATGATCTGATGAGTTAAACACTTTACACATTGACCACCAACACCAAAACCAACAGCAACGTCAGCACCAACGCCGGTGCCTTAAGACCTTATCAGCGTTAGCGTGAAGATAATAATCTTATGTAATATTTGTATATTAGGCATTTATAGGAATATGTACAAAATAGATATCTAATCCTTAGCCTTGGTGATAAGGATCAGATCTTTACTTAGAATATGTATACGTCCCTTAATTAGTAGGATGTTTTCTACGTAATCGTATATAATCGACATTAGGGTGAAACCCTAATGTAAGTCTTGGTAACTATCTTTGTGATATTCGTCCTCTTGGTGAGAACACCGCTTTCTTGGTGAAAGATATCTTTGTGATTACTCGTGTGTTTTATTTTTCTGTTTGACGTTCGTTTAGTTAGTTTGTTCTTTGTTAATTATACTTGAAGAGTATCCGATCGATAAAAACCTTCATCTTTTAAGTTCGATCACTCGAGTCTCCAAGAGCGTTCTTCCACCACAGCTTCAATGATCATCGATATGTATCCTTCTTTTTCTTACCATATGTTTGGGTTTTTAGGATCCTAAACTAATGGGGATCCTTTGCAATATACAGGGTTTAAAGCTACTTGATCCAGTGCTCGACTTTCCATTTCCGACCTGGAAGATGATATGTCTAACGGCCTGATCATGGTTAATAAGGAGAAAGCATCCCCCTCTCTTCCTCCGAAGAGATCTCAGATTGATCTTACTATGAAGACTCCAGTTCTCGGAAGAGGAAAACTATTGAGGCCACATATCTGAGCCTAGAAAATCTTGGAGCCGAGGAGGCACTTAGGAAGCTGGTCTCCTTCTCACATGATGTAAGTATTTATGTAATTTTGTTCTTTATTTTTTATTTTCTAATATTTACTCCTACTAATGTTGTTCTTGTTCCAGGTTTCTTAGTCAACTGTGGATCTGAGGATCTAGGTTGTGAAGGTTGTGCAAGCCTTAAAGGAGCATGCGAAGGTATGAAAGGCAACCAATGAAGATCTTTGGAGGAGGGTCGAGCTGCTAAGTAAGGAAAAGGCTGAAAAGGAAGAGGAGCATGCTGCAGAGATTCCTGAGGTGATAACCGAGGTTAAGGGTAGTGCCGTTGTGGCCATCTTTGAGGCGAATATCAAACTCGTCATGGATGTGGCTAACACGGGATCCTGGAATGTGGTTGGATGGTATGAGGTCCTAGACAAATTGACTGGTGAGAATGTCAATGTTGGGTTTTTATTCAAAAACTAGGTTAAAAAACATGATATTTGGCAACAGAAGACTTGATCATTTTGAATAACATAAACAAGTTTAAGCCCACCAAGGATCTTCTTGCAAAGTTTGGAAAGAAAACACACACAACCAATGAATAAGAAGAACAAATAAAAACCTTTGTAGTTCTTTGGATCCACTTGGGAGGCTTGGAAGTTGATAAAGAATGATCAAAAAATACACCAACAATGGCTCAACTTGATGTAGATGCTATTCTAAAACTCATAATCTCTTAAGCTTGAAGTTCATAACCAAAGTATAAACTTCAAGAGATTATAAAAGCAAATAATCTTCATGTGTTCTGAAAAAATGAGAGAGAACAAGAGAGAGCATCTTAGTTTCGTCCATCACAAGTCCAATACCAAAAATGAAAGCCTCCTCTCTCTTAATGCGTAAAGTGAAGTCCTTAACCAAAAGGTCTTAACACTTTAAGCAACCATGTCCCTAACTCATTATTATGTCCATGCATGCAAGCTAGTCTTGAAATCTTTTCACTAAACAAATGAAATGGCCATACTCTAATTTTCCTAGCCAAATTTTGAAAATAGGAAAAAAAAAGAAGACGAACTTTATAATTTTTATAAGCTAGTTTATAAAATATAAACTTTAATTTTTTGGTAAAGGACAAAAACATTTAAATAGTCAAAAAATATTGTGCATGACTTATTTAATTCATACCATATGAATTATATATAGTGTTACTTGGTAACTTAAATTATTACTTCCTTGAAATAAATAACTTCCAATTTAGTTATAAGAGCTTATTGAATCTTTATTAAAATCAATTTCTAATAAATAATCAATTGTATCAAGTTGTTGTTAGTGTGACTCATTAATATCACATGTTAATTAGCATTATAAATTTAATATGATTCTTGAGTATACTAGATCTTTCAATCTCCCACTTGCATAAGATTCAGATTAGCCTGATATAGATAGTGGTGAATGTCTAGCAAAATTTCCCAAAAATCTTGAAGCTACACCTTATGTATAAGGTAAGTTTATTAGTTATCCCTTTGTCACAAACATCATGTTAAACATGAGATATAGATCACAATCAATCTCATATGGTGTTCAACTTTTGGTAAGGCGCCATAGATATCTTACTCTCAACACATAAGAGGAACAAATCCCGTCTTGACTACATAAGCTTTTTTGCATAGTTCATACAATACCTGAAAATGGCTTTTGTAATTTCCTGGTTAATGACCAACGTTTGACCATATCTAAGCATAGTATTCCCAACACTTAAGTCCCACTATGTATATCAGGTGTTAAGGATACAATGATAATACATTTTAATCAAGTATCATTCATGATAGTGATCCATGAGATGATATTGATGCGAGTCAGTTCAATACCGGTTCTGTGACAAGTACCTATAAAAATTGGTAACAACCCATTGCCTACCTTCATTTGGTGAATGTCAACCAATCAAATAATATTAGTCTTACTTCATAGTTGCTCCCAGAATTATAACAGACTACGAAGTTTTAGAGTAATAAGATTATTCATGGATTAATCATGTTAGTATAGAACACAACAAGCTTTGATGTTATGATCATATCTCAGTATACCAAAACATTATGTAATAGCTGTTGTCACAATGTTCCTATATCCAAATATTAAATCCATATCAAAATCCCATTTATAGAATGATAAAGTGTCGCAGCTGAAGTGTGACCATTTATACCTAGCTTAAAAGAAGGTCTTTATTAATGGGTTCGACTAAACATAATTTGTATGAATTCTACGAATACTATCATCTCCATATTTGACTTCACTCTAGGTATATTTAAATATCTGTGAGTATATGATTGGTGTTCTTTCATGACATAGAGTCTCTTAGCTCGATTAAGTATACTCTCAAAGTCACAAATATTTCTATGTGATCCTTGAATGGTAAATATCAACATAGCTTTTCAATGAACTCATTCATCCAATCAAATTATATTTAAACTTCTAAAGTAGTATACTATTATTTTGTAGTATATTGTGTCATTTTGTTTTGGTTGGACCTCATTCCAACAAACCTTACTCTTCACCCCTCAATGAAGTCATAATCCAATTATAATTCATAATTATATACATTTTTTTAGAATCAGAATCTTATGTAGCTCTTTACATGATGGTTTTTCTATTCTAAACTATATGTCTCATATACATTCTCTTAGTTTGTCCAAAGTACTCTTAGATTGTTTCTATAGGCATCCGATGACTTAACCATGTATTCAGTTGATATATTATGATATGCTCATAGCATGATCATATATCAAGTCTTATGCATACTATGGCATAAATAATGGATTCATTTGCGAAGGAAATCAAATATAAATAATTTCAGCTAGTTCAAACCTATGAGTTAGGTTATTTTGAGGCTGGCTCAAATTCAGTGCCATGCGATAATGCTAAGGTTCCTCCATATGAATCTTCTATCTTGATCTCTTTCAAGATATTGTAAATATATGCATAAGTATATAAACATTTTAACATTCATTTTATCTATCTCTATAGATTTTATATTCTAAGAATGTGTCTTGTTCTTCTTAAGTCTTTCATTTTAGAAATACATTCCGATTCAAGGTGAAAAACCTAGCATGGTCAGAATGTATTTCTTATGATTACGTGTTTCTCATTCATACAAGATTAGGAATGTCACTATGTTCCCACTAATTCTTAGTAAACACACATGTTCTATTAATTCTGATATAAAAGCACACCTTGTGGTTTCATATTAGAATGATGATTAAAATATTGAGATGTTTGCTCTATATCTACAAGTGGATCTCAAGCTTTACACATTTTGTTAGGATAACGTAGATTAAGAAAACCTCTCGGCTAATATGTATAGATATCTTCTAGTTGATTTCCATTAAGAAAAGCGGTCTTTTCTGAAATCTATTTGCTATATTTCATATTGAGAATATGAATTTATAGTAAACAATATCCTTGTTGATGTAATCATAGCTACTTGTGAGAAAGGTTTGATCATAGTCAATTTCATGAGTATGTAAGGACCATAGTCAACGACATGAGTATGAGAAAAATCCTTTTATAACGAGTCTTGCTTTAAATGTGTACGGTTATCCATGTAATTTATTCTTTCTAGAAGAATCACTTAATCTTTCTTAGCTAGCCATAGAGATGAAGTTCAATACAAGACCATCCTTGATTATCATAGATGGAGTACATCTCATGTTCATGACTCTAATTCATTAATCAGATTCAAGATCTGACATAGAATCTTTGTATTTCATGGATTTGCTAGAAACCATTAATAAAAGCTCATCAATGAGAGATTCCACATTTCTCAAGTCATAGATGATTTATACTACTAATGCAAACAATTTGGGTTTATGAATAACTATTATCCAAGTTTAACAATCCGTTGTTGAAACTAGTGTCATCTATTACTACATCAGGTTATGGCTATTGAGTTGCTTTACATTCCATGTACCCCCCCACTTGCTTTGTCATTAAACGCTTTCTTTCTACTAACTCAACTATCAGAGGGATAAGAAAACTTATTCTTGGTGGGTTTGCATATAATAATGTAAGCTACATTTAGATTCTTATAAAAATATGTATCTAGTAGATTTAAGGTTTAAAAACTTTAGTCCAACATAGGCTTTAAATCCATAAAACATTTAATAAGATAGGGATGGAGCCTTTCCATACAAAATCTTATGAAGAAAATGTTATATCTACTAGTTAGTTGGTGTTTGTACTCAAGGTATAGTTGATAGTGTTCTTGGTGTTATCCCAAGAAAATAAAAGGATGACATTTCTACCGATTAGAAAGAAAATCATACCAAGTAAGATTTAATTCGTCATTTATTATCATTAAGGCCTTAGATAGTTCTTACTGGTTTGTATTGCAACTTTATATTTGAAAACTTAAACAATGGTTTCACAATTATGTTTTACCATGTAAATATAATTTATAACTTCTATAGTTGGTAATAAAGTTGATTTGGTATCTTATGATAAATCTTAGACATTCATTAGAAAGTAAGTCATACACCATAGTATATAGTTCCTTATTAATTATTTTCTCTATTACTTAGTGAAAATAACATTAGAAATCTTTTATATATAAATAAGATTTACATATGTCAAATAAACTGCATTATTTTCCTTCAAGGATCCCTTTCTTGAAGTTGGAATATGTGAATGTCATTTATGTAATAAAGATAACAATGTCAAAGATGAGTTTGATTTAAAACAAGTTTAAGTAAAAATATTTTGCATATAGAACTTTTTATTTATAAAACATTGATATTTACTTTATAATTCTTATTTAGAGATCTAGTTTCATAAATAGAATTTTAATCATTTCTGAATATGAAGATGATCGTTATGAAAAACGATTTATGTAAATAATCAATCATTCATAAATTAAACTGAGACATACATTTAGGCAAGCTAAATTAAAACATACATTGTTCCAAAACAAACATTATTTCGTAATACAAGTGAATTATGTTCCTAGCATAATTAATAAACTAAATTCTGAGAGTGTAGTTCCAACTTGATTTTGCTCAACTGGTTACTCTTCAGTAAATATCTACAAGCCAATTACAAATATTAGATTAATGCTTAAGTACCGAGTACCTAAGTGTTATATGAAAATTATGAGTTTTATCTAGTAGATACTTTAAGTACTAGTATGTTCTGGACTTTCTTTCCAGATAAAAGGAACAAATCCTCTTCCAGTGTCCAGTTTCTCCGTAAAAGAACAAGATGCATCTATATGGGCCTTATTGGATTTCTTGGGCTTAAAGATGTTCAATGCATAAAACATGGGCCTCATAGATCACACAAGGTGACTCTTTTGGGCCTTGAACTATTCCTAGTTTTGATGTTAGAAACATCTTTAGCATCATAGTGATGCCTTTACTAGGTATCATGTTCAGGCTTATTACTCAAAGCAAATAGTTTAAGACTAGGACCTTTAAGTGTATACGATTTCATATTTCTCACGAGATTGTCTCTTAAGACATGAAACCATTCATTGAAGTTGTATCTAGTGAATGTTATTGTTTCATTAAGTCATTAAAGAAAATGACAATTTCATGGTAACGAGGATGAATTATTTAACTACAAAATTTTAACAAAATTCATTTAGTATTTTCAATATTTAAAATCTTTAATAATTATTACACTTTTAGTTTCCAAAAACATTAATTATCAAAGTCTAGGATCCAAGTTGCAAAACAAATAAATGGTTAGGTATCCTTTATCCCATCGATGCCTTGAAACTCTCTTGCTTAGGTATCCTTTATCACAAAATATTTGCGATCAAATCGTCCAATTGAAAAAACATGTGTAATCGGCCTATAACTTAGTTATTAAAATCTCGAAGACATCCCGACCATCAAAAGATAACACTAAGTGGTTAGGTATCATTTATCTCACTAGTGCATATAATAGATGTGCGAGTGTTCTTCAAAATGGATTGCATAAATTTGAGGTTTGTAAAAGGGTATTTTGTATATTTTATAATTCAAATTTTAATAACACATGATATCATGGTTATTATATGACCATAATAAACCATGTTATCAATTTTTGAAAGGAAAATCACTTTTAAAGGTTCTATATAAAAAGCGAGTTTTTATACAATTTTAATGCGATTCAGTTTTAATAACCGGTATTAATTTTGAGTACATTTGAAACTTTTATATCTTTAATAAAAATTACTTGGATTACTTATATATTTGGAGTTTTTATAAGTTATAAAAATCACAATTTTAAAACTTATATTAGAGTATTTCAAAATTTGATGTTATTAACGTTTTTATAAAACCATATTTTATTTTAAAATAATAACTTTTTATATCTTATGTCCACATTATAAATTTTGAACACCAATCTCTATGCGATGTTTATCTTGTCCAAAATTATTTTAACATGTGAAAAACTAATTAATCAACCACACATAATAATTGCATAAAAATAAACAACACAAACATGCATAAAAATATATGTGTATAACCATAAAAAAAACTAGTGACATTTTTTGTGAGCCAACACAAAAAATATCAAGTCCATTCCTAAAGGGACATTTTAAAGGACCAAAAATCTTATTGTAATGTTGTTGTAGAAGCTCCAACTTAAGTAAACTCCATTTGCTTGCAAAAGATTGGAAAGGCTTCTTGAATGCAATAATTCAGCAATTGTCACTAAAAGCCCAACAACCCTTTGTATACAACATTAGTGGCACTTTTCAAAAATTGTCACTAACTTTTAACATGTTGTTAAACTCGAAAATTACTCTTTGGCCTTTAAAAAATAGCTCCAACTTCATTTCTTGTTAAATTTTTTTTACAAATAAATTATTTCTAACAACTAATATATTAATTACAAGAAAAAACCGAGAAAACTAATCTATTTAATTTATTACATACCGTTTGAATAAAAAAATTATTACAACAATTTAATAATAAAACAACCAACACAACATCACAATAAACACAATGATCATTGGCTAGTTTATGCACATCATACATATCAACATACACATAAAACAACCTTCGTTTTTTTAAGACAATTTTAAAATGAAAAATGATGCATGAAAACTTTTGTAACATAAAATAACAATTATAAAGTTGTCACATAAAATATGTATGTACTTGTTTTTATACAAAACCAAGTTATCCATATTCTCCAAAAATAAGATTTCCAAAAATCAAAAAATCTAACCAAACTTATAAGGTGGTTGTTGATACAAATTGTTGGGTTTTTACTCAAAAACTAGGTTCAAAAACATGATATTTGGCAACAGGAGACTTGATCTTTTTGAATAACATAAACAAGTTTAAGCCCACGAGGATCTTCTTGCAAAGTTTGGAAAGAAAACAAACACAACTAATGAAAAAGAAGAACATATAAAAACCTTTGTAGTTTTTGGATCCTCTTAGGAGGCTTGGAAGTTGATGAAGAATGATGAACTTAAGAGACACCAACAATGGATCAACTTGATGTAGATTCTAGTCTAAAACTCTAAATCTCTTCAGCTTGAAGTTCATAACCAAAGTATGAACTTCAAAAGATTATAAAAGCAAGTAATCTTCATGTGTTTTAAAAAAATGAGAGAGAGCATCTTAGTTTCGGCCATCACCAGTCCAAGACGAAAAATGAAAGCCTCCTCTCTCTTAATGCATAAAGTGACGTCCTTAACCAAAAGGTCTTATCACTTTAGGCAACCATTTCCCTAACTCATTATTATGTCCATGCATGTAAGTTTGTCTTGAATTCTTTTCACTTAACAAATGAAATGTACATACTCTCATTTGTCTAGCCAAATTTCGAAAATAGGAAAAAAGAAGACAAAGTTTATATTTTCTATAAGCTAGTTTATAAAATATAAACTTTAACTTTTTGGTAAAATAAAAAAGCATTTATCTAGTACAAAAATGTTGTGCATGACTTATTAATTCATACCATATGAATTATATATAATGTTACTTGCGAATTAAAATTATTACTTCCTAGAAATAAATAACTTCCAATGTAGTTATAAGAGCATATTGAATATTTATTAAAATCAATTTCTAATAAATAATCAATTGTATCATGTTAATTAGCAAGATCACCTTAATATGATTCTTGAGCATAGTAGATCTTTTAGTGAATGCCAATAAGGATCTTGTGGGGCAACCGAAGGTGGGAGAGGAGGAGAAGGAGGTTTTGGTTGTAAGACAATATTTAAATTTTTTATTTTTGTGGGGCTTTTAGGTAACCCCTTTCTATGCAATGCTATGGTTGTTTATCTTCTCTTGCATGGTTGATATTCATGATGTGGTTGTAGCAGTAGGTTTTTTGAGGATCCCTGGATCATTATGATCCTAAAAAGTTCGGGTTTTATAAGAACTCTTGGGATCTTAACGATCTACAACATTTAGTCATTTACTTAAGACTTTAAAATGGTTAAGATCCTTATATAGATATGCCTTTAGTTATAGCATAGGAAGAATATTTTCAAGAAACAATGATAAATAGAACCTAGTGTTCTTAGGTTTAGTTTTTTCTTGTCCTTAGGAGAAGTTATGAGTTGAAATCCCTTCAGTTCCATATGATCTTGGAGCTTGCATAGGATTAGTCAACGTGCTTTAGTAGTTAACCTTGGAAGATTCCTACTTGGCTTTTACCGAAGAAAGTTTCAACTTTGGTTTTACGGGGGATAATACTACTAAGCAAGCTATTGGGAATAATCCCAACTAAGAAAATAATTGGGGAGGATCCCACCTTATAAAATAACTGGGGAGTATCCCACCTTAGAAAGTAATTTGCAAAGATCCCAACTTGTAAATAACATGATAATGCTATAAGCATTAGAAATTTACTAGGGAAGATCCCATCTTAAGATAACATGATAATGTTATAAACCTTAGATTTAAACTGTAGGATCTTAAGATATGTTCTGAAATAAGAGGATTGCTAAGTCACTAATGCATGAAATGATCCCCTTACTCACATCCCATAGTTAGATTTTGTGCATCCAAGCGAGGTCTAAAAACCTAAACTTGTGTGAAAGAGTTTATTAACTCTTTAAACCTTAGAGGGGATTAAGTACTCTTAATCGTAGGAGAGATGACCAGTCTCTATTCGTAGTTGCTAAGATCCTTGAGCTACCGTATGTTGCAAACATTAGCTTAGGGTGGGAGTTAGCTTGGCTAAGGCCCTTTGATGCTTAATTCAGTAA
This sequence comes from Lactuca serriola, assembly GCF_051521515.1. NCBI lineage: Eukaryota > Viridiplantae > Streptophyta > Magnoliopsida > Asterales > Asteraceae > Lactuca > Lactuca serriola. The sequence goes on along the minus strand of NC_136416.1, from coordinate 70,417,430 downwards.
TGTTCTTCAAAAAATAAATAAAAGAATTCAAACAAAAGCAAAGGGTTAAGAATATGTACAATAGATCTTGTTGAAAAATGAAAGATTTAAACTTACATGAAATATGCTTTCAAGTGTTTGGCATTCCAGGATCTTGTTAAGATGTCCCTTTCGTGGTTTGCCAACAAATATGCTCCATTTTCTACTTTTGAATCGATAAAATATGGTTGTTCCAATTTGGGTGCCAACTTACCTTAAGTAGGATACTTGGTATTTTGGAATGCTTTCCTAAGAACCAAGTCACCTACCTGGAATCTTCTGACTTTTATGTTTTTGTTGTATGTTTTCGCGATTCTTTGTTGATGAGCTGAAATGCGGATCCTGGCAAGATCCCTAAGTTCATTAACAATGTCGAGATCTTCAGCTAGGATCTCATTGTTGTTTTTCTGATCTTGGAGCTAGTATCTTGTTGTAGGGAGCCCCAATTCAATTAGGATAAGAGCTTATGTTACAAACACTGAAGAATATGGAGTTTGAACCATGGTTGTTTTTGATGTAATACTGTCCGCCCACAGAAGAAAAGGAAGTTCTTCAACCCATTTGCCTTTCTTTTTATTTAGCCCTTTCTTCTGATTGTTGACTATGATTTTGTTTCTAGATTCTGCTTGACCATTGGATTAAGGATTGATAGCAGTGGATGTTATCACTTTAATTTCCAAACTCATGCAAAAGTCACTAGTTCTTCTATGTATGAATTGGGATCCGTTATCACATATGATTTCCGCAGGGATGCTAAATCTGGTCAGGCTATTACGTTTGATAAACGAGACCCCGTCATTATCTCTTACTTGGACAAAAGCCTCAGCCTCGATCCATTTTGAGAAATAGTATGTCATTACTAGCATGAAGACGTTTCCACTAGGAGCCTTTGGTAATTTGCCAAATATATCAATTACGTATTTCATGAATGGGCAAGAGGATATGATATGGTATAGAGGTTCTGCGTGTTGATGAAGGATGTTGCCCCCATTATGGTTGCCACAATGTTCTCCATGAATTGGCAAGTACCTTATCCGTATTTCATGAATTGGCAAGTAGTACCTTATCCTTAGTTTCTTGGAGCTTAAGGATCTGCCCCCATTATGGTTGCCACAATGTTCTCCATGTATGTACTTCAGAACTTTTGCATCTTCGTGATCTTCCAAACATCTTAGTATGGACTTGACTTGGACTTTTTGTATAATTTCACTTGGATCGTCACAAAGTGTGCGACCCCCATATTGAATGCTTTGTCACTTCTTTCTTCTTTTGGTATCGTACCATCTTAAAGGTATTATATGATGGGCTTGATCCTAGATCTTGGAGGATCCTGATTATTTTGTCTGCTAGGATCCTGGTGATTGGGTTCAGGATCAGGATCCTGTACTGTTGCGATATTGGTTTTCTGATCATGGTTGTTGGGATCTTCTAGTATTTTGGCGGGATCCTCATTCGCTCGGATCATTACAAGGATTATTGGAATCCTAATCTCTGGTAGGATCCTAAGGGAAGATCCCAGGTTGGCTAATACATCTTCTGCGACATTATCTTCATTAAGAACTTGGTTTAGGTTAAAGGCTTCGAATTCGGAGGCTAATTTTTTTAAGAATTTGAAGATATGATGCTAGCCTTGTTTTCCTTTAACTACATAGGATTCATTAAATTGGTTAGTAATTAATAATGAATCTATGCATATATGAAGATCGTTGATTTGATTTGATTATCCTTGATTTGATTCCACTTCGTTGTTGGTTGCATGGAACACACAACTAACGGTCTTGGGTAGTATATCCCCATGTGGCGATTTTAGTATGATCCTAAGTTTGGTTTCTCTTTGGTTGGATACTCCATCCGTGAAAGATGTCCCTTTTCCCATGTTTTCTTCTTCCAGGAGTTGTCTTGTTTCTATCTCCATTTCGGGTTGTTGATCATCACTAAATCCAATTAAAAAGTCTGCTAGTGCTTGTGGCTTTATTGCGGATCTTGGCTCATACTTTATATCGAATGTGTTGAGCTTTATCGACCAATTTATCATTCTTCTTAACATCTCTGACTCTCTCATAACATTCTTAATTGGATACTTAGTTTTTACATGTATGGTATGAGTTTCAAAATAGTTTCTTAACTTATTAGAAGCTATTACTAGTGCTAGTATTAGGTTTTCTAGATGAGAATACTTGGTTTCAACATCTATTAGACTTTTACTTACATAGTTGATGGGATGTTGGTCCTCGACAAGATTCTTGGCTAGCACTGCACTTACTGTGTTCGAGGGTACGAAAATCTATAGAAGGAGTGGCTCTCTATCTAATGGTTTTACTAGTAGGGGTGTTGAAATTAAATACTTTTTGAGTTCTTGGAAGGATTTCTTGTAATCATCGTTCATTCAAACATCTTTTTTTCTTTAGTATGTCATAGAAAGGTTCACATCTCTTTGAGGATCTTGAAATAAACCTGTTTATAGCCACTACTCTTCCAGTCAACCTTTAGATATCTTTGGTTAAAAAGGGGGATCTTAGTTCAATTATGGATTTGATCTGTACAGGTCTGGCTTCTATCCCTCTCTTAGTGACCATATATTTATGAAAATTTCATGTCTTCATTCCAAAGTGGCATTTGGAGGAGTTCATTTTCATATTGTATTCGTCTAAAATGCCAAATGCTCCTTGAAGATCCTTGAGGTGATCTTCAACTCTCTTAGACGTGACCACCATGTCATCAATTTATACGTCCATGGTGTACCCTAGTTTGTCATTGAACATTTGATTCACTACCCTCTAGTATGTTGCTCCTGCATTTTTAAGACCAAAAGGCATGTAAATATATCATTATATACCTGTAGGGGTTATGAAGGCAATATCCTTTTGATCGGATTGTTGCATCTATATTTGTTGGAATCCTGCTAAAGTATCCATGAATTTTAGTAGCTCATATACTTCTGTGTCATCTGTCGTCGAGTCTATGTGTGTTAAAGACAAAGGATCCTTTTGGCATGTGTTATTGAGATCTATGTAATCCACACACACTCTCCATTTTCCATTCTTCTTTTGGACCACCACTATGTTGGCTAGCCATCCTTGGAACTTTACTTATTTGATCATCCCTGTTCTTAGAAGTTTTTTAACTTCTTCTTGAATGATTTGGTTCCTCTCGGGTCCAAATTTCCTTCTTTTTTGGTGTATAGGCCTGAAAGAAGGATCTATATTGAGTTTATGAGTTATAATTTCCTTATCTATACCTGTCATCTCCTCATGTTTCCACGTAAAGTTCTTGTTTATGTCTTTTAAAAAATTTATTAGTTCTTGCTTGAGTTTTTCTACTATTGAGGATTCTATGAGGACTCTAGCTTCAGGATCCTCGAGTTTTAGGGGCACTTCCTTCACATCTTGATATATTGCTTCTAGCACACCTCATGCCTCTGCTTTAATTTCTATGGTTTTCAATGTACTGTTGAATATTTCATCGAGGTATTGTAGCATTCTTTAGATTCTTGCTGATCCCCGATGATCTTCGTTGTCCCCCAATGGGGCAGGCATCTTGATGCACTGGTGGTACGTCAACAAGATTTCTTTCATGTTATTGATCCATGGTCTACCTAATATAACATTATAGGAAGAGAAGGCATCAATAACACAAAAATGTTGCATCGAATTTACCCTTCAATATAGATGGGTAACTTGATTTCTCCAATGTTGTGTTGTGTTTCACCACTGAATCCTATTAGGATAGAGGATCTCTTGATGATTTCGGATTCCGGGATGTACATCCTGGTTAGAGCATCTAAACATATGATGTTCACTAAGGATCCTCCGTTTACCAAGATCCTTCTAACGAAATGGTTAGTGATATATTGAGTAATCACCAACCCATCGTGGTGAGGATCCTGGATGTTTTCTCTTTCCTTTTCGTCAAAATGATCTCCTTGCTGCTTGTTATTGAGGTGTTTTTTTGGGGTCTTTCCTCCTTTTTCGTCTTGGACAGTTTGGCATGACATTTAGCTGCATAATAAGGAGTTCCACAGATATCCGATCCTCCAGAAATAAGGTTAATTACCTTGGCATCCGAGGGTGGGGATCCTAGCTTTTCCAGGATTTTGTAGGGTCTTTCTCCTTTTCCTTGGATCTTTATTTTTCCCTCCTAGAAACTCTTTGAGATACCCTTGCTCAGGAGATAACTAATATCCTTTCTAAGGGATATGCAGTCCTCAGTGTTGTGATCAAAATCCTCATGATATGCACACCACTTTGATTTCTCTTTCTAGTTGTTCAACTTTTCTCCCTTTCTTGGCCATCTTGCTTGGTCAGCAAGATACTGCATGGCGAGTATTACACCTGAAACATTCATAGAAAAGCAATAATCAGTAATTTTAGGAAATCCGTCTTCCTTTCTTTCATCATTGAGGGCATTAACTCTGTGATGATCAGGTTTGGCATCCGATTTTAACTTATATGATCTCTAGGTTGAGGATTCAGCCTTTCTTTTGGGATTGTCATGGGAACTTGGTGAGCTTGCCTTCTTTTGTATTTTTTTTGTCTTCTTCCAATCTGATGAACCTTAGTGCTCAGCTTCTGACTTCATCCATACATTTTTCATAGAGTCATCACTAGGTCTTCGTAAAATGGGGAATCCTTCATCAAAACCATCTTAAAGGCCTCCATGACATCGATGATGTCGATGTTTGGTATGTTTAGGGCTTCCTTACCAAACCTGCTTACAAAGTTCATTAAGGATTCTTTGGGATCCGAGACCACCCGGTAGATATCACTAGTGATCCTGCCAAATATTCTACTGCAAGAAAGGTGATAATTGAAAAGGTTAACTAAATAAGAAAAATAGGAAATAGAATAACGAGGAACATGAAGAAGCCATTTTAAGGTTGATCCTGTAAGGTTCAATTCGAAGCCTTTGCATATACATGCCTCTTTCAAGTGTGGCGCAATGGGAATAATCTCCATTCTCTCCTTATATTGTATAACATGTTCTTCAGGATCCATGGTCCCATCGTAAGGCATCATGCTAGGAGTTTGGAAGTGCTTAGGAACTTTGGTGTCATGTATTGACGCGATAAAACTTGAGATCATGTGACTAGTGGGGGACGCTTCTAGTATAGGTTGGAATACCCCAGGTACACTTGAGCTCATCGGTCTTACTAGTTGGAGTTCTTTGGTCATAATTGGACTTATTCCTGCATCAAGATCCATCAATTTAGTATTCATACTCTTACTATTATAGAATTTACCAATACTTCTATTATTAGGCGTATTAAAGGTCTCATCAAGATCGTGGATCACAAGAGTTTGGATGTTTGGGATTTCTCTCCCTGTTGGGGTAGAAACAGATGTTGGAGCTATGAATTCTGAACATTTCCCCGAGGATCTGTCATTGTCGAAATTCAGGATCCTCGGTTGTTTTATTCAAGGTGTCGCCTCCTATGGTTTAAAGATATGTTCCCTTATCCTTTCCACTTCCTTAAGAAGCGTTCTGTTGTCTTCATGTTACTAAGCCATCTGCTATTTCAATGTCTTCATCATGACGAAGAGATCATTATTTAAGACTATGGTATGAGGATTCTGGTATGATTCTGGGGGAGTTTTCTTCTTCGGTACATCAAAAGTCTTCTTCTGACCAAGGAGTTTGCTAGGAGTATGTGGATGATTTTTCAAAGGAATATATGGAATAAAGGAAGAAGAGAAGTTTGGTTGTGTAGACAAGATTTTCTAGGATTATGAACACCCCAGCCCCACTGTGGGCGCCAAATTGTTTGGGTTAAAAATTGACTAAGTAGATATTAACCAATTTTTATGAAAGGTAGTGGTGTTGTTGGTAAACTGATCATCAAAAGTAGATCAAGATTACACAAGTTGTTTACAAGGAAAGCCCTACATCCTTGCTATGATCTCCAACACAAAACCTTAGGAGGTGATAATAATCACCTGCCTTGTTTAATTGTATTGGTTGAATGATTGATTATAGAAATGGTAGTAAGTAAAGGAATACAATTATTGCAGTGAGTCTAGGTGTGTGTAGTGTGTGAAACACTTGTGTATTTATAGTCTAGTCTAAGGTGATTTTTGTTTTTTGTACATAGATCTTCCTGGCCTCTTCTGCCTGCGCGGTCCAGACCACTCACAGACATTAGCCTTCGCACGCAGTTTGTTTTCTTGAAGACTGCAGACCTAAAAATGTCTGTGTGTCCTCTTCTTGGCGCAGATGTGGACCAGAGTCTTCTAAAATATTCAGACATCTTCTAGCCTAAAAAACACATATACTTTATTTTTTTTTTTTAGTTTTTTTTTAAATTTATATTTATTCCAACTCTAATAGTGATAAACAATTTGAAAAAAAAAGTTACAATACTTAAAAAAAGTTCGACGACACAAACATAATATTTTTGACAAATTTATAAATAAAAGTTTATTACAATAATGGTAGTTTATATTGTTTATATAAATATGAAAAAAAATAATAATAATATGTTCTTATTTTTTTGTGCCAAATTTTATAAAACATTATTTAATAAAGCATCCTCAATTTCTTAGAACAAATATTTATGACACGTTTTTAATTGATTTAATTGAAAAAATCGAAGTTTATTTCCATTCATTTATATATCAAATTATTTGATTCCTAATTACAATGTTTAGGCCCAACTTTGCGAACAAATTTGTTGGTTTTTAACAGATATATACGTTAATTTGTACTATTTTTATTTTCACTTTTTATACAATAATATATAAAAGTTGATTTAGATTTGTTAATTATTTATAAAAAAAAGTCATAAATATATTAAAAAATCACTTTGTAGTTTAGAAAATTCAGTTTATTTAGATTTTAGTTTATTTTAATATCTTGCAAATGTTAAAAAAACAAACAGTCTTTTCTTTTTTCAGACTGCAGATGTTTGGTCCACCTCTTCTGCTCCAGTTTGGTCCACCTCTTCTGCTCCAGAGGTCTACAGATCTGGTCCGCAGACTGCAAACATTTTACCTCAGAAAAAAAAACAACACCTAAGTAACAATATGTATGATATTCCTGAGATCCTCATGAATAAAACTGAACAATTTGGTTTGATTTGGTATTTCCGTGTCTTTTGCCTGAATGAAACATTTCTTCGTTGAGAATGAGTCTTATGTTGACTAATTATGCACATGTGAGAAAAAGAGCAGAAATAATTCCATTAGAAATGTTAGGAAATAATAGTAATAATAATGGTCTGGATCCTAAGATATGTTCGGGATCCTGAAAGTTCTTGAAGATTTGGGATCCTAAATAGGGTTGAGGATCTTGGCCCTAACAGCCGCAAATACTCTATAAACGTTATGCATGCCACTAATGTTGGCGCTGGTTGAAAACTTTGTGAAAGACGTTTGACTCATTAGATAATAAGGTGTGACCTTATAATCTCCCTTATCTGATGATGTCAAAACTAATCGTCAAATTTGTCATCAGGAGAAAATTCCTTTCAGCTTCATACTTGAGGTCCCCCTAAGAAGATGAATGCACTTTGAAAACTTATCTATAGCCCCCCCCCCCCCCTAGGAGAAGGTGTATGACTCACCCCCTTTTGTCATGAACAATATGTTCAGGAGACATAAATACATCATAGAATTAAGCATAGTGGATTGAGAGTTCAGATTGTGATGTCTCCTGATAGCATGTTGTTTATTATGCTGAATCATAAACTCCTTTTATTAGAAGAACATGGACAATAGAGGAGAGATGCAGGTAATACACTTTGGTGTTTTAGTATACCCATAGACATAGATTGTCGAAGTTTTATCAGTGTATGGAAAATACAGTGACCCATTAACATCTATGATAGAACATATTTAGGGCGAGAATGGATAGGCGCATGTAATATGTCACACCCCCGAACCAGACGGCGGAAACGTCCGAGAGCCCGTGTGATTATAAATAGAAATATCATCACAATGAATATTCATGAAACATAACACAATGGTCACCAACATTACATATTACAACTGGCATTGTTCACATCAAATACATTGTTTTACATTTCAAAATTCGAAAGCATAAATTATACGATAATTGACATTTGCATAAAAGAAATCCCAAAATACTCTTGATGGTTCTTCAGCTTATCGATTACCTGAGAATACAAGTTATTTTGAAAACGGTCAACATATATAATATTGGTGAGTTCATAAGCATGTTTGATTTAAAAACTTTGTAGTGGGTGCGTAACCCAGAAAATCCGATATTTTCTATAAAATTCTCAGAAAAGATGTATTGATTAAGTGTAAATGTATGTGTGATTTTCATTTAAAATCATTTATAAATGAAAGATCCAAATTGCTTGCATTCTATCTGTTATGAGAAAAAGGTAATGATTAATAATGTTTCCCCAGAAAATCCGATATTTTTTTATTTATAAAAGTGTTATATTTCTTGCATTATCGTATAAATTGTTTTGTATCGACACGATCGAAGGGGTTGATCTCCGAAATATTAAGATGGTACTGGGTCTGTATGTGAGCCATTATAACCATGCATGATAGGACTAAATTGCCTGCCTTGGAATTTTTCAAAATGACGGTATTTGATCAAGGTTTTGTAGCCCTAGACTGGCCTAGTCAAGCTGTAGCGAACAACTAAAGCGTGGGGGATCACCCCGTATATATCTATACACAAACTCTCGCTCTCCCTCTAGGAGATTCTGATCATAACTACAGGCTACGACCATACACTCAGTGATGTCAACCGACAAGTCTCACTAGATCCCAAATATTTCCATATGAATATGTATAACGTTATATGTATTTAGATTACAAATAGTAGTTGATATATGGATGTGAAATGACAAAGCCCAACAAACATGAAAAAGGACAATTGTGGTCCATTAGACGTGTAAATTGTTTCAAGGCTTGTTACGTATGCAGAAAGACACTTAAGGCCCATTAATCATGTAGTGAATAGTTCAGGCCCGATTATCATGTAAATGGGCTACTAAGGCCCAACAAACATGTAAAGGATAATTTAGGCCCATTAAGCATGTAATTAGGTCACTAAGGCCCAATAAGCATGAAATGAATATATTAGGCCCATTATTCATGCAAACGAATCACGAAGGCCCAATAAGCATGCATAGTAAGTATTAGGCCCAATATTCGTACCCTTATTGTATATTGTTTGTTTGTTATAGTATGGTTCATTTAGTCAGAAAAATTTATTCATAATGTTATGAAAAATCTAGTGTATTGTTATAATGTTATTTCTAGTGGGATACGTCACAATTCTGTAATTTGAACTTGTTTTTAATAAAATTACACTTTAGGCCCCTTAAGAACTAAATTAACATTTAGAGGCTTATTTTTACATAAAATGACAATTTTGGTCCATTTTAATTAAAAATAAAATTTTAGTCCATAAATTTATAAAAAACAAATTTGTAATTTCGCCCCAAATGCTTAGTAATTTACGGATTTGGTCCAAAAATTCATATTTTGACATTTTTAGCCCATTTTTGCAGAAAAGTACCTTTTCAGCCCCCTAATCACATAAAATGATAATTTCGGCCTAATTTTTATAAAGTTTACATTTTTGTTCCAAATCTTGAGATAAGTGTCATTTTCATCCCCTAAATTTGTTTATTCTCATTTTTGGCTCAAGTTTTGATTAAATAACATTTTAATACTCAAAGATTGAAATTTTTGCAATTTTGGGCCCTATAAGCCGTGAGGCCCACATTAAGGCCCAAAATGCCAAATTTTACACTTTTGACCCTTAGGAAATTATGGTTGTTATAAAAGCTCATTTTTAAGCTAAAATACACTTTTAGCGCTTATAAAACCGTAGATGTCACTCTTGTCCCAAAACTTTTGTTTATTTGCCAAAAATGATCCTTATACAAGATTTTATTTTGTTTTTCACCACTTAGGCATTTATAACAGATTTAACTTTGTAGTATGAGGTCTAGAGTGTTTTGGTTTATGAATGTCACTTATTTTTGTTAGAGTTTTATAGATCCCTCGGTTTTATCACACAAACACAACAAAAGCCAAGAAAAAATCACACATAACATGCATAAATGTATAGATCTTCACATAAATACTTGTATTCTCCCCCAGAAACATGTAAAAACCGAAAATAAGGGGGTATGAACTCACCTTGGTTAGTTGTTCACGGTTTGGAGAAGAAGTGGAAGAAGATTTTTGATCCTAGCAAGCTTTCTTGAGTAGATCATGAACTTAGGGGGGTGTTTGTAAGAGTATGATCATAAAAAATTGTTTAGAAGGAGTGATCTAGCATAATAATGAAGTTATTTAGCTTTGATGTGTGAAGACTTACCCAAGATTAGTGATCTTTGGTGAAGATCTTCTTGAAACACTTAGAGATCTCGAAAATTTGGATGGAAGGAAGGAGTGTTCTTGAGAGATTTTAGAGTGTTTGAAAGTGAAATTTGAGTGAGTGTGTGTGTGTTTGATGTTCATGGCCGAGAGATAAAGAGAGAGAGGTTGGGGGGAGTTTGCATGGAAACATGAGAAATACCAAGATGCATGTTGTGTATATTGCCTTAATATCCCCTAAATAAAAATGATGTGTCATGGCTTGGGTAATTAGCCATTATATCTTTTTTTTTGTTTTTGATGTTGGGCCGAGAGGAAGAAGGAAGAGGAGAAAGGAGGAGTGGTTTGGGCCTTGAATGCTTGATTTAAATATTATGGGCCCAAATGGAAAATTCTCAGCCCATTAAAGTAAAAAGAATGGAGTTTATGACCCATTAGGCAAATTAATTCATTTATGGCCCAATAAGGCCCATTAGGGTTAGAATGAATCATTCTAGGCCCAAATGGCCCAAAAAGTTATAGCTTTATGTATTGGGTCCACTCAGAATCCAAATAGGGTTTCTAAGCCCAAGATAGTCGGATTAGATGCTTATTGGTCCATTAGGCCCAATAAGGAAACCCTAGTCCATAATAAGCTTGAACCTGGATTTTTAGGGTTTTCAACTCATTATTGGCTATTTGGATACTTTGTATAGAGTTTTGAACTTCACTTCTGAATTTTGATTAAGTTTGTTGTCATAGAATAAACACAGTGCATGGTATCAAGTTAGAGTTACAAGTATTATCATAGATGACGTTTACATGATCACAAAATTTCCTGGCTAAAAATGCTAGTTGTGACATCATCCCCTTGTTAGAGGGAATTTCATCCTGAAATTCTTTCGAAAACTAGAATTATGAAGGACGGAATAAGTGAGGGTACTTGTGCTTCATTTTGGTCTTCGTGTTCCCAAGTGAATTCCAGTCCGCGCTTGGCGTTCCATCGAACCTTCAAAATCAGACTGTGGCTTTGCTTTGTACGCTTTACTTCCCTATCCAATATCTCGACTGGTTCTTTGATGAACATGAGATTCTCTTTGATCTCGATCTCTTCTAGAGGAATGAAAAGAGTTTCATCTGATAGGCACTTTTTCAGATTTGAGATGTGGAACACAGGGTGTACGTTGCTGAGCTCGACGGGTAGTTGTGGCTTGTAAGCCACTGGGCCAATCTGGGCAAGGATCTCGAACGGTCCAATGTATCGTGGGTTCAGTTTTCCCCATTTCCCAAAGCGGATCATTCCTTTCCAGGGAGAGACCTTCAATAACACTCGATCTATGACGTGAAATTCTAATGGCTTTCGCCGCTTGTCAGCATAGCTCTTCTGTCGGTCTCACGATGCTTGAATTCGAGCTTTGATTTAGATTATCTTTTCGGTCGTTTCACAGATAATTTATGGTCCTATGAGAGCACTGGCTGGCGATTGCCCTTTTGCTAGTTGGGTGTCACCCACCTCGGCCCATCATAGAGGCGATCTGTATTTACGAGCATAGACAGCCTCGAAAGGAGCAACCTTGATGCTCGTGTGATAACTGTTGTTATAATAGAATTCGATCAGAGGTAAGTGGGCATCCCATGACTTGCCGAAGTCAGTCACGCAGGCTCGGAGCATATCCTCGAGTGTCTAAATGGTACGCTCACTCCGACATCCGTCTGTGGGTGGTAGGTAGTGCTCTTATCCACCTGTGTTCCCATTTCCTTTTGAAGAGATTGTCAAAATATTAAAGTGAACCTACTATCTCGATCCGAGATAATAGACACTGGCACTCCATGGAGTCTCACGATCTCCTTGATGTAGATTTGGGTCAGCTTTTCCATCTTGTAGGATTCTTTTATTGGTAGGAAATGAGCGGATTTTGTTAACCTATCAACGATTACCCAGATAGCATCCAATCCGTCTGCTGTCTTTGGTAATTTGGTCACGAAGTCCATAGTAATCCTTTCCCATTTCCACTCGGGTATCGTAGGCTGTTGCAATAATCCCGAGGGCTTTTGGTATTCCACTTTCACTTTGGCGCAAGTAAGACACTTGCCCATGTAAGTGGCTATCTCTGCCTTCATATTTAGCCACCAATAATGTTGTTTGATATCTAGATACATCTTATCTTACCCAGGATGAATAGAGTATCGATTCTTGTTGGCTTCATGCATGACTATTTCTCTGAATCCCCCAATCTTAGGAACCAAGATTCTATTCATGAAGTAATGAGTTCCGTGCTCTTTAACTTCAAACTCTTACCCATTCCCCGCAGTGATTCGCTAGCGACATTCTCTGGTTTCAATGCGTCCAATTGGCCTTTCTTGATCTGTGAGGTTAGGTGAGATTGAATAGTGATGGATAGAGTCTTCACGCGACGATTGAATACTCCTTTCGGCTCAGGGCATCGGCTACCACGTTAGCCTTGCCTGGGTGGTATTTGATCTCACACTCGTAATCATTTTGCAGCTCGACCCATCTCTGCTGCCTCATGTTAAATTCCTTTTGATTTAAAATGTGTTAAAGGCTTTTATGATCGGTGAAAATGGTGCACTTGATACCATAAAGGTAGTGCCTCCAAATCTTCAAGGCGAAGACCACAACTCCCAGCTCGAGATCATGAGTGGTGTAATTTACTTCATGAGTTTTTACCTGCCTGGACGCATATGCAATTACCTTCCCATGTTGCATAAGACACAACCTAAGCCTTGATTCGAAGCATTATAGTAGACTACGAAGTCCTCTGTTCCCTCCGGTAAGGATAGAACTGGTGCACTACAGAGGGCTTGCTTCAAGGTTTAGAAGGCAATCTCTTGCTTCTTGGTCCAGTTGAAAGGTATGCCTTTCTGGGTCAATGTGGTGAGAGGTTTGTCTATCTTGGAGAAGTTCTAAATGAACCTTTTGTAGTAGCCTGCAAGACCTAAAAACTGGCGAATTTATGTTGGTGTTGTCGGAATTGCCCAGCCTTCAATGGCTTAGACCTTGGAGGGATCTACATGAATTCCTTCCTTGCTGACAACATGACCCAAGAAATTTACACTGCGGAGCCAAAACTCACACTTGGAGAGTTTCGCATACAACTTTTCAGCCCGGAGGGTCTCTAAGATTTGTCGGAGATGTTGGTTATGCTCTTCCTTGCTTCGAGAGTATACGAGAATATCGTCGATGAAAACGATCATGAAATTTTCAAGGAATGGGCGGCAGACTCGATTCATGAGGTGCATAAATGCAGCGGGGGCATTTGTTAGACCAAAGGGCATCATGACGAATTCGTAATGACCGTAGCGAGCTCGGAAAGAAGTCTTAGGAATGTCCTCATCTTGGACTTTGAGTTGATGATAGCTGGATCTTAGATCTATCTTTGAAAAGTAACTAGCCCCTTGAAGCTAGTCAAATAGATCATCGATCCGGGGAAGTGGATACCGGTTTTTGATGGTGAGCTTATTGAGTTCCCTAAAGTCAATGCAGATCCTGAAGGATCCGTGTTTCTTTTTAACGAAAAGAACCGAAGCTCCCCATGGAGAGAAGCTTGGTCTTATGAATCCTTTATCCAGGAGTTCACTCAGTTGGCTTGATAATTCTAGCATCTCAGTAGGAGCCAATCTATAGGGTGATTTGGCGATCGGAGTGGCTCTAGGCACTAGGTCGATTCAGAATTTGACTTGTCTTTCTGGGGGTATTTCCGGAAGTTCTTTTGGAAACATATCCAGGAAGTCACATGCCAATGGAATGTTTTGAATGTTCACTTCCTCTTTGGTTTTATCCACCACATGAGCTAGAAATGTGTAGTTCTACTTATGTAGACACTTTTGTGCCTTGATACACGAGATAAGGTGAATGTTTGTGTCAGGTTTATCTCCATAGATTATTAGGGTTTTGTGGTTGGGAAGATGAAGGAGAACAACCCTCTCGTTGCACATAATATCAGCATGATAGGGGCTTAACCAATCCATGCAAATTATCACATCAAAACTCCTAATATTTACAGGCATCAAATTTATTTAGAAAGAGTGGTTGTTTAGTGTTAACGTGCATCCTATATAGTTATCTTTGGTTGTTTCAGTTTTCCCATTCGCCATTTCCACCATGAAGGCTTCGCTGAGCTTCTGGGGTTGTTGATTTAACAAGTGTTTGAATTTATTACTAACGAAACTTCTCTCCGCCCACTATCAAATAAGATGCATGTGTACGAGTTGTTAAGTAGGAACGTACCGGTGACAACGGTAGGCTCTTGGACTGCTTCGCCTTGTCCCAAAGTCAACACTCTCCCTGCGGCTCCTGGCCCTTGATTGTTTTCATTGGGGCAGTTACGCCTGAAATGCCCGGTTCTCCCACATCCGTAATAGGAATACATGAAAAGGTGCTAGCTGCGGCGAGGTGGATCTGGTGGTGCTGATGATGAGGTGGGGGTGCCTTGAAGTGTAGCCAGATGGCGCTCGGCGTCCTGAAGTCGGGATTCCAACGTTGCTTGATGCATCTGGTAGTCCCTGACTACCTCGTGCGTCATCCTCTCCGCACGCTCCATCGCGACTCTCATGGACATCATTTGGTTAGCAGTCGCCTGCGCCTGCTCGCCGATATCGCGAGTCCTCCTTACTATCACTGGCAAGCCTTGATCGGCGGGTCCACCGTGACTCAGATTGTAGAAATTCCGGTCCATACCAAATGGGTGCCGCACTCGCTGCTGGCGGCTCCATCTCCAAATTTCGTGCACCCACGGGGGCGTAGGTCCATTGGGGCCCATTCGGTATGGGGGCACCCTGGCCATATATGGAGGGTTGATGACTTCATACCCCGTGTCCGAGTTATCTGAGTCACCACCCTTTACTTCCTCCTCATCCGAGTCGACCAATGGTTCCGCCAGTCCTCCCATGGGCTTCTCTTCATGCTCTTCTTCTGGTTCTTCCTCTTCTTCAGGGTCTTCTTCAGGTTCCTCTTCTAGTTCTTCCAGCAACCCATTATTTCCCTGATTGGGAAAATAAGAATCCCCGGGGTGGTGAAAACTAGCCATAATGTTTGCACGAAGGCGTATAAGTAAATGATATTTTGATTATTCCTATTGTATTTTAATTATTTATGTTTGAATTCCTGAATTTTTTGAATATAAGGTGAGTTTCTAGGTCAACTTCCCGCCATAATTACCCCCAAACACATGTCGGTCATATTTTTGAATAAATATAGTTGATCAGGCTATATTTACCCCCAATATGACTACATAACTGCCCGACTTTAATCATAGTGTTCCATTTCCCTTAGAGACTTTTAATTGTTAAAGTTTTAATGCATGCACTTTATTCATATTGTTTTAGTCCCGTCGTATTTATAGTTGCATATCATGTATGGTAAGATTTGCTAGTTCACTATAAACAATGCTCTGATACCAATCTGTCACACCCCCAAACCAGACGGCGGAAACGTTCGAGGGCTCGTGTGAATATAAATTGAAATATCATCACAATGAATATTCATGAAACATAACACAATCGTCACCAACATTACATGTTACAACTGGCATTGTTCGCAACAAGTACATTGTTTTACATTTCAAAATTTGAAAGCATAAATTGTATGATAATAGACATTTTCATAAAAGAAATCCCATAATACTCTTGACGGTTCTTCAGCATATCGCTTACCTGAGAATACAAGTTATTTTGAAAACGGTCAACATATATAATGTTGGTGAGTTCATAAGCATGTTTGATTAAAAAACTTTTATTGGGTGCATAACCGAGAAAATCCATGATTTTCTATAAAATTCTCTGAAAAGATGTAATGATTAATTGTAAATGTATGTGTGATTTTCATTGTAAAATCATTTATAAATGAAAGATCCAAATTCCTTGCATTGTATCTGTTATGAGAAAAGGTAATGATTAATAGTTTTTTCCCAAAAAATCCGATATTTTCTAATTTATAAAAGTGTTATAATTCTTGCATTATCATATAAATTTTTTTGTATCCACACGATCGAAGAGTTTGATCTCAGAAATGTTAAGATGGTACTGGATCTCTGATGCAGCGCAAAAAAACATCACAAAGATAACCAAGAATGAACCTGTTGATTCTAAAATAATAGTCAGGACAACCTCTTCAAAACCACGTTGATTCTACGAATCCCATGGGATTGGCTTCAAAATCTGGGTTAACACACACAGAATTTGGAAGAAAATCGAAAGTTCATAAAATTGATGATCGACCATCCAAATTACATCAAAAACAGTTAAATAAGAACCAGAAATTAAAATGAAACCCTAAAAGTCCATGGGCCAAATACAAACCCAAAAATTAAGGAAAAATAACAAAATTATTCATAACTCCATTTAGAAAGCGATTTTTGGACTCAAAAATGGGTAAGTCCCCTTCGGGAAATTATCTAGACGTGCTCCTTGCTCCAAGCTTCGATTTGACTGGTCGTAGGCCCAAAATGGAGATTCGTAGCCAAAGTTATGGGCATTTCCGTGAAACCCCTTTAGTCACACAATCGTGGGCCTCTAGGAACGCAAGGGCCCGATCCTCCACACTAGGGCCCGCATCATCCCCTCCTGGGTAGACAATATTCAACCTCGAATGTGCACCATGGTCATCTTCAGAAGAATCCCCATAATAAGGAAGCAAATGCTTTACATTGAAAACATCGGAACAACGAATGTGGCTTGGCAACTGTAAACGGTAAGCATTGGAATTAATCTTCTCCACAATCTCCACCGGTCCAATCTTCTTAGCTGACAGCTTGTTGTACTCACGAACCGAAAAACGATCTTTAGTCAAAACAGCCCAAACAAGGTCACCTACTTCAAAATCAACTTTTCTGCATTTTTTATCTGCATCTTGCTTGTACTTGGAGTTAGCTCGGACGAAGTTGTCATGAACATCCTTATGAACATCATGCAATCCTCCAACAAAATCCTGCACTTTCTTTGGAACAACCCTAGAAACAGGAAGTGACATCAAATCAAGTGGTCCCCGTGGCTGAACAGAATAGGCCACCTGGAATGGACTATATCCAGTACTTCGGTTGATAGCATGATTATGAGCAAACTCAGCTTGACAAAGCTTCTGACCCAGATTCTTCACATGATCACCCACTAAACACCGCAAAATATTACCAAGGGATCGATTGATAACCTCTGTTTGGCCATCCGTTTGAGGATGATATGCACTACTAAAATTGAGCTGAGTGTCCACCATTTTCCATAGGCTGCGCCAAAAATGACTCATAAACCTAGTGTCTCGATCTGAAACAATAGAAGACAGCAATCCATGCAATTGGTAGACGTCTCGAAAGAATAACTGGGCCACATTAACTGCATCCGCCGTCTTTTTGCAAGGAATAAAGTGCACCATCTTAGAAAAACGATCAACAAGCACAAATATTGAATCATTTCCCCATTAAGTACGTGCTAAACCCAACACAAAATCCATGCTGGTGTCTACCCAAGGTTGTGATGGAACATGCAAAGGCTTATAGAGTCCTGCATTGGTAGATGTGCCCTTTGACACTTGACAGATTCGACACCGTTTAACATATCTATCTACCTCCTTGCGCATTGTAGGCCAAAAATAAGATGATTATACCAACTGTAAAGTGCGATCTCGGCTGACATGCCCTTCACCATGAAGCTCCCTAATGATTTGAAGGCGAAGACTAGAATCAGGGATGCACAATTGATTGCCTTTGAAAACAAAACCTTTATGCAGTAGAAAATCAGACATCTTTCCAGATTGTATACCCTGCAGAACAACAGAAAAATACGGATCAACCGTTAGCTGCTCCATGAGGACATCCATCCCCGGCACACCAACCCTTATGGAAACTAGCAAATTACTCCTCCGACTCAATGCATCAGCCACCCGATTTGACATTCCAGACTTGTGTTTCACCATGACAGTGAATTTTTCCAAGAACGACATCCACCTCCCATGTTTGTGTGACACCTTATCTTGAGTGCGAATATGTATTAATGAATCATGATCTGTGAACAAAACAAATTCCTTATGAAATAGATAATGGCGCCAAAGCTTTACAGCTTGGACTACTGCTTAGAACTCAACATCATAAGTGCTATAACGCAGCTTTGGCCCCGTCAACTTCTCACTAAAATAGGAAACCGGTTGTCCTTCTTGACTTAGAACTGCTCCAACCCCAACCTTGGAAGCATCCGTGTGTAATTCAAACACTTGAGAAAAGTCTGGCAATACAAGAATCGGTGATGTAGTAAGCTTTTCTTTTACTAATTGGAAAGCTGATTCTGCTGCTTCGGTCCAAGTAAAGGTCTTCCCTTTCATACAATCAGTCACCCGTGCCATAATAGAACTAAAGTTTGGAATAAACCTCCTATAGAATGAAGCAAGGCCATGAAAGCTTAGAACTTCAGTGATGGTAGTTGGAGTTGGCCATTGTCTGACAGCTGCTACTTTAGACTCGTCCACCTGTATTCCTTCCCCTGAAACAACGTACCCTAAGAACAAGAATTTAGGAACTATAAACACACATTTCTTCATAGTTGCATACAAACTATCTCGTCGAAGTACAGTCAAAACCTGCCTCACATGGTTGACAAGCTCACCAAAAGTAGCACTATAAATAAGTATGTCATCAAAATAAACGACTACAAATTTACCAATAAAGGGCCTGAACAACTGGTTCATCACACACATAAATGCACTAGGAGCGTTTGATAAACCAAAAGGCATCACCAACCACTCATACAATCCTTCACGAGTCTTGAAGGCAGTCTTCCACTCATCCCAGGCCTAAGTCGAATATGATAGTACCCGCTCTTCAAGTCCAGTTTCGTAAAGATAGAGACACCGCTAATCTGGTCAAGTAGGTCATCAAGTCGAGGAATTGGAAATATGTACCTCACCGTGATCTTATAAATGGCGCGACTAACAACACACATACGCCAATTACCATCCTTTTTGGGAGTCAACAAAGCAGGAACAACACACGGGCTCATGCTCTCCCGAACATGACCTTTTGACATCAAGTCCTCCACCTGTCGTCACAATTCCTCATGCTCTCCGGGACTTATTCTGTAATGTGGCCTATTAGGAAACTGAGCTCCTGTTTGTAGATCAATATGATGTTGGATGTCACGTAAAGGTGGAAAACCATTAGGTAACTCTTTCGGGAAAACATCAGCGAATTCCTTGAGCAGAGGAACCATAGCCTCAAGAATTTCAACCTCCTTAGCGACTTCCTTCTCGAGCAATACAAAAATTTCACCTTCCGCCTCCAACTCGTCTTCAAACTGAGTAAGGGTCAGTACTGTACCTGAAGGTCTCGGAACTGGCTCCTTTGGCTTACTGGGAACTAATGTTATCTTCACACCACCAAAAAAGAAACTGTAAGTATTAGTCTGCCCGTTATGATCTATGTTACAATCATACTCCCAAGGTCTGCCCAACAACAAATGACAAGCATCCATAGCAACCACATCACACCACACATCATCTTTATACGTGGTACCAATAGAAAACTGAACAAGGGCTCGTTTAGATACAGTGACCTCGCCACCCTTCTTAAGCCACTGTAGCTTGTAAGGCTTAGGGCGATTTTATGTTTTCAAAGCCAACTTTTGAACTACTTCTGCAGATATAAGGTTATCACAACTTCCTGAATCAATAAAAAAAGTACAAACCTTTCCCAAAATAGTACATGTCGACTGAAAGATGTTGTGTTTGAGCCAATCATCACCAACAAATTTTGGTGTAAAACAAGACCGCCTTACCACCAAATTTACCCCCACATCTCCAGTTACAACTTCCTCTTCACATTGATGCTATTCGTCATACATAGGGGGATCTTCGTAATTTTCACCGGCATCATCATTTTGCCAATCATCTTGCTCAGCAAACAAATGACGTTTTCCAACCTTTTTGCACTCTGATTGTCGGTGACCTGTCTCCCCACAACTAAAACACTTCAAGCTGCTACTAACAGTTGTCATAGGATTTGGTCCAACACTGTTAGATGTCAGGCTTTGTTGATTAGGCACAACACGGGGTACCAAACCACCCGTCCCGGAACTTCCTCCAATATTTGCAGTTGAAGACGAACCAACCACCCGACGACTTTGTTTCTCAAAAGCCAACGCTCGTTGGTGTGCTTTAGAAATAGATATAGGGTCAAACATATTTACAGAGTCCATGATTTAGACCCGTAGACCCCCAATATATCGAGCAACGAGTTGTTCCTTTGTCTCCTAGATATCGTTTCGGGCAATCAATTGGTAGAACTTAGTTGTGTAATCGTCAACTTATTTGGCACCCTGCTTCAGATTTTGCAACCGTTGGTACATCAACCATTGAAAATTATGGGGTAGGAAGATGGATCGTAAACACTTCTTCATCTTCCTCCAAGTCACGACCTTTGACTTTATGAGCCTGTCTCGTGTCAGTTTCAGTTGTTGCCACCATGCAGATGCCCTACCACGTAGCCTGGTAGCGATCAATGATACTCTTTTGTTTTTAGGGACTTCTTTGAACTCAAAAACTTCCTCAACAGTAGCCAACCAGTCAACGAACCCCTCCGGATTCAAACTGACCCCGTCGAATTCTAGGATATCAATTCTCATTCCGGCCTCCCAATGCCCATTGTCACCTCTATGATCAAGCCTTGGCCTCCTTTCTAGATCGTCTTCAGAATATGAACCGTCACTTCTGCCGAACGGGTTCCCAAATTCTCTATCTTCCACTTAAGAATGAGTTCGAGACCTTTGCCCTCCTAGATTCGTCAGTTCGACCATCCTATCAGTCAGTTGGTCAACCATTTCATCCATCCTCTCCTCCATTCGTGCCATAATACGTTCTTCTAGTTCTTGCTCATGAACATTAGCGGGCGTCCTGTTTCTCCTCGGAGGCATTCTGAACCACAAATTCGGCTCTAATACCAACTAATGCAGCGCAAAAAAACAACACAAAGATAACCGAGAATGAACCTATTGATTCTAAAAGAATAGCCAGTACAATCTCTTCAAAACCACGTTGATTCTACGAATACTGTGGGATTCGCTTCAAAATCTGGGTTAACACACACAAAATTTGGGAGAAAATCGAAAGTTCATAAAATTGATGATCGACCATCCAAATTAGATCAAAAACAGTTAAATAAGAAGCTAAAATTAAAATGAAACCCTAAAAGTCCATGGGCCAAATACAAACCCAAAAATTAAGGAAAAATAACAAAATTGTTCGTAACTCCATTTAGATAGTGATTTATGAACTAAAAAATGGGTAAGTCGCCTTCGGGAACTTATCTAGATGTGCTCCTTGCTCCAAGCTTCGATTTGACTAGTCGTAGGCCCAAAACGGAGATTCGTAGCCAAAGTTATGGCCATTTCTGTGAAGCCCCTTTAGTCAGACGATCGTGGGCCTGTAGGAACGCAAGGGTCCGATACTCCACACTAGGGCCCGCATCAATCTCTATGGGAGCCGTTATAACCATGCATGATAGTGACTAAATTGCCTGTCTTGCCATTTTTCCAAACGTTGTTATTTGATCAAGTTCTTGTCGCCCTAGACTGGCCTAGTTTAGTTGTAGCATGTAACGACCCAATTTTTATCAGGAAATTTTTCATTTTTAATTACTCAAACAATTCCCATAATTCATAAATTTCCAAACCATTTGTTTCCCAATTCACAATTATTACAATTTCATTGTACTTTTGAAAACATCAGAGAGTCCCATCACACAAAAAGAGAGGTAGAGTGCAAGCCACATCATCACGCCTTGCCTTTACCCTTCGGCTCTGAAGTACCTGAAACAACCAACAACCTGTAAGCGAAATGCTTAGTGAGTTTCCCAGAGCATACCACACACACACACAAACCACATATCATATATCATGTTAGCTATAAAAGCTACACATATATCACGTAAGCCATGCATACATGAAACCTGGGAAAATGCCATGGGCTACCCCACATGGTCTTCGCCTAGGACTGCCATGGGCTCCCCCACATGGCCTTACATCCAATGCCATGGGCTACCCCACATGGTCTGCACCTAAGACTGCCATGGGCTACCCCACATGGTCTTACATCCAATGCCACGGGCTCCCCCCGTGGTCTTCATACATAACATGCAATCACATAACAGAACGCAGAATGTCTACCACATATGTCATAATCATATAATGGGTCGGCCTTGGTGCCTTAGACCCATAGGTATGGTGAGAAGACTCACCTTTCATGAATGCTGAACTGACACTTTGCGACCAAATGTACCCCACGGGCTGCTCCACGCAACTTCCTAAAAATTGTCATACAATATCCAGTCATTTCCCCAAAGTCCATCCTGGTCAACTACAACCAAGGTCAAGTCAACGGTCCATGTTGACTCTAACTCGCCGAGTACAACTAGTGACTCGCCGAGTTTCCCGAAATAACTTCTACTCGCCGAGTCATCGTGGCGACTCGTCGAGTTCATAGAGTCTTGATTGATAAGCTAAGGTCATTCGTCGAGCTCCCTTGCTTGACACTCGAGATGTCTACGAACATCCAACCATTGGGAAATCCTACTCGACTCGCCGAGTTGTTCCTTCAACTCGCCGAGTTCTAGGTAATCTTCATCCGACTCGTCAAGTTGTTCATCCAACTCGCCGAGTTCATGGCAATACTCATCGGGCTCGCCGAGTTGTTCATACAACTCGTCGAGTCCATGCCTGCCTTCAAATGACTCGCCGAGTCACCCCCTGTGACTCGCCGAGTCCTATTGGATCTCAAGCCATACAGACCCTTTTTGAGCCATGCAAAGCTTCCAAACTACAGATCTGGGCTCCTGAGGCATGCTTTCCACGTAAAGTTGCAAACTTTACGTGCATGCAAGGCTTTAAGGCCCTAAAATAGCAAATCTAAGCTTGGAATGGGGTCATACACTTGAGGGAAGGTACATGCTAAGCTCAACTGATAACTTTATGCATCTCAAGGCCAAAAGGAGTTCAGATCTGAAGTTACAACTTCAGATCTTGGCTTAAACACAAAAGCCCTTTCTTAGAATCCATCGACAAGAGGGTTTTGGGTGGAAATGAGCCAAGAGACAGCTTAATACCTTCAGAAAGTGCTCCACAGAAGTAGATCTAGAATCCCCACGAGCCCTTGCTTCTTCTAGCTTGATTCCTCAAGTGATTCCTTCACCAAATCCCTCCTTCAAGCTTTAAAAATCAACAAGAACACACTCACACTCGAATTAGGGTTTTAAGGAGGTATGGAGTTGTAAAGGGGAGGCCAAGGGAGGCTAATGACCCTTTAAATAGGGTGCAAGGCCCTGGAATCTAGGGTTTCATCTGCCAGCATCTACTCGTTGAGTACCAAAATTGACTTGGCGAGTAGATCATTAAACCTCGCGCCCAAACCCGCTACTACTCGACGAGTAGAGAGGCCAACTCGCCGAGTAGGTTTTCCAAAAATCCAAAACCGAAATGTTAATATTAATAGCTGAGGATCGGAGTGTTACAACTCTCCCCCACTTGAATTAAGCTTCATCCCTGAAGCCTGCTGGTCCAAACAACTCTGGATAGAAACCTCGCATCTCATCTTCCGGCTCCCAGGTCCATTCGGAACCCTTCCGGTGCTGCCATTGCACCTGTACCAACTTCACTTCTTTATTACGGAGCTTCGTCGTCTTCCTGTCTAGGATCGCAACTGGTCTCTCGACATAATTCAAGATCCCATCCAACTGAATGTCGTCCAAGGATATGACTGAAATCTCGTCGGCAAGACACTTACGGAGCTGAGACACATGGAAGGTGTTGTGAATCCGACTAAGCTCCTCTGGGAGTACCAAACGATATGCCACCTTGCCCACTCGGGCTATGATCCTGAACGGACTTGTGAACCGAGGTCCCAATTTGCCCCTCTTGCGGAACCGGATAATCAATTTCCAAGGTGACACCTTCAGTAAGACAAGGTCTCCTTCCTGAAATTCGAGGTCTGATAGCCGTCGATCTGCATAACTCTTCTGGCGACTCTGTGCGACTCGCAATCGGTCACGCACCTGCTGAATCAGTCCGGTGGTCTCAAGTACCACCTCCGTGCTCCCCAAAACCTAATGCCCAACCTCATTCCAGTATATTGGGGTCTTGCACCTTCGTCCATATAACATCTCAAATGGTGCTCGGTCAATACTGGCATGATAATTGTTATTGTATGAAAACTCTGCCAGTGGGAGGTACGTATCCCAACTCCCTCCATAATCAAGAACACATGCCCGCAACATATCCTCCAGTGTCTGGATCGTCCTCTCACTTTGGCCGTTGGTCTGGGGGTGATATGTCGTACTAAAATGCAGTTGGGTACCCAGTTCCTCATGGAACTTCTTCCAAAACCTGGATGTAAACCGAACATCCCTTTCTGAAACCACTGATACCGGCACTCCGTGCCTGGCCACCACCTCTCGAACATAAATGTCCGCCAACTTCTCTGCAAATATATTCTCGGAGATCGGAATGAAGTGAGCACTCTGTTGGGCTGAAGATTACTTTGAAGATTGCGTCTTTTGGTTCGATAGTATAAGTTATTTTGTATTCCGGTTTGGGCCTGTCCAACCGAGAGCCTTTTATGTTTTGTATATAAGTTTACGCTTGCATGTATATTAGGTTAACGATTTAGAGATTAACGAAATAGCGATTCATCTAGAGTACAACAGGTTTCTTTAATCGTTCTTATAACCTATCAATCATGTACAGTTGATGTTCTTAATCGAGCTCTTCTGAGGATTTTGTTTAATCATTCGACACGTTTGATTCAATCTTGTCTTGTTCTTATTATTGCGTTCATACAGTTTTACATTTACATACTTGTTCAAGATCTAATCGATCTTCATAGATTAAAGGTTGTTTTAATCGCATCAATTGGTATCAGAGCAGGAGGCTGTGTAATCGATACACATCTTTTCTGTGAAAAAGATTTCCATTAGGGTTTTTCCGCAACTATCGATATTTATTGAGCCGTCATCTCTTTATTGACGTATCTTGATATTTATTGTTTTGCCCTAATCTGCTTTATTACAAGTCTGATCTTTGAACAGGTTTTTACGATCATAATGGATGCGACACAATCAAACCCTATTAATATTTCCAATAGCATCGGTTCGACGACAAAGATTCCAATCTTATACACCCATGACTATGAAGTATGGGCGCATCACTTTGAAGACTACGTGATTGGATCGGAGGATAATGGGTACCTCATATGGGAAGCCATCATCAATGGACCGTTCTCTCATTCTGCAACGTCCAGAATCATTAAGACACAAAAGGAGTACAATGATCTGCTAAAGGACGTGAAGGATATTGCACAAGATGAAAAAGACAAATTCCAGTGCAATATTAAGGCGTTAAGGTTGATCAGATTCGCCCTGCAGTCAGACACATTCAGATTGGTCAGCTCATGCATGACGGCAAAGGAAGTTTGGGATAGACTTCGTGAACTGTATTCTACAGACGAAGATCTTGAACATTCTATCCAAACTTTGCTTTTATCTGAGTTTGGAGAATTCAGGCAAGGGGCCGAAGAAACGGTGACCCAAATGTTTGATCGCTTCAATCATCTTCTCAGCAAGATGATCAAACACGATATTGAAAGGAAGCTTATCGAACAGAAGGTTACTTTCTTGAATGGACTGAGGTCTGAATAGAGAGCAGTGGTTTCCACAGTCAAAGCCCATGAGCAGTTTAAATCATACTCTTTGGCGAAACTAGTGGGCATTCTCAAGTCTCAAGAGAAGATTGTGCTGCAAGAGAAGAACGTCGTTTCTAGTCTTGGTTCGTTGGCCCTCCTATCTAAAAGTAAAGCTGTGATGGAGGATGAAGACCTCAACTTGGAGGAATATGACCTCACGTCTGAGGATTATGCCATGATGGTGTCCAATCCCAAGAGGTTCATAAAGAAGAGATTCCCCAGCAACAAAAACCGAAACTGGCAGGGGAGTTACAGCTCTGAAAAGGTGAACAATGAACCGAAGGCTGAGGAGCCCAAGAAGGAACCGAAGGTTGATGGCGAATCCGGAGTAAGCTGTTTCTACTGTGGTGGGAAAAACCACTATGCTAAGGACTGTGTTCTTAAGAAGATGGCTGAAAAGGATGATGGAAATGATGAGGAAGCTGTGCTGCAGATGAGACTGGATGAGTTGAGAAAGAAGAAGTCTACCGCTAACCCTTCTATTAATGCTCTTATTGTGCAGGGTTCGGTTAATGATGACGAGTTCGGTAGCACGGAAGTTTGGTCTACCGACTCAGAAGACGATGAAGTGAGGAAGCCTACCCATGGAAAGGCTTATGTGGCTAAGGAGGAAAGCAGTGGAGGAAGATGCTTCATGGTGACTGACGTATCTCAAATGAGGGGATACAACACCGATGGAGGAAGCGATGGACCGAAGGTACAGGAGGACATGTGCTTTACGGCCAAACCTCTCAGCCAGCAGTTCAATGAGCTCGATGAACTGATAAAGAAGGTACAATCTATTTTTATTTCATCTAAAGTACCACCATCCTCTTATGAGAAAGAACTAAAAAACGTTAATACAAGAATTTCTCATCTAGATAGTAGCTTAACTCAAACTCGAGTCACCAGTTCTAACCTAATTGATCAATTAAGCAGGGTGGCGTCGAAGAGTGAGGAGCGGAGAATGTGGATCGAGTTAAAGGAGTCAGAATTAGTTAAAGTTAAAGACGAAAACATTTATTTGCAAAGAGACAATTTAAAATTGTTAAAACAGCGGAATGTTTTTTGTTTAATTGCTAAACGTTTATACTCTAATATTACTCAGCTGCACTTGGATTGTGAAATAGGCCAAAAGATCCATCGCATGATTTTGCCCTTCCTAGAGTTTAAGGAGGATGAAATCGATGCCGAAGCCTACAATTGTGAGAGTGTGATATCGTCTGATGATGTCAATCCGACCTACATGTATGTACTGGACAAAATTGAGTCCTTCATTAAATCCAAAGACCACAAGGACATGCTTAAAAATCTTTTGGATGAAAATGACAGACTTAAATTGAGAACCGAAACCATGTAAAAATTTGACTCTTTAAACGCCAACGTAAGCTCAGAAAACAAAATTGATGTTGAAAATGCATCTGAGCTTAACGAAGACGAAAACATGAGTGAAATTTCTGTAGAGGACACGGTTGACTGCTCAGAATTTATTAAAAGCGAACCTGAAAACCACAAGAATCTTATTTCTGAAAATTCAGTGGAGTTCGCTCGATTGTCCCAACAAAAGTCCCCGATATTAGTTGAGAAAGCAGTTGTGTATCAAAAGGTCAGGACCACTCCGAATCAAGTTTACAAGGTGACTGGAGTAACTGAACATCAAACAGCCGAACTCACAGCTATTGTAAACGAAGACAATGCTGATGGCTGCGATGAGTACTTCTGGGAAGCTCCAATAGATAATGCAAACGAAACTGTTGGCTTATCTGAAAGAACCTCCTGGATGAGTAAAGGAAGATACATACCTGAACCTTTGAATAAGCCGGACAATTTCGATGAGCCAAGCACCAGTGGTACGAAAGATATTCCTCAGGAGGATGATCATTCGGCAAAAGAAGACGCTACCTCTACTCCCTCAGCTCAAAGTGGAACTTCTACAGACATTCCCTCTGCTCCCTCGGCTCAAAGTAAAACTCCTGCAGTTCAAAAGGAACCAGCCAAGGAAACCCCAAAAACAAAAGCGAATGTTCATCATCAACCTAAGCAGATGAGGAATAGGAAGAGAGAAAGGAACCAAAGATACAGGAAGAACCTTTCTGAAAGGAAACAATTCTGGCAATCCCAGAATGCATACTTCTCACACCAAGACAAGAATCTGAAGTATGAAAACAATCCTGTAGGAAAGCCTGAAAATCACAACAACCGAAAGCCAAGGTTCGGTTCACAAGAAAATACCAACCGAAGGCAAAGGTTCGGTTCTGAAAAAGACTTCAACCGAAACCAAAGGTTCGGTTCCAAGACCAACTCCAACCGAACGCAAAGGTTCGGTTCTGAAGTCAAAAGAGAACAAGACTCTAAGGTCAGTCCCTCCAATGATCAAAAGCAAAAGGGTCACCTAGAGTCTCCAGCCAGAAATTCCTCTCAATCCAAACCCTCTCATTCTAATTCTTCTCGTTCTTCTAATTCTTCTACTTCCACCGATTCATCTCCATCTTGCTCTAAAGCTAATTCTGCTTGTTCTCAAAAATCTCATTCATCAGCTGAACAAAAGGGAATGCAGAAGGTCAATGAATCCAAACCAGAGTCCAAACCGAACACACCCAATCCTAACAAAATAAAAGTATTTATCATTAAAAGGAAAGATGAAACTACTCTCATAAAACGAACATATTTAGTTGACATCACTCTTACTGTTCCCGTTCCCATGAAAAGCTCACATGGACCCAAGAAACTTTGGGTTCCTAAATCTGCCTAATTTTTGTAGGTTATAAGTGACGAGCAGTTCGAAGAAGAATGGTACATCGATAGTGGCTGCTCACATCACATGACAGGGAGGAAAGAGGAGCTCAGGGAATACAGATCTCTCGCAAATGGTGGCAACGTCAACTTTGGAAATAATTCTTTCGGCTCCATAAAGGGATACGGGATGATAACAAATGGGGACTTCACTATAAGGAAGGTGGCTTACGTGGAAGGACTCCAACACAACCTCATCAGTGTATCTCAGCTTGTTGGAGGTACAGGTCTCAAAGTCTCATTCGATGATGAAGGTTCTGAAATAATAGAGAAAAGGACAAAGAAAGTGATTCTCAAGTCAGAGCGAAAGGGTGAAATGTTTCCTCTAAACATGAAACCCATCAAAGGAAACCCAGCCATATGCCTGTTATCAAAAGCTCAATCTGACGAAAGCTGGTTGTGGCACCGAAGACTCTCTCATCTCAATTTTAAAGATATCAACCGACTTGTCACTGGAGGTCATGTTAGGGGTCTTCCATTGCTCAAGTTCGACAGAGATCATTTGTGTGCTGCATGCGAAATAGGGAAGCAGAGTCGTCAAAGTCACCCATCTGTAATCAACACAAAAGTTGTTGAACCACTCGAATTACTTCATATCGATTTGTGTGGTCCTTCATCTATCGAAAGCATCGGTGGTAGCAAGTATATTCTTGTTATTGTTGATGACTTTTCACGATTTACATGGGTGTTCTTTTTAAAGCTCAAATCTGAAGCGACTCAAAAGCTAAAAGTGTTTATCAAGCAAATTGAAGTACATCTCAAGAAGGTTGTTCGCAACATCAGGAGCGACAATGGTCTTGAATTCAAGAACAGGGAGTTTGAAGAGTTTCTTTCAGAAAAGGGAATTAGTCACAATTTCTCAGCTTCCTACACACCACAACAGAACGGAATAGTCGAAAGACGAAACCGATCTTTGTGTGAAGCTGCCCGAACTATGCTAAGTTTCGCTTCCTTACCCCTTTATTTTTGGGCTGATGCTATTTCTGCTGCTTGTTTTACACAGAACAGGTCCTATCTCAACAAGCGATTCACACTCATACCATATGAGATAATAAACAACAGAAAGCCCAATGTGAAATTTTTCCATGTGTTCGGCTCAAGGTGTTTCATCTTTAACTCTAAAGAACACCGCAACAAGCTTCATGTCAAAGCCGACGAGGGAATTTTTCTGGGTTATTCGCTCACATCCAAGGCGTACAGGGTTCTAAACAAGCGTTCGAGAAGGATTGAAGAGACATACTATGTGACCTTTGACGATAGCTATGTCAAGAAGCTACAGGCCAAAGAAGACACCACTGGGGAAATCTTTCCTCAAACTGGCCAAGTCACAGTCTCGATCGCCAATTTATACGAGAAATTTCTGGAGCTCTTTGACGAACCGGAGAAAGCTTCACTCTCCGAAGCAGATGCAGCAGACAACAAAATTGATCATATGAAGCGGATTGTCGAAGATGCTGCAAGAAGAATGCATGAAGGAGGATCGCCCACTGATGACTCTCCATCCAACAATGCTTCAGTCGAGGGGGAGCCAAGCTCACAAGTCCAGGGGGAGCCAAGTTCTACAACTTCAACCGAAGGTCCTTCACCAACCGAAGGTACTTCTCCAACCGAAGATGCCCCTCCAAATGAAGGTGCTTCAACGCCTGAAAGTCCAGCACCACAAGAAACCCCTGAACCTCATGTTTCTCAAAGCTCATCAATTGAGGGGGAGCATGATGATATGACACTTGATTACGATAGCCAATCTGAGCCAGAAGAAATGATCAATGCTGAGCTAGACCCAACCTTTGATCCGAATTACCCTCCTCTTACCAAATGGACCAGAGATCATCCTATCTCTCAAGTAGTTGGTGATGTATCTGAAAAGGTTCTGACCCGATCACAACTGAAGGCAAAACAGACATCCTTATTTTCAAAGGTTGAGTTTTGTATGTTTAACTCATTCGTATCAAAAGTTGAATCGAAGACAGTTAACACTGCCCTCGATCACTCTGATTGGGTTCAAGCAATGCAAGACGAACTGAACGAATTTGAAAGGAACAAAGTCTGGCGCCTCATTCCAACTCCTCCAGATGCTTCGGTTGTTGGTCTCAAATGGGTTTTTAGGAACAAAATGGACAAGGAAGGTAATGTTATAAGGAACAAGGCTCGTCTGGTGGTAAAGGGATACTGTCAGGAGGAAGGGATAGACTATGAAGAGACTTTCGCTCCAGTAGCTAGGCTAGAATTTGTTAGAATATTTCTGGCTTATGCTGCTCACAAAAACTTTGAGGTTTTTCAAATGGACGTCAAGTGTGCATTTCTCAATCGAGAACTCGAAGAAACTGTGTATGTGGAGCAACCTCCTGGGTTCGTGAACGAAAAGTATCCAAATCATTGCTATATTCTGGATAAAGCTGTGTACGGCCTCAAACAAGCTCCGAGAGCCTGGTATGAAACGCTTACAAAAATTTTAAAGATGTCTAAATTTAAACAAGGTTCGGTTGACCCAACCTTCTTTCGCAAAAAGGAAGGTAACCACCTTATGATAGTTCAAATTTATGTCGATGACATCATCTTTGGCTCCACGAATCCCAGCTTAACAGCTGAATTCAGAAAGCTGATGGAGACTAAGTTTGAAATGAGCTCAATGGGTCCTATTAACTTTTTCCTTGGTTTAAACATAAGACAGGGACCCGAAGGCATCTTTATTAATCAGGAAGCTTACACGAAGACTCTCCTAGCAAAGTTTGGCATGATGGGAGACTCAAAAGTCAAAGTCCCAATGGCATTCGGCACCAAGCTTACCCCATCTCAAGACAAACCGGCTGTCGATATCACGCTCTATCGTCAAATGATAGGCTCACTGATGTATCTAACTGCTAGCAGGCCTGATATCATGTTTTCTATGTGTTATTGTGCTCGATTTCAGGCAAACCCACGCGAACCTCACATGCTTGCAGTGAAGAACATCTTACGCTATCTCAAGCGAACCACCTCCTTAGGTCTATGGTATCCATCCAATTCAGGCTTCTTCGTTCAAGCCTATTCTGATGCTGACCTTGGAGGATGTGGACTCGACCGTAAAAGCACAACTGGTGGCTGTCAATTCCTTGACGGGAAGTTGGTCAGCTGGCAATCCAAGAAACAAACGTGTGTGTCGTTGTCTACTGCCGAAGCGGAATACATTGCCGCTGCATCCTGCACATCACAAGTGATTTGGATCCAGAGTCAACTTCGAGACTATGGACTCAATATGAAGAAGATCCCCCTATATTGTGACTCTGAAAGTGCAATTAGGATCTGTCATAACCCAGTGCAACACTCTAAAACCAAACACATAGCACTGAGGTATCACTTCATCAAAGATCACGTGGAAGATGGAAACGTCGAAGTTCACTTCGTAAGAACCACTGATCAACTGGCTGACGTCTTTACCAAAGCTCTTCCTGAAGCATCATTCAATAAAATATTGCAAGGGCTAGGTATGATGGAATCTGAGTCAGTACCTCACACTACCTCTCAACCTCAAACGTAAGAAGCGAAACCAACCGAACGTTCGGGTTCGGTTCAACCATCTGACTCGCTCATTACTTTAAAGGTAGTTTGTCTCTGTTGTATATTTCTTGTACTATTTTGTTTTTCTTTGTGTTAAAAGTTTTTTTTTTCTCACTTGCATGTCTAAATTCCTTGGTTTCTCAAAAATTTTCAAAACCGAAACCTACCGAAGGTTCGGGTTCGGTTTTTCAAAATTTTCCTGAACCGAAACCAACCGAAGGTTCGGGTTCGGTTTTTCAAAATTTTCTAGAACCGAAACCAACCGAACGCTCGGGTTCGGTTTTTCAACTTTTTCCCAACCGAACGTTCGGGTTCGGTTTTTCATATTCTTACCAAAGTTTTTTTTAAGTCGTATTTTTTTCTTTCTTACTAATTTTTTTTAATTTTTCTTTTATTTTTTTATATAAATCTCAAAAACTCCAAAAAAAATATTTTTTTTATTCTTATTTTCTTGTGTGTTCGTTTGTTTATGGGGATAAATTTGATGAAATACTTAAGTGTCCCTAGAAGCATGCTGCTGTATGTGTCCCAAGCCTCATATGATTTTGAATAATAGCCTTCATGACCTGGTATACACAAACCTTGTCTTCCCAATAAGGCTAACACATTTATTCTAATCGTGAGCTACCTCACTCTTTCGTCACATGAGTTAAGAGTTTCCTGCTTGGTCCTTATTTTCGCAGCAGAGGTACTACGTTCTCTTACACCATCTCCATTTTACTTCTCCATTACATTCGTTTCATCATAGTAACCCTTGAGACTCTCAGAAATTACCACTGAGGTTTATGGTTACACAACATCTGTGTTTATGATCTTAGTTTCGTGTCACTACGAGCTGAGTGAAACCCAAAATTCAACACCTAATGAATTGACGGTGAACAATTATGTTGCTCAAGTTTTCACCAAACGATTGACGAATGCACCCTAATGAAATCTCAAATTCTATTTTGTGTGATTCCTATGAAATTGTTAAACACCATAACATTTCTTCCCTTGGGATCCAGGTTTTAATTTTTTTTCTGAGACTTTATATTTTTCCAAGCCAACTTAAAATATATTCCTACCTACTTGTTCAACAGGCTACACCGGTCTCACAAGTACTTTGTTCACTTTCTTTCTTATTTCAAGAATAGAATTGTTGAATCAAAGCGAAAGCCACCCCTATTTAGCCTAAGTAAAAGAAGCCTTTCAACATTTATTAATAAATGTTTGATCGTAATTCAACGGGAATCCACACTAACACTTTAAGGTCTCTCTTGACCTTGAAGGAAGCGATTCGTGCCCGGGATCATCAGTTTCGTGTCGTTATTGACATCACAGAATATCCTTAAAAGAGTTGCTTTATTTCTTTTTCTTTTACACTCTTTGCACGAAAATCTTTGATTTTCCAAATTCCGTTGCTAATTATTTACAGGCTGTATTATTACTTGGTGGTTAATCATGAAGTTGTGGTCAAAAATAATCCACGTGGCAATTTAATTCAAAAGCTGCCGTTTAAAAGGATAAGACGAAAAGTTGCTGACTGGGCGGGAGTTAAAAGGATCGAAATTCAAACGACGGTAAAAGTGGGCGCGTGTGAATTTGAAACGGCCGTGCTTTTACTGACACTGGTGGACGCGTGTGCGAAATCCAAGCGTCATCATTCTGGCATTAAAGGCGCGTGTGGAAATGGAAACGGTTTTCTCTCTGAAACGGCGCTTGTTGGGCGGCGTGATCCTAGGAACCTGACACTCTCTCTCCTACGTGATCATTGCACGCCTCAACTGTCATCCATCTGTCACTCAAGAACCCGTTTCGTATTTCCATAAGGGATTTGAAACGATTTTTCTCTCTCTCTCCTATCACCCACTATAAAAAGCCCTCTACACCACCTTTTACCTGTTTACTGCCTCCAAAATTTCCAAAGCGCAAATACTCCCAAACAGTTTCCTGTTCATCATCTTCTTCATCCTGCAAAAATGGCTGAATCCTCATCTGTTCATGCTACTTCACAGATCCTCCCCATCCGCCCACAACAATGTCTGGTTATTGATCTTAACCCACTGGCGTACGACTCCTATATGTCGCCGGTCATAGAATGTTTGAAGTACTCCCAACTTGCTCCGGCACTCTCACGGATTGAATCTGTGCCAATGGTGGCCCTATCACAGGTTTACGCGACTGCTTACTACGACAAGGCCGTCGACAGGGTGTTTTTCGAGCTTGCAGAACACAAGACCTCAGTCTCTCGCCAACGTTTCTACACTATGCTGGGGTTTGCCGTTGACCCTTCAAGAGTCCATCCGGAGACGATTCCGATCGGCCATTTGTATAACATGTTTTACAACATGGGATACACAGAGGTTCTCACCTCTGTCGCTAAGTTTAAGAAGTCTTGCCTACCGCCACAGTGGAATGGCCTATTTACAGTCCTTTTCAAGGGCTTGTCGGAAAGAAGCTCAGGATCCGACGGTGTAAATCGTCTCTTGCTGTCAATACTGTACGGGGTCTACAACGGGATTAACCTGGACTATGGGTTTGTCATATGGCAACAGCTCATCCAGAGCCTCTCTTCATCATCCCGACACTCTGAGGTGTCGTTGGCCCGGTTCTGGATCTTGATTACAAGATGGGCCATGGACAAGTTTGATGTTCCCACTGCTGATGGTGCATCGATGTCTTCTGTTGGTACATTCCATACCAAGAAGATCATCGTCTCAGATGCATCGAAATTTTCTTTCATTGGCTCCATCCCGGAGACAATGTATGGCGACGTGCCATTTGACAGCAGATTGATTCGAACGATCAAGGAGTTTAGGCCCACTGGTCCGAGGGAACTGACACCGGAGATGCTCAGGTCGATTCACGATGCAGACAAACCGGTGAGCAGGGGCAAAAAGGTAGAAAAAGGGAAGCAAGCGTCCAAAGCTCCAAAGGGACCTTCTCCCAAAAAGAGGAAACAACCGAAGGCTGCACAATCCCCACAGCCGAAGAGGAGGAAGACTCAACAGAAGCGAAAGCTGGTAATTCCCTCTTCTTCCAGCGACTCTGAGGGTGAGAGTTCGGGCTCTGACGGCTCTCAAAGAGACGAATCTCCTCAACGAGGCAACACACCACCTCGTTCCCCAACACCCGAGATGGAACTTCATAATTCCCCAGTTCCTTCACCTCCACCAACTCTTCCTACTTCCATTCCGACCATAAACCCCCCTATTCCCCCAACATCTTTCCCTATACCTCCACCCATCTTTACCACTGCAACCGAAACACCACCAGTAACCGAAACCCATCCCGTAACCGAACCACCACAAACCGAAACCCATACAACCAAAACTACCCATACTCAACCACCACCCAAATTTAACCCAACACCCACTCAACCTGAACCTACCAAACCCACAACACCCCCAAATTCACCACCCCCTCCATCTCCTGAAAATGCCTCTGATGGCGAAAACCCTTACCTTGGTGGGGAACACATGAACTTTGATTCGGTCTACTATAGTCCGTTTCAAGTTCAGAGTGACGAGGAGGATGATGCTCCAGTGACGAAGAAGCATCTCAAAGAGCTTAACGAGAAGGTTGACCTACTTCTCGCCTCCTCTTCCAACCAGCAGTCCTCTCTTTCTGACGCTGCCCTTCAGAAAATTGTTGACGCCTTCTCCAGGTCTCAACATGATTCGGTGGCCTCAGCGACTGCTGCGATTAATGCCTCCACCAGAGCCTGTGAGGCTGCGACCGAAAAAGTCGATAAACTATTCTCCGACGCTTCCGTCCTGCTGAAGTCCATGCAGGAAAGCGCCGACACAATTGGTACATCCGGTTTAGACAGACCATTCTCTCCATCACCAAATGTCTGTTTAGCACCGTGAAGAAGAAGGTACCTGCTTCAGCTGCTGGCCCAAGTAACAAGTGAAGGTCTCGCTCCAAATTGACGCAAAGGGGGAGATTGTTGGGCTGAAGATTACTTTGAAGATTGCGTCTTTTGGGCTCGATAGTATAAGTTATTTTGTATTCCGGTTTGGGCCTGTCCAACCGAGAGCCTTTTATGTTTTGTATATAAGTTTACGCTTGCATGCATATTAGGTTAACGATTTAGAGATTAATGAAATAGCGATTCATCTAGAGTACAACAGGTTTCTTTAATCGTTCTTGTAACCTATCAATCCTCTACAGTTGACGTTCTTAATCGAGCTCTTCTGAGGATTTTGTTTAATCATTCGACACGTTTGATTCAATCTTGTCTTGTTCTTATTATTGCGTTCATACAGTTTTACATTTACATACTTGTTCAAGATCTAATCGATCTTCATAGATTAAAGGTTGTTTTAATCGCATCACACTCTTCGTCAGTCTATCCACGATCACCCATATGCCATCGACTCCCCTCGCTGTCCACGGTAGCTTCGTGATGAAATCCATAGTGATCTCTTCCCACTTGCACATGGGAATGGGTAGTGGATGAACCTTACCATGAGGTCGCTAGTGTTCGGCCTTGACCTTCGTACAAGTCAAGCATTGCTCCACATACCCGGCGATCTCCCGCTTCATGCAGGGCTACCGATAGGTCATCCTCAAATCCCTATACATTTTTGTCGCACCTGGGTGTATAGAAAATTTGGACTTATGCGCCTCCTCTAACAATCTCTACCTCACTCCCACTGACATCGGCACCCATACTCGGCCATACTGCGTCAACAAGCCACGACTATCCTTAACAAACAAAGGATAATGTCCCCGAATTGTTTCCAATTTCCAGTTCTCCTTCTTCACCCCCTCGACTTGAGCCTCTCAAATCATGTCTATCAAGGGTGGGCTTACCGTCACCCTCAAAAGAATATCCCTGATCGGCGACCCCGTCGCTTTGCGACTCAAGGCATCGGCCACCACATTGGCCTTCCCTGGATGGTATAGGATCTCACAGTCGTAGTCCTTTAGCACGTCCAACCATCTCGTCTGACGCATATTCAGGTTTTACTGGTCCATTAAATACTTCAGACTCTTGTGATCGGTATAAACAACGAATTTCTCCCCATATAAATAGTGCCTCCAAATCTAGAGGCCAAACACCACTGCCCCCAACTCCAGGTCATGCGTGGGGTAATTTGCCTCGTGAGATTTCAACTGCCTCGAGGCATATGTGATCACACGTCCCCTCTGCATTAGTACCGCACCCAGTCCTGAAATCGATGCATCACCGTATACTCGGAAGGATGAACCCTCGGTCTAGTAGCTCTTGAAGCTGTGCAGATAATTCATGCATCTCGGGTGGCGCCAACCGATATGGTGCCTTTGCTATCGGGGCGGCACTGGGTACCAGATCAATTCGGAACTCCACCTGCCTCTCCGGAGGCACCCCAGGTAATTCTTCGGTAAAAACGTCCTGAAAATCCCACACCACTGGTACACCATCGATATCTGTCACCGCCTCCACTCGTGTATCTGAAACATAGGCCAAAAATCCCATGCAGCCCTGCTGCAAAAATCTCCTCGCCCTCGTGGCTGAACAAAGGTTCGGGCCCTGCGTATTCCTCTCGCCGTGGATAACAAGTTCTCCCCCCCCCTTGGGGTTCGAACCTGGACTAGCTGCCGCTCACATCGATCATGGCCCCATTGGCCCCCAGCCAGTCCATCCTAATAATCACCTTCAATCCTCGCAATGGTATGGGAACCAAATCAACGCGAAACCTTTCGCCGTGCACATTTAGGACGCAATCCTGACACACCCTCAAAGCACGCACAGTGCGATCATCTTCAATCTCCACCTCAAGCGGGGTATCCAGAGTCCCCAGTGCGTCTCGGAATTTCTTGCTAAGCGCAAGAGATACAAAAGATCGGGTAGCCCCCGAATCAAATAAGACATGGGCCATCATACCATTGACCAGAAAGGTCCCTATACAAAGCATAATAAGCATACATATAGACATTTAACAAAAAAAGACAGAGGATAATGAACACATACCAGCCACAACGTCTGGTGCGGCCCGAGCCTCCTCGGTAGTCAGCTGGAATGCACGGCTCTTCACCGCTGGAGCTTCCACCTTAGGGCGGCCATCAGTAATCCTCATAGTGGCGGGCGCGGGCGCTGCCACAGATCCCCCTCCTCCTCCTCCTTGCAACCTTGGACAATTGGTCTTTTTATGGCCTGTCTGGTTGCAATGAAAACATATCAAGCCCTTCTTGGGGCAATCCATACTCAAGTGACCCTGCTGGCCACATGAGTAGCATCCCGATATCCCAGCTGTCCGACAAGTCCCACTATGAAATCTCCCGCACTTGGCGCGTCGGCCCCGGCCCTGCTGGCCCTTACTCGAAGAATCGGAGGTCTTAGGCTTCTTATCCTGGGCCCCCGCTGCCTGAACTTGCTCAGTCTTCCGCTTCGTGCGGGACTCCAACTATGTCCTCTATCAACATAGAGTGGTATCGGGTCCTCCTCAAGTCCTCATCTGCCGCATACTGAGGGATCAACAAAGCTCGCTCTCGAAACTTAGCGGTGATCTTCGCCACAGTCTCAGTAGTCTGATGTAAGTCATGAAACTCCCTCACCATCCGTTGCACCTCAATAGGTGGTGCAAACTCCTGATCGAATCGTCGTACAAACTCGGCCCACGACATTTCAGCCACACCGGCTGCTCCCAACTGACTAGTAATCTCGCCCCACCAATCTTGGGCCCTGTCCCTCAGCATACAGGAAGCAAATCCAACCTTTGCCTCCTCCAGGCAAGAAATCATGCGCTGGGCATTCTCAATGTCCGCCACCCAGTGTCTGCTCACAATGGGGTCCCTGACCCCTGAAAATTCCGGAGCTCCACATGCCTTGAACTCCCTAAACGAGGGGGTTCGAGCTCCACCCTGGCCCGCAGAAATATCGGCCCTGAATGCTCTAAGCCTCTCATCCATGATCTCCATCATACCCTCCTTGACCGACCCAAAGATGACTGGGGTAGCGTCAAGGATGCCCCTCGTAACCTCGGCCGCAATCATCTCACACAGCCTCTCATCGATACCATCAGTAGGGCCGCCTGACCCAGCCCCGGATCCCGATCCCGATCCTGATCCCAATCGTGTAACCACCATGTTGGACTGTCATTTTACAAAACATAATGAGCAGGATACCGATAACGAGTTACTTCCATACTGTTTCCTTTGGAATTCCCAGGTAGAACATGGGTTTGGGTACGGGTCCTATGCTTCCAGTAGTATGGGCCCAATACTACCTTCCACACCTACTCGTACCTTACCCCGCTGCTTTACCTGGTACTTCGAAAGCTATCCACACAAACCGTGACTCACAACCCTCACATGAATCAAACCCGGACACCCTGTGGTTGTCCTACTCATAACAGTCAAACCAATAACTACAGGTTGCTTTTAGGCATGCAAATTATACACAGAAAGGATCAATAGGCTAAATTAATCATCTTGAGGCCATCAGCTCTTAACTGTATATAATTTAAAACATACACTTAGCAATTTCATATAACATGGCTATTCAACTTGGGAAACTAGTTACTTGGCTCGGCTGATCACACGCATTGCACTCTCCTCTTTTCGTCTTAAAATCCTTTTTAAGTTTCTTTTGAAAACATTTTACCACTTCCTTAGTTTGAGTCCTGACACACCCGAGAATGTGCCCGAATCCCTCAAACCAAGGCTCTGATACAAACTTGTAACGACCCAATTTTTATCAAAAAATTTTTCATTTTTAATTACTCAAACAATTCCCATAATTCATAAATTTCCAAACCATTTGTTTTCCAATTCACAATTATTGCAATTTCATTGTACTTTTGAAAACATCAGAGAGTCCCATCACACAAAAAGAGAGGAAGAGTGCACGCCACGTCATCACACCTTGCCTTTGCCCTTCGGCTCTGAAGTACCT
Source organism: Lactuca serriola (assembly GCF_051521515.1). NCBI lineage: Eukaryota > Viridiplantae > Streptophyta > Magnoliopsida > Asterales > Asteraceae > Lactuca > Lactuca serriola. The sequence continues at coordinate 70,377,229 of NC_136416.1, read as the reverse complement.
GAAACAATCAACAACCTTTAAGTGAAATCCTTAGTGAGTTTCCCAGAGCATACCACACACACACAAACCACATATCATATATCCTGTTAGCTATAAAAGCTACACATATATCACGTAAGCCATGCATACATGAAACCTGTGAAAATGCCATGGGATACCCCACATGGTCTTCACCTAGGACTGCCATGGGCTCCCCCATATGGCCTTACATCCAATGCCAAGGGCTACCCCACATGGTCATCACCTAGGACTGCCATGGGCTACCTCACATGGTCTTACATCCAATGCCATGGGCTCCCCCCAGGGTCTTCATACATAACATGCAATCACATAACAGAACACAGAATGTCTACCACATATGTCATAATCATATAATGGGCCGGCCTTGGTGCCTTAGACCCATAGGTTTGGTGAGAAGACTCGCCTGTCACGAATGCTGAACTGACACTTTGCGACCAAATGTACCCCACGGGCTGCTCCACGCAACTGCCTAAAAAGTGTCATACAATATCCAGTCATTTCCCCAAAGTCCATCATGGTCAACTACAACCAAGGTTAAGTCAACGGTCCATGTTGACCCTAACTCGCCGAGTACAACTAGTGACTCGCCGCGTTTCCTGGAATAACTTCTACTCGCCGAGTCATCGTGGCGACTCCTCGAGTTCATACAATCTTGATTGATAATCTAAGGTCATTCGTCAAGTTCCCTTGCTTGACACTCGACACGTCTACGAACATCCAACCATTGCGAAATCTTACACGACTCGCTGAGTTGTTCCTTCAACTCGCCGAGTTCTAGGTAATCTTCATCCGACTCGCCGAGTTGTTCATCCAACTCGCCGAGTTCATGGCAATATTCATCGGGCTCGCCGAGTTCTTCATACAACTTGTCGACTCCATTCCTGCCTTCAAATGACTCGCCGAGTCACCCCCTGTGACTTGCCGAGTCCTATTAGATCTCAAGCCATACAGACCCTTTTTGAGCCATGCAAAGCTTCCAAACTATAGATCTAGGCTCCTGAGGCATGCTTTCCACGTAAAGTTGCAAACTTTACGTGCATGAAAGGCTTTAATGTAACGACCCGTCTCTGGTATGTTGTTTCCATGTTATTTATATAGAAGTTTCAAGAGGGACTCGGTGAGTCTATAACCCGACGCGTCGGGTAGAGACGGGGTTTCAAGCACGTGTAAGTCGGTGACTCGACGAGTCCATATTCGGGACTCGGCGAGTCCGCCTGCCAGGAAAAACCCTAAATCCCCGGGTTTGCTCACTATTTAAGCAATGTTATGTGCCCCAACTCGCCTCCTTCACCCACAGAGAGCTTGTGAGAAACCCTAAACCATTCCTTGTATGATTAAAGTGTTTTTGTGTGGATTCTTGAAGGATTGAAGAAGAAGAAGAAGAAAGGACCAAAAAGAGGAAGTGTAGAGCAAAGATCCAAGGCCAAAGTTAGAGTTCATTGAGGTGTGTCTCGGAATTATTCTGTTTTGTGCTTAAAATATCCATTAGAACACCTCTAAGGCTAGTTTAATGTATTTTCCAAGATTTATAGTTGTATGGATGCCTTGTTGGGTTGAGATATCCCCAGATCTATTCATTTTGGAGTTTTAGAGCCCTGATCTATTTCCTTTTTCGAAGTTGCCTTGCATGAGAACCCTAGATCTAGCCTTATTATGCCTTTTGAGCCTTTTAATCTTCATGGATGCTTATGGTCACGTAAAGATAGAATCTTTGCGTGTTAATCGAGCATAAGAAGCCCAGATCTAAAAGTTATATGCGTTGGATTCAAGCAGAATCGAGTTTTGAGTAACTGCATGCATGCGACTCGGCGAGTCGTTCTTCGGATTTGGCGAGTCGAGTCGCGAGTCCCTGATTTTTCCCCTTTTGAGTGATTCCGAGTGGGGAACAGTGAGTAGTAGAATGGACTCAGTGAGCCGGATGTCAGACTAAGTCATGGAGGGACTCGACGAGTTGTTCATACAAGTCGGCGAGTCCAAGGAAATCTTCATAGATTAAACAACAACTCGTCGAGTTGTTCATACAGCTCGGCGAGTCGGATGCAGATAGCCTGAGTTCAAGAATCGAAAGGGAACTCGTCGAGTTGATGCCATACTCGACGAGTAGCCGTGAATAGGGTTGAGAAGTGAGAGTAGGGACTCGGCGAGTTGGCGGCCCAACTCGGCGAGTCAGGTCAACTGTAAGTTGACTTGACCGGGAGAGTTGACTTTAGCCAGGGGTAAAAGAGTCATTTTGCCCTAAAGCAGTTATTAGTATTTGATTGAGTATGTTTGTGGAATTGTAGCCGGGGAGATACCAGAGCAGCAACAGATAGCTTCCAGAGCCATACACTCAGCAGCCAGTTCACGAGGTGAGTTTCCTTCCAATAGGAACGGGTCTAAGGCCACAATGCCGGCCCGTTTAGCTAGCAGTAGTTTCCGGACCTCGGTCTGATGCAGTAGTTAGTATGTTTGACGCCTTCGTGGCTCAGACAGGTTTGCGTGTTTTGTGTTCCGGGTTATGGCCCGAAGCAGTATGTAGTATGTGTTGTTGTGTTAGTTGATATGTTTATGCTATGCTATGTTCAGTCAGTTCCGGACTTCGGTCCGATGCAGTTAGTTCCGGATTTCTGTCCGATTCAGGAGGCAAGGCCTCAGTAGTTCCGGACTTCGGTCTGATGCAGAGGGCAAGACCCTGGTTAGTTCGGAACTTCGGTCTGATGCAGTTTCTGGACTTCTTTCCGATGCAGAGGGCAAGGCCCTGCATAGTTCCAGACTTCGGTCCGATGTAGTTTCCAGACTTCGGTCCGATGCAGTGGGCAAGGCCCAGTAGTTGTTATATGTTTGTATGGTATGTGGTAATTTTGGGGAGCTCACTAAGCTTCGTGCTTATAGTTTCAGTTTTGGTTTCAGGTGCTTCCGCAAGTAATGGGAAGAGCTCGGGATGATGGCATCGCACACACCACAACTTCAGTTTTTGTCCTGGGAGTTGATTCAGTTTCTTCGATATGTTTTGATACAGTTGTGACACAATTTTTCTCACAGTACTTTATTATGGTTTTGAGATACGCAACGTATGGTTTTATTATGTGATACTCAGTTTTATGATCTTTGTTATATTAATAATGAAATTTTCGGGTGGTATTTTTGGGATGTTACAAGTTGGTATCAGAGCCTTGGTTTGAGGTATCCAGATACACTCTCGGGGGTGTCTGAACTCAAACTAAGGGAAAGATAAAAAGATTTTCAAAAGGAAAATGTTTTCGAAATAAATTCATTTTTGAAAAGCACTTAGAAAGAAAAGGGTTTTGAAAACAAGATAAGGGTGTGGTGCATGCGATCAGCCGAGCTCAAGTAAGTACTCCCAAGTTACCTATACAAGTTTTTATTATGATCAATTGTTTCAGTTTTAGTAGAACAACATGCTAGAATAGGATTAAGGATCTAGGAGGATGCCTTATGTGCCTGCTTTGTGTGTTCCAGCTTTATGAGAATTGCATGTTAGCATCAAGTAGACAACAATAGGATAGCCTGTTTAGGTTATGCCTGATAGTACGAGCTTAGCATTGTATGCTAGTACAGTTTCTTGTTATGAGAATAGATTTGCTTGATTAGTTTCCTGTGTCCGAATGCTGCTTGCTTTGTGCTTTGTAGAACTCTTGGTGATGGGAGTTAGCCGTTAGGTGAATACGTCACGTCACATGTGATTAGGGTTGAATAATCTCAGAGTGTTGGATTTGGCCCTATTGCACAGCTCTTGTTTGAGTCTAACCGTTGTAGGGACGAGTCTTTTACTCGAAGTATTATCTGAGCCTCATCACATGTGATGGTATTCAGGTGATGGCTAATTAGCATTACAAGGAGGCCTTCAGCAGCTGAGGACTGGTTTGAGTGGTGTCAGAGATTTCCTAGGGCAAGCCTAGGATGAGGCTAGCAGAGATCAGTGGTAGTAAAAGTGACTTGGTGGAGTCAAGGCAACTCTTGAGGAAAGTACGGATAGATGTGGAAGGTAGTATGGGCCCGTACTACTGAAAGCAGAGGATCCGTACTCGAATCAAGGAAGGCCGAGACAAGGCCAGGAAGCTAGTATTAGTATGAATGATCCCCTGAGATATTTCAGTTTTCTGATGTTGCTATGATGTGTTTCAGAATGATGGTTTTGCGTTCGAGGCCAGCAGCCGGCAGTGGAGGTGTCGGGGAGGGATCAGGATCAGGCTCGGGGGACGAGCATATGGATGAGCAGACCAGAGAGTTTCTTTCTTCAGAGATTACTCGTATCATATTGGAGCAGACTCCTGTGATCTTCGGTTCAATCAAGGAGGGTATCCTAGAGCTGATGGATGAGAGATTGGGCACTTTCCGTGCCGAGGTGGCAACCATGATGGGGTCGCGCACACTTACGTTTAGGGAGTTCAGGGCATGTGGAGCTCCAGATTACCACGGGGTGCGGGACCCCATAGCGAGTACAAGATGGTTGGTGGATGTGGCCAACGCTTTCCGCACGAGCAGGTGTCCCGAGGGGGACAAGGTTAGATTGGCGTCCTGTCTTCTGAAGGACAGGGCACGGGATTGGTGGGAAGAGGTCGGACATACCATTGGAGATGATACAACGCTAGATGCTATGACCTGGGCTGATTTCGCTACCAGGTTCAGGGCGGAGTTTGCACCGGTTATTGAGGTGCAGCAGTTAGCCAGAGAGTTTCATGACCTCACCCAGACTATAGAGACCGTGGCGGACATCACCGCCAAATTTAGGGAGAGGCCTCTTCTCGTTCCTCAGTATGCAGCCGATGAGGAAATGAAGAAGGCTCATTATCATGAGATGTTGCGGAGCGATATCCGCCAGTTTGTGAGCCGGTCCAGCTGTAAAACGCTGGAAGACATGATTGCTAGGGCTCGGGAGAGGGAGATTGACCTTGAGATGGAGAAGAAGACGAAACCGGAGGCGGTTTCGGGTACAGGTAGTTCATGCAAAAAGCCCAAGGTTTCAGATCACAGATCCAGGAGTCAGCAGAGCCACAGTCGATGTGGCAAGTGTGGGAGATTGCATGATGGGGGTGTGTAAGGCAGGGAGTTCCGGCTGCTACATGTGCGGTCGGACTGGGCATTTGAGCAGGGATTGTACGGCCCCTGCTATCGCCATTGCAGGATCAGATCTGATTTGCTTTCAATGCAATCAGAGGGGACATAAAAAGTCCTAGTGTCCGAGTTTAGCTGCAGCAGGGAAGGTGGCTGCACCTGCCCTTGCTACTTTGAGGATTACGGATGGCCGGCAGGGCCGAGCCAAGGTGTCGATGGCGAAGAGTAGAGCTTTTCAGATGACAGCAGAGGAGGCACAAGCGACTCCTGATGTGGTGACGGGTATGTATCTTCCCTTCATCTCTATATTATTATTGATTATTGCTTATGGTCATATGTTTTGTATAGGGTCGTTCTCTGTGAACGACATTTCTGCTACAATATTATTTGATTCGGGGGCTACCCGATCGTTTGTATCGCTAGCGCTTAGCAAGAGATTTAGTAGAGCTCTAGGGGAGCTGGATTGTCCACTAGAGGTCGAGATAGTAGATGACAGGACCGTGAGGGTCGCCAGAGTGCATAGACGATGTTCTCTTCAGTTGTTCGACGAGCAGTTTCCGGTGGACTTGGTCCCTATTCCCCTGCGAGGTAATAAGGTTATAGTGGGCATGGATTGGTTGAGTCCCAATGGGGTGGTGATTGATTGCGAGCTACAGCTAGTGAGGGTTCGCACTCCCAGTGGGGGAGAGTTAGTGATTCAGGGCGAGAGGCCACAACGCGGACCAGCTTTTTGTTCAGCCGCGAGAGCGAGGCGCTATTTTCAGCAGGGTTGCGCCGGTTATGTAGCTTATGTCTTGGATGCCCAGGAGAAGGGAAAGGCGACAATTGACGATGTTCCGGTGGTGTGAGACTTCCCGGATGTATTTCCAGAGGATTTACCGGGAATACCTCCTGAGAGGTAGGTCGACTTTAGGATCGACCTAATTCCTGGTGTGGCTCCGATAGCTAAGGCACCGTACCGGCTAGCTCCCCCTGTGATGCAGGAGTTGTCTACGCAGCTGCAAGAGCTGCTAGACAAGGGTTTTATTCGGCCGAGTAGTTCGCCTTGGGGAGCGCCGATCCTGTTTGTGAAGAAGAAGGATGGGTCACACCGTATGTGTATACACTACCGGGAGTTGAATAAGGTAAAAGTGAAGAATCGTTACCCACTCCCGAGGATAGACGATTTGTTTGATTAGCTTCAGGGGGCATCTTGGTTCTCCAAGATCGATTTACGCTCCGGATATCACCAGATGCGGGTCAGAGGCGAGGATGTGCAGAAGACTGCTTTCAAGACCCGTTATGGTCGTTTCGAGTTCGTGGTGATGCCTTTTGGGCTCACTAACGCTCCAGCCGCGTTCATGGACCTCATGAATCGTGTGTGCAGGCCGATGCTGGATCGGTCTGTGATAATATTCATAGACGATATTTTGGTGTATTCCAAGACTCAGGAGCAACACGACGACCACCTGAGGGAGGTGCTAGAAGTTTTGAGGAGGGAGAGACTTTTCGTGAAGTTCTCCAAGTGCGAGTTCTGGTTGCGCGAGGTGCAGTTCCTTGGTCACCTCGTCAACCAGAAGGGTATTTTGGTAGATCCGGCCAAGATAGAGGCCGTGATGCAGTGGGAGGTCCCGAAGTCTCCATCCGAGATTCGGAGCTTCCTAGGTTTGGCAGGGTATTACAGGAGATTCATTCAGGATTTCTCCAAGATAGCAGTACCGCTCACCCGACTGACCAAGAAGTCGGTGGTGTTTCGTTGGGGGCCTGAGCAGCAGGCGGCGTTTGAGACCCTCAGGCAAAGATTGTGCGAGGTTCCGATCCTTACCTTGCCAGAGGGAGTAGAGGATTTTGTAATCTACTGTGATGCCTGAATCACAGGTATGGGAGTAGTATTGATGCAGCGAGGCCATGTGATAGCTTACGCCTCGAGACAGTTGAAGCCTCACGAGGCTAAATATCCTACCCATGATTTAGAGTCGGGGGCGGTTATGTTTGCCCTCAAGATTTGGAGACATTACCTTTATGGGGTCCGTTGTACCATCTACACGGATCACAAGAGTTTGAGGTACCTTATGGATCAGCCGAGTCTAAACAGGAGACAGAGAAGGTGGTTGGATGTGCTGAAGGATTATGATTGTGAAATACTTTACCATCCAGGGAAGGCCAACATAGTGGCCGACGCCCTAAGCCGCAAGGTGACAGCAGCCCCTATCAGAGACTTATGTCTGAGGACGACAGTGATTACTCCGTTGTTGGAACGGATCAGGAGGCTCAGGTTGAGGGCCTCAAGGAGGAGAGGCAGAAGTGTGAGAGGATAGTGGGCCGAGTAGCTTCGTTTGATTATGATAGTCGGGGATTGTTGAACCTTCATGGGAGAGTGTGGGTACCGTACGGGGGCAGAGTACGGCAGGTGTTGATGGACGAGGCTCATAAGTCTCGATTTTCTATCCACCCAGGGGCGACGAAGATGTATAGAGGTCTTCGACCCGATTACTGGTGGCCCTGCATGAAGCGGGATGTCGCCTGGTATGTAGAGAGGTGCCTGACCTGCAGGAAGGTAAAGGCAGAACACCAGAGGCCTCACGGCAAGATGCAGCCGTTAGACATTCCCGTGTGGAAATTGGAGGACATCACCATGGATTTTATCACCAAGCTTCCCAGGACCGCACGTGGGGTAGATTCGATTTGGGTAGTAGTGGATCGATTGAAGAAGAGTGCTCATTTCATACTGATCGAGGAGAACATATCGGCGGAAAAGTTAGCCGATATCTATGTGCGGGAGGTAGTGGCACGTCATGGAGTGCCGGTATCGGTGGTGTCAGACCTAGACGTCCGTTTTATTTCCAGATTCTGGAAGTGGTTTCACGACGAGATGGGTACTCGTCTCCACTTCAGCACCGCTTTCCCCCTCAGACGGACGGACAGAGCGAGAGGACGATTCAGACTTCGGTGGCAGTTGGGATACGTATCTTCCGTTAGCGGAATTTTCGTATAACAACAGTTATCATGCGAGCATTGATCGACCTCCCTTTGAGATGCTTTATGGGAGGAAGTGCAGGACCCCGATTTGTTGGGGCGAGGTCGGTCAGCGAGTCATTGGGAGCACGGAGGTGGTGCTCAAGACGACCGAGTTGATTCAACAGGTTCGTAGTAGACTGCAGACTGCGCAGAGTCGGCAGAAGAGCTATGCCGATAGGAGGCGTTCAGACTTGGAGTTCCGGGTAGGCAATATGGTCCTTCTGAAGGTCTCACCTTGGAAGGGTGTCATCGGGTTTCGGAAGAGGGGCAAGATGGGCCCCAGGTTCATTGGTCCTTTCAGGGTTTTGGCCCGAGTGGGTCGGGTTGCTTATCGGTTGGATCTTCTGGCGGAGCTTAGCCAGATCCACAACACTTTCCATGTATCTCAGTTGAGGAAGTGTTTGGTGGATGAGTCAGCAGTTGTCCCCTTGAAGATATTCAGGTTGATAGCAGCCTGAATTATATTGAGAGGCCGGTCACGATTCTGGACCGGAAGACAAAGACCTTGAGGAACAAGGTAATTCAGCTAGTGAAGGTGCAGTGGCAGCACCGGAAGGGGTCTGAGTGGACGTGGGAGGCTGAGGATGAGATGAGAGAGCACTACCCGGAGTTATTTGCAGATTCAGCCGTAGCAGACTTTGAGGACGAAGTCTGAGTCAAGTGGGGGAGAATTGTAACGACCCGTCTCTGGTATGTTGTTTCCATGTTATTTATTTAGAAGTTTCAAGAGGGACTCGGCGAGTCTATAGCCCGACTCGTCGAGTAGAGACGGGGTTTCAAGCACGTGTAAGTTGGCGACTCGACGAGTCCATATTCGGGACTCGGCGAGTCCGCCTGCCAGGAAGAAACCCTAAATCCCCGGGTTTGCTCACTATTTAAGCAATGTTATTTGCCCCAACTCGCCTCCTTCACCCACAGAGAGCTTGTGAGAAAACCTAAACCATTCCATGTATGATTAAAGTGTTTTTGTGTGGATTCTTGAAGGATTGAAGAAGAAGAAGAAGAAAGGACCAAAAAGAGGAAGTGTAGAACAAAGATCCAAGGCCAAAGTCAGAGTTCATTGAGGTGTGTCTCGGAATTATTCTGTTTTGTGCTTAAAATCTCCATTAGAACACCTCTAAGGCTAGTTTAATGTATCTTCCAAGCTTTATAGTTGTATGGATGCCTTGTTGGGTTGAGATGTCCCCAGATCTGTTCATTTAGGAGTTTTAGAGCCCTGATCTATTTCCTTTTTCGAAGTTGCCTTGCATGAGAACCCTAGATCTAGCATTATTATGCCTTTTGAGCCTTTTAATCTTCATGGATGCTTATGGGCACGTAAAGATAGAATCTTTACGTGTTAATCGAGCATAAGAAGCCCAGATCTACAAGTTATATGTGTTGGATTCAAGCAGAATCGAGTTTTTAGTAGTTGCATGCATGCGACTCGGCGAGTCGAGTCGCGAGTCCCCGATTTTTCCCCTTTTGAGTGATTCATACAACTCGGCGAGTCGAATGCAGATAGCTTGAGTTCTAGAATCGAAAGGGAACTCGTCGAGTTGATGCCATACTCGACGAGTAGCAGCGAACAGGGTTGAGAAGTGAGAGTAGGGACTCGGCGAGTTGGCGGCCCAACTCGGCAAGTCAGGTCAACTGTAAGTTGACTTGACCGGGAGAGTTGACTTTAGCTAGGGGTAAAAGAGTCATTTTACCCCAAAGCAGTTATTAGTATTTGATTGAGTATGTTTGTGGAATTGTAGCCGGGGAGATACCGGAGCAGCAGCAGATAGCTTCCAGAGCCATACACTCAGCAGCCAGTTCACGAGGTGAGTTTCCTTCCTGTAGGAACGGGTCTAAGGCCACAATGCCGGTCCATTTAACTAGCAGTAGTTTCCGGACCTCGATCCGATGCAGTAGTTAGTATGTTTGACGCCTTCGTGGCTCAGACAGGTTTGCGTGTTATGTGTTACGGGTTATGGCCCGATGCAGTATGTAGTATGTGTTGTTGTGTTAGTTGATATGTTTATGCTATGTTATGTTCAGTCAGTTCCGGACTTTGGTCCGATGCAGAGGGCAAGGCCCTGGTTAGTTCCGGACTTCGGTCCGATGCAGTTTCCGGACTTTGGTCCGATGCAGAGGGCAAAGCCCTGGTTAGTTCCGGACTTCGGTCCGATGTAGTGGGCAAGGCCCAGTAGTTGTTATATGTTTGTATGGTATGTGGTAATTTGGGGGAGCTCACTAAGCTTCGTGCTTACAGTTTCAGTTTTGGTTTCAGGTGCTTCCGCAAGTAATGGGAAGAGATCGGGATGATGGCATCGCACACACCACAACTTCAATTTTTGTCCTGGGAGTTGATTCAGTTTCTTCGATATGTTTTGAATCAGTTGTGACACAGTTTTTCTCATAGTACTTTATTATGGTTTTGAGATACGCGACGTATGGTTTTATTATGTGATACTCAGTTTTATGATCTTTGTTATATTAAAAATGAAATTTTCGGGTCGTATTTTTGGAATGTTACATTTAAGGCCCTAAAATAGCAAATCTAAGCTTGGAATGGGGTCATACACTTGAGGGAAGGTACATGCTAAGCTCAACTAATAACTTTATGCATCTCAAGGCCAAAAGGAGTTCAGATCAGAAGTTACAACTTCAGATCTTGGCTTAAACACAAAAGCCCTTTCTTAGAATCCATCGACAAGAGGGTTTTGGGTGGAAATGAGCCAAGAGACAGCTTAATACCTTAAGAAAGTGCTCCATAGAAGTGGATCTAGAATCCCCACGAGCCCTTGCTTCTTCTAGCTTGATTCCTCAAGTGATTCCTTCACCAAATCCCTCCTTCAAACTTTAAAAATCAACAAGAACACACTTACACTCGAATCAGGGTTTTAAGGCGGTATGGAGTTGTAAAGGGGAGGCCAAGGGAGGCTAATGACCCTTTAAATAGGGTGCAAGGCCCTAGAATCTAGGGTTTCATATGCCAGCATCTACTCGTCGAGTACCAAAATGGACTCGGCGAGTAGATCATTAAACCTCGTGCCCAAACCCGCTACTACTCGACGAGTAGAGAGGCCAACTCGCCGAGTAGGTTTTCCAAAAATCCAAAACCGAAATGTTAATAGTAATACCTGGGGATCAGGGTGTTACAATTGTACCGAACAACTAAGGTGTGGGGGGTCATCCCGCATAGATTTATACACAAACTCCCGCTCTCCCTCCAGGAGACTCTGATTATAACTACAGGCTACGACCATACACTCAGTGATGTCAACAGACTAGTCCCACTAGATCCCAAATATTTCCACTTGAATATGTATAACGTTATATGTATTTCGATTACAAACACTAGTTGATATATGGATGTGAAATGACAAAGCCCAACAAACATGAAAAAGGACAATTGTGGTACATTAGACGTGTAAATTGTTTCAAGGCTTGTTAGGTATGCAGAAGGACACTTAAGGCCCATTAAGTATGTAGTGAATACTGAATAGTTCAGGCCCGATTATCATGTAAATGGGCCACTAAGGCCCAATAAACATGTAAAGGATAATTAAGGCCCATTAACCATGTAATTTGGTCACTAAGGCCCAATAAATATGAAATGAATATATTGCGCGCATTATTCATGCAAACGGACCACGAAAGCCCAATAAGCATGCATAGTAAGTATTAGGACCAATATCCGTACCCTTATCGTATTTCATTTGTTTGTTATAATATGGTTTATTTAGTTACGAAAAATCTAGTGTATTGTTATAATGTTATTTCTAGTGGGATACGTTACAGTTCTATAATTTGAACTTGATTTTAATAAAATTACACTTTAAGTCCGTTAAAAACTAAATTAACATTTAGAGGCTTATTTTTACATAAATTGACATTTTTTGTCCATTTAATTAAAAATAACATTTTAGTCCATAAATTTATAAAAAAAAATTGTTATTTCGCCCCAAATGTTTAGTAATTTACGAATTTGGCCCAAAAATTCATATTTTTACATTTTCGGCCCAATTGTGCAGAAAATTACATTTTCAGCCCCTTATTTTCAAAAAATGACATTTTCGGCCCAACTTTTATAAAATTTACATTTTTGGTCCAAATCTCGATATAAGTGTCATTTTCAGCCCCTAATTTCATTTATTCTCATTTTGGCTCAAGTTTTGATTAAATAACATTTTAATCCCCAAAGATTGATATTTTTGCAATTTTGGGCCCAAGAAGCCGTGAGGCCCATATTAAGGCCCAAAATGCCAAATTTTACACTTTTGACTCTTAGGAAATTATGGTTGTTATAAAAGCTCATTTTTAAGGTAAAATACCCTTTTAGCCCCTATAAAACCGTAGATGTCACTCTTGTCCCAAAACTTTTGTTTATTTGCCAAAAATGATCCTTAAACAAGACTTTGTTTTGTTTTTCACCACTTAGGTATTTATAACACTTTTAACTTTGTAGTGTGAGGTCTAGAGTGTTTTTGTTTATGAATCTCACTTATTTTTGTTAGAGTTTATAGATCCATCAAGTTTGTCACACAAACACAACTATATTAGGAAAGTATTTGACCTGATTGTGCATAGTCCTTTTGGGTTGCCTTCACCATAGCAACTTGACAGGATGATTTATAATGAGAGAAGAAATATTATTTATATATTATGAGAATAATATAAGAAATAATGATATTGTTATTTGATTAATATAAGTCATAAATTAATTAGGAATTAATTTGGTGACTTAAATGGATTAATTAAATAAAAGGGCATAAACTGTCAATTGTATGATAGTTGTACTATAGGTTATAATTCGTTATGGATAAGGGGTGGACGGTTTTAGGGCTTTGGATAGACCTAGAATTCGTCCAAGGCTTATCATTAGGGAGATGGGATTGCTTAGGGCCTAAGTTATCCAATTAGGGTTTGAGGGTGAAACCCTAGGAGCCTCACTAGTATAAATAGACCCTTAAGGTCAACGAAATCAGCACTCATGCTTTTGAAGAAAACCTGGCCAACTTCCTCCCCTCTCCTCTCTCTCTCTCTCTAATCGTCCTCTTGCTAAGTTGGTGTTTGTAAGCCATTAGAGGAGTGACAATTATGACTCTAAGCTCCAAGGACAAGAAGATTCAAGCAAGCAACTCAAGGTATTCCTTTAGATCTGTTTTTCTTATGTTATTACCTAGATCTACTGTTCAAAAGTCTTGGATACAATGCATGTTCAATTAGAGAAACCTAGATCCGAGCATTAGGGTTTGTATGTGCACATAGGAATGTTTTTATGGCTCAAACCCATCACCTGTTACGAGTAAGAACTCCTTAGTTGACATCTACAATGATTTGATAGCTTGATCTTCAGTGAGTGATTAATTATATGTGTCTGAGAGATGGTTGGAAACAGGATCAATGATATGAAAATGGGCTTAGAATTTTGAACAATGGGCTTATAGAGTGTATCCGATGGACTAAAAGTGAGCTCGGTTAGAATGGAAGCAGGACGATCAGTTTGATATTGTATGAAGGAGTCTTCATCAAACGTAACTTGAGTGGATTCCTCAACTGATTGTATTGAAAAAAACACTATGAAGGCTTTATAAACACTGGAATATCCTAAGAATATTCCTTCATCAGCTTTGACTTCAAATTTGGAATGTTGATATCTCTGATTCAGTATGTACAGACACATCCAAAGACATGAAAGTAGGAGATATCATGTTTTCTTCCTTTCAACAGCTCATATGCATTTTTCCCAAGGCGCTTCACAATGATAGATCAGATTTGAGTGTAATAGGCTTTATAGATAGCTTCTGTCTAAAAGGATAATGGAAGACCAGCCTCTACAACCATAGTTCACCCAACTTAAATGAGAGTCCGATTTTGTCTCTCAGCAATGCCATTTTGTTGAGGAGTTATGACAATTGAAAATTTTATGAGAAATTCCTTTAGATATCCAGAAATCTTGTGAAGTGGAGTTTCTGAATTGAGTGCCATGATCACTTCGAAGGTGCTGACTATTTGATCATAAAGAACATCCCATTTCTTAATGAGAGAAATGATATCATTAGTAGCATGTATTTTCTTTCTCAAAAAGATTATCTAGGTGAATCTTGAGAATTCATTCTTAATGACAAGAATATATATACTTTTTGTAGATCTTGATTTGACTAGAAAATATCCAAACAAGTCCATATGGATTAGATGAAAAGGATTGGTGATTATAGAACAGGACTTGGGCTTGAAGGAAGACTTTGTATGCTTTCCCTTTTCACATTGAAGATAGATTATCCTTAACAAACTTCATTTTAGGTATTCCTCTTACGAGATGATTTACAGAGATCTTGGAAATCTTTTGGAAGTTCAAATGAGTGATTCTGGTGTTCCACAACCAGTTTAGATGAGATTGAGCATGAGAGAAGAAGCAATGTATAATATATTCATCAGATGAAAATATGTCCTTGACAGAACTATTAATCTGTCGATTTGTAGTGAGCACAATAACATTCTTTTGATTAATCAATTTTCCTTTGACGTGGACTTCATAGTCAGCATCAAAAAGTTGGCTAATAGAAATGAGGTTGTGTTAGAGGCCTTTGACGTGGGATACATGTTGGAATAGTGTCTAAGCCCGTAACTATATTTGGTATGTACTTGACCCGGTTGTGCATGGTCCTTTTGGGTTGCCTTCACCAAAGCAACTTGACAAGGTAATTTATGGAGAGAGGGAGAGAGAGAGAGAGAGAGGATTTTATGATTTATTAATATATTATGAGAATTATATATTAAAGGAGAAATCATATTATTTAATTAGTATTAGTCATAAATTAATTGGGAATTAATTTGGTGACTAAAGGAGATTAATTAAATAAAGGGGTATAAACTGTTAAATGTTTGATAGTTGAATATATGGGATGGGAAACCTAATGGTTCAAAGGGAGAACGAAATTATGATGGGGATCCATCAAAATTTCGTCCATAGGCCTTAATCCAGAAGGTTCCATGGGTTGCTTGGTCAATAAGCTGTCCATTAGGGTTTAGACTGAAACCCTAGCATCCAGCAGTATAAATAGGGACCCCTAGCTCCCAAATTCGAGCACTTGCTTCCAAGGAAACCCTAGAGCCGAATTTAGCATCCTCCCACCTCTCTCATATAGTTGCCTTCTTGCTAGTGGTGTTTGTAAGCCATTAGAGGAGTTACATTTGTGACAAGAGAAGGAGAAAAGAAGATCTAAGCCAATATTTGAAGAGGTAAACATCTAGATCTGATTCTATATGTTGTTTTTGTTATTTTTATGCTAGATTAGGGTTTGTAAGTCTTGGAATCAAAGCATGTTTAATAGAGAAACCTAGATCCAAGCATTAGGGTTTGTATGAGCACATAGGAATGTTTCTTATGCATAAAACCTATCAGTGGTATCAGAGCCTTGATTGGTTTCAGTTGTATGCGATGCTTAACAATTTTGTTTGCTAAAAATCAAATTTTTGGCCTCTGCCCGACTCAACTCGGCGAGTCAGTATCTGGACTCGGCGAGTTGGCCCTACTCGGCGAGTCCAGGTTCGACTCGGCGAGTTTGTGCGTCAGACAGAGGGTGTTTCGGGATTTAGCTGCTGTTTTGACTTGGATTTCATGCCTAAATCGTTTTTTGAAGTTATAATCTGAATTTTATCTTAATTAAATGATTATCCTTGCAAAAACAATAGATAATTTCAAATCTTTTTAATATTGGTTGTTTATATGATAAATATGGACTATTTAAAATTATTTGGTAATTATGTAATGACTAAAATAAGATTAGGTCAAATATAGATAATTATAAAATTAATTGTTTAATTTGAATTATTTGTCATTTGATCCCTTGTGTTTTGAAAAGTTCAAAACTTGCCCTCAAGTTTTGAAATTTGAATTTTGTGATTAAAAGTTTAATTTTGAATAATTTAAATTTCAAACCCTTAGAATTTTTCAAGTTTAAAATTCAACCCTATACTATTATATATTATTACAAGCTTTATATATATATATATATATATATATATATATATATATATATATATATATATATATATATATATATATATATATATATATATATGTATGTATGTATAACTTAAAATGCTAGTCTTACCGTTAGTAGGCCTCATTCACGAAGCCAATCTATAAGGTGGGTATAAGCTTGCTTCCTATAAAATGGCGCTTAATGGGTGTACACTCACACCTACCGCTTGCTTGACTGGTGGAGGGTCGTTAGCCGAACGGGTAGGATAGGGCAACCCTCTCCTCATTAAAAGTATCATGTTTGATATAAAGTAACTACATGTTTTACAAATTCCCAATCCTAGTTACTTTAGGGTAAAATGTGAAAATGATGCTAATCCATGGAATTACACTTCGTACCCTTGTCAAACGTTAATGGAGCGTGTGTGGTTAACCGACACATCAATTTGGGGATGACATTGGTAGCGAAGGGTGACTCAATGTTTGTCATGGATCAATGGAGCGTGTGTGGTTTACCGACACATTGATTAGGTGATAGCGACATTGAGTGCACCATGTTGATTCGAATGGTTATTCATAATTTGTCTGTGATCCTCGGTATCCCAGTCGCAAATTTGAAATGCATATCCAGATTTAAACATGCCACTGAAAAGTTCAATGAATCTCAAAGATCTAGGAGTTTTCTATACATTTAAAACCTAAATTGCCTTTTCGTTTTTCATGGTGAGAATTAGTGAATCGTCATTCACTTACCTTCAAATTATTTACTTTTAGAGTACGGTATCCCTTTCTAAGTTGTAAATAATGTTGTTGGATCCTAGCCCTAATTTCTCATTTGGGTGTTTAATTATGGATTCATTTCTAATCAAACTTTGTTCCTTTCCTTTTTCAGATGTCTGCAAACAACAACAACAACAATGCTTATGGGTCATTCTCTGTACGTCCCTAAAATGCATGTGTATCAATCAGATTCGTTTGATGGTACATAATCCCAATCAAACGGATGATCTCAGATCAAATAGAAGAGAAGGAGAAGAAGAATAATATGAATCTTCGTATGAATTGATTAGAATTAAAGCTCCAAATACAAAAGATTCACACACACAAAATGCTCTCTAGTTTCTCTCTTTTCTCATTCATCAATAATCTACTCCTCACCCTAACACCTATATTTATACTTGGAGAACATGGGCCGGATAACATGGGCCGTAAATGGGTTTACGGCCATAAACACTTTACGGCCGTAAACACCAAGTTGTTTACGGTCCAAGACACAAAAAATATATTTTTCTAGAAAACTAAAGTATAAACCATATTTTTGACCCAACAATCTCCCCCTTGGTTTATAACTTACTTTTCTTAATTGAGCCAACAAGCTCCCCCTAAAAAGTAGCTTGCTTTTCTTGTTAATCTTCAATAGGAGCATTGGCTTCAGCTTTAATCTTCGATTACTTCACGGCTTCAAGATGAACTTGATGAATCTTCAATGGATGACTTCATCTTGAGCACTTGAGGTTTTCTTCAGAATTTGGCATTAAACGCACATTGGGTGAGGAGGCTTGACGTACTGATTCTTGAAAGATAGCGCTTTCAGCTTGAAAATCTTCAGAGAGAACATCAGAGAGAAATAATCTTCTGGATCACTTTAGCAAGTACAACTATAGCAGCAGACTAATTGAGGAGGCTTCAATGCAATCTGTCACATAATCTTCAATTTTTGCTTCACCTTGCTTCTGGGGTTGAAGGATTGAATGTTGAAAGAATAATATTCATTTCTTGCTCCTTCGAATGAGAATTCTTCGATGCTCACGGACGAGGCTTTGGCTCAGAAATCTTCAACACAAACTCCATGAGTTTCATCTTCACCTAAAATCACTTTTCAAGACAAAACAAAACTAAAAGAAATTTTTATCACAAAATATTTTTGGATTTTTCATATTTTCTGAAAAAGAAATAAAACAGAAATAACACTATTTTTGGATTTTTAATATTCTGATTTTTGTTTGGTTTTTTTTTTAATAATTCTCCCCTAATATTTAAATTAGAAGAAACTATGAACAAATTTAACAAAAATAAAATGATATCTAACTTTAAGAGTGATTTGGGATCAAAGTTGTTGGACAGTCTTATTCTACTTGTCGGTACCCTTATCTTCACATCTTCGTCTGATCGATCGCCAGTATTGTGGTCCACTTAAACACGAAAAATTTGTGACGATATTTTGGACAACTTACCAATGACATGATGCATGCATATACCTAATTGTAGCTTTATTATCATGATTGGTCCTAATTCTTAAATAAATTTTTCTTAAGACCATTTAACTGACTACAACCAGGGATATTGTTGTCCACCTAAATCGAGCAGCGAGATCTACAGACAATCTGTATGTGTTCAATTTTAAGTGTACTAGAATGTGTTTCCCGCTTCCTAATATGCCCCAGACATCAAGAACTTCCAGAGTACTCCTTACACCGGGTGAGCAGACAACCATTCAGAGAGAGGATAGATTTAGAATTCTATTACTTACTGTTTCAGAGGGTTTGAGAAGTAGAAGGTTGCATATGTTGTGTACCAGGTCGGATTGGAAGTCACGCAAAGGAGACAGCATATGGCTAACAGATGAGAGGAATTTCATATATATAGTCTGCAGAGAAATAGTGTTGCATATGTTGTGTACCAGGTCGGATTGGAAATCACGCAAAGGAGACAACATATGGTTAACATACGGAAAGAAAGAAAATGATATTCTACAGACCTAATTTATCGGAATTTACCAGTCGCCCCATCCAACCAGATTTAATGATAGAATCCGCACATCAAGGAAAAGTGAATCCACAGTTCTAGATACGGGTTATTTAATGTGACCGGTAGATTCCAATATGTATCTCCCTGCTCAACCTATCTGAGCGTCGTGAAATCAGGTTAAACAGATCTAACTAGGTTGAAGTTTGTCATGTCCTTAAATTCATTAGGTTCAACTCTCCCTAGTCAAGTCCATTTAAAATCTTTCGTGCCTACCAGCGCATCGAACATAGAGCGTAGACGATTCAACTTAGGTACGTTACGCCGATTCAGATTTCCCGTTATCACTTGCTAATTTCATTTCCCAAAACATCTCCTGCAAGCACATTCCATTAACACCATATTTTTGATTTTCTGATTTTCTAATGTTTTTGGATTTTTTTTAAATTAAAATTTTCTAATTTTTGTTTTGTTTTTATTTCTCCCCCTAAATTTGTGTATAGGAGAGAAACGAAAGTAAATGCGCAAATTTAAACTATCCTAAAACAAAAATTAGTCTTTAAAGCGAATCAACTTAAGAAAAACTCAGGAGTATACAGAAGAAAACTCAAACCGTAAGTCACCGATTGAATTTGCATCCAGAAGGTCTGAGAACAGAACGCGTAATGTCATAACAGATCTGAAAATTCTGCATGTCGTTAAGCACTAACCCCATGAGTGATCTCTTCTTTTCTTACTTTCCCGCAAAGGACACATACTCCTAAACAATGTTCTGAGTCTTGTACAGTTGAGAGATGTCTCCTATCATTGCCTAGAACAGCCACTATCAACAAACAGAAATTTGATGATATGCCTCCATAGCTGCTCCGACACAGAGCGGGATCAGTTGGTCTTTGGAACCCAATCCATTTTGAAACTGGGTCGACCTTTGTCATCAACGCACGATACTCTCTCCCATGACATATCCTGCTTATCACAAACAGAAGACGATGAAATATTAGAGTCATTAGAAGATATAGGAGTTTTCACCTTTGGTACCCATCTATATTTGGGTTTAACCCATTTCTTGTTCGATCCGATGGGTGCCTCGGCACTTGATTTGCAACTTGAAGCTGGCTGCCGAGATAACTTTGACCTAACCGTTCTTGGCTTCACAGGAGCATCTCTTGGATTGGGCTTCTTGGCCGACATTCCCTTCTTGCCCTTGGGATTCAGATTCTTTGCCCTTTGGGTTGAATGCTTGCCCTTGGGAGTTGAATTCTTGGCCTTCATGGCATTCCAGTCGGCATTGTCTGAACATGACCTTGAGGGGTTTCTTTTGAAGTATCTCCCACTTGGCGCGTTTTGCCATCCGTGTGCGCTGTAGGAAACGTATGCACGATTAGGACAGTTTGTGGCAATGTGACCAGGTGTTCCACAGTGAAAACATGTCTTTTTCTTCACTGTGAAGTTGTTTATTCCTGCCCCTGGTGGCGTATCCTTGCCTTGTTACTTATTGTTCCCACATGCACACTTGCAATAGGCACTCTGTTTCACTGGAATTGGTGGCCTGTATTTCTCAACGGCAGGTTGATCATAAGCAGTTGAGTTCGCAGCAACAGATTCAGAGTTCAAGGAGATGTTGGTTTGTTCAGAAGAACTCTCCTAGTTCTCATCCTCTATTACTTTGCCTGCACAAGAAGTAGCAACATCAGTATCTTCAATATTAATAACTCCTCCTGACACAAATCCAGCTCGTTTTCCATATTGAAGATGTGCCTCCCTGTCAATTTCTTTCTGTGTCATGGGGATGGACTCGACTGTCTGACTTTGATTTTCTTTGAATTTTAATTGGGTTTCATATAAGGACTCGACTGTCTGAATTGACGCGGTATAATTTTTGAAACTAATGTCAGTTTTTCCACACTTAATTTTTAAAGCGTCAAATTCTTCAGTTACAGCAGCAAGTTGTCTCTTAATATAGTCATAATTTTCACACTTGTTGCTATACTCTTCCTGAAGTTTCCTAAAGTCCTTGGTTTTTGCTTCTAATTCAGCCTTCAGGGGTTTCAGTCCTTTCCTGAGTTGATATCCTTCATATCTAAGGTCCTCAAATTCTGTTTTAAATAAATCAATTTGTTCCCAAAGGAATTTAATCGTAGCTTCACAAGCTGGAGTACATGTAACTTCACTGGCCGGAATGTTTTCAGAACTCATTGTTTCTCTACACTTCAAAGCATCAAGTTCTTGAATTACATCAACAAGACTAAGATGATTGAGATCTTTTGTCTTCTTGATGATAGCCACGTTCATATCCCACAATTTCGGAATTGAATTTAGCAGCTTTTGTTTATCTCGGACTTAGTCAAGAAGATCCCGGCTATATTCATCTCAGTAGTGAGTGTAGTAAATCGTTGCAACTAAGTTTCGAGGGTTTCTCCAGGGATATAATCGAAAATGTTGAAATTTTGTCTTAACATATCCTAACGACTCTCTTTCATGTTTCAACTCCCTCGTAGATCTTAAAATCAATTAAAAAGCACAACTAGAAGCCAAAATCAAACTTAAAAGTCAAACCCTTTGATTATACAAGTCAACGTTAAAAGTCAAATTTAAAAAGTTAAACTCAAAAGTCAAACCTGAAAAGTCAAACTTAAAAGTCAAATTTAAAAAGTTAAACTCAAAAATCAAACTTAAAAGTCAAATTTAAAAGTTTAAACTCAAAAGTCAAACTTGAAAGTCAAACTTAAAATCAAAGATCAAACTTGGAAGTCAATGTCAAAATTTTAAATAAAAAGTCAAAAAATAAAATTTATTAATTTTAATTTAATTTATTTTTAATTATTTATTATTATTATTATTATTATTATTATTATTATTATTATTATTATTTTATTTTATTTTATTAAATTTTGGATGAAAATAGAATTTAAACTAAAAGAAATTGAATTTTGGGTTAAAAGTGTAAAAAATGCGAAAGAAGGTGCCACAGGGAGTGTTTAAGAATTAAAAGCGGGACGAGAAGAACACCCAGCAGGTTGAATCAGACGGAATAGGCACTGGCTTATGAGTCGAAGGTCACGAGTTCGATACCCTGCAGCTTCAAAATCGCGCTCTATTTTTTAAAAGTGAAGCGATGTTGCTGCTTGCTGCAACATAGCCGGCTTCCCTAGCTGCAACACGAAGAACAAACCCCCCTTATTTTTCAGAGATCTATCCAAAAACGCAAGAATATTTCAAAAATAAGTTCAAATTATGCCCCAAATCTGACAAAATTTACTGATACAACTTGGCTCTGATACCAATTGTAAGTTCCTAACAATATTGTTGGGCCGTAAACACCAAGTTGTTTACGGTTCTAGACACAAAAAATATATTTTTCTAGAAAAGTAAAGTTTAAACCATATTTTTACCCAACAATATTGTTGGGTCAAAATATGGTTTATACTTTGCTTTTCTGGGCAATTATATTTTTATGTAATATTTTATGAGCTTTCTGTCTAGTTTACGGTCAGGTGGGGTTTACGGTTGAGTTTACGGTCGTGAACCCATTTACGGCCCATGTCCACGAAGCCCATGTTCCCCTTGTATAAATATAGGTGTTAGGGTGTGAGGAACAGATTGATGAACGAGAAAAGAGAGAAACTAGAGAGCATTTTGTGTGTGTAAATCTTTTGTATTTGGGACTTTAATTCTAATCAATTCATACGAAGATTCATATTATTCTTCTTCTCCTTCTCTTCTATTTGATTTGACATCATCTGTTTGATTGGGATTCCGCACCATCAAACGGATCGGATTGATACACAGGCATTTTAGGGACTTACAATTGGTATCAGAGCCAAGTTGTATCAGTAAATTTTGTCAGATTTGGAGCATAATTTGATCTTATTTTCGAAATATTCTTGCAGTTCTTGATAGAACTCTGAAAAATAAGGGGGGTTTGTTCTTCGTGTTTTCCATAAAAAAGGGTTTTTGATCGAGTTTTGGAGCAAAAAAGGGCAAAAATCACTGTTTTTGGTCGTAACCTACGAGGGGGTGGCGGCCAGCAGCTAGGGTTTCCGAGGAGTTCACGGCCCGAGGTTTGCGGCCTCGGCTCGGAGTATACAGCTCAGCAGTTTGCGGCTTGGTCTCACACGTTTCCGGCTTCTGAGTTCTCGGCCTCGCACCTCGGCCTCGCAAGAACCAGCCTCGCTTCGCACATATAAAAAAAATCAGAACCGCATTTGGAGGTGCCGGGTTTCCAACCTGCGACCTCCTGTTCAACAATTCAACGCCTTATCCAACTCGGCTACCTGATCATTTGTTCCTTTCCTTCGAAATTTAAACTATAACCCGTCTTTCTCGCAGCAAGTTTCCCTATTTTGACACATTTCACTTAAAATTCAATTCCTTTTTAATTTTAAATTCCTTTTTCATCCAATAATAATAATAATAATAATAATAATAATAATAATAATAATAATAATAATAATAATAATAATAATAATAATAATAATAATAATAATAATAATAAAAAATAAATAAATTAAATTAAATTAATAAATAAAATTATATTTTAATTTTTGACTTTTATTTTTTAACTTTTGACCTTAAATTTTGACTTTGACTTCCAAGTTTGACCTTTGACTTTAAACTTTAACTTTTTCGTTTAACTTTTAAACTTTGAAATTTAACTTTTCGGTTTGACTTTTAATTTTGACTTTCAAGTTTGAATTTTGAGTTTAACTTTTTAAATTTGAGTTTTAAGGTTGACTTTTATAATCAAAGGGTTTGACTTTTTAGTTTGATTTTGGCTTCTAGTTGTGCTTTTTAATTGCTTTTAAGGTCAACGAGGGAAATAAAGACATGAAAGAGAGTCGCCAGGAGATGTTAAGACAAAATTTCAACATTTTCGATTATATCCCTGGAGAAACCCTCGAAACTCAGTTGCAGCGATTTATTACACTTACTACTGAGATGAATATAGTTGGGATCTTCTTGTCTAAATCTGAGATAAACAAAAAGCTATTGAATTCACTTCCAAGATCGTGGGATATGAATGTAGCTATCATCAAGAAGACAAAAGATCTCAATCATCTTAGTCTTGCTGATGTAATTGAAGAACTTGATGCTTTGTAGTGTAAAGAAACAATGAGTTCTGAAAACATTCCGATCACTGAAGTTACATGTACTCCAGCTTGTGAAGCTACGATTAAATTTCTTCGGGACAAATTGATTTATTTAAAAGAGAAGTTAAGGACCTGAGATATGAAGGATATCAACTCAGGAAAGGACAGAAACCCCTGAAGGATGAATTAGAAGCAAAAACCAAGGACTTTAGGAAACTTCAGGAAGAGTATAGCAACAAGTGTGAAAATTATGACCATATTAAGAGACAACTTGTTGCTGTAACTGAACAACTTCACACTTTAAAAATTAAGTGTGGAAAAACAGACGTTAGTTTTAAAAATTATAATGTGTCAAGTCAGACAGTCGAGTCCTAATTTGAAACCCAATTAAAATTCAAAGATAAACAAAACAAGGGTAGAGGATATGATAGTGTTCCTCCACCTTTCAATCATAACTACACATCCATCCCAATGACACATGAAGAAATTGATAGGGAGGCACATCTTCGATATGGCAAACCAGCTGGATTTGTGTCAGGAGGTATTCAGGTAGAAAATACTAATGTTTCTACTTTATGTGCAGGTAAAGTAACAGAGGATGAGAACAAGGAGAGTTCTACTGAACAAACAAATGACCCCTTGAAATCTGAATTTGTTGCTTCTAATCAACCTGCCGTTGGTAAATACAGGCCACCGTTTCAAGCTAAACAGGGTGCTTGTTGCAACTGTGCGTGTGGGAAAAGCAAGAGACAAGGAAAAGATACGCCACCAGGGGCAGAAAGAAACAACTTCATAGTGAAGAAAAAGACATGTTTTCAATGTGGAACACCTGGACACATTGCCAGAAATTGTCCAAATCACGCATATGTTCCCTACTATGCACAAGGATGGCAGAACGCGCCAAGTTGGAGATACTTCAAAAGAAATCCTTCTAGGTCACGTTCAGTCAATGTTGACTGGAACGCGCAGAAGGCAAAGAATCAAACCCACATTAGCAACTGTAGATGAAGTGATAGGACCTTTATTAATGACATCAATCATGTCATATTCCATAATTTCGAGAACATCAAAGCCTTTGATTTCAGGATAGTAAAATCATCTTCATCGAAAGGAGAAATCATGGAAGAAGCAAACGATTTAGGATTATATGAGGTAGACATGAAAAATTGAGTGTATCAAAACATGCTCTGATAACAGTTGAACGTTCGCTTGATAGGATACAAACAAGTATAAACACAAAGAAAGTTGATAGAAAAACGAAGGAATAGAAAAACAATGATTATCACAAAGATGGTTTTTAACTATGAAAAGTGTTCTCACAAAGAGAACAGTGAACAAAGCAGTTACAAAGATGAGCACAAATATGCATTAGGGTTTAGCCCTAATGCATGACTATATTTGATTACAATATACATAAATCCCTTTATTTTAGGGATGTAATTTGATCTATGTATAGTCTGATCCTAATCACCAAGATTACAGATCAAATATCTATTCTATAAATACAAAGCTATCTATACTTACAAAGTATCCAACCAACTAATATACAAAAGTATCGGACTTTATACAAAACCGTCACGCTATCATTGATACTATGTAGACGCTTGTGCTAACACTAATGCTAGTACTAGTTGACAACATGTGAAAGGTGTTTGACTGATCAGATCATAAGGTGTGCCCTTACAATAAACCCATAACATAAAATATCTTGTTATATATATTTGGAAACCAGCCTTCCCTAGTTACCCTGTAATTGATCACTTCTCAAATAAGTCCTTGGCTATTCAATCATACAAAACCCTAACAACTGGCCTTCCCCAATTACCCTAACCAAACATAACTCTAAACAGTAGCATATGATCAATAGGCATAACCCTACTTGTAACACCCCAAAATATTGATAAAAGTGTTTGATTTTTCAAGCTATCAAATCCATACATCATTTGGTCCCAAATCAAAAATAATACAATGTATCTCACATATCAAAGTATAACAAAAGTTATCAATACAGAAAGTCATAAGGAAACGTTGTGCAGTTAACCTAAAACTTTCCATTTAGAACTGGAAGTACTCGAAAATGATAAACCACAAAACCATATGCACAAAGCTTAGTGAGTTCCCCAAATACAACACACCATACAAATGGGCTTAGCCCAATCATGAAAATGGTACCAACCTAACGTACATATAAATGGGCCCAACCCAATCATACAAATGGGCCTAGCCTCTCCATGAAAATGGGCCCATCCCAACTTACATATAAATGGGCCCAACCCAATCATACAAATGGGCCCAACCGAACATACATATAAATGGGCCCATCCAACATACATGTGTAAGATTCACAAACACAACTAGCATCCTATATAGTATAGTGAGAAGACTTACCTTAATCTAAAGATAGACAAATATCACACTCGAACTGCTGATAGTGTAACTCCCCACACTAATCATATATATATAATAAGACCCTAATTAGAAATTAAGATAAAAATCCACACTCGAGGGTCTGGTTCATAGTTGTTATACTTGGGGTAAAAGATCATTTTACCCTTACAAGATTAGAACCCACTCCACTTGGCCTAATATCTGTTGTGACCAAAAGTTGACCATCTGGTGCTACACCCATCATAACACCATGCTCTATGCTTAGCCTATAGCCTTTGATGGAAAAACGGGGCATTATCAGGGTATACTCAGCATAGCCAAGATTACGCCCAACATAAATTCAATGATATTCCAACTTCAAAATAAGCTCTTAATACTCAAGGAATAAATATCCAATTCTTATATATAGAACTAATAAACATCATAAGTGGTAAACTCTCTAGCTTTACACCTTTTCATGGCTTAAAAGGGCACACGACCAAACCCTAAGTCCATAAAATATTCTAATGCTCAAGAGCTTATTCATGGAAGGATGGGAGTGACCAAACTACCGTTTTTATGACTCTACAACTCATAAACGAATGGAAATGGTACTTATAAGGTCTGGAGTAGCTCGTACTCAGTAAGAACAAGGTTATGGGACAAAAGCATAAAAATTCAGTAGCTATTTAGATCTATCATAAAAGGACATCAAGATTCAAGTTTTATACCTCATAGAGGTGGATGATAAAGTGTAAAGTCCGGATCTACAAATCTTAGAGCTCAGAATGCTTCTCTAGTGGACTCCTTCTTCAAGAATGCACACAAAAACACACTAAGGCTCCAAAACTCTAACGATATGTCTAGGATTTCGAGGTCACTAAATAAGAAGGTGGATGTTGAGCATTGGGAGGACCTCAAGGAGTTAGAGCCTTTAAATAGGACTCACAACAACTCATTTAGGGTTTAGATGTTGCGCTCACGTCTCTCGTAGATATCTCTATGCCTAGTATAGAGCATAAAACCTCTCACATGGAATATTTTGGCTACGCCCAACACGGGAGGCTATCCTACCACCAATGTAAGTCGCCCAAATTACATAAATGACAAAGTTATGCATTAAAAATCATACATGTGGATACAAGTGTTACAAATCTCCCCTACTTGAATCAGAATTTTTCCTTGAAGTTTGCTGCTAAAAAAAGCTCTGGGTAATGCACTCTCATCTCCTCCTCGGGCTCCCATGTCGACTCTGAACCTTTCCGGTGTTGCCATTTCACCTTAATCGAACCCACCACCTTGTTGCTTAAGATCTTCGTATTCCTATTAAGGATCATGATCTGTCTCTACACATTCTTCAGATGTTCATCAACCTAAATATTATCCAAGGGAACCACTGCGGAATCATCATACACACACTTCCATAACTAAGAGACATGGAACATGGTTTGGATCTGGCTGATCATGTTAAGAAAATCTAATCGGTACACAACATTGCCCACTCGGCCAATGATCCTGAAGGGTCCATTATACTGGGTCCCCAACTTTCCCTGCTTAAGCACCGGATGACACATTTCCATGGAAACACCTTCAGAAGCACATAGTCTCCAACCTAGAAATTTAGGTATGAATGTATCCGATAGGCATAACTTTTCTGGTGACTAAATGCCATCTTAATCTGATCGCACACCTACTATATCACCTCAGTGTTCTTGAGTACTACCTCAATACTCCATATAACCTGATGCCTGACCTCGCCCCAAAAAACTTGGGTTCGACACTTTCTCCCATAGATCATCTCAAAAGGAGGTTGATCGAAACTTGCATGGTATATGTTGTTGTAGGAGAACTTAGCCAATGGAAGGTAAGTATCCTAGCTCCAGCTAAAACCTAACAGAAACGCCTTGAGCATGTCGTTGAGAGTTTAGATAGTTCGCTCACTATGTTCATCCTTCTGAGGGTGATATGCGGTGTTGAAGAGGAGTTGAGTACCCAACTCCTCATGAAATATGCATATAATTGAAAGTTTAATATATATATTATATGTATAAGAATAGTCAGTTAAATCGTTAGTACGCCTCATTCACAAAACATACTATAAGGGGAGTTTTCGGAAGCAGCCTATAAAATGACCGCCATTAGGTATCCACTCTTACCCACCGGTCTCTTGTATGTTAGAGGGTCGTTAGCCAAATATATTTGATAGGACATAACCTCATTAAAAGTATAATGATATGAAGTAACTAAACTATATGCTAAAATCCCACTGTTAGTTACTTTTGGAAAATGTGAATTTGTATGCTAATCCATGAAATTGCATATTACACTTTATGAGTCGTTAGTGGAGCGTGTGTGGTTAACCGACACACTAACGGGGGACTAATAAAGAGTGTTAATGGGTGTCTTCAAAATTGTCATAGATTAATGGAGTGCGTGTAGTTAACCTGTACACTAAAACGAGATGATAAATGATCGAGAGTAACAAGCTAATTTGCATGGTTATTCACATCTCGTTTGTGATCATCGACATCCTAGTCACAAAAGTGAGAGCATAATCAAGATTAAACATGCCATTGATTAGATTCAATGAATCTCAAAAGATCTAGGAGCTTCATAAGATTGAAACTAGTAAAAGCTTACCTACCTAAAATAGATTTGAATTTGTTTATGGTATCCCTATTCAAAGTTCGAATACAAAATATGGATCCTAACCTTAATTTAAATTTATAGGTTACTACTTAAAAATTAAAATTAACTAACTGATTCAAAGTTCGAAGACAACAATGGCCTTCTTAATTCTTTTGGAAATGGTTTTGCTCTACCATCTAAAGATGATCTTCCACATGCTGACCAAGGTGAAAGTATGTTCCCCTCTTCGACCATTGCTGGATATGGACGCCATGCTTATCCAACTCTTTCTCGTCCTCCTCCAGTGACTCTCCCCATGTAACGATTCCCTCCAGTCGAAAGATACAGAACTACACACGCCATATTAGCATGTAAACATCGAGATGAAAAATCTATGATGTGCGCATGTTCTAGATATTAAATCACACATTGACAAACGTGATATAATGGGTGTCATTTTCCCAAGGGAGCAAGCCATTGATTTGGTTCTCTTTTTGCTTCCTGAGACATATAGTCAGTTCATTAAGAATTTTTATATGATCAACAATGACATGACCCTAATTGATCTGATACATATGTTGATTGTTGCTGAAGCAGAAATGCTTAAGAGCACAAGTGAAGCAAATGTATTTGAAGGATCTAATTCCGAAGTTTCCATGGACATTGACAATGGTGACAAGGCTGGTCCAGAAAATATTTCTCTTTCCAATGGAAAGGGATTGGCCAAGGTCAAACTGTTTGATCGTATGGTAAAGAGAAAGGCTAGTTATGAGATAATTCTACGTGCTAACCCTAAAGAGTCCATACGTTTCTATTACCAATTGAAGGGACATTGGTTGTGAATTGCCTAGATTACCTGAAAGATCTTAGAGATCGTAAAGTCAAGTCGTGTGACTCTACTTCAGGTACATCCATTATCTAACTCCCTTATCTTAAGGATTTCGTATTCATAGATTCTTAATACAAGATGTGTTATCACATTTTCATGGTATTGCATGATCTAAGAGAAAGAAGGAAGCTTAAGAAGAGTGAGCTTATTTTGTTCACGAGAGATGGATTTCGGTCGCATGGTTCGATGACCAAAATTTGGAGCTGCTACTTAGGAGTTATGATAATTTTATAGATTACTTAGGGAATGTCCAGAAACATAGTTTTCATTTTATGCATTGTAAGAATAAAAATCCAAATATTTCGTTTATTATCAATAAAAGTGGAATTTTGGTTTATGTAGTTGGTTTACTTTATAATTCCTTACATTGGCATTTACGAAAGTGTTGGTTACATTTATGTTATTAGCAATATTAGATGTCAATTTGATTTTTGTTAAACATCACTTAGGGTAATGTCACAATTAACTAAGTGATAAAGAATTCTCATCACCCATGTTTTAATTGGATAGAAACTTGGAGTCATGCAATTTGAATTCCATGATGC
Source organism: Lactuca serriola (assembly GCF_051521515.1). Lineage (NCBI taxonomy): Eukaryota > Viridiplantae > Streptophyta > Magnoliopsida > Asterales > Asteraceae > Lactuca > Lactuca serriola. Next base: position 70,346,935 of record NC_136416.1, on the reverse strand, counting down.
ATGAGAACCTTGATCGTTGGAATATTATGACTAATTCATTGATCACATGTTTATATGAGTCAAAGTGAAGGACAAATGATGTAGTACATGTTGATATGGACTATCTAGATCCACCACAAAGGATGATAACTCTATTTGTCATGATTTACTGATGTTTAAGTAAATATGGTTGTGTTTATAATATTAAACATAATTCGGATGCTTTGAAAAGTTTCAAAGAGTACTAGAACAAATATGAAGAATTTATTAGGCAGAAAGATAAAAGTTTCTCTAATCTAAAAGGAAAGGAGAGTAGTTTAGCAACATGTTTTACGATCATCTTAATGATTATGTAGCTATACCACAATTGATCCTCGAAGAACATCTTAGTGCAAATGTATGAATTAGAAGAGGAGTCAAATATTATTGAAATGGTTCAATCGAGAGATGAGTCATACTTTGTTTATAATCAAGTTTTTGATTCATGCACTAGTTACCACACATCGTATATTGAAACTTAACTTATACTAAGTAGGTTTTTAACACCTCATGAAATGTGGAGGAATTATGTTTTCTTACTCTAGAACTTTGGAATTGGAAGTTGTGATGTTTTTGGTTAACACAAAGGATAAACTAAGACCGATTCATGAAGTGTTTAATGTCGAGAATCCACACTAACTTTTGAACATTTGTTTTAGCTCGTCAAGGAATGTTCCTTGACAGAGAAACATATATGTCAACAAGTCAGTATGAGTCTTATTTATCTTTAAAAGTTCAAAAGTCAATCGATAATAAACTTTTCAGTTATCACTAGTGCACAACCTGAGGTTGATAACGTATCGTGTTTAGTTGACACATTCTTGTTTTTGTGCACCTTCGAGTTGAGTTTGTAATGCTTATGAGTTCTATGGTTCTCATTTGACTACCAAGGCAAAGGATGTTGGTCAGTGAAAGTACATTGATCAATATGAGTAAGTTGCGTAACAACACGGAATGCCTGGTAGGCCCTAGTGCTACCAGAGGGAAAGAAATTAAGAATAAGCGAAGCTCAGTCCATGAAAGGAAAACTAAATTTGAATTTGGTTTTCTCCAAAACCTTATCTTATAATTGTAGGTTGGAAATGATAGATTCACATTGATAGGAACATGTACACCAAAAATATAAGTGGCAAAAGGTTTCACTCTAATTCATAAGAATGATTATGAGGAAACATTTATGCTAGTAGTTTTTAAAGATCTGATAAATATCATTATGGTTAGTGGTTATGTTAACTGTGTTCCCAAATTCGTAATTGTGATAAATGGAAAGGAATTATTTGAACTTTCAAGACATATGGTTATAAGTTCTGAAAGGGTTTGAACTCACACACATATGCTATCTAATGAAGATGTATAAGCTTGAGAAGTCTAGTTGGAGTATTAATTTCTAGAAGTTTAGATAATTTCTGGGTACATGTCAAAGCTAGTGGGAGCATAAATGTTATGCTAAGTGTTGTAAGTTGGTAATACTATTTGTAGGAAACAAAGTCTACAACTTTGCGAATTGCAAAATTTGGAAATTTTTTTGCTATAGTAAGAGTTTAAGGGAGAGGGCATTCGCACTTCATTTCAAATCTAAAAGTTTAGATTGATGGGTTTAAAAGAACTTAGTCTTGGACGTATATGAATATCATGTTGAAATGGTTCAACATAGGAAATTCGATATATAGAAAATATTATAGCAATGGATTGAACAAATATTAGGTCCTTATGTAAGACATCGAGGCCCATATGCTTCGTATAAGGATCGTTTTTCTTATGCTATAATATTCAGTTGATAGAAAAAGGACTAGAACTTTGTGTGACTAAATTTATTAAACAACTGTCAGGAACATTCTGAGGTTTACCAAAGGATTGGTTACTTGTGGACAGTTGGAAGTATGGTATGGTTTGGAATAACCATATTGACATGTTTTAGATTGGGATGATTCTTTGTCAAAGTTAATGGTCATATGGAAATATGGAAATGTTTCCACAAAGGGAGTTGATGATTAAAATCTTCATGTGAATTAGAAACTTTAATGCAAGGAAGGTGTTCAAGGAATGTGCCTTGAATTTGAAACTTCATTACTTTGGAATTGTTTTTAGTAACAAAGTTCTAATGGATCATTTTGTAATATCATTGGCTAAGTCTCGGTGACTTTAACACCACAACATCATAAAAGGACAATTCATGTAAGGTTGAACTCTAACAAATTATCAATGGTGACAAGAATTTGGAATTGTGAAATGAGCATCATTGGAATAGTATCCAGTCAATCTGTTCACAAAGGAAGGACCATAGAGAGACATAGTATGCATGTTTGTAACATGGCATGACTAATGTTTAATTCAAATGTTTAGTTGATTACTCGAAACATTATACAATGAATAAAGTCTAATTAATATGGTGATTAGATAATAAGAGTTTTATTTATATTCAATAGTTTGAGACCATAGTTAATTAGGTTATTATTGTGTTTCACTTTGCATTTTTTACTTCCTGAATAATTTGATTATTTGAAATTCCACAGTCGATCGTACTTTTGGAAGTAAGTAGCGAATTAATATTTTCGTGAACTGGATTATAGATTGTCTATGAGGATTAGACCCTGTAAGGGTTGCTACAATATTCATGAGTACTTAAAAAAAGGGATTTTGAGTATTGGATAAATCTACACTCAGAGAATTACTTCATCGATTTTATCACGAGTAATTTTGAGATAATAATATCTTAGATTCTTGAAACGGAGATATATGAGTTGTTGCTTACATGTCAGTTGTGCATTGATAATATGTAAACGCATTAGTAACTTGATGTTATAAAACGTATTGTTACGCATGATTTGATGAGTAAATAGTACAAGCATATAAGTCAAATTTTATTTGTTCCTTTTGTGCTAATGGGAAAAACGATATCTTTGGGCCCCTCGATGATTAGATGTAGACATCTAAAGTGCTTGGCCAAGCCTGGAGTAAATTGATGTGTTCAATTAGCATTCTGAATTCAGTCTTCATAAATCAGAAATTGGGAAACAAAACTTAGACAATGAGATTGATTATAATCCATGTCTCATGTTTGTACGATATCCTGTAGAACGAAGGAATATTTGATCACTTATTTTAGGACACGTAACTAACTGGGTCAGAGTTCAACAACGACTTCTGGAAGCTAGAATTTGCTAATCACTGTAGAAGTTATACTAGCAATTATAGTTATTAGACATATCCAAGTGGGGAACTATTGGATTATGTGTCTAAGCCCATAACTATAATTAGTATATACTTGAATTGAAAGTAGCAGCGTCCTTTTGAGTTGCACTCAAAACTAGCAATTGAATATGATAGCTTTTAGAGAGAGATTTATTTATTAATTTATTACTTGGTTAATAAATTAAATAGAAATCAAATAAATGATTTTTTAATATATTATGAGAATAATATATTAACAAATATAGTAATTTTTAATTAAGAATTAATCAGAAATTAATTGGAATTAATTTTGGGATGAATTGGATGAATTAAAAGTACAAGGATTAAAGTGTAATTGTTCAATAGTTGAGCAAAAGGCATTCCAAAACCTTCTTAGATGGTTTGATGATTTTACGGGGGTTCTGGAAAATCTAGAGGGTCTAGAATTATCCTTGGAGGATAATTAGGAAGCCAGATAAATACCAAAAATAAGATAATGTTGTTTTATTGTCTGGGGACTTATCTAGGGTTTCTTGTTACACTATAAATTAGACTCCTAGCCTCATATTTTCAGCCATGCTATTCCGTTTAGGGTTAGGCCGAAAATTCTTCTTCTCTCCTTTCTCTCTTCAAGTTCCTAGGTACTAGGGTTAGGTGTGAACGGTTAGAGGGGCGACACTTGTGTTACTTGCTTTCAAGATAATAACAAGAAGATTTCATTGTTATTTTCTACGTTAAACAATCAAGGTATCTTTCTCCTAACCTTATTTAGTATAATTTCGAAAATATGCTAGGTATCCTAGGGATTCTTATTTGGTGTTCAAAGTTATTTGTTCGTTTAGAAAAAAAATAGATCAAGAACTAGGGTTTCATTTACACATTGGATTTTATATATTTTACATAATTCCCATAAAAAACATGTCACTATGGTCCTTCCAAACAATACCATACTTCCAACTATCCACAATCAACCAATCTTCAATAAACCTTAGAATGTTCTTAATAGTTGTTTAACAACTCTAGTCACACAAAAAATTCTAATCCTTTTCCTCTCAACGCTCAACGCATTTGGAAAAATCAGAATAAGTGAATATTACAGCATATGTAACCGATCCTATATCTGAATCATATAGGACTCGATTCATTATATGTGATATATGTTCAATCTCTTGCTATAATATTTTCATGTAAGGAATTTCCTATGTTGAACCCTTTCAAAAGGATATTTACATATGTTTATGACTATGTTCTATTAAACTATACGATCTAATCCTTTTGATTCGAAACAAAGTATGAGTGCCCTCTCCCTTAAGCCTACTATAGAGAAGCACTTCCCAAATTTTGCAATTTGCTAATTGAAAACTTTGTTCCCTATGAATAGCATTTTCAACATGTAATACTAGTATAACTATAATGCCCCCACTAGCTTTTGTTGGGTTTTGAGCATTCTAACACTCCTAAGTGTACATGCAACCCTAAATACCTTGGATCTATGTTTTCTCTATTATACATGTAAATATGAACATCCAAGGTATTATCCTAATCTAGTATACAAAACAATGAATATAACAAGATAGAATACATACCTCTTTGATGTAGAATGTCCTCAAGAAGCTTGAGTGCCTAGTGCCCCAAGTGTGACACCTCAAATGGCTCACACAACATCAATTGCTTTTGGAATAACCTTGAGAGAAATGTAGAACACTTGAAATCGGCTAGCCCTTCTCTTATTACCCATAGTGGCCGATTTTGCCAAAGAATATGATCTTATATAGTTGTTACAATTACGGTAAACCCTAATTGTCATGGCTTTCCATTTCCTTGGATCCATGGGTTCAAATACACCATGGAGTATCCATGGAGCATCATATGGGTTTTAGCCCAACTTGATAATCCATGGAGCATTAGCCCACTATACAAGTATGGATGATTTACACAATCAACCCATATATTTAATTAGTCTTCTTTTGATCACTTAATTAATTCTAGATTAATTATTGATCAATACTAATTAAATAATCTTATTAATATATTATAACTTATAATATATTAACAAACCTTAAGTGTTATTTCTCTCATTATAGTCTATCCAAATGCATGATGCCATGCAACCCAAATGGACCATGTCGGGTCGGATCAAGTCTTACCAATTATAGTTATGGACTTAGACATTAATCCAACAGTCTCCCACTTGGATAAGTATAAAACTATTATTGCGTATGACTTCAAGAACCAACTGGCAATCGTAGCTCTCAAAAGCTTCCGTCGAACTTTGACCTTGCTGATGATCTCTGACCTTTGTCAATGACTTGTCCATTAGATAAGGGAGCATATATTCCTACATTCTAGATATCATATGGACTGAGACATGGATTATAAATCATTCTCTTTGTCCATCTGTTGTTTCCCGATTTCCGATTTATGACGATTGACTGATTGAACAAATCAAATCAGTCCTGGCTTGGCCAAGCACTCACATGTGTCATCGCTAAATCATCGAGGGGCCCACAGATATCGCTTTTATCCTGAAGGTAAAAGGAATGGATAAACTTCGACTCATATGGCTTGTTCTGCTACTTGTTGAATTATACACAACGACACGTTTTATAACATCGAGTTACCAATGTGGTTTCGTGCAATCAATGTATAACCAACTCATAGTAACAACTCATATCTCTAGGTTTGAAGAATATATGATATTATCGTCTCATGATCACTCGTGATAAAATCCATGAAGTGATTCAAATGAGCGCGGGTTGAATCCAATCCTCATAACTTATGAGCACTCATGAGCGTTGTAGCACAACTTTGTCCACCAACTTGGACCTTTACAAGCCAACCCATGACAGTCTTGATTCATATCTACTTCCAACATATGACCGACTGTGGATGGTTTAAATAACTTAGTCATTCTGGAAGAATAACCTAGTTATTATGGAAGTCAAAACATGCAAAGTGAAACACAAGAATAAATGAATCTAATATGGTATCAAAACTATGAATATAATTAAAACACCTTTTATCTATCACCACACTGATTACTCATTATTCATTGTTTCGGTTTTATCAACTTTATACTTGAATTAAAAAACTAGGTATCCCATGCTCCAAGCATGTACACTATGTTTTCCTAAACAATAGCTTTGCCATACACCAAGTATGCACTCTATGTTTATCTATGATCCTTGCTTTATGAAATAAACCAATTGACCAAACTTTCAATGATTCTAATTTCACACTCTCAAATCAAAATCTTTGTTAGGCTTTAAACTTAAATGCACTACCCTCTTGCAATCAATTTGTACAAAGTCACAAAGACTTTTCAACAACCATTACAGGGTATTCCAATGAAGACCTACTCCATGGACATAAAGCCTTATGTTCAAAGTATGCATTGCTTTGAACATGCTTCTTGCACTAAGTTCTTTCTAATATTAAACAGATTGCTACTATGTATAGAGACAACTCTATATTCCCATTTTGACTACTACTTCTGAACAAGAGTTGCCTCTTTCCAGACTATGGCAATATGGCCCTTCCAAAATTCACACTATACTTCCAACTGTCCATGAGCAACCAATCTTTGGTAAACCTTAGATTGTCCTCGACAATTGCTTAATCACTTTAGTCATATCCAATTCTATACATTTTCCTCCTTAATGCCCTAAGTCATTTGGAAAATTCAGAAAGAATAAATATTATAGCACAAGTTATCAATCTTGTACCCAAAGTAAATGGGACATGATTCATGATGTTTCACATAAAGACATGGTTCTAGACCAGTCTTTTGCCATAATAATTTTTGTTTGTCATATTCTCAAAATTTTACTATGAAAAGGGATGCCGTAATCATAATCGAATTTCGAGAACGCAATATATAGAATTTTCTTAAGTTGAACGAATCCAACATGAAATTCATATATATATTCTTGACTAAAGGTGATTAAAATCTCAATATAAGCTCTTTAGAATGATTATAAAGTCAATATAAGCTTTTCAAAATTGAAATGAAAATGAAGTATAATTTTCTCTCCCTTAATTATAGCAAAACAACTTTTTCAACCCCTACAACCTCACGAATTGAAACTTTTGTTTTCTATAATTAACATTGCTAACTTGCAATACTTATCATAATTACCATGCTCCCACTAACATGATGATTATTAGCATAACACTTATGCTCCCACTAGCTTTGACATGTACTTAGAAATCAGCTATTGACTTTTTTTTTACCAAAGTTTAGATTTCTGATACTAGATTGCTTTGATAAGGCATTATCAAAATCATACACCTTATCTTAGATAGCTCACAGGTGTGTCTAAATAATTTCAGAACTATGAAAAGGGATTCTGTAATCATAGTCTTACTTGTTTAGACCTTTGCTATTTCTCATAAGTCCATGTTAGTGTGCCTACTAACAACTTTGAGAATGCAAATATTACTATCTACTTACAAATCTACTTAGTGGAAGTGTTTCCTCACCATCATTTTCATGAATCGGAGAGAAACCTTATGATACTTAGATTTCTATGGTGTATGAGTTCCTACCCATATGAATTTGTCAAAACCTTAGTCATAAGATACGGATAATGACAAATCCAAACACATATGGACTGAACTTATGCAATTTTAACTTCTTGCCACCTGGAAGTACAGGGCCTGTCATTGCTTCAAAGTTGTTATGCAACCAACTGAGAACTCTAAGAACTCAATGAAGAGCCAACTTTAACTGGAATGGGCACAGAATATGTCAACACGATAGGTTATAAACCTCAAGTCGTGTGCTAGTGAAGAACCTTAGGTTTTATTCTTGATTAGTTCTTGAGACTTTCAAGAACTTTAAGACTCCCACTGTCCTCTTGACATATAAGACTCTCTTGTCACATATTTAAGGGATAGTGCGGATTCTTTGTCAAGACAAACACTTCACATAATTGGTCTAAGTTGGTCTCTGTTTTATCCAAAACATCACAACTTACCAATTTCAAATTTACAAGAGTAGGACACTTTTACTATTTACATTTGACACGTGTTTTTAAACCTTTCTTTAAGATATGTCACTCAAGTTAAAGTCTTGGAGTATGAATCTAATACTTGTTTTGGAACGAAGTATGACTCATCTTCTTGATTACACCACTTCAACAATTCATAACTCCTCTTCTTAGCTATCAGAATGCACTTAGAGGATGAATTGTGATAAGGTCTCTTAATCATTAAGATGATCATATATCATGATAGTAAAGTACTCTCCCATCTTTTCAGATTTGAGAAACTTTTATCCTTCTGCCTATTTTGATTCTTCTCATTCATTCTGCCATACATCAAAAAAAAATTCCAATGCTTCAGAATTATACTTAGACTTATAAGTATAACCATATTTACTAAACTTTAGTAAATCATGACGAATAGTCTTATCTATTATTTGTGGTGGGCTTGATCAGTGTACAAGAATGTGTACTCGATCCCTTAGTCCTTTACTTGACTTACACATCCATGTGAACAAGTAATTAGTCTTAATTTTCCAATGCTTGAAAGTTCTCATTCATCATACTATACAACTTGCATGATTCCAAGTTTTAGTCCAATTGAAACTTGGGTGATGAGAAATTTTCTTTATTTGGTAAATTTAGACACTACCACAAATGAAAGAATCAAAACCATTTTCCATTATTGCCATCAATGGAATCATATAAACAACAATTTCTTTCACAAATGCCATTGTAAGGATACTTAAAATAAATAAAATTAAGAACTTTTCTTTTATTTTAAAACTTTGCGGAAAAACTAATCCTTACAATGCAAATGTATATGAAAACTTGTTGTTATCTATTCCTAAGCAATTTATCATAACTCCTAAGAAGTAGCTCAAGAATCGAATCTTCAAACTATGCGATAGAAATCCATCTACGCGACCAGATTCAACATATTCTTTCTTTAAGTTTCTTTACTTTTCTTTGATTCTTAAAACACCAAGATATGACCCAGTCAAATCATGTAATAAGAATCTCCAAATAGGAACTTAATAGAGTTAGACAATGGAGTTTACCTGAAATAAAGTCAACCTCATTGACTTTACCATCCTTAGGTAAGTTTGGCAGCTTCGTAACCAAAGCCCCTTCCCTTGGCAATAGAAACATATGGACCCTTAGGTAATAGTACATGGGACTATCTCAGACTTAGCCTTTCTCTTTACCATTTTGTCAACCAAGTTGACTATTGCCAATCCCTTTCCATTGGGAAGAGAATGCTTTTCTGGATTTCCTGTGTCACCATTGTCAATGTCCATAAAGTTTTGGGAAGTCGATATTCTAATCAAATTTGTTTTACTAGCCTTCCAAATCATTGTTGATTTAGCAGTACCAAGCAAATAGATAAGATCATTAAGGGTCTTGTCATTGTCTGTTTCGTAGGAGTTCCAAAGGAACTCACTATGTGACTTAGAAAGTGATTTAACCACCAACTTTCTCAAGACTTTGACACCCAACTCTCCCGGATTGTCAATATGTGACTTCATCTCCAAGATGTGATCACACCTAGACCTTGCCTTGCCAATAGGGCTTGAGTGACCTTGAACTTGTGGGTTAGGGAGAATAATTGGAGGAGGTGCAGGAGTTGAAGTTCCAAGAGATTTCGGAAGATCATAGATGTCTGAACTAGACATCTTTTCAGAGAGATTCAAGTTTAGTTGATTTAAGTCCTTAATATAACACCCAATATGAAATATTAAGGATAGGACCCAACAACCTATTTATAACTGGAAGAGGGATGCCGTAATCCAAGTTATAAAATAGTTGAAGGTAGGTAAATGATGATTTACCAATTTCCACCATGAAAAACGAAATATAATTAAGTTTTAATTGGATTTGAAACTCCTAGATCTTTTGAGATTCATTGAACTTTTCAATGGCATGTTTCAATCTCGAGTGTGCCCTTCAGGTTTTGTGACTGGGATGCCGAGGATCACAAAACAAGGTGTGAAGTAACCATGCAAATTACTTGGTACTCTTAAATGTTTATCACCCAACCAATGTGCCGGTAAACCACACACGCTCCACCGGCCTATGATTAAACTTTAAGAAACCCTTTGCCTACCTTGTTAAATCAAGCTAGTGTGACGGTAAACTACACACGCTCCACCAACCGACTTAAGCAAAGTGCCAAGTGTAATTTCATGGGTTAGCACCTTATTCACATTTTCCTAAGTAACTAAGATTGGGAATTTATAAAACGTTTAGTTACTTAGTATTTATCATTAATACTTTTAATAAAGGGAGAACTTATAGTCTTTGTCCTACCCGTTCGGCTAACGACCCTCCACCAGTCAAGGAAGCGGTGGGTGAGAGTGGACACCCATTAAACTGCCAATTTATAGGCAGAAACCTTATACCCCCCTTATAGACCGGCTTCGTGAATGAGGCCTACTAACAGTAAGACTGACTTTTACACTTATATATATATATATATATATATATATATATATATATATATATATATATATATATATATATATATATATATATATATATATATATATATATATATATTATTGACTTATAATATTATAAAGTATAAGGGTTGAATTTTAACGTTTTAAAATTCTAAGGGCTAACTTGGAATTAAATTATTCGTAAGAGAAAACTTTTCAAATTCCAAAACTTGAGGGCAAGTTTTGAAACTATTCAAAACTAATTAATTCCATAACTTATGTGTTTAAAGTAGTTTTAATTAAAAGACTCTTCAAGTTCCATAACTTGACGACAAGTTATGGAAGACTTTAAACTAATAAAAGAATGTTCCTTTTCTTTATTTTATAACTTATGGAACTAATTAAGGTTACACTTTTTTTATTTATTATTTAATGAAGAGACTCTTGAACCTCCATAACTTGAGGACATGTTATGGAGTCATAAAACCATTTAATTAGAACTAGACTCTTCATTTTGTAACCTTTGCCAACTTTTTTGAGTTTTATGATTCTTAAATGTGACTTTTCATATAACTTGAGGACAAGTTACAACAAACACACTTTGGAATCATCTCTTAGATTAAAATGGATTGAAATCAACTATTTCACACAAATTTTCTATTAATCTAAGAACAAGATAATTCAAATCATCAATCTTCAAGAAATTAGCATAAACATACAAACTAATACAAATCTTGAAATTATGACAATTATCTTAGAAATTGGATTAGCATGAACATTACCACATCAAAAACAAGTTTATAAGTTCAAAAACGTCTTAGGGTAATGTTCCTAGTCCAATTCCAGCCAAAAAGGTTGAATATATGTTGTCTGAGGCTCCAACTCGTCGAGTGCACGAACCAACTCGGCGAGTTGGATGCATTTTGCCTTGGACTCGGCGAGTCTGCTGGGCAGACAGCATCAAAACTCGATTTTTCAGCTACTTTTGCAAGTATAACAAGAAAACAAGCCTAGGCTCTGATACCACTGTTGGGTTTTGAGCATTCTAACACTCCTAAGTGTACATGCAACCCTAAATACCTTGGATCTATGTTTTCTCAATTATACATGTAAATATGAACATCCAAGGTATTATCCTAATCTAGTATACAAAACAATGAATATAACAAGATAGAATACATACCTCTTTGATGTAGAATGTCCTCAAGAAGCTTGAGTGCCTAGTGCCCCAAGTGTGACACCACAAATGGCTCACACAACATCAATTGCTTTTGGAATAACCTTGAGAGAAATGTACAACACTTGAAATTGGCTAGCCCTTCTCTTATTACCCATAGTGGCCGATTTTGCCAAAGAATATGATCTTATATAGTTGTTACAATTAGGGTAAACCCTAATTGTCATGGATTTCCATTTCCTTGGATCCATGGGTTCAAATACACCATGGAGCATCATATGGGTTTTAGCCCAACTTGATAATCCATGGAGCATTAGCCCACTATACAAGTATGGATGATTTACACAAACAACCTATATATTTAATTAGTCTTCTTTTGATCACTTAATTAATTCTAGATTAATTCTTGATCAATACTAATTAAATAATCTTATTAATATATTATAACTTATAATATATTAACAAACCTTAAGTGTTATTTCTCTCATTATAGTCTATCCAAATGCATGATGCCATGCAACCCAAATGGACCATGTCGGGTCGGGTCAAGTCTTACCAATTATAGTTATGGACTTAGACATTAATCCAACAGCTTTGACATGTACCTAGAAATCAACTTGACTTCTAGAAATCAATACTCTTGACTTTCTTACTATAGTATAGATTTCTATTACACAATGCTTCGATAAGTCCCCAACTATGCTTATACACTAATTATTGGATAACATATGTGTGTGTTCAAACCCTTTAATAATTTATAACTATAAGTCTTGAAAGTTCAAACAATTCCTTGCCATTACTAACAATTCCAAATATAAAAAGGGATACCATAATCATATTGTAAAATTGAGAATGCAATTAACGCAAGAAATATCCATACCGATCTCTATTAGATCCCTTAAAATCTAGTTGTGAAAGTTTTTCCTCATAATCATTCTCATGAATTAGAGTGAAGCTTTTGCTACCTAGATTGTATGGTGTATACGTTCCTATCCATGTGAATCTATAATTTCCAACCTACAATCATAAGACAAGGTTTAGGACAAAACCAAATTCAAAATTAGCTTTCCTTCATGGACTCAACTTTGCTATTCTATATTTCCTTCCCTCTGGTAGCACAAGGGCCTACCAGTGCTTCCGTGTTGTTAGCAACTCACCCATATTAACCAATGTACTTTTACTGACCAACGTGCTCTACTTTTGAAGTGAAATGAAAAAATAGAGCTCATAAGCATTGCCAACACAACTAGAAGTGCATAGAAATAAGAATGTATTAACCAAACACGATAGGTTATTAGCCTTAGTTCGTGTGCCAGTGATAACTAAAAGGTTTATTGTCAGTTCATTCTTGAAACTCTCAAGATCAATACGACTCCCTATGACTTCTTGACATATGATTTTGTTGTCAGTTGATTCTTGAAACCCTCAAGATCAATATGAATCCCACTGACTTATTGACATATGAGTTTTCTCTCAAGGAACATTCATGTGGATTCCCGACAAGAAAACACTTCATAGAATAGGTCTCAGTTTATCCTTTGTTTTCTTGATTAATGAAAACATCACAATTCCAATTCTATATGTGCTAGACTAAGAAAACATTTTACTCCACATATTTTGAGGTGTTATAAACCTTCTTAGTTTAAAATAAGTTTCTATATACGATTTATAGTAACTAGATCATGGCTCTAAAACATGATTGGAAACAAAGTAAGAGTCATCCCTTGATTGACCCATTTCAACAATATCTAATTCCTCTTCTTAATCATTGTACTAAGATGTTCTCCGAGGATCAATTGTGATATAGTTCCACAATCATTAAGATGATCATAAAACATGATACTAAAGTACTCTCCTTTCCTTTCATATTGGAGAAACTTTTATCATTCAACCTAGTAGATTATGCTATTTGTTCTGCTATTCTTTCAAAACCTTTTCAAAAGTAGTAGAATTTTGTTTAATCTTATAAAAAAACATATTTAATGAAACAACATAAAATCATGACGAATAGAGTTATCGTACTTTGTGGTGGATCTGAAGAGTCCATATCAATATGTACTAGATCCATTAGTCCTTCACTTGACTCACATAAACATGTGATCAATGAATTAGTCATAATTTTCGAACAAGATTCTCATATACTATACAATGCGAATTGTACATAACCAAGTTTCTATCCATTTGGTGATGAGATTTCTTTTCACTTGGTCAATTATGACAATACTACAAGCGATATCAAAAGAATCAAATCCATAATTAATATTGTTAATATTAGAAATATAACCAACACTTTCATAAATGACATTCCAAGGAAATATAAATAAGGTAACCAGATAAATGCAAATTTCACTTTTACTGAAAATAAATAAAAAAATCGCAACATTTCCTTACAATGCATAAAATGAAAAAGTATGTTTCTAAACATCTCCTAAGAGTAATATCAATCTTTTAAATTGTCCCAACTCCTTAGTAGTAGCTCCAAACGCTGAAATTCAAACCATGTCACTAAAGTCCATTCCTCATGATCAGAATTAACTCACCTTGCTCAAGCTTCCTTCTTTCTCTTAGCTCCTTTAATTCTATCAAAATGTGATCATCACATCATGTATTAAGAGTCTATGAATAGGAACACATAAAACAATGGAGTCAGATAATTGATGGACCTGAAGTAGAGTTGCACGACTTGGGCAGCTTTGTTTCCAATGTCCCTTCAATTAGTAATTAAAACAAATGGTCTCATTGGGTTCAACACATGTAATGTCCTAGAAATAACCATTTCTCTTTACCATATTGGTCTTGGAAGACCCATTTCCATTGATCTTGGAAGATCCCTTTCCATTGGGAAGATAAATTTTTTTCTGGACCACCATTGTCACCTTTTTCAATGTCCATGGAAACATTGGAAATAAACTCAATAAGCATCTATGTTTCAGATATGCTCTTAAGCATTTCTACTTTAGCAACAATCAATTAGGGCCACATCAATATTCCCATATAAAATTTCCCAATGAACTGATCATATGACTTTGGAAGCGAAAGAAATACCAAAAAAAATAGCTTGCTTCCTTGTGAAAACGACACCCATTATAACGAACTTGTCAATGTACTATTTCTTTTTTCAGAACATGTGCACACACAAAGTTTCCATTTTGATATTTACATGCCAATAGGGATTGAGTAATCTTATATCTTTCAACTTTAGGAAAATGCGACATTGGGAGAGTCACAGGAAGAGGAGGTGGAAGAAAGATGATGTCTATTTACATAATTTCCTAAAGAAGGGGAAAATTTTCACATTGACTTTAAATTGGAAGACCATCTCTAAAAGATCGAGGAAAACTATTTCCTTAACAATGAGGAAGATCATTTCTCTCTTCATAAGATATTTTAAGAATAGGAGAAAAAGAGAATTCAAGTGAGTTGATGTTAATCCTTAATTACTAACCCACAAATTTAAATTAAGGTTAAGACCCATATTTTTTATTCGAACTTTGAAGAGGGATGTAGTAATCAAATACGAATCTATCTTAGGTAGGTGAGGCTTGTACCAATTCCAATCTTATGAAACTGCTAGATCTTTTGAGATTAATTGATTCTTATCAATGACATGTTTACTCTTGGATTATGCTCTCACTTTTGTGACTGAGATGCCAATGATCACAAACGAGATGTGAATAACCATGCAAACCTACTTGACACCCTTGATGTCATTTACCATCTCACATCGTTATGCCGGTTAACCACACACGCTCCATCAAAAATGTTAATTTTCAAGATGTCCATAATATCTCTTTATTGTCCCTATTAGTGTGTCGGTTAACCACACATGCTCCACTAACGACATATAAAGCATGATTTGCGTTTTTCATGGATTAGCATACTTTTCACATTTTTCCTAAAGTAACTAAGAGTGGGATTTTAAAAATGGTTTAGTTACTTTATATTATTATACTTATTAATGAAATTATGTCCTATCAAATTTGTTCGGCTAACCACCATCCACCACATAAGAGAGCGGTGGGTGAGAGTGGGCACCTATTCAATGGCCATTTTATAGGCTGCTTCCTTATACCATCTTTATAGCAAGGTTTCGTAAATGAGGCGTACTAGCGAACTGACTGACTTTCCTTACACATATAATATATAAAACCTTATATATATATATATATATATATATATATATATATATATATATATATATATATATATATATGTATATATATATATATATATATATATATATATATATATATATATATATCATGGTTGTAAAGATCGCTCGACGTTAGTTAGTCGGTGGACTGGGGTTAAGGGATTAATCGGTTAGGCTTAGATTAATCGGGGGATTAATCGGAGACCATTAATTGCTAATTTGTTAGATTTAAAAAAATTAAATATGACTAATATTATACAAAAGTTCATAAATTCCACTAATATCATAACAAAGTAGGTTAATATGATAAATACAACACTAATCATACATCAAATAGTTTTTATTGAGATATAAATTCTTCAAAGTGTAAAAATTTCATCAGGTGCTACTATTTCAGTCAATGTGAATGCATGGATTAATCGTTAGGCGCTCTCTAATCGGTCGAGTAGCGCCTAGGGATTAATTAGAGATTAATCGGAACCTAATCGGGATTTTTACAACACTGATATATATATATATATATATATATATATATATATATATATATATATATATATATATATATATATATATATATATATATATATATATATATATATATATAAGGTGTATTTTAAAGCCTTTTTAAAATACTAGGTTTAAACTTAAATTTTCGAAATTAATAAAAATATTAATTTAATCTATAAGTAAACCAATTAAGATTTAATCTTTATCTTTTAATTAATAATTAATTAGGTTAATTTAAATCTCATGTTGACTAAATAATTATTAGTATTAACTATTAATCAAATAATTTAAATTTAATCATAATCCAATCCCTACTAACTTGCGATATTTGTAATCGAAAATAAAGGAGGAGGCTAGGGTTTCTAAAACTCTTGAAAAAATCGAAAAACATAAGGGTGGAGGCTAAGGGTTCCAAGAACCCTGGGGATTTTTGAAAATTGCCTCCATAGGGTTTAGTTTCTGTAAACCCTAATTTTGATCTGTTCAACTTTTTGTAAGATCAATGATAAAAATGGCTCTGTTATCACTGATGAGTTTTATATGTTACAAAAAAATCTATATTTAGCAGAAAAATATAAAACCTAAGTTCACATGCACCCTAAAGGATCTATGTTCTCATTATGATTTTAGAACATCTATTGAACATCAAGAGCCCTAAAAGTACATTGCTATTTTTGAAATTACTAAATGGTTATTAGAAAATGCATACCTTATTTTATTATATAAAATAAACTAGTAATCCTTCCTTGTTGGTCTTAAGAAAGCAAGCACTAGAATTCTCGTGCCTCTAATGGCTCACACGTAAACCCTAGCGAATTGGAGGCTAAAGATGGGAGATGAGAAAGAAGGGAATTCTTGAATTTCTCTTTGGAATGAGGTGAATTTCGAAATTCATAACCCAAGGGGATTTATATAGGTGATAGGGAGGCTAAGGATAAGACAATTTTCCTTAGATAAGCCCTTATCCTTTTTCATGCTCCCTATGACATTCCAAGCTTCCTTAAAGCCCAAAAATACCTTTAGAAACCCTATAGTCATCTAGAATTTCATCTCCCCCCTCCTAGAGAGGTTCAATAATTGGTTAGTATTAAACTTTTAAACACTATCACCTTTTGTCCTTCCACTTTTAATTAATGTAATTAATTCTAGTTAATTTTTTATTAATATTTAATTAGAGAATACTATTTCTAATTAATATATAATTCTCATAATATATTAATAAATTCTTTATTTTTATTTATAAATAATTTATTAATCATATAATAAATTAATAAATCAATATCTCTCTCCAAAAAAACATTCCAGTCAATTACTAGGTTTGAGGGCAACCTAAGAGGACTTTGCTAATAAATCAAGACTATACTAATTTACTTATTGGATTAGACACCTAATCCAACACCGCCAACTGTTGAAAAGAAAATCTAGAATGTGCCAACCACTTCTCTTAGAACAAAGAATAACACTCTGTAATAGATGGTCCCTACGACCACATCCCATGCTTCTAGAACAAAAGGAAGACCTTCTAATTCCTGAATCAATTGTCAACAAACCTTTGGAAGTCCCACCAAGATGGCAAAAAAATTAGGCATGGTTTTTGGCCGCTCGAGTGATCTAAATGGTTTTGCTCATGATGAAACTGAGGTTCACGGAGTGTAAGGTGAAGGTCCCTTTCTTTGAGAGCCGGAAAAACACTTTCATGGTAACAGGAGTGATACAAGATAACAAAGTGATCCAATTTTGGGGACGAGTGAAGATAAACCCTGGTGATGATTTTCTTTTCATTTGTCATATTTCAATTTATTCTAATGATGAAATGGATGAGAGAATGAAGAATACGAAGATGGCCATCAAGAACCTATTATAATGCTCAAAGCTAATACTAATGATGTAACTAAAGATACCAAAATATTTGTAGGTGTGGTGACCTCTAAGAAAATGAAAGATGCCAAGATACAAGCAGACGAAGAGCAATTAAGAAACATAGATGGTGGTTCTCGACTTTATGCTCTTAAGAAAACATCTACATCAGTAGTAACAAAGAAATATGAAAGATTGGAGAGAAGTGTTTATTTATGATTTGAAGGCATAGCTGGACAAGAAACCTAAGAAATGTCTACTAGCTAAGGAATTGGAGATAAGAATAATAGAATAAGAGGAGGCCATGACAAATGAAATGGATAAGTTTGAAGAAGAAGGAAAATTAAAGAAACCTGAGGAAGAGAAGCTAGCATTGCTTACTCAAGTGGAAGATAAGCGTAAGTCCCTAATTTGCCTGTGTATCAATCAGATATGTTTGATGGTGCGGAATCCCAATCAAACGGATGATGTCAGATCAAATAGAAGAGAAGGAGAAGAAGAATAATATGAATCTCAATGTATTGATAAATAGAATGATGATCCGGATACAAGAGATTCACACACACTAACACATTATGCTTCTCTCTCTCTAGGCCGTACACTCCTTTTCTGTTTATCAATCCCTACTCCTCACCCCTTACACCTATATTTATACATAAGAAACATGGGCTTGGTGAACATGGGTCGTGAATGGGTTTACGACCGTAAACCTGTTCACGGCCGTAAACACGTATAAAGCCGTAAACACTAAGTTGTTTACAGTCCAAGACACAAAAATACATTTTTCTAGAAAAGTAAAGTATAAACCATATTTTTGACCCAACAATCTCCCCCTTGGTTTATAACTTTCTTTTCTTAATTGACTCAACAAGCTCCCCCTAAAAAGTAGCTAGCTTTTATTGCTAATCTTTAGTTGGAGATTGGCTTTAGCGTTTATCTTTGATGAATTCACAGCTTCAAGATAAACTTGATGAATCTTCAATAAATGACTTCATCTTGAGCAATTGGGCTTTTCTTCAGAATTCAACATTTAATTCACATTGGGTGAGGATGTTTGATGTAGAGATTCTTGAAAGATAGTGCTTTCAGCTTGAGAATCTCCAGAGAGAACATCAGAGAAAACAAATCTTCTGGATCACTTCAATAGGTCGAAGATAGCAGCAGACTGATTGAGGAGGCTTCAATGCAATCCGTCACATAATCTTCAATTTTAGCTTCACCTTGCTTCTGGGGTTGAAAGATTGAATTTGAAAGAATAATCTTCATTTCTTGCTCCTTCAAATGAGAATTCTTCGATGCTTACGGATGAAGCCTTGGCTCAGAAACCTTCGACACAACAAATGGAGTTTTTAAAAGAAGAAATCGCACCTTAGTTGAAGCCGCTCAGTTGATGTTGAATTTCGTAAATCTTCATCCATATCTTTGGTCTGAAGCGGTCTCAACAACTTGCTTTACTTAAAATCGGAGTATTATCAAGCATCGTCTCAACAAGACTCCATATGAAGCAATGAATGGTTGCAAGACGAGTATATCATTCATACACATCTTTGGATGCATATGTTTCATCAAAAACAATCATGATCAACTCACCAAGTTTCAACGAATGTCTGATGAAGCTATCTTTTTGGGATACTCAGCTAAATCAAAAGCTTACTGGGTTCTTAATCATCGTACTGGTGTAACTGAAGAAATCTTTGATATCACTTTTGTTGATAACTTTGTTTGCAACTCAAAACCAACTTATATTACGTCGCACATCCTGCAGTCCAATGCTCCACCTCATGGTTATCGTAATCCTAAAGTTATCTATGAAGTCCATTTCGAAAGCTTGTTCAGACCAATAGAAAAAGCTCTTGATTCAGAATCTCGATCTAGACTGTCTTCAACTCCCACTCCTGTTTCTCAAAACATCTTTGGTCCGACCCCCACATTTCCTCCATTTTATTTTGAAGTATTTCCATCTCGAGTTGAGGGGGATATTACCTCTACTTTTGTGCCTTAAGGGCAAGAAAGCAATCAATCCCCTTAATCAAATATTGATGGATTCCAAGATGCAGCAGATCAATTTGCTAAAATTAATCCCATTTCAAATAACATTGAAGACGATGTAGTGGTGTTGATTATGATGGCATGTGCGGAATTAGCAAAGATCTAGTGAATCATCATGTAAAATCAAGAACACATGGAGTAAATAAATCTGTGTAAGCTCATATTAGATCTAGAAAGAATATATAAATGGGTCTTGTACAAATTCTCTCTCTAGTCTAACACTCCAAAATGGTTCCTTTACATAATGGGAGTCACTCACTTCCTATTTATAGGAAAGACTCAACCCATTTACACATACTAGAGGGTAAGCCTAAAACACTACTTCCAAGAGTGACTTTGCACCCTAGCACTCTCCCCCTTAAAGTTAGGATTGGATGTCCCGGCTTCAGTCTCCAACGAGCTAGCGCGATCAGGACCAAACTCCCCCTCAATGTAACACCGGTCTTCAAATCCGCAAATGAATATCCAAAAAACCTGCTTCGAATACGCGTCATTCTCCCCCTTTTTATAATCAAAAAATGATTATAAAACCCATTAAGGGTGAGAAACGCCCGATGAATGAACTTCACAATACTCCCCCTTGATGTGTACCAAAAATGAAACACCAAAAATCTTGCACGGAAAAACAATTACGAAAAAGCCTCAAAAAAATTCCAATTTGTGAAATTTTTTGACTTTTTGGGTGAAAGTTGCAATATTTTCCAAAAACCAGGTAAAAAACGTAATTTTCTGAATTCTGCAAGGACCCGTTGCACCAAAGACAGCCAAATATACAAAACTCTACACCATTTGCGAAATTAGGCATAAAGCGTAAATTCGCACAAACTGCTGGGGCCAGAAATGAAAAATCTGCATTCTTCACAATTTTTGCTCAATATTCGAAACTGGACTATTTCTACCACTTATTAGAAACTTCAGGGACCCAAATCGTAAATAGTTGTTTTCTTCCCCAATTTACTTTGTTAGCAAACACGAATAGTGAAGTTGACCAACGAAAGTCAAAATTAACTTCGACTTCAACTCTTGTAAATCGAGACTCCCATGCTTCGATGCTCAACAACAATCTTAAAATAATCGTCGACTCTCGATTCCACGTCACCAATCCAAAACAGATTCGACACTCAAGGCTATCAATCGTAAAGCAAGCATCTTTGATTTCTTCCTAATCGACTTCAAAATCAGTCGATTCCAATAATATCCAAAATCAAATCAACCATTAAATATCAACTCCAAAATTCCACAGTCAAGGTTGTTTGACCTCCAAACTAACCGACGAAATCAACAATCATCGATATCACAGTGACTATACCCAATCGATCTGAAAAACATCAATGATTTCTTCATCCTCTTGGCATCAATTATTCACAATACAAGCTTTCGATTTCCAATTCCATCAATAGACCTCCGACAATCGACACCCATATCGATTTCGAACAATCAACAATCAAAAATCGATATTAAAACATTGAACCCAAGAACCACATAATGATGATCCAACTCAGTGAAGTGAAGCGTGCGTACAAGTTGAACCAAGAACAACAATTTTGACTTTTTGTTTTGACTTTCAATTCATCTTCAAGAACAAAATGGATCAGCCAACGAACCAACATTAAACAAGTAGAATCGATATCTTCAGTCAAATCGATTTTGACTATCAACAAATCAGATTGCGATGCTTATGACCTTCAACCAGAATCGACATCAAAACTCATCAATAAAAATGAAACCAAAAACATCCGTCAAAATAAGCTTGATGATAACTCAGTTTCTACACAAATCATCAATACAATCTAACTCGATTTTGTTTCCAGATTTGTTATCGTCACGAACTCAATCAAAGAATACCATCGACATTGAGTTTAATCTGTATAACTTTGACTTTCTATGATGCGAATGATACTCAGACTCAACGAATAATGAAAGATCAAAAAGAATTTTGGGCTGAACTATTTTGGACTAAATATCAAACAGTAACAAGATGGACTTCGAATTTTGGATCAGTGAATAGAATTCATATTTATTGATTGGGTTAAAGAAATAATATCGACGGGCTCAAATGTGGTCATGAATAGTAAACGATTTTGTATTTTATCTTAAACAAAAATAAATGGATCGACTATGGGGTTGAAACGGATTAGATCCAATGAGGCAAATCAATCAAAAATGAAAAACGCAAAATACGAATCGAAATCATGGATGTTTTGGAATCCATTTGAGAATTTGTGATACCTTTTTGATGAATCGAGTTCCATTTTCAACGAACGAATCAAATTTAGAAGATCTTGCTTCTTTTGTTGGAATGAGAAAATCTCCAATTTGAACATTGTACCACCCATTATGCGAGATGTACAACTCGTTCTTCATGTTCTTTAACGATCCAAAAACATCTTCAAAAGAACCACCAACACTATTGGGTTTTGACTTCAAACTCAATGCAACATTTGGAGATTGTTGCTTCGGAACCCAAATTTGCTTCACGGATTTCGGATTCACAACATTTGACGATTTTTGTGAGTAAATCCGCATGTTTTTGTGATTGATCTTCTTCTTCTTTTTCTTTCTCTTCTTTTTGCGTCTTGAAGATTTGACTCCATGAACAAACCCACTTTCCACAACTTCAACTTTGTGAGTTTGAATCAAATCTTTTGGAGTTTGATACTTTTGATTTTCATGGATCACCAGCTTCCGATAAGGAATCATTCCTTCAAACGAATCACAAGAACACAAAATATCATTGGGTTGAACTCCAATTGAGCAAAAAACTTTTTCATCTTGAGAATTAACTTGAACTCCTTTTTCTTGATCATCATCAAGAACACCTTCCCGAGCTTCACGACAATTTTCATAATATTCAACTTTATTGCTTCCATATTTGCATTCAGCACGAGGAATTCCTTTTATGACTTCTCCTTCTTTTCTATTTCTTCGTCTCTTTTGATATGTTGTAACCAAACGATCAAACAAATGTTTGGTTTGAAAAATTAGACAACTAATTAATTCTCCAACATCATTCTTTTCTCCATTTACAACAATATCACATTCACTTTTCAATCCAACAGTCAAGCTATAAAGAAGATATTCAAATGAGCATTCACTTTTAACATCTTTACTATGTATCATCCATTTCTCCATAATTGCTTCTTTTCTTTCGAATCAAACGATAAGAACTTGGGTTTTCTAGAGAGAGAAAGTGAAAATCAAGAAGATCTATAGAGAGAGAAATTGAATATGAACCAAATTCTAGTGAGAGAAAGTGGTACAAACAAGTACTCTAGAGAGAGAAAATCGAATTATGGATCAAATCAAGGAAAAATTCGATTTCTAGAACACAAAACACTCTCAAAACACGAAGATTAATAAGAACATGAAGAACAACCAAATCAAGATTGCCATCAAGGATCAATTCTTGATTGAATCAAGAACACCCTCTCTGATACCAATTGTAGTGGTGTTGATTATGATGGCATGTGCGGAATTAGAAAAGATCTAGTGAATCATCATGTAAAATCAAGAAAACATGGAGTAAATAAATCTTTGTAAGCTCATATTAGATCTAGAAAGAATATACAAATGGGTCTTGTACAAATTCTCTCTCTAGTCTAACACTCCAAAATGGTTCCTTTACATAATGGGAGTCACTCACTTCCTATTTATAGGAAAGACTCAACCCATTTACACATACAAGAGGGTAAGCCTAAAACACTACATCCAAGAGTGACTTGCACCCTAACAGACGATGTCCACTTCTTTGAATTTCCAAATTAAGACGATGCCGATATATCCGGTTCAGAAGTTTAGGGAGAGCATCATCCTCAAATTGAAATCATATAGGAGGAGAAACACAACCCCATTGTTGATATCGGGTCATTTGTTGCTTAGGAACTTCTGAGATTGCATATCTCGACTAAGGACCATCCTCTATATCAAGTTGTTGAAATCTTAATGTTGGTGTTGAAACTCGCTCTACTACTAACATTCAAAATGAGTGTCACTTCTTGGAATTCATATCAATGGTTAAACCTAAATCCATCAAAGAATCTCTAAAACATTCATATTGGATTACATCAATGCAAGAAGAATTATAAGAATTCGATGAAAATCAAGTGTGCACTCTCGTCCCTCCTCCTCGGGATCATCCTTTAATTGGAACTCGATGAGTTTAATAAAGAAAACTTGACGATGCAGGAGTTATCATTCATAACAACAGGAGATTGGTGGCTACATGATTTACTCAAATTGAGGGTCTTGATTATGATGAGACATTTGCTCCTATTTCTCGTATTGAAGCTATCCGAATCTTTCATGCTTATGCTGCTCATAAGGCCTTCAAATTTTATCAAAGAGTGCATTACTCAATGTGAACTTCATAGTGAATTCTATCTCCAACAACCTCTTGGGTTTGTAAATCTAGCCTATCCGAATTATTGTTACAAACATCAGAAAGTTATGTATGGCCTCAAGCAAGCTTCACGTGCATGGTACGACACTCTCACTTTTTTTCTCGAGCATTCAGGTTTTCAAAGAGGAATTCTCGATTTAACATTGTTCTGAGGATCAAATAGGAAGCATCTCATGTTAGTGATAATATATGTCAATGAAAACTGTAGAGACCCACTTTTATAACAAACGGTGAATGCGGAAGTAAGATATCTCGAGATTAATCGTGTTTTTGTAAGTATGAACACAAAGAACATATTATGAGTTCATGAACAAAGACTAAGAACAAAGAGGGAATAATAATAATATTGCATGAAGAAGATGGTGGGAGAGAAACTCTCCTTGGGTGGCAGAACCCACCAACTTTCTCTCTCTAGATTACATTGTGAGAAGTAAAGTAATCTCTAAGAAAAGTAAAGTAATCTCTATGAAAAGTAAAGTGATCTAGCTAAAAGAATAAATTACCAACTCTCCCTTTATATAGGAGGGAAAGTATTTACACCATAAATACAATAAAGGAAAAATACAACCTAATAAATACTCATTATTTATGGAGCATTTACATGCACCAACATTCTCTCCCTAAATGCTTACAAATGATGAGAGATACAATAAGTGATACAAGGCTATAATACGGTAATCCAACTAGCAAGTGTGGTAATAAAATGAAATCAAGTGCTGAAATGTCTCTGAAATTCTAAAGTGTCTGTGAAGTCTGAAACTGGCCATGAATCTCTGAAATGGAGGTCTTCAGCTTCAAAGCACAACCAATGAAGCAGAAAAGATAAGATCCAAATCTTCAAACCAGTCATAATCACCCGAAGAAGGAGGTCACCATCAGCAAGTAGAAGATCCAATAAAAGAAACACTTCGGCTTCAAAAGTCTGAAAAACATCTCGAGTTCTCGAATCATAATACACCGAAATTCTTCAAAGAATAACCTACTAAAAATGTGAAGCATCCATAAAATGTAGTCCGGATAAAGATAATGTGAGTCCAAAAACATCATCCAGCAATGCCAAAAAAATTAATCCAAGGATCAAAAATAAGTGTGACGTCACATCGCCAAAATAATATTCGTCTTTAATATATCACAAATCCAAACTCGTGAAACCATAAGAACTAAACCAGATGCGAACACAAAATCATCCTGTGGTAGAGTCCGAATAATAAATAATCTGAATCAGAAAACATCGAGTAATGCCAAAATTTTGATCCGTAAAGACAAAAGATAAGTGCCACATCGCATCACTAAATAAATAATCGTCTCCATAAGTCTTCAAAAATCCAAACTCAAACAATAATAACCAAATCCGGATGATATTCTCTCCCTATTTTTGATAACCAATGATCGGATATCAAAAATCAACAAATCATCGAATGGAGAGTGTCGGATACCAAGAGCTAAGAGAAGCTCTCCCTAGATGTATGAAGGGTCTCCATAAGAAATGAGAAAGAGTAAAATAAATACTCTTGCGGTCATGAGAAGGAGGGTGACATAATTGTTGAAGCTATATTGAGAAAATCATCTGTTGTGCCAAAAATAATATCCAAATATCCAAACTGCGGTGCCGGAACACTTGAAGTGACTTCAAAGAAAATAAAGTCCACTTGCTTAAAATAAGCAACCAAGTCATAAAAATCTCATAATGTTAAGAATGTGAAACAACTTTGTTGATCAATCGTCGTTGCGGTGCGAGCATCACAAAAACAATAATATGAAGTCCGACTGTGGTAGGACTATTCTTCCAATAGTAATAAACGGCATAAAGTAAACCAATGTGACAATCCATGGGTAGGTTGTGAAAAAAATTGGTGTTAAATAAAATAATTGGTTTTAATAAAAAAAAAAATTGGTTATAATAAAAAAAATGGCTAAATAAAAAAAGTTGGTGTTAGAAATAATTGGCTAAATAAAAAAAATTGTGTTAAAAAAAAATTGGCTAAATAAAAAAATTAATTGGGTGAAAAATAATGCAGAAAAAAAAATCTGAATAAAAAAATCTTTAAAAAGTTTAAAAAAATGAAGGAAAAAGAAAGAAGGGAGGGGAGGGAAAAAAAGGAGTAAAGGAGGGGGGAGGAGGAGGAAGGGGGAGCTGAAGAAAGAAGGATGGAGGAGGGGAGGGGGAAGAAGGAGGAAGAAGGAAGACGGAGAAAAGGAAGGAAGAAGGAGGGAGGAGGAAGAAGGAAGATGGAGAAAAGGAAGGAAGAAGGATGAAGAAGGAAGACGGAGAAAAGGAAGGAAGAAGGAGGGAGGAGGGAGGGCTGGTCGAAGGAAGGAGCTGAAGGAGGGAATCCAAAAGACTGCAAGTTAAAAATACCAACACAGGAATCTTTATCCATCAAGAAAAGTACATTTCCGAGCTTCAAAAGAAATATTCAATGGACACTTGTGCATCTGCAAAGGTTCCGATGGGTTTCGGACACAAGATCTTCTCGGACCCATCCAATGAAGTTGTTGATCAAAAGAAGCGTAAGGGGAATTATTGGATATCTAATCTAGCTTACTTAAGTCGACCTGACATTATGTTCGCACCATGTCTTTGTGCCCGATTCAAAGTTAATCCTAAGGTGTCACATCTCATAGCCGTAAAGAAAATCTTTAGATATCTCAAAGGGAATAAGAGTCTCAAAATTTGGTTTGCAAATAAGAGTTTCCTCTTGAAATATTATTCAGAATTAAATAATGGTGGGCTTCAACTTGATCGGAAAAGAACATCAGGTGGTTGTCAATTTTTGGGTGGAAGATTGGTTAGTTGGTCATCAAAGAAATATAACTGCATAGCTTTCTCTATAGCCGAAGCGGAATACATGCTACTGCACGTTGTACCTCTCAAGTTCTATGGATGAAGTCTCAGCAATTAGTCCATGATTACCATTTTAGACAAATTCCTATATACTGTGATTCTCAAAGTTCGATTGCGACCTCTCACAATCCGATTCAACACTCCATGACCAAGCACTTTGATATTCGGTACAAATTCATAACAGATCACGTTCTCAAAGGTAACATCGAACTCATTTTTGTTCCATCTGACGATGAAGTTGCTATTGTTTTTACTAAGGAATTAGAAGAAACAAAATCAAGTAGTTTTCTAAACAAAATGGGAATAATGATGCCTGATCGTCAATTTTTTCAAGCAGTTTGTACTCTCTGATGGAAACATCAAAAAGTCAAAATTCCAAACCAATTTTCTTTTCACCTCGGAATTTATCTTCTCAGAAAATAAAGAATAACTTAATATCTTTTTGTCTAACCTTTCCTTTAGTTTTGAGTTTTTAGGTTATTCGATTATTTTGTTGCTTTAAAAGTTTGTGGCGATTGATTGTGATCTGTTGCGATCGATCGCAAGCCATCGCATCCATTCAAGTTAATACACCCTATTGCGATCCATTGGGATCTGTTGTGATCGATTCCAAGCCATCGCAAGTTGACAAGTTTCTGTTAAAGGAAAATGAAATCAAGTGCGATCCATTGTGATCCGTTGCGATTGATTGAAAGCCATCGTAAGTTGCCAAAGTGCCCGAAAAGAAAATGAGACACATTGCGATCTGTTGTGAACCATCAAAGTCTATCATAGTCTTGTAGTTTACTTCAAGATTTTTATAACCAGTTGCGATCAATCGCAATCCTTCATAATTTTTCAAGCGCCTTAATCAGTTGCACCTAGTTGCTATTGACTTCGATCTGTTGCGATCATTCTCATTCTATCATAACAATGCAATTTATCTCAATGTTATTGCAACTCATTGCAATCCACCTGAAGTGCTCCAAAAGCTACTACTTAACTTCGATCAATCGCAACCAATTGGAGAATGTCAACTTAATCACAGTTGACTCCGATCATCACAAGTTATCTCAAGATTCCATTTGACTTCAAGTTACTTCATGCACTGCAAGCAATCTGTGTGTATAATGTGACTTCATTTCTTTTACTTTCTGAGTTGTAATCCTGTAGATCTTGGAATTTCCCAACTCTTATTCAAAAAATAACTAAGATCTTCCATGCAATTTTTCTCTCTAATATTCGTTCTTGACATTGTGCCAGTACTTGAGTCAATACCAAACATTTGTAAAATAAAATTTTGTATTCTTGGGAGTATCCCATGTCATGTTACCTCAGAATTTTTCTAATTCAGAGATTCCTTCAATGAAAATGTCACCTCAGAACGTTCTGGAATATTTAATAAATGTGATTTGAAGAATTCAGTTAACTGTTCATTCCAAAATGATAAATGTTTTGTCAACTGTTGCCTTCTTAAACCTAAACATATTTTTGGACCAAGTTTTAATAAAGTAATAAGTGATTTTTTTAAAAAAATGAACCGACATTCTCTTCTTGTCCAATCAAATGTCTTATCTAGGAGGTAAAGATATTCTACAGGGAGATTCTTCATAGCCTATGCATTTAATGCCAACCCGTTTTCTTGTTTTGTGTCATCATTGCATTCTTCGACCCAACCGGAAATACCCTCCTAAATAAGGATTTGGAATCCTACTTTTCCCCCTTTACACTTCTCTTTGTCTACTTCCTTGGAAAAATCTCTCTATACTCAGTTCTTCGTGTTCTTTGAGCATTCAACAATGGCTTCCAAAATTTCCCAAACCTCATTAAAGATCAAATCTTCCAACGGATCTGTTTCATCATCATCCATTGAACCTATTCTCAGAGATTACACACAACTCTTTTCACTCGATCCTTCTGATCATGATAAATCTATTCGATTTATGGTTAGCTTCATCTCTCATAATCCCACCGCCATCCGTCTCAGAAAAATTCCTAACCCTAGTGTCCCACTTCTTCAATGCAAAATCTCTAATGATAAATTTGTTTTAGTCTCGAAATAAATTTTTGTGCGTGCTATTGAGGTTCCTCCAAACCCTAGCGACTTCATTGTTGTTAAGCCAACTACTAAAGAATTTCAACAGTTGCTTGGTCAAATTGGTTACAAAGGATATTTCAAGACCAAGGAATTCAAGAAATCCATTATGCCTGGAAATTCGACGATTTTGATGCATATGATTATTCGAGGTTTATTCGGAATGCATGTCGGTACTGGCACTATGAGCAAAGAATGGCTATATGTTGTTTATAGATCTTTACAGGCCGAACCAATGCAGTTGATGTAGCAGAAGTCTTGTTGCAAGACTTTGTGAAATTCATAGAGAGAAGGAAGACAAACGAAATTGCAAGTGTGCGATTTTGGGCTTGGAAACTACAACAGCTCCATCACGATCATCATAAAGCCTTTCGCATTGTGTCAGACATCCCTGGGGTATTTTGTTCTTTCAAAGCGATTAAGTCTTATAGGTTACCAAGTCAATCATCTTTTAGACCTGTTAGACATCTTCCTCGACACATGTTAGATGTTATTTCTGTTGGTTCTCTTCACAAAGAAACTCAATATTGAGACAACGGATTTGGCTGTCCCACCAAATCCTCCCCTATCTCAAAAGAGTAGCCCTCGGAAGCAAATTGACCTAGAAATATGAGATCGGAGCAAAGCAAAAATGATTCCATCCTAAAACTATAGCCATAAAGATAGCCAAAACTGTTGAGTCTTCTCAAAAGGATTCATATATCAGTTTGGCACCTGAATCTGGGTCTCGACCTACCCCTCATTCCCACTTTTCTGGTGTATTCATTGTAGTTTAAAAATCACTCGCATACTCTCACAGGGAGTTACCACTTAATATACCCCCACCCCCTCAAAAGGTTGGTGTTGGTATTGAACAAAGTCCTTTCGAGCCCCCTAGGACATACTCATGAGTCAACTTGAACCCCCCTTCTTCTTTAACACAAGCATAATTTGTGGCTGCTGTTACAAAAGCATCCGGAACTAGGAGTTACCCCTCCAACATTGGAAGCCACAATTGAGCCTATATCAGCCACAGATAAAGGATGCTCAGGTCTCACTGCTAACGATTAAGATCAAGTTCTTGACAGTTGTCACACCCATTTGACAGGGGAAACCATTAGGGTTGTGATGTTTATAATTGGATCCTAATCAACCACATATATTGAACATTTAAAATATTTAAATCAATATATTACAAACTTTTAAGTTTTAGAATTACATCATCATAATTCACACACACACACACAATGATACATTAAAACAATTCAAGTTTATTTCAAAAGAAAGGAACTATAATTTCCTTAGAATCAATGTCCTACCTCCGGCTTCCTAATTACCACAAAATAAACATTTTAAAAATATGTCAACAAAATTTTTTGGTGAGTTCCATACGTTTTGACTCTGTGAGGTTGATAAAAGAAATCTTAATAAAACGTAGAGTGTTTAACAAAATAATTTATGCAAAAACATGGTCAACAATGTTACTGATATGCTTCGTGTGAGAGTCAATACTCGAAATCTGATACAAGTATTCATGTTAATATACTTATAATAACAATGTAAAAATTAACATATTTTCAAGAAATGAAGTATTAAGTGTTTATATAAATAAACACTAACAATCGGGTTAACAATTTACAAACATTCTTTATACTATATAAACCTTATCCTATTTTGTATTTGTATTTTTGTATCCGGGATTTTGTTAAAAATCCCAATTGTTTAAATTCAAAAACTTTTGGCTGTTAAAGCAAAAAAAAAAATTGTAAAGCTACTAAAGTTTTAAAAGCACATGGGTCGTAAGTTTCCTCATTTGAGTTTAAACAACACACTTTTTGTAAGTGACCATGTACATGTTTAAATAGCACTCAGACTGTAAATGACCATCACCGAGTTTAAACAACACTCCGGTTGTAAGTCAGCAAAATCAAGTTTAAACAGCAGTCCAGCTGTAAGTGACCATAACCAACACATTTCCAATCATTTATACCATAAGAGTTTTATCATGATCATTTTATTAATAACTTGTAATAATTAACACCTTTGTATCCCTAAAGTGAGTGAATTAAACAATATCATTAGCTGTGTTTTTATTATCTACAACAAGTCTTTACGTATGTATCTAAAATACTTATAATCACTTATAAGTTATAATGAAATGTTTGAATTAAGATCATAAGTTTCATGTCATATTTGATGGTTTTTCACACACTAATAATAAATACGAGTATTATTTGACACAAAAGTTTGCATGTAAAACTCAAGGTTACTACAACATTAATATGACATCAAGTATGTATATATAAACTTAAGTAATAAATTTTTAAGCTTATATCGAATTTTTACGTGTATTCCCCCCCCCCTTCCCCGGAAATGTTTAAAAATAGAAACAATGGGGTCGTAGATACTCACTTTTGTTCCATAAAGTTATTTGGTTTGAGAATGATTCGTGCGGTTTCCAATTCCACACAAGCTCGTGATTTGAGTACTCTTTTGGATGTCTTAACACATAAAGACATATATTTACAAATAATTTATGCTATTATCACGACTTAAAAATTTTATGACAAAAGGAAAGAGTAAAAATCAAGAAATTACCTAGATTTTACTTGGATGTAAAGTATGTTTCCAAAAGGTAGTTGAAACACAAGCTTTTTGAGGGATGAAAGGTAAATTTCTTTCGGGTTGTCAGTCCTTGAATGTAACAACTAATGGGATACTATAATTCTCAAAAATGGGCAGCAATATGGAAGACTTTTGGGGTTTGTTTTTAAGCTCGAAAACAACCACTACTTTGGGTTGTTGTTGTCATGAATTTTCCCAGCATAAAGGTAAGAAAAAGAGTGGTTTCGCCACTATTTTGAGACCTCATTTTAGTGTAGCATAAAAAATAACTTTCAGAGATATTTGGAGGTGAAAATATCAAGCAAAAGGAAGGTGAAAAGAGGTTAAATGGTGGGTGTATAGGAGAAGAAATGGAAGGATAAGAACCAATCTTCTAAGTAAGATTTGATGTGATATGAAGTTGATTAGATTTGATTTACCCTTTCCACTTGATCTCTTGTTTACTTAGATAAAGAACTTAGTAAATAACCGGTTACTAGATAGTTATTAGTTAGATGTTATATTTTAGGAGAGGAAAAGATGAAATCTCGTAATTAAGAGGAAGTAATAAGGAGTGATCTTTACAAAAATGTGTTAATGGGATAATAAAGGAATTCAAATAATTCCCATCTTATGTTATCTTTAGTTTATTAGTTTGACTTAGATCTGTATTTATCTATACCGATTGTTAAGGTCGACTAGTTTTTCATTTTGTTGATGTTATTTATACCCATCGTGGGAATTCAATGAAAGCAAGTTTGCAATCAAACAAATTATGTATGGTATCAGGAGCCTACGATCTTGCCTGAACTCGAAACCCATTAGCGATGGGTACCGATGATAAGGAGAAGGACAAGGCAGAGAGTTCCAGTGGAGATGGAGGAAAAATGATTGACCCCAATTCACCATTCTATCTACATGCAGCATATTCACCAAGGCAGATGTAGATGTAAGATGTGTTAAGAGGCAACATATATGGGGATTGGTCACAAGAGATGGCAAATTTCCTATTTGCAAAAAATACAATGGGTTTTGTAAATAAATCCTTTATGAAATCGGAAGAACATGCAGACAACTACATGATGTGGATGAGATGTGATGCCATGAT
Source organism: Lactuca serriola (assembly GCF_051521515.1). NCBI lineage: Eukaryota > Viridiplantae > Streptophyta > Magnoliopsida > Asterales > Asteraceae > Lactuca > Lactuca serriola. The sequence goes on along the minus strand of NC_136416.1, from coordinate 70,313,568 downwards.
TAAGGGTTGGCTCACCACAACCATGGAAAAGAACATTAGATCAAGCGTAAGATATGCAACTACATCGGTAGAAATATGGGACGATCTCAAAGAAATCTTGGGAGGAGAAGTTCCCTGCGTGCCTATGAGTTAAAGCGGACGTTGACTATCACCCATCAAGATGGAGCCTCAGTCTCGTCCAATTACACTAAGATGCATACTGTTTGGGATGAGATCCAATCGGTTTCTCCATTACCCCACTGTACATGTGGGCTTTACACTTGTGAAATAGGAAAAAGGTTGAACAAAGGAAAGGAAAAATAAAGGCTTTATGAGTTCTTTTTGGGCCTTGATGATGTGTACTCTTTAGTCAGAACGCAAATTCTGACCTCAAAGCCCACACCCACCTCGGGAGCAGCTTATCATCTAGTCGATGAGGACGAGCATCAACGAGCGATTTCAGCGATAAGAAATCCCTCCCACGAAGCCGCCGCCTTCCAAAGTTTTTATTACAAATGAGATACAACCAACAATGGCGCATCACAGAGAAACAAGTCATCCAACAAGGAAGCAAATCGTAATACACAAGAAGTGGAGCAGTATACTCATTACGGTAGAATCGGGCATAACATGGAGGGGTGTTTTAAAAGGATATGGTACCAGATTGGTGGCCAGGAAAAGTGAAGAAGGAAGCTCTAAAGGCAGATTTCGTAGAGTCTAGTTCAATTCCAATACAAGGGCTAACAGGTGCACAATACCAATTAGTTCTGAAACATCTCTCTGTCAACACACCCAAGGCTGCAGACACGGAGGATTTAAGTGCTAATATGGCAGGTAATAATCACAAAAATAAGCCTTGGATTGTTGATACAGGTGCAACTGAACATATGACATGAGACATTGATTTAGTTGAAAACAAAGTGAATCATAATCAGGAGAACCAAATCAAAATACCAAATGGTGCCCTAGTACCCGTTGAGGGAAAGAGAAAATCGACACTTCCCAATGGGATTAAGATCAAAGATGTTTTATATATACCCAAGTTTCAGTGCAATCTACTCTCAGTAGGTCGTTTAACAGATGATCTTAATTCTGCTGTAACTTTCTTTCGTGGTTTCTGTGTTACTCAGAACTTAAAAATGATGAACTTGATTGGTGTGGGTAGTCGTGAGAAAGGGTTGTACAAGATGGATTCAGAAGTAAGGAAAAGAAAAGTTATGTTGGTTTCCACTAATCTAGAGGCATGACATAGAAGACTTGGACATGATTCAGAATCCAAACTTCATAGGATTGATTTTTTGAAGAATTTTACTTTTAAGTTATGAAATGAAACGTGTGATTCATGTGTAAAGGAAACATTTAATAGATTGCCATTTCCCCTTTCTTCAATTAAGACGAATGAATGCTTTGAGTTAATCCATTGTGACATATGGGGAGGGTATCGTACCCCCTCTCTTTCTGGTGTGCATTATTTCTTAACCATAGTGGATGATTATAGTAGGGCGTTTGGGTCTTCTTTCTCAAGAACAAGTATGAAGCAAGCGTGTACTTGATACATTTTTGTAAAATGATAAAGACACCATTCAAGAATAAAGTCAAAAAGAATAAGGAGTGATAATGGTGGTGAGTTTGTTTCCACAATCACAATAGAATTCTATTCGACAAAAAGGATAAATCTTGAGACGTCTTGCATCAAGACACCACTACAAAATGGTGTAGTTGAGTGTAAGCGTCGTCCCCTTCTTGAAGTTGCCCATTCTCTTTGTTTTGAACCCTTGTTACCAATCAAGTTTTGGGGCGATTATGTTCTTGCAGCCACATACATTATTAACTGATTACCATCAAAGGTAATTGGTTATAAAACACCATTAGAACTCTTATTTAAGCAGAAACCCAATGATGATCATATGAGAGTCTTTTGTTGTTTGGTGTATACTAGAAATACGGAAACAAGAGGAGATAAATTCGAAGTGAGGGGGAGGCATGGAGTTTTTGTAGGTTACCCGCACGATAAAAAGGGATATCATTTTTATGATCTTGATGACAACAAGATCATAATATCGCAAGATGTCAAGTTCGTTGAGAATAGTTTTCCCTTCAGGGAAAACAAAGACAAACCACAGCCATGCAATACAGGACACAGTTTTGATCTAGGTGACCCACTTGAACAAGAAAACATGTACCAAGAAAAAGTTAAACCCACATAAACAATACAAGAAGATCCATATATTGTTCACCTTGATCAGACACACATTGAGGACAACACAGTCCCTGTCAATCAAGACTCTGAAAGTCAAAGTGAACAACCAAGACATTATGTTGAAGAACCAGAAGCTCCTGAACAACCTTTTGGAAAAGAACCAAGAATCAGAACTATGCCTAAGAATTTCAATGACTTTGTCGTCACACTCCCTCCTTCGATAGACAACTCGAAGTCAACGACCACACAATCATCTTCCACGGACCACCCAATAGCGAATTACATTTCGAACAAGAATTTTTCTTAATAAAAAAAGGCTTTCTTGTCTATTGTGAGAAGTCATGAAGAACCTAACTACTTTAAACAAGCTTCAAGGGACGTAAAGTGGAGGTAAGCCATGCAAAATGAAACTTTAGCCTTAGAAAAAAAACGGAACTTGGACGCTTGAACACTTACCACCAGGAAAGCGAGCAATAGGTTCCAAATGGGTTTACAAGATTAAGTATAAACTGATTGGTGAGATAAAACACTATAAAGCAAGATTGGTGGCGAAGGGTTTTACATAAATTGAAGGGGTTGATTTCCACGATACCTTTGCATCACTAGAAAAATTTGTAACAGTAAGAACTCTTCTTGTTGTTGCAACTAAGAGGGATTCAGTTGTTCTTCAATTAGATGTGAAAAATGCCTTTCTACATGGCAACCTTGATGAAGAAGTATACATGCATATTCCGAAAGGATTTTCAAAGGAAGGAGATCATAGAGTATGTAGGCTGAGAAAATTGCTCTATGGACTGATACAAGATTCCAGGAATTGGTACCAAAAATTTATTATGTGTCTCACTCGTTTACACTTCATACAATCTCATGTAGATGCTTCTCTTTTTGTGTACAAGAGAGACAACTCTTTTGTTGTGGCTTTAATTTATGTCGATGACGTTATCATTGTTGGCAATGATTCAGATACAAGCAACAAAAGACCACCTAGACAGGCTATTTAGTATTAAAGATCTAGGCCCATTGAAGTACTTCATTGGAATAGAAGTAGCTAAAGTATCTGATGGTATAATGTTGAGCCAGAGAAAATATACACTGGATATTTTAGAGGATAGTAGGATGCTTGGTTGTAGGCCTAGTTCCTTTCATATGGAACAAAACTTGCATCTTGATCTTTGTACTGACAGTGAGTCGGTTGATGGCATCCAGTACAGACGTTTGGTAGGGAGACTACTTTATTTGCAAGCTACACAGCCAGACATCACATATTCAGTTAATATGCTTAGTTAGTTTATTGCAGACCCTACGAAACCACACATGGATGTTGCATTTAGGGTCCTAAGGTACTTAAAGGCAACACCAGGGCAAGGTATTTTTATACCATGAGATGGAGGTTTGGGACTACAAGCTTATTTTGATTTTGACTGGTTGTGGTGTGCTTAAACTAGGAGATCACGTACTGGTTACTTGTTGCTTCTGGGAGGTGCACCTATTTCATGGAAAACCAAACACCAAACAGTGGTGTCACGTTCTTCAGTCAAAGCAAAGTATAGGGTTATGGAAATCACAGATAGTTAACTAAATATGTGATGTCTGGCCGTGTAGCTTGCAAATAAAGTAGTTTCCCAAGCTGCACGAGACATAGCAAACAATCTCGTCTTCCATGAACGAACAAAACATGTCAAGATGGATTGTTATTTTGTTAAGGAAAGAGTTGAAACCAAAGAAATTCAACTAGTTCGTGTTGATACTAAACTACAAGTTGCTGATCTTTTTACCAAGGCTCTAGGAGCAGAACGACTTTGTACTCTATCAGGTAAGCTGGGCATTCGAAATCTGCATGCTTCAGCTTGAGGGGGAGTAAAGGAATTCAAATAATTCCTGTCTTATCTTATCTTTAGTTTATTAGTTGGCTTAGATCTGTATTTATCTATACCGATTGTTTAGGTCGGCTAGTTTCTTATTTTCTTGATGTTATTTATACCCATCGTGGGAATTCAATGAAAGCAAGTTTTCAGTTAAACAAATTCTTTAAATAAGTGCTTAATTTATTTCCTTGCCATTTGTCTCAAGTATTTTTATCTTTTTATCTTATCCTATGGAGTTAGACACATCATTCCTTACATTTATCACTTCATGTCATGTAAGCATAACTAATTATTTTTTATAGATAATAATACACACACACACAAATATATACATACATATATATATATATATATATATATATATATATATATATATATATATATATAGAAAATACACACACACAGACATATATATATATATATATATATATATATATATATATATATATATATATATATATATATATATATATATATATATATGTTTACACATATAAAAATAGCTATGTAGTTTTCATGTATTGGAACTTAAATGTGTATGTTTGACTCATTTATTCATAAACATTTAGGTACATTTTAATTTTGCCTTATAATAATCTATTTTATATTTTCATCAATTAAATATAATATTCATTGACCAATGTATAATTTCGTGACATTTAACCGGTAAAAAATATCATTAACCACGTTCTGTCACTTCGGTTCGTACAATTGTCAAATTTTGATCCCTCGCAACTATTAGGTACAAGTTTTATATAGAATTTAAATTACTCATCAACTGGAGACAAGTTGAAATGGTAATGAAATTTCGTGCTCAAATGATGTTATTTGCTAGATTTCACGAACCAGTGTTGGTTCGGAGTTATACACCGTAACCAAATTTATCATTAATCACTAGTTTTATTTTCAATGGACCCTTTCTAAATAAAACATGTTAAATTTGTTCAACTATTTTTGATAAAATACACATATTGTTTAAAAATAAAAATATGGCATCGTACAATCGTTCCTTTTTTTTTTTTTTGCCAATTGTTACATTCTCCCTTTGTTTAAAGAATTTCATCCCGAAATTCAACTTGTAGATGGGGTATCACTAAACAATTGGTAGTATATCTTTTTCATTTGATCCTCGCATTCCCAATTTAATTCTAGCACTCGTTGAGAGTTCCATCGAACTTTCACAATTGGAATACAACTTTGTTTTAAACGCTTCACTTCTCGATCCATAATCTCCACAGGTTCTATAAAGAAGTGGAGTCTTGTGTTTAGTTGAATCTCATCGAGAGGTATTACGTTGGTGTCATTCGATAAAGACTTTTTTTGGTTTGACACGCGGAATACATTGTGTACTTTACTCAGCTCTTGAGGTAGCTTTAGTCGATAAGCAACATGACCAATTCTATCAAGAATTTCAAAAGGTCCGGTGTATCCTTGGTTAAGCTTTCCTCTTTTACCTAAATTAATAATACCTTTCCAGGGTGATACTTCTAAGATCACTTGGTTTCCATCCTGGAATTCTACAGGCTTACGCCTTACATCAGTATAACTTTTATGACGGTCACACGCTACCTTAAGTCGATCTTTGATATGAATTATCTTCTCGGCCATTTCATGGATTATCTCTAGACCAGTATGTAGTGTGTCATTTGTGTGAGCACGAGCCAGTTAGGTATCTCCAACCTCTGCCCAACATATAGGCGATTGAAACTTATGTCTGTATAAAGATTCAAATGGTGTTGCTTTAAGGGTGGTGTAATAGTTATTAATATAGGAAAACTCAATCAACAGCTTATGAGTATCCCCAAAATTAATAATACCTTTCCAGGGTGATACTTCTAAGATCACTTGGTTTCCATCCTGGAATTCTACAGGCTTACGCCTTACATCAGTATAACTTTTATGACGGTCACACGCTACCTTAAGTCGATCTTTGATATGAATTATCTTCTCGGCCATTTCATGGATTATCTCTAGACCAGTATGTAGTGTGTCATTTGTGTGAGCACGAGCCAGTTAGGTATCTCCAACCTCTGCCCAGCATATAGGCGATTGAAACTTATGTCTGTATAAAGATTCAAATGGTGTTGCTTTAAGGGTGGTGTAATAGTTATTAATATAGGAAAACTCAATCAACAGCTTATGAGTATCCCCAAAATTAATAATACCTTTCCAGGGTGATACTTCTAAGATCACTTGGTTTCCAGCCTGGAATTCTACAGGCTTACGCCTTACATCAGTATAACTTTTATGACGGTCACACGCTACCTTAAGTCGATCTTTGATATGAATGATCTTCTCGGCCATTTCATGGATTATCTCTAGACCAGTATGTAGTGTGTCATTTGTGTGAGCACGAGCCAGTTAGGTATCTCCAACCTTTGCCTAGCATATAGGCGATTGAAACTTGTGTCTGTATAAAGAATCAAATGGTGTTGCTTTAAGGGTGGTGTAATAGTTATTAATATAGGAAAACTCAATCAACAGCTTATGAGTATCCCCAAAATTTCAAAAGTCAATTACACAAGACTATAGCATATCTTACATTGTCTAAATCGTTCGTTTACTCTGACCATCAGTATGTGGGTGGTAAGTTGTGCTCATATCTTTGTGGATTCCTAGGGAATTGTGAATTGATTGCCAGAAACTTGATGTGAACATACTATCCCTATAATAGATAACAGAAATCGGCACTCCGTGAAGCTTGACAATTTCCCTAAGATACGTTTTTGTCAGCTTTTCCACTTTCTCAGTTTTCTTGATTGGTAGGAAATGGGTTGACTTAGTTAATCAACCAACTACTACCCAAATAGTGTCATAACCACTAGGAGTCCTCGGCAACTTTATTATAAAGTACATTGCAATTTTCTCCCATTTCCACTCGGGGACCTAAGGCTATTGTAGTTATCCCGAGGGCTTTTGATGCTCTGCCTTCACTTTAAAGCAAGTCATGCATTTTTCGATGTAAGTGGCAATATCGGCTTTCATATTAGGCCACCAATATAATTTCTTCAGATATAGATACATCTTATCGGATCCAGGATGTACAGAATACCTTGATCTTTGAGCTTCATCCAAGACTAAGCTTCTAATGTTACCAAACTTTGGAGTCCATATCATGTTCATGAAATAACAAGTTCCATCATCTTTAAGCTCGAAATACTTATCCATTCCCCATAATGCTTCTTCCCCAACATTCTCTTTTTCTATAGAATTTACTTGAGCTTCATGAATTTGCGTATTGTGGTTGGAATGGATGCTCATAGTCAATGTTTTTACTCATCGGGGTTTCTTATGCTACTTACAACCTAAATCATCAACTACAACGTTTGATTTTCCAGGATGATACCGGATCTCGCATTCATAATCGTTCAATAACTCGATCCATCTTCTTTGCCTCATATTCAGTTCTTTTTGATCAAATATGTCTTAGAGACTCGTATGGTCTGTAAAAATGATATACTTCGTTCCATATAGGTAGTGTCTCAAAATCTTCAAGGCAAAGACTACTGCTCCCAATTCGAGGTCATGGGTTGTGTAGTGGTTTTCATGGATTTTGAGTTGTCGTGAGGCATATGAAATGACATTCTTCCTCTACAATAATACGCACCCCAACTCCTGAATTGATCCATTGCAGTATACGACAAAGGCTTTGGTTCCATCAGGTAAGGATAGAACTGGTGCGCTACACAACATCTGTTTCAACTTCTGGAATGCAATTTCCTTCTTATCTCCCTAGTCAAACTTTGTTTCTTTTTGTGTTAATGTAGGTAGTGGCTTGGCTATCTTGGAAATATTCTATATGAATCTCCTATAGTAGTCGTTAAGGCCTAAGAATTGTCGCACTTCGGTTGGCGTCTTGGGTACATCCCAATTCTTAACTGCTTCAAATTTTGGTGAGATCTACATGTATCCCTTTGTTACATACCACATGCCCTAGGAAATGTACTTCTCAGATCCAAAATTCGCATTTAGAAAATTTTGCATACAAATTTTTCTTCGTCATTAGCTCCAAGATCAATTTTAGATGATGGTTGTGTTCCTCTTTGGTTCATTAGGATGTCATCAATGAACACTATTACAAACTTATCTATGTATGTTTTGCATACACAAATCATGAGGTCCATGAATACTGTTGGAGCATTGGTCAATCCGAAGGGCATAACTAGAAACTCGTAGTGACCGTATCAAGTTCTAAATATTGTTTCTAGAACGTCTTCTTCTAGTGCCTTCAGTTGATGATACCCAGATCTTAGATCTATCTTTGAATAGTAACTAGATCCCTGAAGTTGATCAAACATGTCGTCTATTCTGGGGAGTGGATAAAGATTCTTGATTGTTAGTTTGTTTAACTCTCGATAGTCTATACACATCTTAGAAGAACCATATTTCTTCTTGACGAATAAGACTGGTGCTCCCCAAGGTGAGAAGCTTGGTCCAATAAAACCCTTGTTGAGAAGTTCTTGCAGTTGACTTGAAATATTTTGTATTTCATAGGGAGCCAATTAATGGGGGGTCTCGTTGTTGGAGTTGCTCTCAAAATTAAATCAATTCGAAACTCGACGTTGAGACTTGGTGGCAATCCAGATAGATCTTCAAGAAACACATTGGGATAGTCACATACATGGGGTATGTCCTTGATTTCTTTCGTTTGTTCGTCTTATCTACTACATGCGCCAAGAAGGCATTACACTTCTTGTGTAGATATTGTTAAGCTTTAGTGCAAGAAATAAGCTTCAAGTTTTGACCCGACTTATCAACATAGATTATCAGGGTCTCCCCGTTAGGTAGAGTTAGTCATGCAGCTTTTTCAAAATAGAGAATTTTAGCACGATGAAGAGACAGCCAATCCATGCTGATAATAATGTCCAAACTCCCAATATTCATTGACATTAAGTTGACATACAATGTGTGGTCGTTCAAAGCTAGGAGGCAATTTCGTAATTGCTACTTCTACTTCGTATGCTACGTCTAATTTACTAGAATCATGATTCAATAGTTGTTTAAATGATGGGGTTATAAAATCTCTATCAGCACTAGAGTGAAAGAGAATGATAGCGTATATGTAACATCCATAAAATTTCAATAAAATTTAAACTATTCATAACAACCCATTTATTAAAGAAGTGTTTACGAAATCGTTGTTTCCAAAACCTTTGTTTAAAACCGAAATTATTTACACATATTTTTCAAAAAAATAACGTTATCAGAACTTCCCAGAAAGCATAAGTTCCAAAAATGGGAGGATGTATACGGTCATGCCTTCACCTTGCCACGATCAACTGAAGTACCTGAAACCATAAACCAAAACTGTAAGCACGAAGCTTAGTGAGTTCCTCCAATTTACCAATACATAAACAATAGCACATAGCTTATGTCTGGCTGGCTCCCCGACCCTCAGTACGAGTTTGGCATGCCCTTATCGGCGTGGGAGCCCTCAGTAAGAGACTGGCATGCTCTTCCTGGCCCTCAACTCATAACTGGATTGCTCCAATACCGTTAAGCCCTCAGTACGAGTCTGGCATACCAAACGGTTCCTCAGCTCGTATTTGGAATGCTATTGAGCCCTCAGTATGAGTCTGGCATGCCCTACTTAGTCCTCAGCAAATATCTGGAATGCTCTAAAGTTTGTTGGCTACATCAAGAAGCAGTACTACCTCAACCCATCCACACAATATATCAACATATAGCAGATAATATCATAAATAAATAAACAGACAATTCACAGGTGGTCCTACAAATCTACCAGACTAGCATAACAAGACTAGCATGCATACATATATCATACTTAGCATGTCAGCAATATCAGGTTATCAATCTAATGTGCTGGCCTTGGTGCCTTCGACCCATAAGTATAGTAAGGAAAACTCACCTTGCACTGTTGATCACACAGACGATCATTGGCTGCTGGTAGCCAGATTCTGAACCGTCATATCAAGACAACGCCCGATCAATAGTTGACTCCATGAATAACCTCTAGCTATAGATCCGCTATCACCCATGTACTAACAGATACCAAAATGACTATCCATCAACATCTAGTCGTTGACTCATAATTCAAGTCCAATTCAGGGTAAAAGACCTTTTTACCCTTCCTCAAGCTTGGCCCAAAGCTAAGGCCCAAACAAGCTAACAAAAGCCCTAATATCCAAATAAACTCCTTAAGTCCAATTATGGCCCAATTTACCAAATTGGACCTTCACTCAAGAAGATCCAACAAGCCAAAAGCCCAAACCATAAAATCCCTGACGGTCTAACACAACCCATCACAAAACCAAACCTAAATCTTGATCCAAAAAGGCTCAAATTACCTCAAGGCCCACACCTCGCCCAATATTATAAATTGGGCCCAACTCCTTATTGGGTCTTATCCAAGGTCCGATCCTCTAATTAGCACAAAACACACTTATCTAGATAGTCCATTAGGGCCCAAGAATCAAGTTCCAAACAGATGGCCCAAACCCGAAGCCCAAAGTCCAAACCCACCAGGAAGGCATACATGGGGCATACCCCTTCGGTACACTGGGCGTACTTTGCCTCGTATTGACTACCATCGGGGCGGTTGACTCAGTACACAGGGCCTATGCTGCCCTACACGGGGCGTACCCTTGCAGATCTCTTGTTCTTCTTAAGTGCTTAATGGCTTAAGAACTTAAGCTCAAACCTCAAATCCATGGCTCAAAAGCACTAAAGAACCATAAAGTCTCAAAATTTAATACTTTGGTCATCGAAAAAGGGTTTAATGTATAGTCTTAATCCATTAAGGCTCATATTAGCAACATGAAGCCAAACCAGCCAAAGGGACCTCATTTTTATGACTTAGAACCCTTCCTAGGGTCTGAAATGACAACTTAAAACGTCCAAAACAAAGCATGCAAAACAATGGCACTTTTAGGACACGAAGAACACCAAAAAGCTACCAAAACTAGATCTAAACAATCCAAGCATAAAGGTAGAAGCTTTATGCCTCCTGAAGCTTCCCAAAAAGATGATAATCCTAGATCTAAAAGTTTGCTTCCTTCCTCGACTACTTTGGTGCACTAACTTCTCCTTCAACCATACAGGAAACACACTCTTAACCCACACACACACCCTAGATGAATTAGGGTTGCCAAAAATGATCGTAGAACATGGAGGCTAACAAGATGGGGAAAAAGGATCCATAACGAGGCTTAAATACTCCATAAACCCTAAAAATAAGGGTTCCACCCGGACAAACGTATGCCCAACGTACTCACATGTATGCCATGCGTACTACGCATGCTCCCATAATCACCATTTTGAAACTAGGGTTTCTTGTGGCCACTTCTTTCTAATCCGAGGACTAAAAATGATATAATTACAACCCAATGGATGAATTTGAAATTACTTGAAGTATTGGGTTTTACAACTCTCCCCCACTTAAATTCGCTTTCATTCTCGAAATCATTCTTTACCATCCCCGACATACCCGACATCCTGAGGGGCACGACCACGACCGATAACATTCCACAACCTCTAAAAGGAGACTAAACCCAAAAGAAATCCTTTCAACCCGAATAAGACGAATCCATAATCTCATGCAGCAAAACTATCCTACCCTATGTGAAACCAACCCTTCCTTACATTAAACCTCAAAACTCGAAATAGATCTGAATCCCTGACAGACAACCTCTACTGAACCAAAGCTAAAACCACGACGCTTATCCATTAAACTATCTATTCAACTCTTGATGATAATAATCCCATGAATACAATGAGATACATGACATGAATTTCCTTAACTTTCAGAACGATATGCGGCTGCTAAAATACTGAAACCCCATGACCTGTCTAACCTTCACTGATAGAACCATCCCAGAGTACAACACATGAAGTAAGTCCTGACCCGGTAGCTGATGCCTTTGGCATACCGATTCCTTAACTCATATCTCCCTGATTACAATCATTACACGGATACACTCACAATTATCAACGAAGGTTCCCACCATAAGCCATCCCGAAATGGCCATCTATGAATCCACCCCCAAGTATCTGACTGAAGATACCACAAAACATGCAGAAGAGATCCTCAAAACAAGTCCATAGTGAACCTCTCCCAACCCGAATCCATGTAATGCACAAAAATCTTAGAATAACCATCGACTCTCTGTCATGCCATTACCAACCTCTGAACCGACGAGAGAAGACGATCAAACGAAGAATTTTTGTATTTCGTCCAATCTGTAACAAGAAATTACGAACAAAATAAATACAGAGAAAACATTCCACAGATTCATTCTGATACCTGATTGGTACTCCCAACAACCTTTGACTGCTCCCTATCCAAACTATCTGATTTATGGGCCTTCTGATCCCATCAACGTGTCAATACTGAGAGTATCACAAATAGATGAAATGAATAATCATGACCATTAGGCGCATAGCCCATGAGTAGAATACCCCTACCAGGTCCTCAACATAGGCCTGGATTGCCTCCGAGCCCACAACATGAGTTTGGAATGCCCTCCTCGGCCTCAGCCCATGTCTGGAAGCCTCTCGATCTCACACTGACCTTGTCCGTTTGACACCATTCACCCAATACTCCAGGCCGAAAGATACTCACCCCATTCCATTGCCTTGAAGGGACCTAAACAACATCCCTCACAATCACCAATCGATTACAACAATGTTGCAATCCTACCACACCCAATTCCCTTCATAAAGCAAGCTGCTACCCAAGGAAAATCTTACGAAACCATGATCACACAAGACCCAAGAATAGGATAATGGTCGAACTCTTGACCAAATACGAAGGCTACGACCCAACAGAACCATGCACATTCTTCGAAAACCCGAACCTCATCCAAAAGTGAAGATTTCCCGAGGTAAATAAACACATCACCTCCGTCAACAATAGAAAACATCCTCATCACTGATCAAAATAAGATCCTATACTTGATTGAGACTGCACGAATCCTACCAACACAAAACTAGCTTGAAAAGACTTCCAATGCGATCTGGAAAGTTACCAAAACTGAGTCTACTATGAATCAGAGCATCCACTCCAACATTTAGGGCGAGCTTACCCAAGGACCAAGGGAAACATAAACACACTGCACAGGAGGGTCAACGACGCATTCTTTGCTCTTAACTGTCACCACTTAAATCCTTCGGAGAATTCCCGCTGAATGACGAATTCAACGACCAATGGTTTAGGACACCTTGACACCTATACCAGAGGACTACAAACCCACCTGGAGCTGAACATACCTGCTTCTGGAAAGGTTCACCGAACAACATCTGTCCAACAAATCTGAAAGCAGCAATCCAAACGGCCACTAACAAAATCTGTAATAACTGAGGCACAACCTGAGAATCCCAATTCTCCCCCACTTAGAACACTAACCACCACCCAATTCTGGTGAAACTAAAACATAACTTAACCGAACCAACCAAGTATCACCATACTTAACCATGGAAAGAATAACATACGCAGAACAATCCTCTAGATACGGATCAAACGAACCCTAAGAGAAACTTGAATTCCAAATGAAGACCTCGGAATTTCCCACTTATAACTGCTTACAAGCATTGACAGCTACCAATTTACGACCCATACATACCTTCCTTGCTTGCAATCCTAACGACGGTCTGACAACTGGCCTTCCCATCTCCCAAGAATACGGCCCTTTCTCACATCGATAAGATACTCTTTCCACATCAAACCCCTTGCACAGACTAGCGTGGACATGTTATTCCCAACTACCGCGACCAACACACCTCAAGCTGAGAATCCAATCTAACTCAGGAGGTGAAAAGCCTGCCCACTCCCTCTAACTCGGAAACACTTAAGGCAAAATCCCTGCCACAGATAATGACAACCTAATCTGACAATTTGTCGCACAATTCTCAAACACAATTTCCAAACCAATCATATCAACCACTTCTTCCCTGTGCTTCGAGATCCGACCTCTAACAAAACCCTCGAGGCTTCCATTCAACATACTAATCTGAGTCTAAACCATTCAACCCACATCAATTTTGCCACATGGCCTGAATAAACACAAAACCCAACCTTGCCTGAGCAGCCCAAGCCAAAAGATCAAAAATTACTGAACCACTGCTTCGAACCATGGTATCCAACCATGTTATTTTTCCTGACCGTACATAGATTTCCCGAAATCTTCCTTAAATCGAGTATGGATCATGTGCTTTCATTAGTACAGGACAAATACTACCTTCCACACCTATCCATACTTTCCTCAAAAATTAGCTCAGGTCCTCTATGACATAGTCACAAGATTCCTAAATCCTACTTAACAACGAAATAACCACACTAAATGGATCCCTAGGCTATCCTAGGATTCCACACTTCTCTGCCATTAGCTACTAAAGAACTCTTCACAATGTCAATTAGTCATTCCATGAATACAATCACATGCGACAAAGCTCATATAATCCCTCGAGCAACAGACTCATCCCTACAACGGTTAGACTCAGACAAGAGTTACGCAGCAGGGTCAAATTCGTCACTGTAAGATTATCCAACCTTTTTCATATGTGACTTGACATATTCACCTAATAGCTAACTCACATCACTCATGAGTTCCACAAAGCACAAAGCAAGTAGCATTCATGCAGAGGATCCGAATGACACTAAATGCAATAAGATTAGACAGATTCTCCTATGACGTCCTCAATCTTAGACTCCCAGCATCTTGTGTGCATCTTCACCCTGCCCTCACTCTCTCAAGAGTGGCTAATCCTTCCTTATGCTATCCCGCTATGAACCGCGGCCAAACCACAAAAACCACCACTACCTCATCCAATAACGTGACTGGTCGACTGACCTCATAGGTCTCATCCATGAAACTTCCACCAACCCTGCAGCACTCGTGTATGCTAGCCATACATAAAACTGGAACCAATAGACATTAAAATAACTGATACTACCCTAAGCCCTTCATCAAACAAGAACAGGAAATAAGGCCAAACCAAAAATTCTCGGGCTATAAGATCTTAGTTATATATAATCGTGATGTAGACACTAAGAAACTATAGTAATGATGTCAATTTCATATAAACGGAAATCCTAGGCTTCCAGGCATCATATAATTAGGCAATTCTATCATGCAATTCCTGAAGATCTTTAGCCTATCACTAGCATGTTGTTCTAATATAGCACAATATCAAATAAGTGCATGGTATTTTGAGGTCTACTTACTGGCTCCGACTGATCGTACACATCGCATCCTCCTTAAGTATTTTGAAAATATTTTACCTTAGTTTGAGACTGGATTCACATGACTGTTCCTCCAATTCACTCAAACTAAGGCTCTGGAACCAACTTGCAACATCCATAAAATTTCAATAAAATTTAAACTTTTCAAAACAACCCATTTTTAAAGAAGTGTTTACAAAACCGTTGTTTCCAAAACCTTTCTTTAAAACCAGAATCATTTACACATAGTTTTCAAAAACAATAATGTTATCAGAGCTTCCAAAAACCATAAGTTCCAAAAACAGGAGGATGTGTATGGCCACGCCTTTACCTTGCCACGATCCACTGAAGTACCTGAAACCATAAGCCAAAACTATAAGCACGGAGCTTAGTGAGTTCCCCCAAAGTACCAATACAAAAACAATAGCACATATACAAAACAACATCATGCAATGGGTCCACAACTAACAGACTAGATTACCCATGAGCCCACATCATTAGTATGCCTTGCCCCAAAGCTTATGTGTCGCTTGCTCCGCGACCCTCAGTACGAGTCTCACATGCCCTACCCAACCCTCAGCTCATATTTGGAATGCCCATGAGCCTATGTATGTGTCTAGCATGGCCTTCCTAGTCCTCACCTCATAACTGGATTGCTCCAATAACCTCAAGCCCATAGTATGAGTCTGTCATACCAATCGGATCCTCAGCTCATATCTGGAATGCTATTGAGCCCTCAATATGATTCTGGCATGCCCTACTTGGCCCTCAACTCATATCTGGAATGCTTCAAAGTTTGTAGGCAACAACATGAAGTAGTACTACCTCAACCCATCCACACAATATGTCGATATATAGCAGATAATATCATAAACAGATAAACAGGGAATTCACAGGGTGTCCTACAGATCTACTAGACTAACATGCACAAATATATCATATTTAGCATATCAACAATGTCAGGTTATCAATCCAATGGGCCGGCCTTGGTGCCTTCGACCCGTAAGTACAGTGAGGAAAACTCACCTCATAATGCCGATCTCATAAACGATCCTAGACTGCTGGCTACCAGATTTCGAACCGCATTATCAAGACAGCACCCTATCAATAGTTGATTCCATGAATAACCTCTAGTTACAGATCTGCTATCACCCATGCGTTGATACCAAAATGACTGTCTATCATCATCTAGTCGGTGACTCATAATTCAAGTCCAATTCGGAGTAAAAGATCTTTTTACCTTTCCTCAAGCTTGGCCCAAAGCTAAGGCCCAAACAAGCTGACAAAAGCCCAAATATCCAAATATACTCCTTAAGTCCAATTATGGCCCAATTTTCCAAATTGGGCCTTCACTCAAGAAGATCCAACAAGCCAAAAGCCCAAACCATAAAATCCCAGACGGCCCAACACAACCCATTGCAAACCAAACCTAAATCTTGATCCAAAAAGGCTCAAATTACCTCAAGGCCCACACTTGTCCCAATATTCGAAATTTGGCCCAACTCCTTATTGGGTCTTATCCAAGGTCCAATCCTGTAATTAGCCTAAAACAAACTTATCTAGATAGTCCATTAGGGCCCAAGAATCAAAGTCCAAACAGATGGCCCAAACCCGAAGCCCAAAGTCCAAACCAACACAGAAGGCGTATGCAGGGCGTACCCCTTTGGTACGTTGGGCGTACTTCGCCTCGCATTGACCACCATCGGGTGGTTGACTCAGTATGCGGGGCGTACGATTGCATATATCTTTTCCTTCTTAAGTGCTTAATGGCTTAAGCACTTAAGCTCAAACCTCAAATCCATGGCTCAAACGCACTAAAGTGCCATAAAGTCTCAAACTTTAAGACTTTGGTCGTCCAAAAAGGGCCTAATGCATGGTCTTAATCCATTAAGACCTCTTATTAGCAACATGAAGCCAAACCAGGCAATGGGACCTCATTTTTGTGACTTAGAACCCTTCCTAGGGTCTGAAAGGACAGCTCAAAACACCCAAAACAAAGCATCCATAGCAGTGGGACTTTTCGGAAAAGAAGAACACCAAAAAGCTACCAAAACAATATCTGAACAACCCAAGCTTAAAGGTAGAAGCTTTATACCTGCTGAAGCTTCCTAAAAAGATGAT
The DNA here is from genome assembly GCF_051521515.1 of Lactuca serriola. Taxonomy (NCBI): domain Eukaryota; kingdom Viridiplantae; phylum Streptophyta; class Magnoliopsida; order Asterales; family Asteraceae; genus Lactuca; species Lactuca serriola. The sequence continues at coordinate 70,296,224 of NC_136416.1, read as the reverse complement.
AATTCAAGGTCTACAAGTTTGCTTCCTTCCTTGACTCCATTGATGCACTAACTTCTCCTTCAACCATATAAGAAACACACTCTTAACCCATACATACACACTAGAGGAATTAGAGTTGCCAAAAACGATCCCGAAACTTGGAGGCTAAAAAGATGGGGAAAAGGGCCCATAATAAGGCTTAAACACTCCACAAATCCTAAAAATAAGGGTTTCACCTAGACACACGTATCCCTAGCATACATATATGTATGCCTAACATACTAGGGTGTGCCCTAGTATGCTTAACATACTAACATGTATGCCCCGCGTACTACTCATGCTCCCATAATCACCATCTTGGCACTAGGGCTTCCCGTGGCCACTTCTTTCCAATCCAAGGACTAAAAATGACATAATTACAACCCAAGGGATGATGAAATTATTTGAAGATTGGGATGTTACAATAAAATTATTGATGAGGAACGTACGAGAAACCATCGAGGGATCTTGTATAGCATCTTAGTTTCCAATCACAAAAGCCCAACCATGAGCATTCCCATCACCTTTCTTCCACTTTTGACAATTTTGCTTGAAATACCCTTTTCTCCACATTAATAACAAACTCCTCCTCCATCGAAACTTGATCCATTACCCATTTCTTATACTTCCATAACTAGTGGCATGCCTAAGAAAAAGTTTGAAGTATGACCTTTCTTGTTGCATGTGGCACAATGGAAACATTCCCTAATGTAGTATCGGTTGCGTTGATCACATAAATGCTCGTTCCCGATGTAAGCCTTTTTTTGGATTGTAGTTGGGGCTGGTGTTACAACATTAACCTTTTCAGCTTGATGCCTTTTCTGTTGGTTCTGGTTTCCTCCATTGGATTTGTTAACTTCCGAAGTTTCAACTTTCACTACCATTGATCCATTTTCGATTTCATTTTTGATCTATTGTAGAGCTAGAAAATTAGCACTGTGGTATGTGGTAGGTTTTAACGAAAGTACCATCCCTTTTATTTATGGTGACAGACCCCATATATAACACTCCACTTTCTTGCTTTCCGGTTTCACTATACTCGGACAGAGTAGTGCAAGGTCATCAAACCTCGTTCTGTAACCATTGACATCCGAAACTTTCAATTTTAGGTTGCAAAGGACATTCTATAGGCTCTATAGTACTTCTCTATTAAAAGTTCTTTCATGTTCTCCCATGAAATCTAGTTGGCCACCGAGATCCCTAAAGTTTTTACATGGTCAGTCCACTATGCCAAGGCTCTATCCATCAAGGTGCATGCAGCAAAACACACCTTGCTACCCACAGACCAGTAGCAGGTATCAAAAACATCTTCTACTTTTTCAAACCAATGAGCTAAACCCACAACACCTTCGTTCCCATAAAAGTCTCTTGGCTTGCTATTTATGAAGTCCTTATAGGAAAAACTTCTTCTAGGCTCTTGTGGATGTGAGTGAAGAGTGCATCCAAGTCCATTCGCTTCCACAAGTTGTCTTCCATCATTCAAACTCCTTGCAGTTGCCATTTTGATTGTAAGGCGTTCTGACACTAGTTCTGTCATTGTTTGATGCAGTCCTGACTCGGGGAATGGTGGAATTAGCGTGCTAGAAGTTGGCGTTTCAATTGCAAGAGTCACTCCCTACATTGTTGTTGTTAGGCCTCTCCGGGTCTGTCTGGTAGTTGACCAAGTAGGTAGTGTTACTTGGAGGTGTGATTCGGTGTTCTTTCTTGGAGGCATTTTGATTTTTTATTTCAGTTACTAGTTGAGGATAAGTTTGCAATGTTTTTATTATTTATTTCATAATGTTATTATTTACGATTACTATTCATGTAACAGTTCCAAAATAAATTTAACTTAATAACATATGCTTCATTGTATTAAACATTAACATCCAAGTACATTAGTCTTTACTATTTTCAAAATATAAAGACTTATAGGTAGTGGTAAAAAGACCTCGAAAAAAAATAAATAAATTTTACATGTTCTTACATATCCTAATACATATCTGAAAAGTTTGTCACCAAAATTTTCAAGTTTCTCAAAAACTTCTCCCATTAGTTTAACAAAATCTAAAAAAAATTAGCCACCATGTGGGGTATTTCTTCATATTTTCCTTGCAGTAATGTATGTTTCTCCTATAGTGTTTCGTGTCCCTTATCTAGTATAGCATGTCGCTCCTTTACTCTGTGTGTTACAGAAAGGGAAATTTGGTTTTGATTCTCCACACTGGTTACTCTCAGATTGCAATTCACCCAGTTGCAATGGTGGTAGTCCATCCTTTGATGTAGATTGTCTTGCAAGATATGGTACTGATCTTTTCGTTGATCCACTTGAGCCATTTCTTCCTTCTTTTTCACTGTTAGACCTTGCAGTGTGCTCAATTCGACACTGACGTGCCAGATTTGTCCATGTAGCGGGTGTTTTTCTCAAGTAGGAAGGAAAATTTGTCAATTACCATGTGTGATGGGGGTGCAACCCCTGATGCATGTCCTTCCTCAAATTTTCCTACAGCCTGCTTTTTAGTTGTCCATTGATTCCCTTGGTTGGTTTTTCAAATAGTTTGGTCTTTCCCCTCTTGAGGGTGGGAGGACCTCATGTTATACTTCATGGTAACGGGTATCCAATTTGGGACTAAAACCCTTGAAGTTTTTCTAGCTTGGCGGAGTGAAAATCCAAGGAAAGTACGGTGGGAGTAGGTGGGGGTGAGGAGGATGATTTTGAATCGGTTAACATTATCACTTCATCTAATTCATCCTCATCCATATCTTCTTTAGGATCTTCCTCATGTTCCTCTTCCATCTCTTCTTCTGTATCCTCTTCTAGATTCTCCTCTGGATCCTCTTCAGGCTCGAATTCATCACATTGCATCAGTGCATATTCAACTAAAGGAATGGGTTGGTACACAACCGAATAGTCAAGGAAGTAGGGATCTCCACATAGCACAAGAAACATAGGCTCGTCTGTTGGTCGTAAGATTTCTCATCATAAATCATCCATCTAAATGAAGAACTTTTTAGTATCTCAAATATGTTACACAAAATTTTGCACACATATTAAGGAATATTTTGTATATTTTTATTGACTTGTGATCATATTTTACGTTTCTTAAATCACCAAGAGTTTAGTTTATCAGCTAGTTCTTTTAAGTTGGATAATGCATGAGGCCCGACCAAAATAAAACTTAGGCACGCAAATAGGTTTAGTTGTAGTATGACCTATGTCTTATGAAACCTAATTGACTAATTGATATAAATCCTTTTGTTTAAGTTTATTAAATTCTATTAGATCTTTATAAATCTTTGGTTCATAAAGTCTTATCTTGTAATTGTTGTAGAGTAAGGATATTCCTAGACCTACTAGAGTAAGCCCTAGACTATAGTTGTATTTTTCTTAAAAAGAAAATACTAACTTCACTATAGTCTTTAGCTCTGATACTCACACCTCGACCGACGGCGGAAAACACCGGGGTTGCGATGTTTACAATTGGATCACAGTCAATCACATATATTGAACACTTAACATCTTTAAATCAATATATTAGAAACTTTTTAGTTTTGGAATTACATCATCATAATTCAGACACACAACAATAAATTAAAACAAGTCAAGTTTATTTCAAAAGAAAGAAATTATAACTTCCTTTGAACCGACGTCCTACCTCCGGCTTCTTAGTTACCTAAGAATACACATTTTAAAAATAGGTCAACAAAAATTGTTGATGAGTTCCACATGTTTTGGCTTCGTGAGTTTTATAAAAGAAATCTTTATAAAACGTAGAATATTTAACGAAATAATTTGTGCAAAAACATGGTCAACAATGTTACCGATATGCTTCATGTGAGACTCAATACTTGAAATCCGATACAAGTATTCATGTTAATATACTTATAATAACAAAGTAAAAATTAAAATATTTTCGTGAAGAGAAGTATTAAGTGTTTATATAAATAAACACTACCAATCAATTTAACAACTTACAAACAATTTTTATACTACATTCAACCTTATCCTAGTTTGTATTAGGATTTTTGTCTCCAGGATTCTGTTAAAATTCCTAATTGTTTATATTAAATAATTTGGTTGATAAATCTTAAAAGAAAATGTAAAGCTACCAATGTTTTAATAGCACCCTAGCCAATTTAACAACACACCGGCCGTAGGTGCCCTTATGTGAGTTTAAACAGCACCTTGGTTGTAAGTGATCATGTACAAGTTTAAACAACACTTCGTCTGTAAGTGACCATAACCCAGTTTAAATAGTACTCCGGCTGTAAGTGACCAAAATCAAGTTTAAACAGCACTCCGGCTGTAAGTGATCATAACCAACAAATTTCCAATCATTTATACCATAAGACGTTTAACTTGATTACTTTATTAACAACTTGTTATAATGAACGCTTTTGTGTCCCTATAGTGTGTGGATTAAACAATACCATAAGTTGTGTTTTCGTTATCTAAAACAAGTCTTTATGTATGTAGGTAAAATACTTATAATCACTTATAATTTTTAATGACATGATTGATTTAAGATCATAAGATTTCATGTCATATTTGACGGTTTTTCATGCACTAATAATAAATGAGAGTATTATATGACACAAAAGTTTGCATGTAAAACTCAAGGTTACCACAACACTAATATTACAAGTATGTATATATAAACTTATTATATAGAGTTTTTATGTGTAACCCCTACTCCCCCTCCTGGAAATGTTTAAAAACAGTAAAATCGGGCCCTAGATACTCACTTTTGTTGCATAATGTTACTCGGTTTGAGAACGATTCATGTGGTTTCCGGTTCCACTCTAGCTCGTGATTTAAGTACTCTTTTGGATGTCTTAACACATAAAGACATATATTTACAAGTATTTTAGACTTTTATCATGTCTTAACTCACTTAAAACACGTGCATTTTATGAGAAAAGGAAAGAGTAAAAATAATGAAATTACCTAACTTTTACTTATATCTAAAGTTTGTTGCAAAAAGGTGGTTGAAAAACAAGCTTTTTGAGGGATGAAAGTTAAGTTTCTTTGGGTTTTTAACTGCTTGAAAGTAACAACTAATGGGCTACTATGATTCTCAAAAATGGGCAGCAAAATGGAAGACTTTGGGGTTTGTTTTGAAGCTCGAAAAAAGCCAATGTTTTGGGTTGCTGTCACGAAATTTCCCAACAAAAAGGTAAGAAAAAGAGTGGTTTAGCCACTATTTTGAGTCCTCATTTTAGTGTAGCATAAAAACTAATTTTCAGAGGTATTTGGAGGTGAAAATATCAAGCAAAAGGATGGTGAAAAGAGGTGAAACGGTGGCTGAAAATCGAGGGGCATTGACCCTCTTCTTGCTCATGGTTTTTGTCGGTTTAGAAGGAAGTTTATGGGCTGAAAAATGATGAAGTTTGAGAGCTTTTCTAGAGAGAATTTTCTGGAAAATGGAAGAAGGAAATAAAGGGGAGGGTGCTCAAGATTTATAGGAGAAGAAGGGGAAGGATAAGAACCAATCTTCTAAGTAAGATTTGATGTGATGTGAATATGATTAGATTTGATTTACCATTGCCACATAATCTCTTGGTTAGTTAGAGATATAAATTAGATAACTAACTAGTTACTAGTTATTTATTAGTTAGATGTTGTAGTTTAGGAGTGGGAAAGACGAAATCTCAAAATTAAGAGGAAGTAATAAGGAGTGATATTGGCAAAAAATGTCTTAATGGAATAAGTACTTAATTGATTTCCTTGGCACTTGTCTCTAGTATTTTTACCTTTTTATCTTATCCTATGGAGTTAGACATATTATTCCTCAAATGTATCACTTTATGTCATGCACTCATAACTAGTCATTTCCTAGATAATAATAAATTTATATACATACATATATAAATGTTATTTAAAAATAGCAATGTAATTTTTATGTATTGGAACTTAAATGTTTATCTAAGGCCTATCGGATCTAAGCTATATATGATTTGTATACCCGGTGTAATCGTAGCAGGACTCAATATGGATCACTCAGTGAAATATTAATAATCTCGTAGGATTCTTTAGACATTTCCATTCTCACACGAACCCTGTAGAAAACCCTATCCACTTCAGTGCTTTACAGAAGAGTTGATTCCGGCCCCGAAGAAGTTCATTGAGAAGATTTCCAGTTCGGAACTAAATGAACTGGGTCGAGACTATTGAATTCACCAAGTGCCTATATCTTTTAGGGACAGTGGTGAGTGATTCGCCTAAACTTCCGAGATTCCCAGTCATCCATCGTGAAGTGATGACACCCGGAGACGGATTCGAAAGTAAGGCGGAGTAGAGATTTAGTATGTCCATACGAGAAGAGAACCCTAGGTAACTACCCGAAGGAAACCAACGCCGATTCCAGTCAAAGATATGAGGTACACAGAGGGAGCCAGTACATGGAACCCAGGAAGTGTCTTTTCCTCCTGTTAGTCACGCTAATACAGCCATAAAATAATACAATTTAGTGAGTTAGTGGTTACACTACTCACGCTATAAACATTTATTTATAAACATTTAGGTACATTTTAATTATGCCTTATAATAATCTATTTTATATTTTCATCAATTAAATAAAAGATTGATTGACCAAGGTATAATGTTGTGATATTTAACCGGTTAAAAATATCGTTAACCACATTCCATGACTTCGGTTCGTACAATTGTCAAATTTTAATCACAAATATTATGCACAAGTTTTATATAGAATTTAAATTACTCATCAGCCTGAGACATATTGCAATGGTAATTAAATTTCACGTTCAAATGATGTTATTTGCTAGATTTCATGAACCGGTATTGCAACGGTAATTAAATTTCACGTTCAAATGATGTTATTTGCTAGATTTCACGAACCGGTGTTTGTTCGGATTATACATCTTAACGAAATTTACCATTAGTCACTAGTTTTATTTTCACAAGAGCCTTTCTAAATATAACATGGTATATTCCTTCAACCATTTTTGATAAAATACATATACTATTTAAAAATCAAAATATGGCATTGTAGAATCGCTCCTATTTTTTGCCAATTGTTAGAACTGTGTCCAACTTATACATCCAACGCTTACAAGAGATCAAGTGGAGTACACTATTCACCAAATGAGAACTCATGCATTTCGTAGCAAGCTCATGATGAAACTCCCATCTGACTCTGAAGTCGATGCTTTCTTGCCCTCCTTCAACAATTAAGTTCAACCGACTGCAATTGATGAAGAACTTCCTTAATACAACTCTCCTCCTGCAAATGAAATTGAGATCGCTTTTTAAGATAACAATGCCTATGTTGCTGCTCTTCGAAAGTGCTACATGAACTCAAATTGACGTCTTCCTCAGAAGATATGAATATTGAAGATAAGGTCGGTGATGAAGACAATCTAGCTCAAGGTGTTGATGCTTCTCAAGATTTTGAAGAGGTGGATGTCGATTTAAATTATGATAGTTCTTTCACAAATAAAAACATTTTGATATGTTCCCACTCTTGGAAATCCGAGACAATGTTGAAAAAATCGATTTCAAAGTCGACGGTATCACTTTTAACGTTGCATCGCTTAACTCTATGCTCGATTTGGTGATCAACTCTCTTTCTGAGATCAAAGTTGTTGCTCCCTCAGAAATTGATAGAGCCAATCAATTGAATCAATTCATTTCTCTTCGATTGAGTCATACCTTGGAAGAAGCTGAAGAATGATACAAATATAATCTTGAACATCACATCTCCACCACCGATATGATGCTCAAAATTCATGATGACATGATTTTTGCTACGAACGAACTCATCAAGCAGAATCAAGTTCGTCATGAGAAACAAATTTAAAGATTGGAGAAAGAAATTAAAAAAAAAGGATTGTTTCAATACGATCATGCAAGAAGTTCTCATCAAAGTCACTCACTATGTTGAACATTTTGTTGACACTCCCAATGAGAAATTCGATACAGTTCTCATGGTCATGGAAGAATTTCTTGACACCCTCAAAGCCCAAGGTCCGACCGTTGATGTATATAATTTGCTCTCTAAGAAAATTTATATGAGCTTCCAACGGGTGTTTGAATCATATTATGAACATAAGCCCAACTTGTTGCTTGCATCCAAGGCATGACCTTCTCATGCAAGAGGGGGAGAATTATGGAAAACTTTCTCAAAATTCAAACATCAAGATGAAACATTTGAACATTTGATGTTGATGATGACATTGAATTTTTCAAAGAAGTTGTAGTTGAAGATGTGTTTGCTGATAATGAAGATGAAAGTGAAAAAGAAATTGATGAAAATAATCAAGTGGTTAATGCGATTCTAGGACTTCAAGTAATCAATAAACAAATCCTCTTGGAACATAAAACAAAAAAATGGTCCTTTGTTTGTTGGCCATCAAACCTTGTTCATTCATTCAATCAAATTAGAGAAAAGGCCGAACTATAATTGAAGATAGCTAATGATTCACACCGAGCTTCTCAGCCAATTCCTACTCCGAAAATTGCTCCTGTTGATGATGTCCTCCTACTATAAAACCACACGACCTACCTGAGGATTTTTGATCTCTCCTCCCTCAGAACTAGTCATCACTCTAATCGGTTAACAACTCTTCTAACCTACCATTGCTCTGAATCCTCTTGCCAAAGAAAAAGGTAAAGTAATCTCCTTGAATTAAGAGAATCGAAGTATGATTGGTAAGGAAACTTAGGGGAGATTTTTAGTACATGAAAATGCCCCTTAGACAATCCAAGATATCCAACAATGTCGAGATTGTCACAATTCTAAGATGACATAGCGATTTTGAGATACTCTTTCATTCTGAGATGACGTGTTTAGGAGTGAAGAATCTTAGATGAAGATAATGTTCCGACATTGTTCGTTACCCGATATGTAGAGACTCGAGATTATTCCTTATTTTTAGATGGAATTTTGTTTCAAAGTTGAAGTGAAGATTTACAGATAAATAATGTAAGAAGACTAGTTTCGAGATGCCTCGGATTTGGAACACAGTCAACTTTCCCTGACATGATGTCACACCCCCAAATCGGAATGGCGAAAACATTCAGGGGCGGAGGACGTCATGTACAATATCACAACAATTGTATAATAGTAATCAAAGTACAAAAACCATGATTGATAAACTATAAGTTATTACATATGTGTTCAAATCATTATATATTGACACCAAAAATGTATAGCAAAAGTTAAAAGACATGAGTCTATGAAGCTCTTTCTTCACAAAACCTGTAGAAACCTATTTACTAATTTCCTGAGAATACAAGTAGTTTTGGAAATAGTGTCAACAATTAAGTTTGTGAGTTTATAAGCATGTTTGTAATTGAAATCTGTCGTTGTTCTTTGAAAATGTAAACATGTTTTTCCCAGAAAATCCTATATTTTCTGTTGTAATATGTTGTACTCAAAACATGTAAATGTTAATGTACTATGATATAGTATGCTATAGTTTTAATCCATTTGAACCCATGAAAAGTATGTTTTCTATGTACTGACTTGGTATTCTGTATTTGTTCTTGTAAAATATTGTATTATAGGTTTATTATTTAATACAACTATGTGAAGATGTTTACTTATTCTTACACTAATCGTATTGTTCAATTCTAAGCCTGTTGAACCCTAATTATAATATATATATATATATATATATATATATATATATATATACATATATATATATATATATATATATATATTCTAAGCCTGTTGAACACTAATCGTATAGTTCAATTCTTGTGTTACACTTGTATTCTCACCCTAAAACAGTGAAAAATCATGAAAACGTAGGGGTATGAACTCACCTCGAGTGTGTGTTTCTGGTTAGATTCGATGTGGTTGCGACGATTCCCGGGATAGAATACGTGTAATTAACCGTATCCTAATTATATTTTATACATAATTATATGCATAAATTTGATATCTATTAATTTAACATGATAATTAACACTAGTTTGTATAGATTACTTACTAATTGAAGAGAAGTTCTTATGAAAGTTTGAAGGTTTGAAGATTTATGGGTAACTACTTGCAGATGCGAATGATTTTGATATGTGTTTGGAGAGCATATGCGTGAAATGAGTTTACTGTATGTATCAAATGAATTCATTGGTATCTTAAGTATGAAGAAAACTCGTGAGGTAGTAAATGTGAGGTTTATTGTGGTAATCACATTGGGAAGCTAACTTTGGATAAGATATGAAGATATTTGAAGAGTTTACGGTCCTATACTCCCAAAAATGAAGTGTTTACAATTTAGATAAAAAGAAAATGGAGTTTTCGGTCCTTAAATTCAAAGAAGAGGGGGTTTGCGGTCATGCACTTCCATAAAGGAAGTTTCTGCGGTCTAAAGATCAACTAGAAAGAGGGTTTATGGTTTTGAGTCAAAGAGTGAAAGGTTTTCGGTTTGGCTTTCTAAAATGCATGAGTTCACAATTTGCGTTATTCCAAAGGGGATGTTTTCGGTTTGATTTTGGGATAATATTCCCTAAACCGAAAACACTATATACACTTTAAATTTTCATATTTTAAGTTAAGTATAAGCCCCTTTATTTGAACTAACGTAAGCTTGGTTTGATCTAGTGTGATTTTATGTTATGTATTTAGCTTATACTAGTCTACTTCAACATGGTTTTCCACATAAACTTACACATGGTTGTAGTTTAGACTTTCATTTGAATAAGTTTAACTTGAAAAATAACGGGTTGTTACACATGAAGAAAGTTCTTTTGGTTGTATTCCTTTTTTGGCTTACCATCGATTCAGAGGTAATCCTCTTTATCAGGATTTTCTTTACTGTTTCAAGCACTCTCTATTCTATGTATTTGTCTTGTTGTACTTCTCTCATAAATTCTTCTTGTTCTTAATTACTTTATTTTCTTCATGTTTTCTTTTATTTTAATCTTCTTGAATAATTTGTTGAGTTATTTACTTCAATTCTTGACTAGTTTGACCAGACTTAACTAGATCTTAATTACTAGAAACCATCGATATTAAAGGTTAATTCATGGTTTGTGTTTGCAAACCTTGTTCGCGCATTTAATAGAGTTTAAGTACTCATGAGAAACAGTGACATAACAATTCAATTATCGCGATGTGCCATTTAGGATTTTTGAAAAGTCTATAAATATGTCTATCCTTCCATATTTAGAGTATGCAACAAGTCTTATTTGAATCTGGTGACCATAAATCCTTTAGAACGCATTTGGAGACTAAAGATCATCATTGGAGTCAGATTCAAACGAAAAGATAGTCAATAAACAATAAATCATTCATTTTAATTTATTAAACATGTTTAGGAAACTTTTATGGTTTTTAATTATGTTTTTAATTTGCTTATGGGCTAATAATCCTATGCTTTCGTTTAGAATAGATGATCCTCAAGACTATGTCTTGATTTCGATAATTTTGGATTACATCTAGATGTTTATTAATTACGTTAGCTTGATAAAAATCATCATGTGTTAAAGTCATTAACTATATTGTATGTTGATGAGTATTACATAGATTCGATGAACATTTTATCTTAGTATACTTCAATCATATTAATCCTATGAATCTTAAGATTGTATGACTAAAGTTTGACCAAAACCTAGGGTTAAATAGTAAAGTTGTTAACTTTAATATGTGAGAGTATATGTGATGTCCATTAATATACAAATTATTGATTTCATTATCATTATTGTCAATATCATTTCAATTCTTTCATAATAAGAACCGAACACTGATTTTTAGGATAATTAATTCACTTGATCATTCCAATTAAGAAGTTGTAGAAATCAAATGATTAGTAATCTAATCATGAAAGCTAGTTGACTTAGGAATTGGTAAATAACAAAGTGTAATCCATTTAACCTTTACATAGATGTTAGGAATTGGTAAATAACAAAGTGTTATCCATTAAACCTTTACATAAATAATACATAGTCAAAAGGTGAATTGAATCTAAATGGAAGTACTTTTTAAATCTTGTATTGTGACAACCCAAAGTTTATTCCGTTACATTACCCTGTTACCATTAACGAAATATTCCACGTTATAAAAGTTCCGTAATTTGGAGTCGTAAAATAAATAAATATTTAATTATTTATTTATACTTCATGTGATCATCATTTTAGTAAAAATAAATATAACTCGTTAATGTTAGTTCCATTTAACGAAATAAAGTTATATTATTCAACCAATTAACCCGGGTAAGAAGTTTAACCCCGTTAAGCTTTAGCATCGGGTAGTCGTATACCGGGTGCAACACTTGAGACCTATATTAAGGGAGTGTAACAGCCATTAGAAACCTTTTACCACTCCAACTCCTCTCTCTCACTACTTTCTCTCTCTAGACTCATTTTCGACTCCAAAACCGCAAATTTCGGCTCCTAAACGTAAGACCTTCAACCCTAACTTGTTCTAAACATGCATTATTGTTATTATAGCTCAAAAATCTCATGAAAAGGACAAGGAAAAGGAGTTTACAGCCTAAGAGCCTCCTTAGGGCGTAAACACCCAAAAAGTGGCCAAAAGTCCCGATTCTTCCTTATTTGAGTTGGATACTAGTTAGGGAAATTATCGAGGAGTGTTTAATCATCAAAACACAAAGTTTTAGGGCATAAAAGAGAGTTTACGGCCCGAGCACATGCTTAGGTCGTAAACACCTCTAATCCTTGCAAAAATGCCCGAAAACACCCCCAAACCACCCTTAGGCTTAAGACATAAATTAGGGACTTGCTATTTCGGGTTTGGAACAAATAAACACATAGATTTGAGGGATAAAATGGAGTTTACGGCCCAAGCATATGCTTAGGCCGTAAACACCCCCAAACCATGCCAAATGGTAGTTTAAATCCCCCAAATGGCCTTAGACTTTTATTGCAAATTACTAGAATCGAACCAAGGGCATCAAGTTTTGTGGGTGTAGGAGAGTTTACGGCCAAGCCATAGAGCTTACGGCCGTAAACTCCCAAAGAGTTGTCATTTGGACCATAAACTCCAAGGGAGTGCACTCTTGGAACCCTAAACACCCTTATAGCCTTGGATAATTACTTAAAACCAATTCTCGAAGCATTTGGGACTTGAAATCATCCTAAAACAATCCTCCCATGAGTTTACGGCCGTAAACTCATGGGGAATATGGTCTCCCAACCGTGAACTCATATAAAGTGAGTTTTAGGAGAGTAAACTCCTTATTCAAGCCATACACACCCTTAGATGTTACCCGAGACACCCCTAACGCTTAATTAAAAGTGTTTTCGCACTTAGGAAGCATATACTTGTTTAATTAGTATTAAATGTACTAATTGTATGTGAACATATGTTATCATATGTTAACTAGGTCACTAAGTGTGTCCAAGTCCTTACTTGACACCGAGCACCCAACCCGCACCTTCGTCGGATCCACTTACACCAGGTGAGTTCACACCCCTGAATGAACCTTATAGTAACATTTAGCACCTAAAACATTTTAGGCATTTTCCCTAAATAAGCTAGTGCTTGTGTGTATTCAGGTGTGTTACCTAAATTTATTAGACACACTCCTCACAATCATTTCTTAACATTCTAAGTTTAAGTCTAGAAATTTCCTACAAATTCCTAGTTCGCTTAAACTAATGCTCTGATACCAACTGTGACATCCCCATTTTCTCGGCCAGAAAAGACCGATTTTGTTTATGCTTTATAAAAATCAGAGTACCTCTTTTAATAAAAATGTTGCAGAATTTGTTCCCAGTAAAACATGATAAAGACGTTATCAAAGCATTTCGAAGAAAAGTATTTTTATTCATTTTAAAACATTTGGGATGTCATCGTCAATACAGAAACATAAGCATAAACAAAACTTATATTTATTGTCACTAGTGATTTATATCTCCTTAATCTCTCAGTGTAATGTAACTTCATATCGACACCTGTGATATAAATAAACTGAGTGGGTCAGGTTGGGAAACCTGGTGAGTACATAGGGTTTTCAGCCCACAATAATATAATTATTATGTTTAAACAATCAAACAATCAACCCAATTACCCACCCCCATTATCTTCTTTAGTCTTAAGGATCTACCCTAAGAATCAGCTATTCCTCGTTCATTCATTCCTAAGGATCATCCTAAGGGATCGACATGAAGTCCATCGTTGCCACGGTTTACACAACAGGCACTAAGTTTGTATAGTCGCCAGGGGTTAGGCATCAAGTCTACATGATCGCCAAAGTTTACACAACGGGCACTAAGTCTACATAGTCGCCAGGGTTTAGGCATCAAGTCTGCATGATCGCCAAGGTTTAGGCACCAAGTCTGCATGGTCGCCAAGGTTTAGAGATACACCGGGTGAACACATCGTTCACAACACCTACAGGTTGCGAGCCTGCTAGTGTTCCACTAGATTGTCTAGAATAGTCCGTGGTTGTCATCCATACTCTGCTGAATGACGGGGCCATCGTTTGGGAAAAGGCTTCTCACATCGTCCACCTCTCACCCTCAACTCGTGGTCTATAACACCTCTTAACTCATCATCAAACTCATATTCCATCTATTACATCTACCCATGTTTTACCCCAACATTATTGTAGATATAAAATACATATACAATTTAAATCATTTAAAACATGTATAAAATCGTCCATCCAGCATAGACAGCAAGTATTAAGATAATATGAACACATATCACATAATTTATATAAAATACTTCATATCTATGTGTAAGATGAAAGTAACTATGCACTCACAACACGTAATATATATTAAATACTTCATATCTATGTGTAAGATGAGAGTAACTATTCACTCACCTGAGAAGGTGGTGACTCGGTACTCGGACAACGCTTCGTTTACTTTAAAATAATTTCCTTCAACGAAGCCTAGTATTATTACCACTAGATTTTAGTCTAATATTTACCGTGACTAATTATTAGTCTTATTATTATTATTATTATTATTATTATTATTATTATTATTATTATTATTATTATTATTATTATTATTATTATTATTATATAAGCATTTAAACAATACTTTCCAACCAGTATGTATGGACAGGGACCAGACATAAAACACCGGAGGGAAGGACCATTTTGGCGTATAGCACTTCTGAATCCAACAACCCTATGCGGCTCTTTAAACCAGATTCTCCGTACCGCGAGTAGTTAAAAAGATATTATAACAACACTTATATAAGTCATAATAATAGTTCAAATATTTATTATAAGTTCATAATAACAATATTAATTTTAAATATAAACTATATTTAAAATAGGGTAAGCTTAACTTACTTACAAGGGGATTTTAGCTAGGAGTCGGGCTCTGCCGGGGCAGAACTTCGTCGCTGAATCTTTCTAAGAAAGATTCGTGCAGCGCTTCAGCACTCATCTTACTATACTAAAACTACAGAAAGAGAAGTCGAATCACGAGGGACCGAAATGCTCAGGGGATAAGGAGAGAAAGACTCTTGAATCAAGAGAACGGTGAAAGAAATATGAGAGCCCAAGCCTCTTATTTATAGTACTTGAATTTAAAAAAACTACCCTCCATAATTACTTAATGACCTTATAGTTATATAAACAACTAAACACCCCTTTATAATGCTATTTTAAATAGATTTAATAATATTTGTACCAAACTAATGTCGAAAGAACTCAACATTAGTCTTATAATGACCGCATCGTCGATACA
This sequence comes from Lactuca serriola, assembly GCF_051521515.1. Taxonomy (NCBI): domain Eukaryota; kingdom Viridiplantae; phylum Streptophyta; class Magnoliopsida; order Asterales; family Asteraceae; genus Lactuca; species Lactuca serriola. The sequence goes on along the minus strand of NC_136416.1, from coordinate 70,280,584 downwards.
TTTCTAATGATATATACATATGTATATATATATATGTGTACGTATATATGATTTATACTTTATTTTAATACGTAAATATGCTATTATAATTTGTAACTCGTTCATACGAACTCCGTTTTTGACGTTCTTTATATCCACGCGTAAGTGGAGACGTACTCTACAACTTTCGTTTAGACTCTGTCGGCTAATTTTGACTTTATTTTTAAAGTTATATTTTTAACAGGCCGGGACAGGATTGGTCCGTTAAAATCTTATTTCTTCATCAGATGTCCATTTTCGTCTGTCTTTTTATCGTTACGCTACTAATAACGAGATCCCCGATTCTCATTTAGGTTGTGCCGGCTAAAAACCTCTTGATCTAATACTTGAACTTCGGGCTGTACACCGCTAAGCCGAAACTTCGAAAAATCATAACTTCCTCATACGAAGTCAGATTTGGGCGTTCTTTTTATAGACGTTCTCAGGTTAACATATTCTATGACTTTCATTTAGATTACTAAGGCTAAAAGTCGCTCTATCATAAATTCGCTATTTACGTCTTCGCGGTGCCGTGTCGGTTCCGTCGCTAAACCTCAACGGGTCATAACTTCTTCGTTATAACTCGGATTTCGGCGCTCTTTATATGTACGGAACCTTTGAGACATATTCTAAAACTTGGTTAAGGTTATTTATTCTAAATAATCTTTTGTCGAAAAGTCGTTTTTGACCCCTATTATCTTTAAATTGACTAGCCCGGATTTACGGGCGTTATATATATATATATATATATATATATATATATATATATATATATATATATATATATATATATATATATATATATATATATATATATATATATATATATATATATATATATAAGGTTATAGCCATTTATAATGTAAAAGTGATATTTTTAGGGTAGGACTACTTTATAACCCGTGGAAACCACAGTTACGAAATTAATTACACTTTCATACTAAAATGTCGTAATTATTAATCAAATAATATATATAAAATCAACAAAGTCTTATTAATAATAATAATAAGAAAACATGTTATGAGGAATAATATTTTACAAACAACTTATAAATTTCTAAAAGCTTTTTTATAAACAACATTAGAAGTTTTATTTGTAAGTCTATCATTCTTATCTAAAATTAACAATTTTAATCATTATTTACTTTGAAATCTAGATAGTACAACATATAATTGACCATGGATGGCAAAACATAAATGTAGGATATGTACTGAGCCATTTGTTTTGTAAAACATAGATGTAGGCTATGCACTTCAACCTTCAAACAAGAAAAAAATAGAAAAATACATAGAAAAAAGAAATAGAAAAGAAGGCAACCAAAATAGGTTAAAAAAATCAACTTATTTATATCTTATTATTTATTGCAGTAAAAAATAATGATACTGTTTTGAAAATATAAAAAGTAAAATTAACTATCTAATAATTGTTTGAAAAAAATATGCAAATATATGATCTTGTAATATCTTTGATTTTATATTTCATATTTCATATTAAGATGAATATTTTCATTTAATTGATTTTATATTTAGAATGTAATTGTAATGTAAGAAGTTTTAATATTGAATTGGTATTGGTATGTTATTATTTCAACAATATGTAATTGTTAATTGTTAGTTGTTATTTGTTAAGTGTTAATCGTTAATGTTTTAGTTATGCATGTTAGAAAGATAATATAAAAACTATTAAATAATATGTTTAAATGTGGTAATATGAATAAAAGAAAATTGAAATTTGAAATGAATTAAATTGAAAAATGAATAACAAAAATGTATAATTGATTAGGAGGTTGGAGATTCAATCTATTTATTTATTATTTATTTATTAGAAACCTAGATCAGAAATAAGCGTGTCCACTTCAACAGGTGTCAAGTGTAGAGACGTCATATTTGTTGATTCCTCGTCACATTGTTGCAACTTGTACTTGAAGTGGCACTGTATCATCAAATAACATTCTGCCACCGTCTGTCAATAGAAACTATTAGATTTCTAACTTCATCACTTATAGTTTTATTTTTTTTAGGAAACTCACCACATGAATTTCTCTGGATCCCCCCTTCTTGAGTCATTTTTGAAAAGATTATATCACAAAAGGATACTTCCATTTTATTTATTTTATTTTTTTGTTTTCTACCCAGACAATATCACACACCATCTGTCGCCACGCAATACAACAAAATATTAAATAAGTATTGTTTTTTCATAAAAAAAGAGAATTCGAAATTGTCATCTATAAAATCTAAACTATTTTCGTTTTCTTGGAGATAATATTCCACACACAATTCTATCCATTGAGTATCTTTCTGATGGCTACAATTTCCTAGGGCTATAGGGCCTATTCATGTGTTTACGTTTGTGGTAGGAAATGCGAAACATTTAATTTAACAGAAACATGTGATTTTAAAAACACTCACTTCATTAAATATGATAACATCGAAATATAAGATGATATTGTTAAGAAAACACTTATAAACCATAGAAATTAAATATCAAACGAGAATTTACCCCTAAAAAAGAAATCTTATTTGTTAAAAAGACAATTTACGAATATGTCTGCACAGTATAAAATTATGTGGTTATAATCAAGTAATAAATTTTCCATTAACTTTATACATAAAACAATTGTATAAATCTAAGAAATTTATATTGACCGAATTAACACCAAAATTTCTAACACATGGTCCAACATGTATTTATTCCTCAATTTTTGATTACGAATAATCACTAATACAAACAACAATAAAATACTTATCTGAATCGTTTCCAACAAGAGTATAAAAATGTAAGGTGAATAAAATTGATAAGGAAAAAAAAAACGAACTTAAATTTATTCTCTATAGATTAGATAATAGGTTTCATCATTATTTTAGAAAACGTTCTTTTATAAGTTAATATATTGTAAAACATATGAATTTTCGCATTACAGATTCTAATTTTGGCAGTCACAATGATAATACAATAGATGATTTTTTTTTCGTAGATAACATCAACATTCACAGGGTAATCATATATTTTTGCAGACTATGTGTCCAAAACAATGTCATTTTGAGCAAAAAAAAAAATCCACAGGTTATTTTATTTTTAAGGGATAATGTCATAAAAAACCTTAAGTTTAGTAGAAAATGTTGGTTTTATCCTTGGGCAGATTTTTAGTTCGTTTATACTGCAAATTTGTCATTTTTTTGTTGGTTTTGCCCTTGTTACCTGCAATAGCAGGTTTCCAGGTTCTTATTAATTATTTTTTTGCGAAAAAACCTTTAAATTTACAAATATTTTGCGAAAAAACCCTTAAGATTATAAACATATAAAATATAAATATATATTCAAAATTTGATAAAACTAAATAGTTTTCTACTGAAACATATTTTTAGCTTTACATACCGTAACTTTTATATTTGTTTGATATAAACTTTTTATATTTAAATTTTTAAAAAGTTACTTAGTTTTAACAAAATTTGAATATATTTCTTAATTAATACTTCAACTTTTCAAAACAAAATTAAAAAACATTTGTTAGATAATAATTAATTATGCTAAAATAGTTAATATTAATAATATGGTATCAAGTACATTCAATTAATTTTTTTAAAAGGTAAATAAAAATATTTTAAATATTTAAAAGGTTTGTATTTCAAAAATACTAACATATTATATTTTTTATTTGTTTAAATACATAATAATATTATCATATTTTTTTTATAAAAATATCATAAACATTTTAATCATCAAAAATAAATATAAAAATTTTAAACATATAAAATATAAATATATTTGTCTAATTTATTATATAAATATATTTATTTTAATAAAAAATATGATAATTTATTATTTCTGAAATACAAACATTTTAAACATATAAAATATTTTTTATTTTCTTTTAAAAAAATTAATTGAATGTAACTAATGTTATATTATTATTAGCTAAGAGATGTTTTTTAATGTTGCTTTGAAAAGTTTAAGTATTAATTAATAAAGGGAAATCTCCAGAAAAATCCTAAAATTTTAGTCCAATTTATGAAAAAGTTCTAAACTAAATTTTATTTACAGAAAAGCACAGAATACCGGTTAAAACTTTGAAAAAATCTTTTTCGGCCGGCTTCGCAGATTTTGCCGGTATTCTGTCCTTTTTCATTAGTTTGCTCAAAATTTTGGGGACTTATCCAAAAATTACATAATAACCAAAAAATTTGGACTTTTTTGAAAATTACCATGAAATTAATGGATATTATTATTAACAGATCAATTATAAACATAAAAAATATTTTTATTATAAAAAAGGAAATACATTTGTTGTTAATTTCTAGGAATAAATTAGTGGTCTAAGTAATCTATTGCTTGCTGACCACTCAAACTCTCTACGTTCTTCCTATGTGTTGTTGTGGGTATGATAGTGAGATAAACTTAGTTAGGATTCCTCTAATGTTGGTGTTCCTCTTATGTTGTTTAACCTAACTACCAACCAACATTCATATTTTGCAAGTGTTTTTGAATATGTATAATTTTATGGTTGTTATCGGGTGATGTTTGGATGTTAGGTGATAGTTGGGTTAAAGAACATAATGAAAGATCTATATGTTCATGTAATGATATTTTCTAATAACACGTGATCATATAACATCATGCCTAATAGCAAGTAGACACTTATTGATTGTGTATTAATAAATATTATCAACTCTTGTATTGGTCACGCCTAACAGAGTACTTCTCAGTATGACACCCACAACGATACATAGGAAGAACATAGAGACTTTGAAGTGGTCAACAAACAATAGAGAAGTACATAACCGACCGTTTTATTCCTACAAATTAGTAACAAATATATTTCCTTTGTTTATAATATAAAATTATGTTTATAAATGATTTGTTAATAATAATATCCAATAATTCCATAGTAATTTTCAAAAAAGTCCCAATATTTTGGTTATCGTGTAATTTTCAGAAAAGTCCTAATATTTTGAGCAAACTAATGAAAAATGACAGAATACCGGCTAAGTCTTCGAAACCGGCCAAAAAGGGTTTTTTCGAAGTTTTAGCCGGTATTCTATGCTTTTCTGTAAACAAAAATTAGTTCGGGACTTTTTCATAAATTAGACTAAAATTTTAGGACTTTTCTGGAGATTTCTCATTAATAAATATATTTAAATTTTGATAAAACTAGGTAACTTTTTTAAAATTTGAATATAAAAACTTTATATCGAACAAATATAAAATTTACCGTACATAAAGCTAAAAATATGTTTCAGTAGAAAATCTATTTAGTTTTATAAAATTTTGAATATATATATTTATATTTTTTATGTTTATAATCTTAAGGGTTTTTTTACAAAATATTTGTAAACTTAAGAGTCTTTCGTAAAAAACAATTCATAGTAACCTGGAAACCTGCTATTGCAGGTAACAAGGGCAAAACCGACAAAAAAAATAACAAGTTTGTGGTATAAATGAACCAAAAATCTGTCGAAGGGTAAAACCGATATTTTCTGCAAAACTTAAGGTTTTTTATGACATTATCCCTATTTTTAACAGATGATAAAATTGTGACTATATGTGTCATTATCTATTTTTTAGCAGTTTTATTGTATTTTTTTTAAAAAAAAAAGTAACAACTATAGGTCATTTTTAGATTTTTAAATTAAATATACCGATATAAAAATTCTGGTTGCATCGCGTGACGCTCTGAGAGTCTGAGACACAACCGCTTAGTTAAAAAAATGGAGCAAACGACGTTGGCAATTTAAAGCCATTCAACCATGTACAGACAGAACTCCATGTGTTTTTAATCGTAATTATTATATATTAACTTTATATATTAACTTTATTATTAATGAGTTTACGTGCTAGAAGATCCAAGTCTATACGATTATTAAAATGAATAAGAAAAAAAAACTGTTATTTTAGGAATAAATTAACTAATCTCAATTCTTTTCTTGTCTTTTTTCCCGTCCTTTTTCGAATTTGTTTCGAATTTCCAGTGATGTATATAATATCTCATGGCGTTTCTCATTTTTGGCCTTTTCTTCTTTGTTTTTTTCTTGCCACAAATATAATTCAATATGATATTATTCAAAATTCATTTATTGTATATTTCTATCGTAATCTTTATCTTGGATTTGCATATAACGTGATTACTGTCATTTTGTTCATTTCATCAACTTTTCAAATTCAAAAACACTTGCAAAAGAAAAATAACCATATTGAAATGAAAACCATTGTGTTTCTCTTTTAGGGAAAATTTCATTTATATTTTTGTAAATTTTTCGTAATTACATTTTATAACTAGTTTATAACCTGTGAGAACCACAGTTATAAAATTAATTAAACTTTCATATTAAAAAATCAAAAATTATTAATCAATTATTTTAAATAAATTATTACTTAAGACATATTTTTTATTTATATAAAATTACAATCGTTGATTTAAATAAATATGTGAAGTTATATCACCTTACAATCTATATTAATTTTATTTTATTTTTCAATCTAATATTACTAATTTAATATAATTAGAGTGAAAAAATTTAAAATTTAAACTTTAAAATGAAGAATCAATTATTAATTTAATGTAATTAGAGTGGGACATTTAAAATTTGTAATTTGAAATGGATAATCAATTATTAATTTAAAGTAATTAGAGTAGAAATTTAAAATTTGAAATTTAAAATTGATAATTAATAAGTTGACAAGTAACATGATAAGTGATAAATAACATTAATGAGAAGTTCTAATTATATGACATTTGTCAATAAAAGATTAAACATATTCTTTTATTAGAATAGGGAAACATTAAAACCTATAAAAGTATATATATTCAAGAGAAAATGACAAAAATAGTCATTTACATTAATTGCATTACAAAAATAGCAAAAAAAAATCGAAATTACAAAAATAGCCAGCAATTTCGCAGATGAGAAGGTCCCATCTGCGAAATGACCTTCTCATCTGCAAAAGTACAAGCACCTAAAGCACAGTTGTGCTTTAGGTGCTTGTACTTTCGCAGGTGGAATTAATTTTTTTTTTTTAATATTTTTGTTGTATATATAGGGGTAATTTCGCAGATGGAATAGGTCCATCTGCGAAATACTCTCACTCTATCTGCGAAATCGTGGTTTTTTTAGTATTATTATTATTTTTTTTTTTTAAGTTTGACTATGAAATGAATTGGTTTGACTACGAAACCATGTTGCTATATATCCCGTTTGTTTAAAATCTATTTTAGTTTATTATTTGAGTACTAGGTTATTTTCATGTATTTTTTATGTATTTCGTATGTATTTCGTTTGTTTAAAATCCATTTTAGTTTATTATGTGAGTACTAGGTTATTTTCATGTATTTCGTATGTATTTTTTCTACAAAACTTTTTATATAGCAACATGATTTCGTAGTCAAACCAATTCATTTCATAGTCAAACTTAAAAAAAAAATAATAATAATACAAAAAAAACCCACGATTTCGCAGATAGAGTGAGAGTATTTCACAGATGGACCTATTCCATCTGCGAAATTACCCCTATATATACAGCAAAAATATTAAAAAAAAAAAAATTAATTCAACCTGCGAAAGTACAAGCACCTAAAGCACAGCTGTGCTTTAGGTGCTTGTACTTTCGCAGATGAGAAGGTCATTTCCCAGATGGGACCTTCTCATCTGCGAAATTGCTGGCTATTTTTGTAATTTCGATTTTTTTTTTGCTATTTTTGTAATGCAATTAGTGTAAATGACTATTTTTGTCATTATCTCTATATTCAAATAATTAATTAATTCATATTTAATATGTTAAAAAAAATAAAAATACTATCTTTAAATAAATTTTTTCTTATTAAAAGTATAATTAATTTGTAAAATTAATGATATTTGTGGAAAAGCCCTCTTGATTATATATATATATATATATATATATATATATATATATATATATATATATATATATATATATATATATATATATATATATATATATATATATATATATATAGTTACATAAGGGACCCTACAATATATATAAAGTATAAAAATACATATTATAATAACACACCCCCTCAGTTTGAGTAGATCTTGAAATTTAAGACATGAATACACAAATTTATGAATAACCAGACACGACACGAATACATCTTGAAAATTGAGATAAAACTAATTTCTCTTCGTGTATTTGTATTGTGTCAAATTCATGGCTGACACGTTTTCATTAAATAAATACACAAATTGTTAGGTTTAAGTTTGAGCATGGAGTTTACAAATATTTAAACTGTCTCGAAAGTCTACAAATAATTGTGTCGGTAGAGCCTTAGTAAAAATATTTGCAAACTAATGAGCATATAGCACATGCAAAACACGCACATGTCCAACGGCAACACGTTCCCTAACAAAATGTAAATCTATTCCCACATGCTTGGTACGTTGGTGTTGTACTGGGTTAGAAGATAAATACATAACACTCGTATTATCGCGAAACACAACCATTTCTTTATACAATGGACAAGATAACTCAATAAGAAGGTCATGAAGCCATGCAACCTCAACAACCACATTGGCCACCCCACGGTACTTAGCCTCAGCTGAGGAGCATAAAACTACATGTTGAAGTTTAGAAGACCAAGAGACAAGGTTATCACCCAAATAGACACAAAAACTAGATGTTGAGTGACGAGTGTAAGGACAGTCAACCTAGTCATCATAAGAGTAAGAGACCAAGCGATCAACATAAGAGGGTCTAAGAAGTAGCCTATGAGACAGTATGCCCTGAATATAACGTAGGATGCGTTTGAGAGCAAGAAGATGTGGTTCACGATGATTGTGCTTGAATAGAAAAATCTGGTGAACAACGTAAGCAATATCAGGACGAGTAAAGGTGAGACTAAAGAGCACCAGCAAGGCTATGATAAAGGGTAGGGTCTGATATTGGATCCCTATTAGGAGAGAGAGTTTTGAGTTGGTGTCAGAACTCAGAAAGAGTGGTAAAAGCATTACATGTTACCATATCAACTATAGAGAGAATCTCCTTTGCAAAGGATGTTTGAGATACGAATAATCCCTTATCAGAGCGGGAGATAAAAAAAACCCAAGGAAGTAAAAAAAAAATAGCACTAAGATCAGGCTTAGGGAATTCAGAAGACAATTTGGAGATAACACGAATGATGAGATTGGATGAACAAGCAATGAGAATGATATCATCTACATAACGAAGGAGGTAGATGTGATCAACTTTAGAGTGATAGGTAAAGAGGGAACAATCAGAGCAACTACTAGAGAACTCTAAGGATGAGATTAATACAACAAACTGCTAGTACCAAGCCTGAAGGGCCAATTTGAGACTGTATAGAGCCTTACGAAGGCAACATACATGGTTTGGAAGAGAAGGATGAACATAACCAGGGGTTGTTTCATGTAAACTTCTTCAGAGAGATCACCATGTAGGAATGAATTTTTCACATCTAACTAATGAATGGCCCAGTTTTTGGATATAAGAATGCTAAGAACAATCCCTGACATATTTCCAATGGCGATCACAAAGAGCTTGAGCAATAGATCTGGAAATTGGAGAAACGTCATTGATGGTAGAGAGATTGCATATTTGTTTGGATCAGATGGATCATGTATGAGATTAAGTAACCATAGGATGATTGCGGGGAGGGGGAGGGGTTGGAACTAAAGATGAAGATGGAGATTAGGATGCGTATGTAGGGGGATCAGTATGATCAGCGGAAGAAGTATCATTCGTGGGAGTAACCGTAGCAAGAGGAGTTGGAAAGATGAGAGACGAATCATCATGGGATAAAAATGGATCATACTCAAAAACTTCTGTGGTAGAAAGAAAATGAATAAATGAAAAATGATCTTCATCAAACATGCAATGCCGAGAGATGATAACACGTTGAGTGATGAGATCAAGACAATGATACCAGTGATGGTCAGAGGTGGGACCAAGATAAACGTAAGCGGAAGATCTTGGAGACAAATTGTAAGGAGTGGTAGCAGAAAGATTTGGATAGCAGAGACATCCAAAAACAAACAGATGGTCATAGGAAGGAAAAGTGAAAAATAGAAGTTCAAATGGAGTTTTAAATGAAAGAATGGTTGTTGGAAGGAGATTCCGAGTATGAACTGATGCAAGGAGAACTTCAACCCCAAATGTGGGTGGTAGGAAGCTTGGGACATAAAAGTACGAAGGATGATATTAATCGAGTGAATGCCTTGCGTAGTTTTACCATTTTGTTAGATGTGTAAGGGCAAGAGAATCAAACTTCAATGCCTTTGTCATCTAAAAAAAATTAATATTTGGTTGTTGAATTCTCGTCTGTTGTCACATTCAAAAAGTTTTATGGTAGTTTTAAATTGATTTTGAACGTAAATGTGAAAAGAAGTAAAGACAGTAAATACATCATATTTTGCATGCAAGGGGAAAACCTAGAGAAAGTGAGAAAATCATCCAAAAAAAGAATGTAATACTTGAAACCACTCATACTAGTAATAGAAGATGTCCACAAATAAGAATGTATTAATTCAAATAAATGAGAAGTTTTAGTAGTAGAAGAAGAAAAAGGTAAAAGAAAATGCTTCACAAGCTGACAACCAAGGTAGATGGGAAGTTTATTAGTAGAACTAGAAATAAATGACGATTTTGTAAAAACTATAATACAGAGGAGCCGGGATATCCAAGACGCCGATGCCAGGTGGGAAGAGAGACCGCAACACAAGTGGTAGCTGAAAGAGATGGAGTAGAAGACAAAGCAATAGGGTAGAGGTCACCAAAACTATCACATCGCTAAATGAAGTCACCCGTTTTAAAGTCCTTCACAGTGAATGAAGGTTTGTATTGATTAGATACACTTCACGTATAAAGAACAAAGATAAGAAAACAAATAACAAAAAGTAAAATGACACAATGAGTTCTCCAAATTGTTCTTTCACCAAGAAAGAGTTTTTGTCTTCACTAAGAAGATGGGTTTTCATAAAGACGCTTGACACAAAGCCAAACTCGCTACATTAGGGTTTACCCTAATGTAAATTATCTACTAATATATACATGTGTATCCCATGATTTAAGTGATTGTATCTTATCTATACTAAGAACCGATCTTCATAACAAAGATACCAGATATGCTATCTATTTTATACTTATCTATATCATTACCTAATATACACAAAATTACATAGAATAACTATACTATGTGTTGACGCTGATAAGCTTGATATGCTGGCGCTGATAGTTGATAAGACGTTGACGTTGACATTGACATATAGCTTGTACGAGTGTTTGCCTCATTAGATCATATGGTGTGACCTTATAATCTCTCTTTATCTTATAATGTCAACCTAATCTTCAATGAATTCTTTAGCTCACGCAACCAGTGACAATATGATTGAAAGTTATAAAAATTTTAAGTTCTTCAGCGTTTAAAGAGTGCCCCCCCCCCCCCCCCGCGAGAAGGTGAATTACTTTAAATTGCAAGAAGTTGAAGCAATATGTACGAGCTGTTAGCGAACGGAATGTGGAGAACTGAGAGTTTTGATGTTCACGTGTTAATCAGCTTGACTCCCCCTTTGATTGATAGCATCTAGGAGTTACTTCATTTCGAGATAGGTTCTCCCCCTTTTTTGTAACAACCCATTATTTTTCAAGTCAATAAAAGTCAAACCCTTTAAATAAAAAACTCGAATTGTATTGATTTGGTTACGAACGTAAGGGTTAAATATGATTTAAATTATATAAATGAAGTTTTTATATAACTATTTAGAATAAAATACACTTAAAAATCAACATTTTTCCATTTGGAACCGAGAACCCTCGGACTGAAAACCCCATTTCGGCCGAGAACCCTCAAACCGAAAATGGCACAACAAGCATTTTAGCTAGGAAATTCTAGTCTCATGTAAACATCATCTACTGTGATACTTGTAATCCTAATTTGAAATTCTACACTATGCTCATTCAATAACAACAAACTTAATCAACATTCTCCAGTAAAGTTCAAAACCTTATACAATACATCTCATATAGTCGGTTATGAGTTGAAACCTTAAACAAATCTCGGTTCAAGCTTAATATGAACTAGGATTCTCTTATTGGGCTCTAATTGGATCACATTTTTGAAACTTTAACATTTTGGACTATGTGGGCCTAGAATTATGCGTCTAAACCCTAATGGGCCATATGTGCCATAAATGATTTCATAGGCACTAATGGGCTGTACACCCTTTTATTGGGATTCATTGGGCCGTGAACCTTCATAAAGGCCCAAGGGGCCGAAAAATATTATTAGGATTCATAAAAATCGAACAAAACCAAGAATGGGCCCAAACCATTCCATTTCCATTTCTTCTTAGCACATTCTTGGCCCAACCTTGTAAAAAAAAGGAAAACAAATGGGAGGATATTTGAGGTGCCACCTCATAATTACCTAGTGGTTTTCTTTGCTAATTACCCTTCAATTAAACAACTAGTCTCATGTCTCTAAGCACCTATCACATCTCAATCTCTCATCTCTTTTCCCTCTCTTTTTATTACACTCGACCGAACATACCCTCCCACCACCTTCCATTTCCATTCAAACACTTTCAAGACTCTCTCAAGAACTCCTCTCCACTCCTCAAAATTTCTTGACCATTGGTGGGTGCTTTTAAGAAGTTTGCATCACGTCCTCATCCATAATTGGTAATCTACTCTTACTCAAGCAAGTTTAACTTCATAATTTTGTTAAAACGTGTTACTCATTTGCTCCAAACCATGGATCATACTTCACTAGAACCATCTAAGTTCAAAAATCATCTCAAAGAGCTTTCTAGGGCTGAGAATCACATCATCTCCTTCCATCTTTTCATCAAACCGAGAACAACAAAGCAATGTGAGTTCATACCCCTTGTTTTTCAGTTTTGCTATGTTTTGGGGGAGGATACAAGTGGCTATGTGTTAGATCTATGTATTTGTGCATGTTTATGTATGTTTTCTAAGTTATATGTTGTGATTGTGTGAAGAACTTCATAGATCTTAACAATATTTGGAAACTACAACACTTTATACAACTTACCTTATGACAAATGTGCTAAACAAGTTAAGAATGTTGAAAAATTAAACAAAATCTTGTAAAAGGACCATTTTTGACAAGAAAACGAAAAGATGAAGCCTCTTATGATATTCACGGGTTTTCAAGGACCAAAAGAGTCATTTTTGTATAAAAATGGGTTTTTTTATGACATTATGATTTTAAAAAGGGCCAAAAGTGTTAAATTTTGTATAATGGGCCTTAAAATGGGCCTTCACGGTTTTCAAAGGGCGTAAATTGCAAATTTACAAATTTTATGGATTAAATTGTCATTTAGCACAACTTTGAGCCAAAAAGGTAAAATTTATGGTTTTAGGGGCTGAAAATGTCACTTTATTTGAATTTGGGCCGAAATTGTTATTTTTACAAAACTTGGGCCAAAAATGTCATTTTATTTTAATTTTATATTAATGGTCGAATATATCAATTTATGGTTACTTGGGCCAAAAATGTCAACTTACACACGAATGGACCAAAGGAGTAAATTTTCATGTTTTTGGGCCTAACATATATAATACATGTTAATGGGCTCTAGTGGTCCAGTTACATGCTTATTGGGCCTGATTTATACATTACATGTATATTGGGCCTTAGTGGCCCATATACATACTTATTGGACCTAAATTATGCATTACATGTTTAATGGGCCATAGTGGCCCACATAAATGCTTATTGGACCCAAACTATACTTTAAATCTTTACTGGGCCATAGTGGTCGTACTACATGTCTTTTGGCCTCGTATAGTCATTACATACTCATTGGATATTTTTTTTAAACGTAGAACATACCAGCAAACATTATATAATATAATACAATAATCACGTAAACGCAGTCAAGGTTGCTAGTGAGACATGTCGGTTGACACCTCTAGAGTGTATGATCGTAGCCTGTAGTTATAACCAGAGTCCCCTGGAGGGAGAGCGAGAGTTTGTGTATAGATCTATACGGGGTGACACCCCACACCTGAGCTGTTCGCTACAGTTAGACTAGGCCAGTCTATGGTGACAAACCTTACCGTAAATCAAGTCGGCGCCTAAGAACGCCACGACAGGCGAAATTCGTCATAATCAAGTATTGTTAAAACGGCTCACAATGAGATCCTCTCCAACATAATTTTATGGAACACCTATAAAATCTTGTGGATACAAAAACATACATACACTCATATTTGGTCCCAAGGTCGAGACCATAACACTTTTATAAACATAAAATATAGGATTTTCTTGGGTAATACACAATTAAACAATACCTTTGCTTGCTACAGAAAATACAGGGTTTTTATCTGGATTACATTTTTATACATTCCAAATATAGAAAAACACACATGCATTAATACATGATTTCGATACATCACGTTCAAACCATTTTATTTTAGAAAATATCAGATTTTCTGGTGTTTTACAAATAATTCAAAACTTTTCATTCAAATATGCTTATGAACTCACCAAAATTATATATGTTGACGTTTTCAAAATAACTTGTATTCTCAGGGAATCGTTAAGCTGAAAGGTCAGCGGGAAATGTGGAATTTGTTATATTTTGTTATCATCATACATTAAATATATTGGACATGCGATTTATGATACTGTACTTGATGTAAACAATGTTGGTTGTATGTTGATATGTATGATGATGGTGTTCTCTAGTTTCATTTATATACAATTGTGATGATATTACAAGATGAAGTCACGCACAAGCCCCCGAACGTTTCCACCGTCTGGTTTAGGGGTGTGACAGAAAACGTCTTTCCGGCCAAAAACCCAACCGATATATATATTTTTTCCTCGAAAAATAAGTTATTTTCTCACTTTTTCAATCGAAAACACTCCTATTTTGCTCTCAAGTATCATACAAGAACCTTCATATCATCAAGAAAAGTCCTTCAAATCTTCATAATTTTCACCAAGAACAATCTTCAAGTCTTCAAGCTGACCGAAAACAACTTGGACCGAAAACACCTTGGAGCGAAAACACGTTCATGACCGAGAAGCTGGTTCTCAGTTAAGGTTTTAAGACGGAAATGAAGGATTTATGTGAAGGCTAGACTGAAAACCCTCATCAACACTCCAAATAATTCTCAGTAATGCTTCCTTACATAAAAATAGTGTTGTATAACACTTTAATTAATTATTTCACTAATTTAAATACGATTATGTGTTTAAATATTATTAGCATACCGTTATTTCCACATACGCTAGCCCGAGGATCATCTCTGCAATTCCATTATCCAGACTGGAACACACACTTAAGGTGAGTTCATACCTCTTCGTTTTCACTATTTTCAATTTTTTTAAAGGGGAATACAAGTTAAACACAAGGACTCTTGTGTTAACGTTCAAACGATCTCAAACAATTTCAAACCATTTGCAATTCTACCAATCTGATGTATCACTGCAGTTACCAACATATATATATATATATATATATATATATATATATATATATATATGTATATATATATATATATATATATATATATATATATATATATATATATATATATATATTTATATTTTTAACCTTTTTGTAGCATGTCGAGCAAAAGGGTATTTTTCATAAATCTCTTACTACAGCTTTATACACACTATTAAATTGCAAATGTTTCATTTCATTACAGGGTATACATTTACAAATATAGTTGGTATAGTTTATGAACTACTACACTATTTGCTAAGTTCAATAAACATTATAAGAACATACATTCAAACTATAATAGGTATAGTTTGGGAGACACTACACTATTTTACATGCTTAAAGAACTCTATACAGGAACAAGAACATACATTTAAACTATAATAGACATAGTTTATGGAACACTACTCTATTTCACTAATTCAATGGTACACTTTCAAAACAACTTGTATTCTCAGACAGGTACACCCGCAGATTTTGATAAGACGGAGATTTTAGAGTCGCGTCTTTTATACTTTTGTTATACACTTTTGATGTCATACAAACTATGTATTGAACATATGTAAATACTATATTTTATCAATGTAATGGTTGTGTTCGATTTGATTACTATTATTCAATTGTTGTGATAATGTACATGACGTCCTCCACCCCAGAAAGTTTCCGCCGTTCCGGTTTTGGGGTGTGATAGATTGGTATCAGAGCATTGGTTATAGTGAACTAAGTATATCAAACCTTACATGAAATACAACTATAAACACTAAGGGGCAGAAGTGTTCTGACTAAAATTATACTTTTAGAAATATAAGTATTTTATAAGAAGTATACAAATATACATACATACCAGAAACTGTATCACAGTAAGAACTACACAAAAGTATTTAGATGTTGGACACTGTAGTTAAACCTAGACAGTTATGGTAATCATATATGGGATAAATATAGCCTGATCAACTATATTTGTTTGAGATACGACCAACATGTGTTTGGGAGTGATGGTAGTGTTACAACAAGTCGAAAACTTACCAACAATACATACAAGAGAAACTCTAGAACCAAACGTGAAATTAAAATACTATAGTAGTATTTTATGATTCTACAGCACTAGAACGAGAGCATTTAGGCCTTGATAGTTATACATAATTCGTATACACTAGGTGACTATAGAGGGACCCAGTGTGAGTCACGCTATTCAAATTCTTTACAAGTGTTGCTATAAATTAAGTTGGCGATTGTTTACTTATATTAGTAGACTTCCACTGTAAATTGCCTAATAGAACATTGTAACAGTCATGATAAGATATCTGTTCATTATCACCTGACTCATGACCACTATAGAGGACTTATCATCATTTTCTCTTAAATCATTATAGAGAAAGATGCCTCCAAAGAAGTCCAACAGGAAGAAAAACAATCCTCCAACGAATCCTCCACTGTCACCACCTCCTCAATACGATCCTACTGTCTTCCAAGTAGTAGTAACAGTCGTCGTGGATGCCGCTATGTCATAGATCTATGGAAGTAGCACTAGTGGGGTGGGTAGTGGTTCCAAGACTTCTAACCATGGAGATAGCCATGGACACCCAAGGGAGTGTTCATACAAAGATTTCACGAACGCTAAGCCCAAATCCCTCGATGGCACCAGAGGTGTTATTGCTTTAACCCGTTGGTTTGCAAGGACCGAATCAATATTCAAAATCTGTGTGTGCCCCGAATCTAGCAAAGTGAAACTTTGTAACGCCCGTAGATTAGGGCTAGTCAATTTAAAGACAATAAGCATCAAAAATGACTTTTTTATGGAAGATTATTTAGAAGGATTAATCTTAACCAAGTTGTAGTATATGTCACAAGGTTTCCGTGCATATAAAGAACCCCAAAATCCGGAGTTATAACGAAAAAGTTATGACCTGTCGAAGTTTCGCGACAGAACCGACACGACCTAGCGCGACCCAACGCGACGTAAATAGTGAATTTAAGGTAGATAGATATCTATCCTTAGTGATCTAAATGAGAATTGAAGATCTCATCGATAGTAGTGCAACGACGGAAAGACAGACGAAAACGGACGTCAGACGAAGGAGTTATGAGTTTATAATGGAGTTTTCCTGTCCCGGCCTACTAAAAATAATATATAAGTAATATAATTATAATATATTAAAAATAAATTCAAAATTAGCCAATGGAGTCTAAACGAGAGTTGTAGAGCATAATCTCACCTTCGCGGCGATATAAAGAACGTCGAAAACAGAGTTCGTATGCGAAAGTTATGAATTTCTGAAGTTCGGGGCGCGAAACCCCAAAACTGTTAGAGACCACGACGTGGCAAGCAGTGCCATGACGTGGCAAGTCTCCTGACACCTCCGGGAGTCCCCCAGATGCAACTTGCAATGACGTATGCAGTGACGACCAAGCCCACGACGTGGAAAAAGGGTGCCACGACGTGGCAAGGGCCAAATTTGCCCTATAAATAGATTTGAAGGGCCAGCCGTTTAGGGTTGCTATTTTCTCTCTTTTCTCTTCCGTTTTACCTCGATTTGTGTTCCAGAAGTACCCCGAAGCCCCAGTATCAACCCCGAGACCCGAAGCAAGTCCCGAAGCCTGAAGATCTCGAGAAGAAAAGAGTTTCCAAGCTGAAGCTCTGCCTGCGAGAAACCCGGTGTGTGAAGTGATCCCGGTTTCACCAAAGAATACTACTTCTACAAGTTGTAGTGCTGTCCGATCATCTTCTGATCAAGTGAGTGTATAGTCACTTTCATCTTACACATAGATATGAAGTATTTTATAAAATACGTGTTATGTGTATATATATTGTTTTTTATATGTGTCAGTGTGTGGTTACTTTCTTCTAACACATAAATATAAAGTATTAGCTATGAAATATGCGCTATGTGTTATATATTATTTGTCTATTTGAAATGGGCATGGAATTGATGTTTTATACAAGTGTTAAATGATTTAAACTGTGTAAGTATTTATATCTACGAAAATGTTGGGTAGAACATGGGTAGATGGGATAGTTGGTGACTATGGAGTTAGCGCCTATTGTTAGATAAACCTTGGTGACTATGGAGTTAGCGCCTATTGTATAAACCTTGGTGACTATGGAGTTAGCGTCTACTGTTAAATAAACCTTGGTGACTATGGAGTTAGCGCCTATTGTATAAGCCTTGGTGACTATGGAGTTAGCGCCTATTGTATAAACCTTGGTGACTATGGAGTTAGCGCCTATTGAGTAAACCTTGGTGACGATGTGACTTCGTGCCTATTAAGTAAACCCTGGTGACTATGCGACTTAGTGCCTATCGAGTAAACCTTGGTGACGATGTGACTTCGTGCCTATTGAGTAAACCCTGGTGACTATGGAGTTAGTGCCAATTGAGTAAACCCTGGTGACTATGTAGTTAGCGCCTATTGTTAAGTAAACCTTGGTGACTATGGAGTTAGCGCCTATTGTTAAGTGAACCTTGGTGACTATGGAGTTAGCGCCGCTTGAGTAAACCCCGACGACTATGGAGTTAGCGTCTGATAACTATGGATTTAGTACCTGATAGATAAACTTTGGCAGCAATGAACTTCATGCCAATTCCTTAGGTAAATCCTTAGGAATGAATGAATGAAGGATAGTGGATTCTTAGGGTAAACCCTTGAGAAAATAAAGTAGATATAGGGATGGGTATTTGGGTTGGTTGTTTGATAATTGAATATAATAAATATATTATTGTGGGTTGAAAACCCTATATGCTCACCAGGCTCCCAAGCCTGACCCACTCAGTTTTCTTTGCATTATAGGTAATGGCACAAGGGTATAAGTTGGTGGTCTTGACGAGAGAATTTGGATTATAGATCAGTAGTTATAAATAACTGTTGTAAGGTCTATTTTATATTGTTTATGCTTTTGGTATGTATCGGAACATGACATCCCGATGTTTTATTATTTAATGAAAATACGTTCTCTTTGAGAAACGTTTTGATAAATTTTATCATATTTTATTTTGGGAACAAATTCCGCAACTCTTTTGAATCAAAAGGATTTACTCTGATTTTATAAAACAAAGCATAAACAAGTCGGTCTTTTCTGACCGTGAAATTGGGGATGTCACAGTTGGTATCAGAGCGTTAGTTTAAGCGAACTAGGAATTTGTAGGATTTCTAGACTTAAACTTAGAATGCTAAGCGATGATTGTGAGATGAGTGTCTACCGTATTTTAGACACGAGCACTAGTAAATTTTAGGAAGCTGCCTAAAATGCTTTTATGTGCTAAATGTTATATGTTTGCCATATATGATGTTATTTGTTCGGATTTATGGTCTGTTGCCGACCAGATCTGGAAACCTTATGTGTTTAGGATTCTAAGCGTACGACTACGATATTATAACTAGCATGTAAACGTTTCGGAGTGATAAGGAGATTTATACATCTATCGCAAATAAACCTTTCTTATCTTAAATTCTCGTCCGATACACCGAACGTCTGCTTGGGTGTACAAAACGTTATGGTAATGACTCGTAGAGAATTGAGTAAATGGAGGAAATGAAAGGCTTATGATAGTGAATGACACCTATCGGAAGATATCTTAAGAGTGGTACCTTGCCGTTAGTTTATGTTTGATAAAATAACGGAACGTTTAGAGGAGTAAGGTATGTCTGAAGTACACCTTCGATTGGCAGGATGATGGAACGATTGGTGTAATTCTTGAAGTTGTCCCATAATCTAGAATTTCCATCACCAATCGAGTTGAAGTATGATTGATGATAGAAGATACGCATGGAAGAAGTCCTAGTGGAGTCTAGAAAAATTTATATGATTAATTGGACACATTCGTATGTGTTAAATTGTTTGGTGATTTGAGGACTTGGGGACTGCGAGACAATACTTGGGACGAGTATGAGTAGGTGTGAATAGTAGTAGAGATCTATACTACTGGAAGCACAGGACTCACGCTTGGATCATGGGGAGTCGCAAGGTTACCAAGAAGCTTGTAATTGAGTTCGTTTTTATTCAAGTATGTCGTTACCATTGTTTCGGTAATGACTAAAAAGATGATTGATATCCTAACCCTAGTGGTCATATCAAATTGAGTCTGACTACGGTGAGTTTGTTACGTGGTTCAGAGAACCGAGTTCGATGTAGCATTTGACTTAAGTCAAAAGATTGAAATCAATGCGATCGATAGCATCGCGCTCGTTGTTAAGGAAGCTTGTAGCTAGAAATGCTACATGTAAAAATGTGATTATATCACGTTAGAATATGAAAGAAGGTATATTCCATTCTGGAATTTGACTCTAAGAGACTTGAGTCTAAGCGTTGCATCATACGATGAAAGGTCATTAGAACGTGACCCATCGATTTGTTACAATAGATAAAGGAAAGTATTTATCCTGAGAAGAAGAAGGAGTCCACAATAAGGACTTATTTTGTAACTTGGAAGTTATGATTGAAAGTACAGCATAGTACGATAAGCAGATGCAAGATTGGGCATCATCTGCGGTCAAGAAAGCCATAGAGTTAAATACTCTTTCGAGGAAAACATAGAAGTTATGTTTATTACCTAGGATGAAGAGATAACGTGTGGAATCAATATGCAAGCCCCATTTCGTTGATGATTCCGGGACGTAATCATCCTAAGGGGGAGATAATTGTAACGCCCGTAGATTAGGGCTAGTCAATTTAGAGACAATAAGCATCAAAAATGACTTTTTGATGGAAGATTTTTTAGAAGGATTAATCTTAACCAAGTTGTAGTATATGTCACAAGGTTTCCGTGCATATAAAGAACCCCAAAATCCGAGTTATAACGAAGAAGTTATGACCTGTCGAAGTTTCGCGACAGAACCGACACGACCTAGCGCGACGTAAATAGTGAATTTAAGGTAGATAGATATCTATCCCTAGTGATCTAAATGAGAATTGAAGATCTCATCGATAGTAGTGCAACGACGGAAAGACAGACGAAAACGGACGTCAGACGAAGGAGTTATGAGTTTATAACGGAGTTTTCCTGTCCCGGCCTACTAAAAATAATATATAAGTAATATAATTATAATATATTAAAATAAATTCAAAATTAGCCAATGGAGTCTAAACGAGAGTTGTAGAGCATAATCTCACCTTCGCGGCGATATAAAGAACGTCGAAAACGGAGTTCGTATGCGAAAATTATGAATTTCTGAAGTTCGGGGCGCGAAACCCCAAAACTGTCAGAGACCACGACGTGGCAAGCAGTGCCACGACGTGGCAAGTCTCCTGACACCTCCGGGAGTCCCCCAGATGCAACTTGCAATGACGTATGCAGTGACGACCAAGCCCACGACGTGGCAAGGGCCAAATTTGCCCTATAAATAGATTTGAAGGGCCAGCCGTTTAGGGTTGCTATTTTCTCTCTTCTCTCTTCCGTTTTACCTCGATTTGCATGCCAGAAGTACCCCGAAGCCCCGGTATCAACCCCGAGACCCGAAGCAAGTCCCGAAGCCCGAAGATCCCAAGAAGAAAAGAGTTTCCAAGCTGAAGCTCTGCCCGCGAGAAACCCGGTGTGTGAAGTGATCCCGGTTTCACCAAAGAATACTACTTCTACAAGTCGTAGTGCTGTCCGATCATCTTCTGATCAAGTGAGTGTATAGTCACTTTCATCTTACACATAGATATGAAGTATTTTATGAAATACGTGTTATGTGTATATATATTGTTGTTTATATGTGTCAGTGTGTGGTTACTTTCTTCTAACACATAAATATAAAGTATTAGCTATGAAATATGTGCTATGTGTTATATATTATTTGTCTATTTGAAATGGGCATGGAATTGATGTTTTATACAAGTGTTAAATGATTTAAACTGCGTAAGTATTTATATCTACGAAAATGTTGGGTAGAACATGGGTAGATGGGATAGTTGGTGACTATGGAGTTAGCGCCTATTGTTAGATAAACCTTGGTGACTATGGAGTTAGCGCCTATTGTATAAACCTTGGTGACTATGGAGTTAGCGCCTACTGTTAGATAAACCTTGGTGACTATGGAGTTAGCGCCTATTGTATAAACCTTGGTGACTATGGAGTTAGTGCCTACTGTTAGATAAACCTTGGTGACTATGGAGTTAGCGCCTATTGTATAAGCCTTGGTGACTATGGAGTTCGCGCCTATTGTATAAACCTTGGTGACTATGGAGTTAGCGTCTATTGAGTAAACCTTGGTGACGATGTGACTTCGTGCCTATTAAGTAAACCCTGGCGACTATGCGACTTAGTGCCTATCGAGTAAACCTTGGTGACGATGTGACTTCGTGCCTATTGAGTAAACCCTGGTGACTATGGAGTTAGCGCCTATTGAGTAAACCCTGGTGACTATGGAGTTAGCGCCTATTGTTAAGTAAACCTTGGTGACTATGGAGTTAGCGCCTATTGTTAAGTGAACCTTGGTGACTATGGAGTTAGCGCCGCTTGAGTAAACCCCGACGACTATGGAGTTAGCGTCTGATAACTAATGATTTAGTACCTGATAGATAAACTTTGGCAGCAATGGACTTCGTGCCAATTCCTTAGGTAAATCCTTAGGAATGAATGAATGAAGGATAGTGTATTCTTAGGGTAAACCCTTGAGAAAATAAAGTAGATATGGGGATGGGTATTTGGGTTGGTTGTTTGATAATTGAATATAATAAATATATTATTGTGGGTTGAAAACCCTATATGCTCACCAGGCTCCCAAGCCTGACCCACTCAGTTTTCTTTGCATTACAGGTAATGGCACAAGGGTATAAGTTGGTGGTCTTGACGAGAGAATTTGGATTATAGATCAGTAGTTATAAATAACTTTTGTAAGGTCTATTTTATATTGTTTATGCTTTTGGTCTGTATCGGAACATGACATCCCGATGTTTTATTATTTAATGAAAATACGTTCTCTTTGATAAACGTTTTGATAAATTTTATCATATTTTATTTTGGGAACAAATTCCGCAACTCTTTTGAATCAAAAGGATTTACTCTGATTTTTTAAAACAAAGCATAAACAAATCGGTCTTTTCTGACCGTGAAATTGGGGATGTCACAAATTTGCAGCATGCACTTTCACTGACAGAGCCCTAACTTGGTGGAACAGCCAAGTCAAGTCATTGACTTTCCCAATAGCCAATGCTATGAGTTGGGATGATTTGAAAGAGCTGATGCTAGTAGAATATTTCCTGAGAGGCGAGATACAAAAAATAGAGCAAGAGCTCTGGAGTCTGAAGATGAAGGACTCCTATATCACTGCTTAGATTGCCAGATTCAGTGACTCAGCTCTTTTGTGTCCCGGGACAGTCACCCTGGAGAGTAAGAAGGTAGAGAGGTACATATGGGGACTAACTCCCCCGACTCAAGGAAATGTTCTAGCTGCCAATCTACTTACTTTCGATAGTTCCAAGTGTCTGGCACAAACACTAGTGGCTCACAGAGATCGCCAAGACTCCATATCAGCCGTTTTCGAACAGCCCAAAGAGATTGGCCGCAAAATGAGGTTCTGGAACAAACGAAGGGGCCAATCTTCACAAGAGCCCTCAAAGAAATAACAAACAGTGTTAGTCCAGGCTGCTACCATTCATGTTGTTGTTCCTACTACTCCAGCACCTCCCGACCGCTATGCTAGTAATCTATTGAGGTGCAACAAATGCAAATTCCACCATCACGGGCCTTGCCGTGAAATAAAATGCACCAAATGCAACAAGATGTGGCGTACATATCGCTTCTGTAAGACACCTGCGCAAAATAACATCCATACCCCCAGAGCTGGTGTTGGCCAGGCCTGCTATGGGTGTGGTGAAACCGGGCACTATAAGAGGGATTGCCCGAAAGCGAGAAATGCTGGCAACACAGAAAGAGTTCTAGGAATTGGTCAGGAGGAGGCAATAGCAGATCCCACCGTAGTCATAGGTACATTCCTCCTCGATAACTCTTATGCATGCATTCTCTTTCATAGTGGTGCAGA
The DNA here is from genome assembly GCF_051521515.1 of Lactuca serriola. Classification (NCBI taxonomy): domain Eukaryota; kingdom Viridiplantae; phylum Streptophyta; class Magnoliopsida; order Asterales; family Asteraceae; genus Lactuca; species Lactuca serriola. The sequence goes on along the minus strand of NC_136416.1, from coordinate 70,256,152 downwards.
GAGGAGTTTTGTTAGTCATCAATTCAAGCACTTACTCAAACACAAACCACAATCACTAAACGAAACATTTACTGTTGAGATGGCTAATAGGAAAAAAGAGAGCACTAACGACATATTCATAGGCTGTACACTCACTCTAAACGACTATTCTTTCCCAATCGACCTTATGTCGGTCTCCATAAAAAGCTTCGATGTCATTATCATCATCGATTGGTTAAGTCCTCACCGTGTTGATATTCTATGCTACGAAAAAGCCATTTGCCTCAATCTGCCAAATGGTGAAGCCCTCGTTATCTACAGGGAAAAACCCAGTACGAACCTTCGCATCATCTCGTGCTTCAAAGCCCAAAAATACCTATATAAAGAGTATCACACATTCCTAGCCCATGTTGTCAATGAAAACAAGAAGTAAAAGACCTCGAGATCATTCCCGAATTCTGTAATTTTCCTAACATCTTTCCCGAAGATCTTCAGGAGTTCGTCTTGAACGCCAAGTCGAGTTCCGAATCGACTTGATTCTTGGAGCTACCCCCATAGGAAAATCCCCGTATCTCCTAGCACCGGAAAAGATGCAGGAATTATCCAACCAATTAAGTGAACTGCTCAGTAAGGGATTCATTCGACCAGGCTTCTCACCCTAGGGAGCACCTGTCCTGTTCGTTAAGAAGAAGGATGGATCTTCCCGAATGTGCATAGATTACCGCGAACTAAACAAGCTTACCATTAAGAACCGATATCCTCTCCTATGTATTGATGATGTGTTCGATCAACTCCAAGGAGCCAAATACTTTTCAAAGATTGAACTAATATCAGGGTATCACCAATTACGAGTTCATGAGAACGATGTTCCCAAAACAACATTCCAAACTCGTTATGATCACTACGAGTTTGTAGTAATGCCCTTCGGTCTAACCAATACACCCGAATTATTCATGGATCTAATGAATCGGGTGTGCTGACCCTTCCAAGGAAAATTCGTGATAGTATTCATAGATGATATACTCATATACTCACGAAGAGAGGAAGAACATAGCCAGCACCTGAGACAAGTCTTAGAAACATTAAGGGCGGAAAATCTTTACGCTAAATTCTCAAAGTGCGAGTTTTGGATTAGGAAGGTAAATTTCCTTGGTCACGTGGTCAGCGAAGAAGGCATACACGTGGACCCCTCCAGAATTAAAGCAATCGAGAACTTGTCAGCCCCCAGAATGCCAACAGAGATCTGCCAATTTTTAGGACTTGTTGGTTATTACCGTAAATTCATACAAAATTTCTCCCGAATCGCTAAACCTCTTACTACCCTGACTCAGAAGGGTATAACTTTTAGTTAGGGAGAGAAACAAGACTCTGTATTCCAAACACTGAAGCAAGCTGTGTGCAGCGCACCTATCTTGTCTCTTCCAGAAGGGACAGAAGACTTCGTAGTCTACTACAATGCATCCAATCAAGGGCTAGGTTGTATGCTTATGCAACGAGGAAATGTTATTAACTATGCCTAAAGATAGCTAAAGGCACACGAAGTCAATTACACCACTCATGATCTTGAGTTGGGATTTATAGTCTTTGCACTAAAAATCTGAAGGCGCTACCTTTACGGCACCAAATGCACTATCTTCACTTACCACAAAATCCTTCAACACATCTTCAATCAGAAAGAACTTAACATGAGACAGCGAAAATGGGTAGAACTACTCAATGATTATGAATGCGAAATTCGCTATCATTCTGGCAAAGCCAATGTAGTAGCAGATGCCCATAGTCGAAAAGAATACACATGTCGTAAAGTGAAGACACTAACCATAACAATCCATTCACATTTGTCCACTCAAATCAAGGAGACTCAGTTAGAAGCCTTGAAGCCAGATAATGTGGCAAATGAAGCCTTAAGAGGAATGGAGAAAAACTTAGAAATCAAGAGTGACAAAGTTTGTTACTTCATGAATCGGATCTGGAAACTGAAGTTTGGTGGCTACAAAGATGTTGTCATGAACGAAGCCCACAAAACTCCATACGCCATTCATCCAGGTTCAAATAAGATGTATCTAGATCTCAAGAAACTTTATTGGTGTCCGTACGTGAAATCAAAGATTGCTACCTACGTGGGCAAGTGTTTAACTTACGCCAAACTTAAGGTAGAATATCAAAAGCCCTCAGGTTTACTTCAGCAGCCAGAGATACCTGAGTGGAAGTAGGATCGGATTACAATGGATTTCATAACTAAGTTTCCCAAGACCAAAGATGGGCTTGACACTATTTGGGTAATTGTTGATAGATTAACCAAATCCGCTCACTTCCTACCAATAAAGGAAACAGACAAGATAGAGAAATTGACCAGAACTTACATTAGATAGATAGTACGACTGCATGGTGTGCCAATGTCTATGATCTCAGATAGAGATAGTAGATTCACCTCATGATTCTAGTAGTCATTACAGAAATCTCTAGGAAGTAGGCTGGACATGAGTACAGCCTTCCATCCACAAATTTATAGGCCAAGTGAAAGAACCATTCAAACACTAGAAGACATGATGAGAGCTTGTGTGATCAACTTTAGTAAAGCATGGGATACCCATTTTCCACTTGTCGAGTTTTCATACAACAATAGTTACCACTCTAGCATCAAGGCTGCCCCGTTCGAAGCCCTCTACGACCATAAGTGCAGATCCCCTCTGTGCTGGGCTGAGGTGGGTGACACACAACTAGCTAAAGGGCAAGTTCCTGATAGCACTCTCACTATCCCCAAGATCACTCGAGAAACCATAGAAAATATCGTCCTAATCCGAGAACAATTGATAGCCTCCAGGGATAGACAAAAGAGCTACGCAGACAAGAGACGAAAACCCTTGGAAGCCAGGTGGGTGACCGCGTTCTGTTGAAGGTCTCACCTTGGTAGCGCATGATACGCTTCGGAAAGCGTGGAAAGCTAAATCCAAGGTACATTGGGCCGTTCGAGATTCTTGCTAGAATCGGCCTAGTAGCTTACAAACTCCGTCTACCACAAGAACTTAACAACGTACACTCTGTCTTCCACGTGTCAAACCTAAAAAAGTGTCTATCCGACGAGACTCTTGTGATTCCACTATATGAAATCGAGATAAACGAGAGTCTTAACTTTGTGGAAGAACCAGTAGAAATCATGGATAGGGAAGTCAAACGAACGAAACAAAGTCTCATACCAATAGTGAAGGTTCACTGCAATGCCTAGCGGGGACCTGAATTCACTTGGGAGCGAGAAGATAATATACAACAAAAGTACCTGCATCTTTTCCCTAGTCGATAGTCGACTCTCTATAGAAAGAATTTCGGTACGAAATTCCCTCTAATGGGGGGATAATGTAACAACCCGTTATTTTTCAAGTCAATAAAACTCAAACCCTTTAAATAAAAAACTCGAATTTTATTAATTTTATTGATTTGGTTAGGAACATAAGGGTTAAATATGATTTAAATTATATAAAAGAAGTTTTTATATAAGTATTTGGAATTAAACAAACTTAAAAATCAACATTTTTCCTTTGGAACCGAGAACCCTCAGACCGAAAACCCCTTTTCGGCCGAGAACCCTCGGACCACAAACCCTTCGGACTGAAAATGTCTTTCCGGGCGAAAACTCAACCGATATATATATATATATATATATATATATATATATATATATATATATATATATATATATATATATATATATATATATATATATTCCCCAAAAAATAAGTCATTTTCTCACTATTTAAATCGAAAACACTACCATTTTGTTCTCAAGAATCATATAAGAACCTTCATATCTTCAAGAAAAATCCTTCAAATCTTCAAAAATTTCACCAAGAACACCAAGAACAATCTTCAAATCTTCAAGCTGACCGAAAACACCTTGGATCAAAAACATGTTCATGACCGAGAACACCTTAAGACCGAGAACCTGGTTCTCGGTTGAGGTTTTAAGATCAAAATCAAGGATTTCGGTGAAGGCTAGACCGAAAACCCTCATTAACACTCCAAATAATTCTCGATAATGATTCCTTACATAAAATTAGTGTTGTCTAACACTTTAATTAATTATTTCACCAATTTAAATACGATTATGTGTTTAAATATTATTGGGATACCGTTATTTCCACGTGCGCTAGCCCGAGGATCATCTGTACAGTTCCACTATCCAGACTCGAACACAGACTAGAGGTGAGTTCATACCCCTACGTTTTAACTATTTTCAATGTTTTTAGGGAGGGGATACAAGTTAAACACAAGGACTCTTGTGTTAACGTCCTAACGATTTCAAACCATTTGCAATTGTACCAATTCGATTTATCACTGCATTTACCAAAATATACTTGTATATATATATATATATTTAACCCTTTTCTAGCATGTCGAGCAAAAGGGTATTTTTCATAAATCTCTTACTACAAATTTATACACACTATTAATTTCAAATGTTTCAATTCATTACAAGGTATACATTTAAACTATAGTTGGTATAGTTTATGAACCACTACACTATTTTGCTAAGTTCAATAAACATTACAAGAACATACATTCAAAGTATAATAGGTATAATTTGGGAGACACTACACTATTTTACATGCTCAAAGAGCACTATACAAGAACAAGAACATACATTTAAACTATAATAGGCATAGTTTTATTGAACACTACTCTATTTCATTATTTCAAGGATACACTTTCAAAACCACTTGTATTCTTAGGGAATCGATAGACAGGTACACCCGATGGTTTTGAGAAGACGGAGATTTTAGAGTCGCATTTTTATACTTTTGTTATGCACTTTTGATGTCATATAAACTATGTATTGAACATATGTAAATACTATATTTTGTCAATGTAATGGTTGTGTTTGCTATGATTACTATCATAAATTGTTGTGATAATGTACATGACATACTCTACCCCCGAACGTTTCTGTCATTCTGTTTTGGGGGTGTGACATTTTTGACATCAACAAAAATAAAACTGTAGGAGAAAATCATAGAACATGAGTTGCAACTTGTACTTTAGATAGATTGTGATGTCTCGTGATAGTGTGGGCTTAAACTACCACTCATTAACATATAATTGCAAGATCTAATCAACATGTGGTTTCATATGATGACTCATTAATCACTTTTATTAGAGGAAAAAAAACAAGAGTGGTATGATGCGTGTTATAAGCCGAGGTGTTTTACCTTCTCCATCATCATAGATTTGTCAAGCTCTCATCAGCATATAGTACATTGCGATGAATCATAAAGCTTTAAAGAAGAACATATGGGCAAGAATGGGTTAGTATTTGTGATAACCTATGGTACATAGACTAACCATCAGCACAAAGTTTCAAACTTTTATCCGTGTGTGGTATAACACACTGAATCGACAAGTTATATTAAGAAGATAAAGGACAAAATGGATTGTTTTAGTCATGCTGAGGTGGAATCATTGTGAATCATAAACAACTTTACTCGTCAATAAGAAGTGGTTTAAACTTTCGTATCATAGACTAAGTTTCAGTCTAGAATCAAAGATTCACTGTTAACTCATAGTGGTAGCATGTCATACCTTGAACTAGGAGGTTAGGGACATGAACAAACCTTTGTCATTAAAGGAACATACATGTAACTCTTATGTTGATGATTATGCAATTAGTGTAAACCATCAGGTTATGCTCAATGGTTCAGTAGAACATGAAACTTGATGTATACGACAAGCATGCTTACAAGGACAGGGTTAGGTAAGATAGTTAACTAAATATGACCACACAAGCCTTTCTATCAAATTTTCATTTGGACTAGGAAATCTCGCTTAAAAAGTTTAGACAATGCTAGACAATCAGCGTGAGGGGGTGAGTCAATGTTCTCAGCAGATGGTCTCATTGATGAGAAACTTAGAGATATTTAGTCACATACAACAACATGCTTCTAGGGACGATGATGTGTCAAAAGTTGCATACTAGGCTTAGAATATCCTCCATCATATTTCCCTAAAATATAATATACAAATATAAACAAAAAAGTTAGTCAAACAAGAAAGTATTCTCAACAGCGAAATATGTGCAACTTTTTCAAAAAGGTGATAAAGACTCGTTCCATCAATTCTATAGAATTAAAAGGTCATAAATTCACTTTCATTTTCCAAGATATCTACCCCTTGAATTTTGGCTATAAAAGAGAGCACAAACAAAGGTAAGCACATCAATATACAATACACCTCACAATAAACTACAAGTGATGAAGCCATTCATCATTGAAGCATTATAGATGAATTCCAAGGTACATAATCATCAGGAAGGAGAGAGAAGTATGGACCACTCTTTATAACCAACGAGTTTACTGGATCAAATCCATGAAACTGTTGTCACCTCAAGATCAACACGATGGAATTCAAGGTTTTATCGGATTATGATTCAGTAGATGAAAACAAAAGTTTCTGCATTGATGGTTACTCCATGCATCTATAACAGTGAGTGGAGGAGAAAGATGTTGGATTAGGTGTCTAAGCTCATAAATATAATTTGTATGTACTTGATTTGATTGTAGCATATCCTTTTGGGTTGGCTTCACCATAGCAACTGGACAGGATGAGTTTTGGAGTAAGAGGTTAATTAATGGTTTATTAATATATTATAAGTATAATATATTAATTGAGAAATCATATTATTTAGTTAGTATTGATTAGAAATTAATTTGGAATTAATTTAGTGATCAAAATTAGTTGATTAAAAGAACGAGGACTGATTATGTAAATCAGTAATAGTTGTAGTTTGGGCTAATGGAATCCATCGATAAGGAAAGGACGAAAATTTATGGGAAGCCCATAGGGTTTTCATCCAAGGCCTATCATATGGGGGTCTGTGGACTACTTAGGGCTTAAGCAACGAAATTCGAGTTTCTAGTTGAAAACCCTAGCAGCCTCTACTATAAAAGGAATCCCTAGCCTTATGAAATCGGCCACTTGATTCTTAAGAAGAAACTCTAGCCGATTTCATACTCCTTCTCCCTCATTCTTCCATTGTGTTGTTTATAACTCCATTAGAGGTGCAACGCTTGGGGCACTAGACTTTCAAAGGTCAAGGAATTGAAATGAGGATTTCTTGTTACTACTAGCTTAAAATAAAGGTATTCATCTAAACCCTAATATGATTAGATTTCGATTTTATATCTTAGAACTAGGGTTCTTGCTTTGGAAATTAATTTGCATGTATAACTTGAGAAAAACCGATACCCAAAGCAAATAGGGTTTCATGTGCACATAAGAATGTTGTAATGCTCAAAACCCATTAGTGGTATCAAAGCTTAGGGTGTTTTTGTGTTATATGATGCAATTGTAATTCGTTCAAAGTTGAATCAAAATCGTTTTGCTCACTGTCTGTTGAACTCGACGAGTTGGTTCATTTGTTGGAAGATTTTTGGATTTTGGGCCTAAATTAGATAAGGATCATTACCTTAATTAGCTTTAACTGTTTAAAATAGAATTTTCTAATATGGTAATGAATATCCTCATCTAATTAAAAGATAATGGTCATATTTAAGATAATGTTCAAAATTATGTGATTAGTTTAATTATTTAAAATTTGAGCTAGAAGTTTTGAAAAGTTTCAAAATTTACCCTCAAGTTTTGGAATTTAAAATTTGATTAAAAGTTTTAATTTTGAAATATTAAATTCTAAATCCCTAGTGTCTGAAAAGTTTAAAATACAACCCATATACTATTATAATATTAAAAGAATAATATATATATATATATATATATATATATATATATATATATGTAGGTATGTATAATACGAGTTAGTCTTACCGTTAGTAGTCCTCATTCACGAAGTTGGTCTATAAGAGGTGTTTAAGGAAGCGACCTATAAAATGACCGTCATTAGGTATCCATTGTTACCTACCACACTCTTGACTAATGGACGGTCGTTAGTCGAGCGGGTAGGATAAGATATTAATTCCACATTAATAAGTATAATGAAAATTATAAATGTAACGCCTGCACATTCGGGCTAGTCAATTTAGAGACAATAAGCATCAAAAATGAATTATTGATGGAATATTATTTATAAGAATTAATCTTAACCAAGTGCTAGTATATATTACAAGGGTTCCGTACTTATAAAGAACGTCGTAATCCGTGTTATAACGAAGAAGTTATAGCTCGTCGAAGTTTTACGGCAAAACCGACAGGACACCTGGAGACGTAAATACTGAATTTACGATAGAGGGCTTTTTGGCCTTAGTTATCTAAACAAAAGTTTTAGTATACGTTAAACTGAGAGTGTGCATAAAAAGAATGCCTAAATCTGACTTCGTATGAGGAAGTTATGAATTTTCTAAGATTTGGCATAGTAGTGCACAGTCCGAAACTCGAATTTTAGATCGAGCAGTTTTTGGCCTACGTGACCTAAATGAGATTTGAAGATCTCATTAGGAATTCAAAGATAAAAAGAAATACGAAAACGGAGTTCGTATGAAAGAGTTACTAATTTTTCGCGGTCATTTAACAATATAATCTCCTCCTATTGTTAAATTTAAGATCGGTCGAGAAATAGCCAACAGTGTCAAAATGAAAGATGTAGAACTTATTTTTACCTATGCATGGATATAAAGAACGTCAAAAACAGAGCTCGTGTGAGAAAGTTATGGATTTTAGAAGTCGGAAGTGTGTTGTGCGAAAATGGGTGATGTGGCACAATCTTGGTCATTGCTTTCTTCCAAAGTCTTGCCACCAGATGGTGACATGTGGCACCAAGTTTAGCCATATTTCACCCTATAAATAGAACATCTCCCACCCTCATTTTCTTCACACCTTTCCCATTCTTTCTTCTCTCTACACTCTCTCTAAACCTGCCAAAAACTCCCCTAGCACTAGAAGAAAGCCTCGGAGCGCTCGACGGCTCTGAGAAGGAGAGCTTTCGGCTCAGAAATTCTGCCCATGCAGAGCACTGCTTCTAGCCAAACCCCCTCGTAGGTAAGCTACGCTACCTAATTTTTAATATAGCTTTTACTTAAATATAGTAACGTTATTACAACCTTATAATAATTATTTGATCTATTATTATGGGTTATATACGTGTCGTTGTAATATCTTTTTAACCACTCGCGGTACGGGGAATCTGGTGTGGAGGGCCACCTGGGTTGTTGGATTTAAGAAGTGTTATATGCCAAAATGATCCTGCCCTCCTTTGTTTCATGTTTTCCCCTGTCTCTACACACTGGGTGAAGAGTATTTTTTAACGCTTATATAATAGTAATACTAGCTAGACTATTAAATAATAGCATTGAGCATTAGACTAAACTCTAGTGGAAACGATACTAGATTTTCTCAACAGAAATTTGTTTTAAAGTAAACGAAGTGTTGTCCAAGTACTGAGTCACCACCTTTACAGGTGAGTGCTTAGTTACTTTCATCTTACACATAGATATGAAGTATTTTATAAATTACGTGCTATGTGTGCATATAACCTGTATATTTGCTATCTATGCTGGATGAATGATTTTATATATGTTTTGAAGAATTTAAATTATATATATATTTTATATCTACGAATATGTTGGATAAAACATGGGTAGATGAATGATGAGAGATGAAAGATGATATGAGTGAACATTGGCAGCTATAGACTTAGTGCCTAATAAATAACATCGACAATTATGGACTTAGTGCCTATTGGATAAACGTTGGTAGCTATGGACTAAGTACCAGTTAGATAAACGCTGGTAGCTATGGATTTAGTACCTATTAGATAAACACTGGTAGCTATGGATTTAATACCCGATGAATGAACTTTAGCGACTATGGAATTAGTGCTTTACGAACGAGCATTGGAAGCTATGGACTTAGTGCCTGTCATATAAACCCTGGAAGCAATGGGCTTCGGAATGAACGAATGCAAGATGGATGAATCTTAGGGTAGACCTTAAGAGTTAGGAAGATAATGAGGATAGGTAATTGGGTTGATTGTTTGATGTTTAAACATAATAATTAAACTATTGTGGGTTGAAAACCCTATGTACTCACCAGGTTTCCCAACCTGACCCACTCAAGTTTATTTTTATCATAAGTGTCGATATGGAACTATTTTACATTGAGGGATTTAAAAGAGATGTAAATCACTAATGTAAATGAATGTAGTTCTGTTTATTCTTATGTTTCTGTATTGACGATAACATCCCAAATGTTTTAAAATGGATAAAATACATTTCTTCGGAAATGCTTTGATAACGTATTTATCATGTTTTTCTGGGAACAAATTCCGCAACATTTTTATTTAAAAGAGGTACTTTGATTTTTATAAAGCATAAACAAAATCGGTCTTTTCTGGCCTTGAAAAATGGGGATGTCACAGTTGGTATCAGAACATTAGTTTAAGCGAACTAGGAATATGGATTTATTTCTAGACTTAAACTTAGAATGCTAAGCTATGATCGTGAGGAGTGTGCCTAATAAAATTTAGGTAATACACCTGAATAGACACAAGCACTAGCTAATTTAGGGAAAATGCCTAACATACTTTTATGTGCTAAATGATTTATGATGCTAAACATATGATCAGATCAATGGTCTATTGCCGACCGGATCTAGAAACTTTATGTGTTCAGATTTCTAAACATTTAAATACGGTATTAGAACTGGCATGTAACTTTTCGGAGTGATGGGGAGGTTTATACGTCAATCGTAAATAAAATCTTGCCTAACTTAATTCTTGTCATTTCACACCAAATGCCTAATTTGGTGTATAAGATCGAAATGGCAAAAACCCGAAGCAGAGTCGGAACACGAACATAAACATGAATCAACCCCCAGTGATTGAGAAAATACCTATTGTGGTAGCCACTCCTGAGCTAATCACTATGGCCGGAGTACAAGAGATGATCCAAATGATGTTGGATCGTCAAATGGAGGAGACCAGACGATTACTTCAACAAAACCGAGAGGAAGCTACAATACCAATCGTACAACCTGAACTGGTCCCCGAGTAATCGGAGGAAGGGAATTACACCCGCCATGTGAGTCAAGTTGGGACTCAAGGAGAACGAATAAATGGCCCGGAGAGGGGAAACGATAAGGATGGATGAATGTATAAGAACTTCTTGAGTGCAAAACCACCGAGTCTCTCAGGATGCTTGAAGCCTGTAGAGATTATGGACCGGTTCTCCGAAACGGAGATGGTGTTTGAGAGTTGCAACTGTAGCAACAAGAAGAAAACCCTCTATGCGGTCAGAAAACTAAAGACTAGAGTCTTGAGCTGGTGGAAGTTATTGGCAGATACGATGCCCAAAGGAGAAGAAAGCAAGATGTCTCGGGGAGATTTCCTGGTGCAACTAAAAATACAGTATTGCTCTGAGCAGGATCTACTAGAGATCAACAACGAGTTTCAGAACATAAAGAAAGGAAGAATGAGTGTTACGCAGTATGCTGCAAGTTTTACGGAGAAAATGAAGCTTCTTCCATACTTATTTCCAACTAAACTCTCCAAGGTCAACAAGTTTGCCCATGGATTACCAGCAGACTTTGGTCCAATGGTCAAGCAAGTAACCTCTTTGAAAGCCGCCATCTGGGTAGCCAAGAATGTTGAGACCCAAATAAGGGAAAAGGGTCTGGAAAAAGTTGAAGTTTGCAAGAAAAGGAAGCTTGAAAATCCTCAAGACCTGATAAGAAAGTTAAGTTCCCGAAGTCTAACCCAGATAACCAAAGTTATGGAGCCAAGTGGTGTGAAAAGTGTAAGAAGAAGCACTTCGGAAGATGCGATGGAGAAGTAACTTGTTACAAGTATGGGAGGATCGGTCACTATTCCAAGGACTGTACACAAAATGATAAGGTGCGCTACGGATGCGGAAGCAAGTGACACATGGCTAGAAACTGCCCAAAGAAAAATGAAGCAGCAAGGCCAGAGGCACCGCCAAAGCCAAGGGCATTCCACATGATACTCGACGAAGCAGATGACAACGCGAGGAATCAAGGATGAGGACTTCATATCCAAAGATCGAGTTATGCAATAGCCATAGTATCGTATGGTGTATCCTAATAGAGGCATTATCTAGGGTGAACTTGAACACCTATGTAATCGTTTCAAGGAATAATATAAAACCTTCGTTTTGTTATCTGGTGTGTTAAGTTGTTATGTGATTTTCTTGAATGGTGACTTGGAAAAACTGCAAGACAATACTTGGGACGAGTATGAGTAGGTGTGTGATGGTAGTAGAGGCCTATACTGCCAGAAGCACGGGACTCACACTTGGATCAGGGAAAGTCACAAGGTTACCAAGAAGTTAGTAGTTGATTACGTTTTGTTCATGTATGTCATTACTATTGTTTCGGTAATGACTATGAAGATGATTGTTATTTCGAACCTAGTGGCCATATCAAATTGAGTCTTAATACGATGAGTATGTTACGTGGTTCAGAGAACCAAGTTCGATGTAGCATCTGAATTAAGTCGGAAGATTGAAATAAAAGATAATTAAAGCGATCAGTAGAGGTATCGTCATAGTTGCTTGTAGCTAGAAATGCTACCTTTTAAGATGTGATGAGAACATGAAAGAAGGTACCGTCTGTTCTGAAATTTGACTCTAAGAGACCTGAGTCTAAGCGTTGCAACATGCGATGATATGTCATTAGAATATGACACATCGGTCCATTGTAGTAATAAACGAACTTATCTTATGTTTGTTAAGAAGTAGAAGTAGTCTCCAGTAGGGATCGAGATTGTGACTTGAAGGTCATAATTTGGTGTCTAACGTGAGATAGGGTGCATGTGCAATATCGAGCACCACCTGCAGTCAAGGAGTCTAAGAGTTAAATACTCGTTCAAAGTTCATATAAGTTACGATTATTACCTAGGATGAAGAGTTTACATAGGGAGTCATTATACAAGCCCTGTTTCGTTGATGATTCTGGGACGTAATCATCCTAAGGGGGAGATAAATGTAATGCCCGCACATTCGGGCTAGTCAATTTAGAGACAATAAGCATCAAAAATGAATTATTTATGGAATATTATTTGTAAGGATTAATCTTAAACAAGTGGTAGTATATGTTAAAAGGGTTCCGTACATACAAAGGGCGCCGAAATCCGAGTTATAACGAAGAAGTTATGGCCCATCGAAGTTTTACGGCAAAACTAACACGACACCTGGAGACGTAAATACTAAATTTACGATAGAGGACTTTTTGGCCATAGTGATCTAAATAAAAGTTGTAGTACACGTTAAACCGAGAGCGTGCATAAAAAGAACGCCCAAATCTGACTTCAAATGAGGAAGTTATGAATTTTCTCAGATTTGGCATAACAATGCACGACCCGATACTCGAATTTTAGATCGAGCGTTTTTTTGCCTAGGTGACCTAAATTAGATTTGGAGATCTCATTAATAGGAAGTCAAAGATAAAAAGAAAGACACAAATGGAGTCTGTATGATAGTGTTACGAATTTTTCGCGGTCATTTAACAGTATAATCTCCTTCTACTGTTAAATTTAAGATCGGTCGAGAATTACCTAACAGAGTCAAAATGGAAGTTGTAGATCTTATTTTTACCTATGCGTGGATATAAAGAACGTCAAAATGAAGCTCGTATGTGAAAGCTACAGATTTTAGAAGTCGGAAGTGTGCTGTGCGAAAATGGGTGACGTGGCACAATCTTGGCCATTGCTTTCTCCCTAAGTCTTGCCACTAGATGGTGACATGTGGCACCAAGTTCAGCCATATTTCACCCTACAAATAAAACCTCTCCCACCCTCATTTTCTTCACACCTTTCCCATTCTTTCTTCTCTCTACACTCTCTCTAAACCTCCCAAAAACTCCCTTAGCGCTAGAACAAAGCCTCGGAGCGCTCGACGGCTCCAAGAGGTTCGGCTCGGAAGTTCTACCCTTGCAGAGCACGACTTCTAGCCAAACGCCCTCGTTGGTAAGATACGCTACCTAATTTTTAATATAGCTTTTATTTAAATATAGTAACATTATTAGGACCTTATAATAATTATTTGAGCTATTATTATGGGTTATATAAGTGTCATTGTAATATCTTTTTAACCACTCGGGGTACGGGGAATCTAGTTTGGAGGGCCGCATGGGTTGTTGGATTTTAGAAGTGCTATATGCCAAAATGATCCTGCCCTCCTTTGTTTCATGTTTGGCCCCTGTCTGTACATAGTGGGTGAAGATTATTTTTTAACGCTTATATAATAGTAATAATAGCTAGATTATTCATTAATCTCGTTGAACATTAGACTAAACTCTAGTGGAAATGATACTAGGTTTTGTCAACGGAAATTTGTTTTAAAGTAAACGAAGTGTTGTCCGAGTACCAAGTCACCGCCTTTACAAGTGAGTGCTTAGTTACTTTCATCTTACACATAGATATGAAGTATTTTATAAATTACGTGCTATGTGTGCATATAACATGTATACTTGCTATATATTCTGGATGAACAATTTTATACATGTTTTAAATAATTTAAATTGTATATGTGTTTTATATCCACGAATATGTTGGGTAAAACATGGGTGGATGAATGATGAGAGATGAAAGATGATATGAGTGAGCATTGGCAGCTGTAGACTTAGTGCCTAATAAATAACATCAGCAGCTATGGACTTAGTGCCTATTGGATAAATGTTGGTAGCTATGGACTTAGTACTTGTTAGATAAACGTTGGTAGCTATGGATTTAATACCTATTAGATAAACACTGGTAGATATGGATTTAGTACCCGATGAATGAACTTTAGCAGCTATGGAATTAGTGCTTTACGAACGAGCATTGACAGCTATGGACTTAGTGTCTGTCATATATACCCCGGAAGCATTAGACTTCAGAATGAACGAATGTAGGATATATGACTCTTAGGGTAGACCTTAAGTGTAATGAAGATAATGGGGATGGGTAATTGGGTTGATTGTTTGATGTTTAAACATAATAATTAAATTATTGTGGGTCGAAAACCCTATGTACTCACCAGGTTTCCCAACCCGACCCACTAAAGCTTATTTGTATCATAGATGTCGATATGAAGCTACTTTACACTGAGGGATTTAAAAGAGATGTAGATCATTAGTGTAAATGAATGTAAGGTCTATTTATGCTTATGTTTCTATATTGACGATGACATCCCAAATGTTTTAGAATGGATAAAAATACATTTCTTCGAAAATGCTTTGATAACGTATTTATCATGTTTTTCTGGGAACAAATTCTGCAACATTTTTATTTAAAAGAGGTACTCTGATTTTTATAAAGCATAAATAAAATCGGTCTTTTTTGGCGGTGAAAAATGGGGATGTCACAATAAAGCAACTAAATGTTTTTATAAATTACCATTCTTAGTTACTTTAGGAAAAATGTGAAAATGATGGTAGTCCATGAAATTGCACTTTGCACCTTACCAAGTCGTTAGTGGAGCGTGTATGGTTAACCAACACACTAAGTTGGACTAACAAGTTTGGCAAAGGGTAGCTCGAGAATTACCATAGATCAATGGAGCGTGTGTGGTTAACCGACATATTAATTAGGTGGTAAATGACATCGAGCGTGCTAAGTAATTTGCAAGGTTATTCACACCTTGTTTGTGGTCCTCGTTATCCCAGTCACAAACTTGAAGGGCATAATCGAGATTAACCATGTCATTGAAATGTTCAATGAATCTCAAAAGAATCTAGGAATTTCATTTCATTAAAAACCTAATTCTTCTTTTCTTTTTTTTCGTGGTGGAATTGGTAAATCGTCATTTACCTACCTTCAAATAATTTGCAATTGGATTACAACATCCCTCTTCCCAATTGTGAATTATTTTGTTGGGTCCTAGCCTTAATATTTCATTTGGGTGTTATATTAAGGATTCTTTATCTAATCAAAACTTTTTTCTTTTTCTTTTTTAGATGTCTGGCTTAAATAATGCTTCTAGCTCAAACTCCAACTCCTCAAGCTCCTTTTCTCTCATGAACATTTGTACGAGGATCACCTTCGATGGATCCAATTTCAACGATTGGATTCTCAACATATGGAATGGCCTTGTGATATGAAGTGAAGGAATATGTTCTTGACAAGTAGCTAAACAAGATCGATGAAACCAAATCTACTCCTGAACAAATAGCTGAGTATAGGGCTCATGAGAAGGACGCGACAAAGGTGTTGTGTATTATGGTAGCCACTATGACTCCTGAGCTGCAACAGTTCTACAAGGACTACTAGCCCTACGAGATGTTCCAAGATTTGATGGAAAATTAGCAGCAAAGTGCGCGTAAAGAAAGGTACAAGATTGTCGCCTCGTTGATAACAACCAAGATGAAAGATAGAGAGTCCATCACGAGCCACTTGCAAAAGATGCAAAGGTATGTGGATCGTTTGCTCAAGTTGAATGTCAAATTTGACGACGAGTTGGCGATTGATATTATCCTCCACTCTTTACCTCCTTGTTATGATTAGTTCAATATGACTTATCATATGAACAAGGAGGAGGTCACCTTGAGAAAGCTTCAAGGTTTGTTGAGAACTGTTGAAAGTGGACTTAAAGGCAAAGATGTCGAGTCCACTCCTACTGCTGCTACCCCGGTCCTTGCTATAGGACTTGGAAATGGGAAAAAAAAAAGAAATCTCCCTCTAAGAACCACAAGGGAAAGTCCCTTGTAATGGTGTATTTGAAACTGTGGTGGTTGTAGATAACTTAGGAAATAATGTGTTGCATATCGATTCGTCTAATGGCTTAGACAAGGCATGTCTATGGCATTGTCGTCTTGGACATGTCAACAAGAAGCGCATAGCCCAACTCCAAAAGGATGAAGTCTTGGAGTCATTTGACCTAAAGTCAGATGACACGTGCGAATCTTGTTTACTTGGAAAGATGAATAAATCACCTTTCACTGGTACTTGTGAAAGAGGTGAGAGATTCTTGGGTGCCATACATACAGATGTGTGTGGGTCCTTCAGATCCACCACAAAGGATGCTAACCACTTCTATGTGACTTTTACTGATGATTATAGTAGATATGGATATATCTGCTTAATCAAGCACAAGTCAGAAACCTTTGAAAAGTTCAAAGAGTTTAAACAAGAAGTGGAGAATCAATTGGGCATGAAGATAAAGATGCTTAGATCCGATAGGGGTGGTGAGTATCTTAGTATCGAGTTCCACGACTATCTTAAGGAATGTGGAATTGTTTCACAATTAACACCGCCCAGAACACCGCAACTCAATAGTGTGGCTGAGAGGTGCACTCAAGCCTTGTTGGACATGGTTGCGAGCTTCATTACCTATCTCATTTTAGGGGTATTCCTTAGAGACAGATGCCCATATCCTTAATCTAGTCCTAACTAAGAAGGTTGCCAAAACATCTCATGAGATGTGGATAGGGAAGGTTCCCTTGTTGGCACATATCAAGGTTTGGGGTTGCGAGGCTTTCGTAAGATGAGAGACTCACAATAAGATTGAACCTTGTAGTGAGCGATGTTTTTTCATCGGCTACCCACATAAATCTTTTGGATATCTTTTCTACAGACCTAGTGAATACGTGGTCTTCGTAGCAAGGAGAGGGGTGTCGCACGAAAGAAAACTCATATGCCAAGAGAACAGTGGGATGCAAATTGATATTGAAGAGCTTCAAGAGACAAGTGATAAAGGAACCTCTAACACTAGCGCTCAACCTGAGGAAGAGATTCCTATTGAACCAGTTGACGAGTCCTTACCTCTGAGATGTTCCAGTAGAGTTAATGATCCACTTGTGTTGGATGGTTTCCATATAACTACTGAAGGTGATGCGTTTATCAGTGATAGTACATTGATAAATTTGGATGAACCTAACAACTACAAGGAAGCCATGGAAGGCCCAGAGTCTGCAAAGTGGAAGGAGTCAATGGACAGTGAGATTCAGTCCATGTATCACAATCAAGTTTGAACTTGGTTGACAATGTACCAGGTCGTAAGAAGGTCGGAAGCAATTGGATCTTAAAGAAGAAGATCGACATGGTTGGGAAAGTACGCAGGTTCAAAGAACGAATGGTTACAAAGGGCTTTAGTCAAACCCCGAGGGTTGACTATGATGAGACCTTCTCACCAATAGCCAAGATCAAGTCTATAAGGGTTATGATGGCCATAGCTGCGTTTCATGATTATGAAATATGACAGATGGATGTCAAAACTACTTTCCTTAATGGGAAGTTGGCTGAAGATGTTTACATGTGTCATCCAGAGGGTGTTGTAGATGCAAAGTACCCTAATAGAGTGTGCAAGCTTGAGAAATCAATATATGGATTAAAAAAATGGTCTCACAGATGGAATCTTTGTTTTGATGAGAAAGTCAAGGAGTTTGGATTTTCGACAAGCAAGGATGAGTCCTGTGTATATGTCAAAGCTAGTGGGAGTATAGTTAGCTTCCTAGTATTGTATGTGGATCACATACTTCTCATAGGAAACGACATTCCATCCTTGCAGGAGGTTAAGTTCTGGCTTGGGAGTTTTTTGCTATGAAGGATTTAGGAGAATCTCCTTATATTTTAGGGATAAGGATTTTGAGAAATAGGAGTAGAAGACTAATAGGACTTAGTCAAAGTACTTACTTGGACAAGGTGCTGAAACGTTTTAGCATGGAAAATTCCAAGAAAGGGGAACTACCAATCCAAAGCAATTCCAAGCTGAGTAAGACTCAGAGTCCCAGTACCGATGTCGAGATAGCATAAATGAGTTGAGTGCCATATTCTTCCACCGTTGGCTCGATCATGTACGTTATGAGATGTACTCGCCCGGATGTGGATTTTACATTGAGCATGGTTAGCCGATATCAAGGGAACCTGGATAGAGCTCACTGGATAGCAGTTAAGAACATTCTTAAGTACTTGCGAAGAACTAAGGAATGGGTCCTTACACTTGGTGGGAGTGATGACTTGAGAGTGACAGTGTATAGTGATGCCAGCTTTCAGACCGACAGAGATAACTTCCGTTCTCAGTCGGGCTGGGTGTTTACCTTGAATGGAGGAGCAGTTACTTGAAAAAGTTCCAAGCAGGAGACTGTGGATGATTCAACGTGCGAATCAGAGTACATATCAGCGAGCGAAGCTTCGCAGAAGACGATATGGTTGAAAAGCTTCATTGGAGACCTTGGAGTTGTACCAGCCATAAAGGAGCCCATGGATATTTTCTATGATAACAAAGGAGTGGTTTTCTTAACCAAGGAACCAAGGGATCATGTCAGATCCAAACATATCGACATAAAATACCACTTCATCAAACATTAGGTAGAAGAGGGACTCCTTGTAGTTAAGAGGGTATCGTCAGAGGAGAATCCAACAAATCCCCTCACAAAGGGTCTGAGCAAGGTTAAGCATTTACACCATGCGAAGAGCATTGGTTTGAAGGACGATATTAGTTTTAATGATTAGATAGATGTTTCGAAACTTGTAACAGATAAATGTAATTGACATTTGGTGATTATATAATGGATATTTATATATAAGTATTGTTTACTATATTGTGTCAAGTGTTTACTATTGTTTCGCTTTTGCATGTTTTACTTCCTAAATAATTATATTGTTTAAATTATCCATAGTCGGTCATACTTTGGAAGTAAGTAATGAGACAAGACTATCATGAATTGGTTTCTAGATTGTCTAAGTGCTTAGAAATAGCAAAAGTTTGTTGCAACGTTCATGAGTACTTCTGAAATAATATTTAAGTATTGGATTAAACCCACGCTCATGTGAATCACTTCATGGAATTTCTCATGTGTGATCGTGAGACGATAATATCGTGTAATAGTTAAACCAATATATACGAGTTGTTGTTTACAAGTTGGTTGTACATCGATAATGTGTAAACGCATCAGTAACTTGATGTTATAAAACGTGCTGTTATGTATGATTTGGCGAGTAAATAGTCCAAGCATATAAGTCAAAGTTTAGATGTTCCTTTTATCCTAAGAGGGTAAAAGCGATATCTTGGGCCCCTCGATGATTTTGTGTTGACATATGTGTCGGGCCCGGTTAGGATTGAATTGATGTGTTCAATTAAGTTCTATGTCAAACTAATAAGAAGTTAGGAAACAAACCATTGGACATTGAGAATGATTATGTTCCATGTCTTTGTCCACACGATATCTTGCAGAACGGAGGATTATATGATCCCTTAAAGGACGCGTTATTGACTAGATCAGAGTTCGACAGTGGCTTTTAAAAGCTACGATTTCTAATCGAATTTTGAAATCATACTTGCAATTATAGTTATTAGACTTATCCAAGTGGGAGACTGTTGGATTAGGTGTCTAAGCCCATAACTATAATTGGTATGTACTTGATTTGATTGTAGCATGATCCTTTTGGGTTGCCTTCACCATATCAACTGGACATGATGAGTTTTGCAGGAAGAGGTTAATAGATGGTTTATTAATATATTAGAAGAATAATATATTAATTGAGAAATCATATTATTTAATTAGTATTGATCAGATATTAATTTGGAATTAATTTAGCGATCAAAAGAAATTGATTAAAAGAACGGGAACTGATTATGTAAATCAGTGATAGTTGTAGTTTGGGCTAATGGACTCCATTGATAAGGAGTGGACGAAAATCTATGGGAAACCCATAGAGTTTTCGTCCAAGGCCTATCATATGGGGTTCTATGGATTGCTTAGGGCTTAAGCAAGGGAATTCGGGTTTCAAGTTGATAACCCTAGCAACCTCAACTATAAAAGGAACCCCCAGCCTCATGAAATTGGCCACTTGATTCTTAAGAAGAAACACTAGTCGATTTCATACACCTCCTCCCTCATTATTTGCTTGTGGTGTTTGTGACTCCATTAGAGGTGCAACACTTGGGGCAGTAGGATTTCGAAAGTCAAGGAATTAAAGTGAGGATTGCTTGTTACTACTAGCTAACAAGAAAGGTATTCAACTAAACCCTAATATGATTAGATTTCAATTTCATATCTTAGAATTAGGTTTCTTGCTTTGGAATATTAATTTGTATGTATAACTTGAGTAAAACCTAGATCCAAAGCAAATAGGGTTGCATGGGCACATAGGAATGTTGTAATGCTCAAAACCCATCAATGAATAGATTAAGAACTAGGTTTTAATGAAAATAAACCCTATCCCATGAGATTTTCGATTTTACTAGTGTTTCTTGAATGCCTAGCCTCCCTAACCATATTTTTGAAAGATGAGGGGTTCCTTAAGGGTTAATCTTGTTTTCTTATTTATTATTTTAAATGCCTTAAAATTTGAATAATTAAAACCTGATAAACCTAACCTAATTTTTGAAAATTTAGGGTTAAGGATTAAGATTAAATTTAAATTATTTTTTTAATTTTTTAATTGAAGATAATTATTTAATCCATAAGGATTATGATTAAGTTTGTTTTATTTTATTAATTATTTAATTGATTATAATTATTTAATCCATAAGGATTAGGATTAAATTTGAATTATTGATGATAAATATTTAATCCCTAAAGTCTAGTATAAATTTAAATTAATTGATTAATTGTTTAACTGAAAATAATTATTTATTCCATAAGGTTAAGGATTAAATTTCAGTTATTTTATTAATTGTTTAACTGAAGATAATTATTTAATCCCTAATAATTTAAATTTGAATTGTTTTATTATTTTTTTAATTTAAGACAATTATTTAAATCCTTAATGATTTAATTAAATGATAATTTGCAAATCACTAATTGTTTAAAATTAATTAATTATTAAAAGTTTAATTTGAAAATTTGTTTTAAACCCTTGTACTTTGAAAAGTTTTAAAATAAACCTTATACTATATATGATTAAAAGTTTAATATATTATATGTATAAGACAAGTCAATCAAATCGTTAGTATGCCTCATTCACGAAGCCATACTATAAGGGGGTATAAGGAAATGACTTATAAAATGACCGTCATTGGGTATGCCTCTCACCTACCCCTCCCATGTATGGTGGAGGGCGTTAGCCGAACTGATTTGATTAGATAAAACCTTTTGAAAGTATAATGCTATTAAAGTAATAAAATCTTTTATATAAATCACCACTCTAGATACTTTAGGAAAAACATGAAATTGTATGCTAATCCATGAAAACACACATCACTCTTTATAATATGTTGTTAGTGGAGCGTGCGTGTTAACCGACACACTAGATTGGGACTATAAACTTAAGGTGATGGACAAATCAAAAATTATCATTATTGATGGAGCGTGTGTGGTTAACCCGACACATCAATTCGAGATGATAAATGTCCTCGAGGTTGTCAAGTGGGTTTACATGGTTATTCACATCTTAATTGTGATCATCGGCATCATAGTGTCAATTGGTAAGAGCATAATCGAGATTAAACATGCCATTGATGCGATACAATGAATCTTAAGAGATATAGGAACTTCATGTGATTGAAACTGGTGAGATGATTCTACCTACCTAAAATAGAATCAAATTTTATTACGACATTCCTCTTCAAAGGTCGAATCGAAATGCATCTTACACTTAATTTAAGTTTTAGGTTAATAATTAAGGATTAAAATCAACTAACTAAAATTTCCTCTTCTCCTAATTTTATATGCCAAATCAAGACAATGATGGTCTTTCTCGTTCTTATGGAAATGTTTTTCCTCAATATTTTGAAGATGGTCTTCCACATCCAGAACAATATGAAAAAGTCTTCTCTTCTTCGGGTAATGGTGGAACAAAACATCATGCCTCTTCAACAATTCCACCTCCTCCTCCGGTGACTCTTCCAATGTCACAAGTTGAAAGATATGAAACAACTAAATCCCTTTTAGCATGTAACCATAAATATGGAAATTATGTGTGTGCGGATGTTATGAAAATGAAGTCGTACATTGACAAATTGGATACGATGGGTGTCGTATTTCCAAAGGAGCAATCCATTAATTTGCATCTGATTTCTCTTTTTGAGTCATATAGTCAGTTCGTTAAGATCATTCATATGAGGAATCTTAACGTGAGAATATATGATGTAATCCAAATCTTGATGATTGCCGAGGCACAAATGCTTAAGAACACATATGAAGTAGAGATGCATATAGATTCTGATTTCAAGGTTTCCATGGACATTGGCAATGGTGACATTCGAAATCTAGAAAAGATTTTTCTTCCTAATGGAAAGGGGTCGTCTAAAGTCAAACCATTTGATTGCATGCTTAAGAGAAAGGCCTGTTTTGGGATCGTTCCATGTCTTAAACCCAAAAAATCCATTTATTTCTACTTCCAATTGAAGGGAAATTGGTTGTGAAGCTGCCAAAAGTACCTGAAGGGTCTTAGAGATGGTAAAGTCAATTTGTATGACTCTACTTCAGGTACATCCATTATCTAAATCTATTGATTTATAAGTTATTATTCTTAGACTCTTAATACATAATGTGACGATCAAATTTTGAAGGTATTGTAGGATATAAAATGATGAAGGAAGCATAAGTGAAGTGAGCTAAATCTGATCGTGGGAAATGGAATTTGGTCAGATGGTTTGATGGTCAGGATTTTGAGCTACTACTAAGGAGTTAGGATAATTTAATAGAGTGTTATTATTCTTCAGAAATGTCAAGAAATATAGTTTTTTCATTTCGTGGATTGTAAGGATAAGTTCTAATTTTCCTTTTGGCAATAAAATGAAGTTTTGTTTATGAAGTTGCCTTATTTCCTTGTAATGGCATTTATAATTTTTTTTTTATGTTCCTAATAATAGTAATGTTAATAGTGGATATTGATTCTTCTTGAACGTGCTTGTGACATTGTAAATTTTTAACCAAGTGAAAAGGAATCTCATCACCAAGTTTCAATTGGATAGAAACTTGGAGTCATACCATTCAAATTGCATGATGCATGAGTATCCTGTTCATTAGAAGGTTATGACTAATGTGTTGTTCACATGTTTATGTGATGTACGTGAAGAACAAATGGATCTAGTATATGTTGATATGGACTCTTCAGATTCACCACGAGGGAAGACCAGTCTATTCTTCATGGTTTACTGATGCTTTAGTAAATATGTTTTTGTTTATAAGATTAATTAGCATTTTAATAGTTTTATAAAGTTTAAAGAGTAGCAGAACGAATAGAAGAAACTATCAGGCAGAAAGATAAAAGATTCTCTAATCTGAAAGGAAAGGACAATGCTTTAGTATCCTATTTTATGATCATCTTAGTAATTGTGCAATTGTATAACAATTAATCCTCCATGAACATCTTAGTGCAATTGTATGACTAAGAAGAGGAATCGAACATTGTCATAAATGGTTCGATCATAAGATTAGTTATACTGCGTTCCCAATAAAGTTTTAGAGCCATGCTCTAGTAACCATGAATCATATCTTGAAATTCTATTCAAAACTAAGAATAATAACAAAACCTCTTAATATGTAGAGTAATAATGTATTCTCAATATAACACATTTAGAATTGGAGTTGTGATGTTTTTGTTGATAGAGAAACAAAAGATAAATTTAAACCAATTTTATGAATTATTTTCTTATTGAAAATCCATACGAAATTTTGAATATTTGTTTTTTCTCGTTAAGGAATGTTTCTTGAGAGAAAAACTCATATTTCAAGAATTCAGTGGGAGTCGTATTGATCATGAGAGTTTCAAGAGTTAACCGAAATTGATCATTTTAGTTATCGCTAGCACGTGACATGAGGTTGATCACCTATTGTGTTTATTGACACATTCTAATTTGTGTGGACTTCCAATTTATTTGGCAATGCCTATAAGTTGTATGTTTTGCATTTAACTGCAAAAGGCTAAGCATGTTGTTCAGTGAAAGTACATTGATCAATATGGGTGAGTTGCTAATAACATGGAAGCATTGGTGGGCCTTTAAGCTGCCATGAGGCAAGAAATTTAGATTAAGTGATGTTCATTCAAAGAAGGAGAACTAAATGTGAATTTCGTTTGTCCTAAACCTTGTCTTATAATTGTAGGTTGAGAATCAATGTTTTACATGGATGGGAACATATGCACCTTCAAATCTAGGTGACAAAAGGCTTCGCTCTAATTCATGAAAATGATTATGAGGAAAGACTTTCATTGATAGATTCTAAGGATATAATAAAGATCAACATGGATATTGGTTGTTATTATAGCATTCTCAAATTCACAATATGACTACGAAATCTCTATTCATATTTCGAACTGTGAGGAATGGCAAGGAATTGTTTAAACTTTCAGGAGATATGTTTATCATGTCTTGAATGGGTTTGAACACATACACTATTCGGATAAAGTGCATAAGCTTACGAAGTCTAATTAGATATTTGACAAAGTATCATAAAATAGGAATCTACACTTCCATGAGAAAGTCAAAGGGTATTGATTTCTAGAAGTGCAGTTGATTTGCGAGTATATGTCAAAGCAAGTGGGAGCATAATTTTTATGCTGGTATTGCATGTTGGAAATTTCAAGAGTTCAAATAATATTTCTCTATAATGCATGAAAGGGAGAAGGAAATCATATTTATTTTCAAGTCTAAAGGTTTAGATTGTGTAGAACTCATTTTAAGGCATACCATGTTTAAATGTTTCAACATCAGGTATTCTATATATGGAAATATTATAGTAAGGAATTGAACAAATATTGGATCCTTGTAACAATGATTCAAATCCTATATGATGCAGATATAGGATCGATTACATATGTTATAATATTCGATTATTCTATTCTTTTAAATGCTTTTAGCATTGCCTGAAAAAGGATTAGAATTGCATGTGACTGAAGTTGTCAAACAACTGTCAAGAACATTCTATGGTTTTACCGAAAAATTCTTTGCTCGTGGACAGTTGAAAGTATGATTTTGTTTGGAAAGGGCCATAGTGAAATGTTTTAGATTGATATGATTCTTGGTTAAAATTGATGGTCATATGGGAATATTAAAATGTCTTCATAATGGGAGATTTTTTTTCAATATCTACATGTGATTTGGAAACTTTAATGTAAAGAAATGTTAAAGGAGTGTACCTTGAATTTGAGACTTCATGACCATGGAATTGCTATTAGTAACAAGTTCCAGTGGAACATTCTGTAATGTGTAAGGCTCGGCCTCTATGACTTGAGAACCTTGACATCACATAAAGACAACACACGTAAAGATGAAATTCCACTACATCTTAGATAGTGATAAGAATTTGGAATCATGAATTAAGTGCCGTTGGAGTAATGTCCAATCAATATGTTCACAAAGGAAGGAACATTGAAAGGCATAGTGTGGATGTTAATGACATGACATGACTGATGTTATGTAATTTAAGTGGTAAGTTGATTACTCGAAACATTATACAATGAATAAATTCATAATTTTTATGGTGATTAAATAATATGGACTTGATTATGATCAATGGGTATGATACCATATTTAACTAATTTATTATTTGTTTCACTTTTCATGTTTTACATCCCTGATTAATTTTGATAATATTCAAAATTCCACAGGCGTTCATATTTTTGGAAGTAAGTAGTGAATTAAGACTGTCATGAATTGATTGTAGATTATCGATTGAGGTGAAGACATTGCAATTAGAATTGCTATAATATTCATGAGTACTTTGAAAATAGAGATTTTAAGTATTGGATAAATCCATGTTTAGAGATTATTTCATGTTTTCAATCATAAGTAATTATAAGACGATAATATCTTATATTCTTAAAGTTGAGATATATAGTCCATAGTTACAAAACGGTTGTGCATTGTTTCCTCAAACAAATCTCATAACTGAATGTTATAAAGGGTTATTCCATGTGTGATTTGATATATCAATTGTATGACTATATAGTCAATGTAATTCGATCCCTTTTCCTGAATAAGGAAAAGCGATATTTATGCGTCTGTCGATGATTTATTTAGTCTATGAAAACCAGGCGTCTCGTCTGGACTAAATTGAGATGTTCAATTTTGTAGTCTGAAATTGGAACACAAAACGGGAAATCATGAAATAGAGTAAATGAACATGAGGTTGATCATTTAATCCATGACTCAGTTCATACGATATCTTTTAGAACAAAGGAATCGTTGATCACTTTTCTTAGGGACAATAAAATATTTGAATCAGAGCTTGGCAGTGGTTTTGGAAAGAACTCTTTGCGGTTTAATTCAAGGTCTACACATACAATTGTAGTTAAAGACTTATCCAAGTGGGACACTGTTGGATTAAGGTGTATAAGCTAATAACTAAATTGGTGTATTCCTGAATTACAAACAAAGTCCTTTCTCGGTTGCCCTCATAACTTGTAACTGAATATAATGACTTTTAGAGAGAGAGAGAGAGAGGATGATTTGTTAATTTGTTATATGATTAACTAATTGTAACAAATAATTTATTAATCTATTATATGATTAATATATTAATTAGAAATAGTATTATTTAATTAATAATTAATAAAAATTCATTTGGAATTAATTTTAGGATTAATTAGATTAAATAAAAGTGTAAAGACTTAAGCTGTAATTGTTCAATAGTTGAACAAGAAGGAATTCCAGAACCTTCCTAATCTTGGACAATTTTGATAAGTATAATTAGGGTTTTTGGAATATTCCTTATAGATAATTAAGGAGTTGAATAATTACCAAATTTGAAATATTAATATAATATTCAGATTAGGTTTATCCAAGGCTTCCTTTATCAGCTATAAATATGGTCCTTTGGCCTATTAGTTTCATGGAATCTCCTCCAAAACCTAAGAGCCGGAAATTTTCTCTCCTATCCTCTCTCCTCGTGTCTTCAAGTTGCTAGGGTTTTGGGTACAAACCATTAGAGGCATTAGATTATGGTGCTTGCATTCCAAGGCATTCGAAGAAAGGAATTGGTGTGATTATTTGCTATAATAATCAATAAGGTATGTAATCCTAGATTTATATGAATTTTGATTTCTATTGCATTGCCTTCGGTTTATTGATGTTTATAGTTGAATGCTATCAATAGAGAAAATATAGATCCTTTCTAGGTTGCATGTGAACTTAAGCGTTTAAGTGTTTTTCTGCTCATATGCAATTTTTAAAACCTAGAAAACCCATCAGGATTTTGGTCCAACAGTAAAACTTGCAGCTACTATAAAAGCATCCATCTGGGCAGCTAGGAACGTAGATACTGAAATATGCAGAAGGGTTCGAAAAAAGATGAGAAAAAGGAGAAAAGGAAGCTTGAGGGATCTTTAAGATCCGATAATAAAGGGAGATCCACAAAGTATGACTCGGACGACAAGAAGTATGGGGGTAGCAGTGAAGCCAATTGGTGTGAGAAATGTAAGAATAAGCACTTCAGAAGATGCAACGGAGAAGTGACCTGCTATAAGAATGGAAGGGTCGGTCACTATTTCAAGGATTGTATATTCAATGATAGGGTATGTTACTGATGTGAAGACAAGGGACATATTTCGAAGGATTGCCTGAAGAAAGACGAAGCAACCAAGTCGAATGTGTCACCGAAAGAGAAGGATAGAGCATACCATATGATACTTGTGTTAGATTAGTTGTCTAAGCCCATAACTATTATTGGTATGTATTTGACCCGAGAGTAGCATGGTCTATTTGGGTTTCACTTCACCGGAACAATTTATATGGATAGTCTTTTGAGAATAATATGTTTATGATTTATATTAATATATTATAAGTTCTAATATATTAATAGGGAATCATATTATTTAATTAGTATTGATCAAGAATTAATTTATAATTAATTTAGTGATCAAAAGGAACTAATTAAATATGGACTCTTATTAGAATGGGCCAAGTTCATTAGGGTTGGGCTAGGCTTGCATGGATAGTCAATGGAGTTTTAACCCATGGATCCTATGGAAATGAAAGGTCATGGGTATTAGGGTTTACATGGATGAAACCCTTATCCTCCATATTATATAAAGAGGTCCTTGGGACATGAAATGGCACTAGTGTGTGTGTGTAAACAAGAGTGGGTCAATTTCTAATGTGCTTACTATTCTCTCAAGTTTTTCAAGGTGTTTTTGGTGATTTGTGATTCCACTTGAGGCTTCCAAACTATTGGGGAAAAGTTCTTAAAGTTCAGGACTTTAAGCCACATCAAAAGGTATGTCTTATAACTAGATTTTTGTAGTATAGTTGCTTCATAATATGCTAGTTAGGATAAAACCTTGGAATATTGAATATTTGCATGTATAATAGAGAAAACATAGATATAAGGTTTATAGGGTTACATGTACACCATAGGAGTGTTAGAATTCTCAAAACCCATCAACTTGATGAGGAAACAAGAGGGCGAGAATTTGGAGCTGATTGTTGGGAGTACTTGAATGAATGAGCCATATATGTAGTATTATCATATGTATTCTATGTAAAAGGAATGATGTATGAGAAGTCAGAATAACAATATAATCGTCTAAGAAGCAATATGATTTCCTAAATATACGTGTTTAGTTTTATGTGGCTTTATTTTATGGTAACTTAGTAAACTACGAGACAATAATTGGGACGAGTGTGAGTAAGTGTGAAAAGTAGTAGAGGCCTATACTACTGAAAGCATAATACTGATACTTGGATCATGGAAAGTCACAAAGTTACTAAGTCTCTAAGTAGTTAAGCTATCTACTTCATTTCATTCATTACCTTTCTTTCGGTAATAACTACGATAATTAATATTATTCCGAGCTTAGTGATCATATCGAATCAAGTCTGACTAATCAACGATGTAAGTTCGACGTACCGTCCAAATTTAGTTAAAAGATCAAAGGAAAAGAGAATTGGAGTGATCAATAGAAGTATCGCAATCATCCTTAAGACTAGGTAGCTTGTAGGTAGAAGTGCCACATGCTAGAATGTGATTATATCACGTTCGAACATGAAAGGAGGTATCTTTCGTGCTAGAGTTTGACTCAAAGAGACTTGATTCTAGCCATTACAAAATACGATGAAAATTCATTAGAGCATTACCCATTGATTTGATACGACATTCGAAGTAAAGATCTTATCTTAGGAGTAGGAGTCTCCAACAAATCGCGAATTTAGAAGGAAGTACAGGTGCAGGATTAAGCACTGTCAGTAGTCAAGAAGCCTAATAAGCTCAATAGAAAATACATAATAGTTACGATTAGTACCTAGGATGGAAAGGTAACATTCGGAATCCTTATACAAGCCCTTTTTTATGATTTTGGAATCTTAAAGGGAGATAATTATAGCACCCGCAGAGTCGGGCTAGACAATTAAGATATAATAAGTGTTAAAAATTGCTTTGTGATAGATGAGTATTTTGGATAAATAATATAAAACAAATTAATAATGTATGTGAGAAGGATTTCGTAGATATAAAGAATGTTGTAAACTAGCTTTGTATGAAGAATTTACGCTTCTTCGAAGTTTCTAATGGGTTTTATATGTTACATAATTTTATTTTGACAGAAAAACATAAACCCTAAGTTCACATGCACCCTAAAGGATCTATGTTCTCACTATGATTTGCAAACAACTAATTAATATCAAGAATGCTAAAAGTACATTGCTATTTTCAAAATTACTTAAAGGTTATTAGAAAATACATACCTTAGTTTATTATTGTAAATAAACTGTTGGTCTTCAAAAAGCAAGCACTAGAAGTCTTGTGCCTATAATTCCTCACATCCACATCCTAGCAAGTTGGAGGCTTAAGATGAGAGAGGCGGAAAATGAAAAATTTTGAATTCTAAGGCTTTTAATATGATGATTTCAAAATTCTAAACCCTTATGGATTAATATAGGTGAGTAAGGGAACTAGGATAAGGTAGGTTCCTTTTAGATAACCCTAATCCTTTCCCCCCCCCCCCTCCCACCCCAAGGAATCCAAGCTTCCTTAGACCCAAGAAAAGCTGTAGAAACCATCCCCTCTGTGGGAGGTTCTAGAATTGGTCAATATTGAACTTTTGAACATTGTCACATTTAGTCCTTCCACTTTTAATTAACAAATTAATCCCAAAATTAGTTCCAATTAATTTTTGATTAATTTTTAATTAAATAATACTATTTCTTATTAATATATTATTCTCATAATATATTAATAAATCATTTATTTTAATTTCTTCTTAATATATTAATCACATAATAAGTTAAAAGCATTCCAGTCAATTACTAGGTTTGAGGGGAACCCAAAAGGATTTTGTTAATAATCAAAATTATACTAATTTAGTGATTGGCTTGAACACCTAATCCAATAGTCTCCACTTGGATATGTCTAACACTAAATTACAGGTATAATGTCTAAACTAAACAACCATGGGTGGTTTCCAAAGCAACCGCCGAACTCTGATCCAATCACATGTTTGTCCTTTAGATAAGTGATCAAATACCTATCCGTTCTTTTAGATATCATATGGACATGAGACATGCATTATAATTAATCTCATTGTCCAAAATTTTGTTTCTTGATTTCCTGATTTGTGATGATGTCATAAGACTCCTAATTAAATACATCAATTTAATCCTAGGTTGGCCCAACACTATAAGTCAACACCAAATCACCGAGGGACCCAAAGTTATCGCTTTTACCGTTAGGGCAAAAGGAACGAATAAATGGACTCATATTCTTGTATCTTTTACTCACCAAATCACACATGACACTATGTTTTATAACATCAAGTTACTGATGCGTTTACGCAATACCAATGTACAACCGACTTGTAAATTACAACTCATATATCTCCGTTTCAACAATATAAGATCTTATCATCTCAGAATTACCCGTGATATAATCCATGAAGTAATTCTATGAGTGTGGGTTTATCTAATACTCAAATCTCCATTTACAAAGTACTCATGAACATTGTAGCAACACAATTTCTATGTCTGAACTCCTTAGACAATCTACAACCAAATTCATGACGATCTTCATTCTCTAATGTTTGTTTTTGTTTCGCGTTTGGTCCCTACTATTTGTCTTTGTTACACGCTTGGTCCCTACCTTACCTAAAAAGACTATTATTTAAATAGGAAAAAATGGTGGGGTAGGTAAGGTTAGGTGAGGGGAATGGAGTTTAGGGTGTGTTTATTTAAATAAATTAAAAAATCAATGGTAAAATAGTCTTTCAAGGTAAGACAGGGACCAAATGTGTAACAAAAACAAACTGTAGGGACCTTCTAAGTTAAAAAAAATAAGTTAGGGACCAAACGTGCAAATTACCCTAAACCATAGGGACCATTCTTGTAAGTTACTCTAATTACAAATTTATTCATTGTATAACGTTTCAAGTAATCAACTAATCACTTGAATTAAACTTCAGACATGACTTGTTAGGAACATATCATACATGACTTGTTAGGAACATGCATGATATGCCTCTCTATGGTCCTACCTTCAACTAGACATTATTCAAATGATGCTCATTTTACAATTCCAAATTCTTATCACCATCGAAGATGTGATGGAATCTCAACTTAACAAGCATTAATCTCCTGTGATATCAATATTCCAAAACCTCAAAGACTGATTCTTTGATATTACAGAATATCCTATTGGAACTTTGTTACTAGAAACAACTCCATGGTAATTTCTAATTCAAGGTACACTCCTTGAACACTTCTCCTTACATTATAGTTTCCAACTCACATGTATATTTTTCAAGTATCTCCCTTTATGGAAACATTTTCATATTTCCATATTACCATCAATTCAAATCAAGAACCATCTCAATCCAGAATCATGTCACTATGGTCCGTCAAAATTAATATCGTACTCTTAACTATACACAAGTAACCATTCTTTGGTATAACCTTAGAATGTTCTTGACAGTTGTTTAACAACTCTAATCACACAAAATTCTTGTCCTTTTTCTCACAATGCTCAGCACATTAAAAAATTATAATAAGTGAATATTATAGCATATGTAATTGATCCTATATTCGGAGCATATAAGACTCGACTTATTATGTCTCACATAAGGATTTGATATATGTTCAGTCGATTGCTATAATATTTCCACATAAGGATTTGATATATGTTAATTATCTTGCTATAATATTTCCATATATTAAATTTACTATGTTCAATCATTTCAACATGATATTCATATATCTCTATAACTAAGTTCTATTATACCATACAATCTAAACCTATGGATTCGAAAAGAACTATAAGTGTCCTCTCCCTTAATTCTACTATAGCGAAACAATACCCAAACTATGCAATTTGCAAATTGGAAACATTGTTCCGTACGAACAGTATTGTCAACATGCAATACTAGCCTAAATGATGCTCCCACTAGCTTTGACATGTACCTCGAAATCAACTAGATTTCTAGAAATAAATACTTTTGACTTTCTTACTGAAGTATAGATTTATGTTACACGATGCATCGATAAGTTTATAACTAGAATTATTAAGCTTATATGCCTTAATTGGATAACATATGTGTGTCTTTTAACTCTTTAAGAACTTGTAGATATATGTCATGAAAGTTCAAACAATCCCTTGCCATTCCTCATAATTCAAAATATGAAGAGGGATTCTGTAAAAATATTATGAATTTGAGAATGCAATTAACACAACCAATATCCATATCAATCTTTATTAGATTTTATAATCTATCAACGAAAGTATTTCCTCACAATCATTATCAAGAATTAAAGCAAAACCTTTGACACCTAGATTTTATGGCGCATACGTTCCCATCCATGTGAATCTACCATTTCCAACCTACAACCATAAGACAAGATTTAGGACAAAACCAAAATCAAATTTAGCTTTCCTTCATTTACTGAACTTTGCTATTCTAAATTTCATGCCTTATGGTAGCACAACGGCCTACTAGTGCTTCCATGTAGTTAGCAAGTCACCCATATTGATCAATGCACTTTCACTAACGAACGTGCTTTTCTTTTGTATTTAAATGAAAAACATAGAACTCATAAGTTTGCCAACTCAACTAGAAGTGCATAGAAATAAGAATGTGTCAACCAAACACGATATGTTATCAACCTCAGGTCACGTGCTAGTGATAACTAAAATGTTTATTGTCGATTGACTGTTGAAACTTTCAAGATCAATACGACTCCCACTGACTTCTTCACATAAGAGTTTTCTCTCAAGGAACATTCCTTGACGAGATAAGACAAATATTCAAAAGTTCATGTAGACTCTCGACAAGAAAACACTTCATAGAATAGGTCTCAGTTTATCTTTTGTTTCTCGATTAAAAAAACATCACAACTCAAATTCTATATGTGCTAGAGTAAGAAAACATTTTTACTCCAGATATTTCAATGTGTTTTCAACCTTCTTAGTTTGAAATGAATTTCAAGATATGATTTATAGTTACTAGATCATGGCTCAAAAACTTGATTGGAACAAAGTATGACTCATCTCTTCATGGAACTATTTCCAACAATATCCGATTCCACATCTTAGTCATACAATTGTATTAAGATATTTTTGAGGATCAATTCTAATATAAATCCACAATCACTAAGATGATCATAAAACATGATACTAAAACATTCTCTTTTCTTCTCAGATTAGAGAAACTTTTAGTTCTGCCTAATAGATTCTTCTTATTCGGTTTGCTAATCTTTGAATTTTTTTAAGTATCACAATTATTCTTAATCTTATAAACACAACCATATTTACTGAAATGTCAAAAAATCATGATAAATAGAGTTATCGTCCTTTGTGGTGGATCTAAATAGTCCATATGAGCATGTACTAGATCCTCTAGTCCTTAACTTGACTTACATAAACATGTGATCGATCAATTAGTTATAATTTTCCAATGAACATGATTCTTATATATATTATACAATGAGACTTGTACAATACCAAGTATCTATCTAGTTGGTGATGAGATCTATTTTCACTTGGTCAATTATGACAATGCCACATGCGATATTATAAGAATCAAATCCACATTTAATATTCCTAATATTAGTAACGTAACCAATACTTTCATAAATGTCATTGCAAGGAAATATAATTAAGGCAACTCGATAAACCAAAATTTTACTTTTATCGAAATAAACGAATAATTAGAAGTTGTCCTTACAACGCATAAAATGAAAAACCATGTTTATGGACATCTCCTATAAGTAATGGCAATCTATTAAATTATCCTAACTCCTTAGTAGTAGCTCCAAATTCCGATCATCGAACCATGTGAGTGATGTCCATTTCCCATGATCAAATTTAGCTCACCCTTCTTAAGCTTCCTTCTTTCTCTTAGATCTTCCAATAACCTCAAATGTGATCATAACACAATTTATTAAGAGTCCATGAATAGCAACTTGAAAAATAATGGAGTTAGATAATGGATATACCTAAAGTAGAGTTAGATAATGAAAAATAATGGAGTTAGATAATGAAAAAAAACTTTAGACAGCTTCACAACTAATGTCCCCTCAATTAGAAGCAAAAAATGGAGTCTTTCGGCTTAACACATGGGTTTATCTCACAACGAGCCTTTCTCTTTACCATATGTACAAACTGTTTAACTTTGGCTTATCCCTTTCCATTGGGAAGAGAAATTTTTTCTTAACCACCAATTTCACCATCACAAATTTCCATGGAAACCTTGGAATTAAATCTTATAAAAAACTCTACTTCAGATGTGCTCTTAAGCATTTATGCTTGAACAACTATCAACTTTTTGGTTTAGATCAATTTTGGTTACATCGTTGTTCCTCGTATAGAAGTTTTAAAAAACTGACCATATGACTTAGGAAACGAGAAAAAAACTAAGTCAATGGCCTGCTCCCTTGGGAAAATGACACCCAATCTATCCAACTTGTCAATTTACGATTTCATTTTTAGAACATACATACACACAAAATTTTCATCTTGATGTTTACATAACAATAGAGACTAAGTAGCCTTATATCTTTCAACTTGAGGAAAACGTGACGTTGGGAGAGTCATAGGAGGAGGAGGCGGAAGAAAGATAATGTCTAGTTCCATCATTTCTTAAGGAGGGGAAAACAATTTTACCTTGACTTAAAATTGGAAGACGATCTCTAGAAGATTGAAGAAAACTATTTCCCTAAGAATGAGGCAGACCATTTCTATCTTCATAAGATATATTAAAAATAGGAGAAAATGAAAATTCAAGCTAGTTGAGTTCTATCCTTAATTATTAACCCATAAATTTAAATTAAGACAAGGATTTCGATTCGAACTTTGAAAATGGATGTCGTAATGAAATTCAAATTTATTTTAGGTAGGTAAGACTTTTACCAATTATAATCTTTTAAACTCCTAGATTTTTTTAGATTCATTGATTCTTATCAATGACATGTTTAATTTTGGATTATACTCTCACTTTTGTGACTGCGATGCCGAGAACCACAAACGATATGTGAATATCCATGAAAACCCACTTGACAACCTTGATGTCATTTATCGTGTCACTTTGATGTTCCGGTTAACCATACACTCTCCATCAACAATGATAATTTTGAATATATCCATCATATATCTTTATAGTCCCTATTAGTGTGCCAGCTAACCACACACACTCCACTAACGACATATAAAGCATGATATTCATTTTCATGCGTTAACATACTTTTCACATTATTCCTAAAGTAACTAAGAGTGAGATTTTAAAAATGGTTTAGTTACTTTATATGATTATACTTATTAATGAGATTATATCATATCAAATCCATTCGGCTAACAACCCACCACCACACAGGAGAGCGGTGGGAGAGAGTGGATACTCATTCAACAACCATTTTATAAGCCGCTTTCTTATACCCTCTTTAAAGAATGGATTCGTGAATGAGACATACTAGCGATTTGACTAATTTTTCTGATACATATAATATATTAAACCTTTAATAGTATATGTATGGTGTATTTAAAAACTTTTCAAAATACAAGGTTTAAATAGTAATTATCCAACCTAAATCTTTTAATTAATTAATATCAAACTAGTTATGATTTATTGTTATCTTTGAATTAACTAATTAATTAAATTAATTAAATCATTTATAGACTAAATAATTATTAACTATTAACCAATTAATAAAATAATTCAAATTTAATCCTAATCCAAAGCCTTCTAATTTTCGAAAATTGGCTAAGGTTTATCAGGTTTTAATTGTTCAAACTTTAAGGCTTTTAAAATAAACAATAAGGAAAAAAGTTAAAACCTAAAAGGGACACCTCAATTTTTGAAAATGGACAAATGAGGCTAGGGTTTCTAAAACCCTTGCTAAAATAAAAAATATAAGGGTGGAGGCTAGGGTTTCAAGAACCGTAGGGATTTTTCGTAAATTGCCTCCTTAGGGTTTAGTTTCTATAAACCCTAATTTTGATATATTCAACTTTATGTATGATCATTGAGAACAATGGCTCAAATACCACTGATGAGTTTTATATGCTACAAAAATTTATTTTGGTGGAAAAACATAAAACCTAAGTTCACATGCACCTTAAAGGATCGATGTTCCCATTATGATTTGCAAACAACTATTTAATATCAAGAACCCTGAAAGTACATTGCTATTTTCAAAATTTCTAAAGGGTTATTAGAAAAATACGTACCTTAGTTTATTATTGCAACTAAACTAGTGATACTTCATTTGTTGGTCTTCAGAAAGCAAGCACCAAAAGTCCTGTGCCTTTAATGAATCACACCCAAACCCTAGCAAGTTGGAGGCTTAAGTGGAGAGAGGGGTACAAGGAATAATTTCGAATTCTAAGGCTTTTTGAATGATGAATTCGAAATTCTAAACCCTTATGGGTTTATATAGGTGAGTAAGGGAGTTAGGATAAGGTAGGTTCCTTTTAGATAACTCTAATCCTTTTGCTTTCCCCTAAGCCATCCAAAGTTCCTTAGAGCCTAAGAAAAGTTCTAGAAACCATCCCCTCCTTGGGAGTTTCTAGAATTTGTCAATGTTCAACTTTTGAAAATTGTCACCTTTAGATAATACTATTTCTAATTAATATATTATCCTCATAATACATTGATAAATTATTTATTTTGATTTCTTTTTAATTTATTAACCATATAATAAGTTAATAAATTAGTCTATCTCTCCAAAAAGCATTTCATTCAATTACTAAGATTGAGGGAAACCCAAAATTACTATGCTAATAATTCAAGAGTACACTACTTTAGTTATTAGATTAGACACCTAATCCAACAGTTTTACGATTAAACCGGCACGACTCTATATATTGAAGAAAGTGAGTTTTTGATAACTTACTTTTTAGCCTAAGCGATATAAATGAAAGTCATAGTAGTTGTAAAACTGAGAGTGTGCAAATAGAGAACTTGCAAGAAACCGCCTATGCTGATGACGCAGCAGCACCAGGGTGTGCCGCGTGGCATGCCGGCCACCCACTCCTCCAAGCAACTACCGACGTGGATCTGCAAGATTTTGACATGTGGCACTACAATCTAGTGACATGTGGCAGTCTTCTAGAAGTGATTAGGCGGATGATTTCAGATGCGACACATGGCGAATGCTCAAATGAGCCAACAAGGCGTTGAGACGCGTTGCGCTCCTTCTTCAGTATATATAGACCCTTTGTTTTTCATTCATTGCACACCATATTCCAATTCCATACTCTCCGGAATACTAGTTCTTCTTGAGTCTAAATTGTGTGGGGTTTCTTTGGAGTGTTTAGAAAGGTTTTGAGGGGTCTAAGAGTCTAGCAATTAGAAGCTTTTGGTTTCGGAGTTATGTCCATGTGTTTTTCCCGATTTTTGCTAAAAGCTTTATAAGTTAAGCTACATTCTTTTTCTTTCAGCGTAACTTACATTTATAGTCATAAGCCATTATTACAAACCTATAAGTAGGATTTATCAGTAATTCCAATTCATCAAACTAATTAATCTACTTATAGGGATGATGACTAGGCTGGATTTAATGAGGTTTTTAAAGTTGATTTTCCAAATAGTGTACTTTGTTTACCAAACATACCCTACCTCCGATATGATCCTACCTTGTTGTTCCTTACTTGATAGATCTTGATATAGACATTAGGATTAGTGTGGAATCAAGACTATCATTAGTCTCCCCGAATATAATACTAAGACTTAGTAATGTGAACCTAGGTCACGTCCGAGGAAAAGATAAAGTTCTAAGGCGAAATTCTGCCCAAATTTTGAGGCATCCACATAGATGTGAAGTACTTACATAATTGAATGCTATATGTGCTTATTTGCAATGATGTTATTGTTGGATTAGGTGTCTAAGTTCATAACTATATCTTGAATGTACTTGACCCGATCAACATGGTCCATTTGGGTTGCATGGCATCATGCATATTGGATAGACTAAAATAAGAGAAATAACACTTCAAGTTTATCAATATATTATAAGTTCTAATATATTAATAGTACTATTTAATTAGTATTGACCAAGAATTAATTTGGAATTAATTAAGTGATCAAAAGAAGACTAATTAAATATATAGGTTGATTGTGTAAATTACTCATACATGTATAGTGGACTAATGCTCCATGAATTATCAAGTTGGGCTAAAACTCATAGGATGCTCCATGGTGGTTATAGAACCCATGGGTCATGGAAATGAAAAGTCATGACAATTAGGGTTTACATGGTGTAACCCTAATTGTAACACACTATATAAGCTTCATGTTACACTCCAAAATCGGCCACTAAGAGAACAAGTGAGGGCTAGCCGATTTCTTAGTGTTCTTCATTTCTCTCTAAGTTATTCCAAGTGCATTTGGTGTGGTGTGAGACATTTGAGGCATCACACTTGAGGTGCTAGGCTCACAAGGTTTTCGAGGAATCCATACTACTACAAGGTATGTTTTCTTACTTACTTTTATGTTTAAAAGTTCCCCATGTATGCTAGATAGGTTATGAACCTTGGAAAAACATTTTTGCATGTATCATAGATAAAACATAGATTCAAGGATTCTAGGGTTGCATGTACACCATAGGAGTGTTAGAATGCTCAAAACCCAACATTGGTATCAGAGACTAGGCTTGTTTGTTTGATACTTAATGCAAAATTGTGAAAAAAACTCAGTTTTTCTGCACTCTACAGCATGAGCTCGCCGAGTCCATGAGTAAACTCATCCTACTCGTCGAGTAGGTTCTTGCACTCGATGAGTAGGAGCCACAGAATGCAGTTTTTCGAGTTTTGATGCTGGAAATGGACTAGAAACATTACCCTAAACTATTTTGGTGCAATAAAACTTGGTTTAGATGGCGTAATGGTTGTTCTAATCCATTTACAATGGCTAATATCAAAATTTCATGTTTATATGTGTTCATATGTTCTTGGAATTTTGATAGGAATATTCATGTTCTTATGAGTTCTTGATAGATCATAGGAATTACTTGTTAAAATCGGTTAACGTTTAATTCATGATCATTATGTGTTTTAATGGAATCCATAATTTGTCCTCAAGTTATGGATTACCAAAAGTCATTCTCTTAAAGTCCATTATTAAACACATAGGTTAAATAAAATGAAAGGTCAGTCATTTTATTACATCATTAACTCATAAGTTATGAAATGAAAAGTTTTGTAAAGTTACAGAACTTGCCCTCAAGTTTTGGAACATGTAAAGTCAC
Organism: Lactuca serriola; assembly: GCF_051521515.1. NCBI lineage: Eukaryota > Viridiplantae > Streptophyta > Magnoliopsida > Asterales > Asteraceae > Lactuca > Lactuca serriola. Next base: position 70,215,698 of record NC_136416.1, on the reverse strand, counting down.
TCTAAAACCTTTAGTTCCAACCCCTAGAATTTTAAAAGTTAAAATTCAACTCTTATACTATATAATATTATAAGTTCAATAATTATTATATACGTATAAGAAAAAGTCGTTTTACCATTAGTAGGCCTCATTCACGAAGCCGATCTATAAGGGAGCATAAGGTTGTTGCCTATAAAATGGCAGCTTAATGGGTGTCCACTCTCACCCACCGCTTCGTTGATCGGTGGAGGGTCGTTAGCCGAACGGGTAAGACAAGGACTTTAAATCTTCATTAAAAGTATGATGATTATAAAGTAACTAAATGTTTTTTTATAAATTCACATTCATAGCTACTTTAGGAAAATGTGAATAAGGCGCTAACCCATGAAATTACACTTTGCACTTTGATTAAGCCGTTAGTGGAGCATGTGTGGTTAACCGGCACACTAACATGGACTTAACAAGGTACGAAAAGGGTAACTTTACATTTATTATAGTATCAGTGGAGCGCGTGTGGTTAACCGGCACATCGATTGAGGGGTAAATATTAAGGGTACCAAGTAATTTGCATGGTTACTTCACACCTTGTTTTGTAATCCTCAGCATCCCAGTCACAAAACCTGAAGGGCACACTCGAGATTGAAACATGCCATTGAAAAGTTCAATGAATCTCAAAGAACCTAGGAGTTTCAAAAACAATTAAAACCTAATAATTTATTTCGTTTTTCATGGTAGAAATTGGTGAATCATCATTCACCTACCTTCAAATATTTTATAGCTTGGATTACGACATCCCTCTTCTAAGTTATAAAATATTGTGTTGGGTCCTAGCCTTAATATTACATTTGGGTGTTTTATTAAGGACTATCTTTATATATAATCTAAACTTGTTTTCTTCTTTTCAGATGTCTTCCAACAATGTTGCTTCTGGCTCTAACCCTACCGGCTCCTTCTCTCTCATGAGCCTTTGTGGGAGAGTCATCTTTGATGGATCCAACTTTATGGATTGGATCAGGAACATCAGGATGGTCACTCGGTATGAGTAAAAAGAATATGTCCTCGACAAGGAGCTTAAAGAACTCGAGCCGACTACTACTCCTGAGGAGATCACTGAATATGAGGTCCATGAAAGAGATGCTACCAAAGTGGCATGCATCATGTTGGCCACTATGACAGTCGAGCTCCAAAAGTCCTATAAGGCCTACTATCCTTTTGAGATGTACCAAGATTTGATGGACCGCTACCATCAGAGTGCTCGTCAAGCGCGATATGAAATCATCTCCTCTATGATAACAACTCGAATGAAGGATGGTGAACCCATCACGGGCCACATGTAGAAAATGCAAAGGTATGTGGACCGTTTGCTGAAGCTAAATGTGAACTTCCCTGAGGAGTTAGCAATAGACATCATTTTGCACTCCTTACCTTCATGTTATGATCAATTCCGTATGACATACCACATGAACAAGGAGGAAGTTACACTCAGCAAACTTGAAGGAATCTTGAAGACCGCGGAAAGTGGTCTTAAAGGTAAGGCAGTTGTTACCAATCCTACTCCTACCACAACCCCTATCTTGGCAATCGGTCAAGGCATAGGAAAGAAGAGGAAGAGCCCTTCGAAGGGAACGAAGGGGAAGACCCATGACAGCTCCTCGTCAAGTCGAACCAAGAAAGGTTTTGTCACTCCTTCTGCTAACCCTAAAGAGGCAGAATGCTTCTATTTCCATGAAAAGTCGCACTGGAAGCGAAACTGCCCAAAGTACCAACAAGATGTGAAGGATGGGAAAGTTAAACCCAACCATGTAGGTACATACACTATCTTGTCTAATACTTCACCCCATTCTAATTCTTGGGTCCTTGATACAGGTTGTGGTATTCACATATGTACTGATTTGCAGGGACTAAGAAGAAGTGAGAATGTGGAGCATGAGAAGATAAACTTGATCATGGGGAATAGGAAAGCTTCACCTGCCACCAATATTAGAGTTTATTCTTTGATGCTAAGTAGTGGATTAGTATTAGATTTTAATAAATGTTGTCACTCGTCTGATACGGCGAGAAATATTATTTCCTTTCATGGTTTCTACAAACAAGGTTTTACCTTTTCATTTGATAATGATAGTGGTGGTATTAATGTTTTCTTTAATAATGTCTTTTATTTTAAAGCATTACCCTTGATGGTGTATATGAAACTATGTTGGTTGTTGATAACCTAGGAAATAATGTATTGTGTATCGATTCTTCCACTAACTTGGATAAAGCATCTTTATGGCATTTTCGTCTTGGACATGGAAGCAAGAAACACATAGGCCACCTCCAAAAGGAGGGAGTCTTGGAGTCGTTTGACCTAAAGTCAGATGATAGTCGTGGATCTTGTTTGCATGGGAAAATGAAAAAGTCACCATTCACTGGTACTTGTGCTAGGGGTGAGGGTTTGTTGGACCTCATACACACTGATGTGTGTGGACCCTTCAGAACCGCCACAAGAGATACTAACCGCTTCTATGTGACTTTTACTAATGGTTTTAGTAGATATGGATATGTCTACTTAATCAAGCATAAGTCAGAGATCTTTGAAAGATTCAAAGAGTTCAAGCAAGAAGTGGAGAATCAGTTGGGCAGGAACATTAAGATGCTTCGATACGACCGAGGTGGTGAGTATCTTAGTATAGAATTCCTTGATTATCTTAAGGAATGTGGGATTATCTCACAGTTGACACCTCCCAGGACACCACAACTTAATGGTGTGGTTGAGAGGCGCAATCGAACCTTGTTGGATATGGTTCATTCCATGATAAGTCGTGCTTTGCTACCAATCTCATTTTAGGGTTATGCCTTAGAGATTGCCACCCATATCCTTAATCTAGTTCCTACAAAGAAGGTTGCGAAAACACCTCATGAGATCTGGACTAGAAAAGTTTCCAATATATACCATATCAAGATTTGCGGTTGCGAGGATTTTGTGAGGCCGCGAGTCTCATGATAAGCTTGAACCTCGAAGTGAGAGGTGTATTTTCATCGGCTACCCACAGAGATCCTTTGGTTACCTCTTCTACAGACCTAGTGATAATGTGGTCTTTATAGCAAGGAGAGGAGTCTTTCATGAAAGAGAAATCATGAGCCAAGGAAACAATGGGAGGAAAATTGACCTTGAAGAAATTCAAGAGTCAAGTTATGAAGGAACCGCAAACCCTAACAATCAACCTGAGGAGGAAACTCATGTTGATCCGACAGAAGAGTCTGTACCTCAAAGGCATTCCACGAGAGTTAGGAATGCACCTGAGCATTACTATGGTTTCCATATTACTGTGGAAGGTGACACACTTATCAATGATAGCACACTAACGAGTCTGGATGAACCTAACAACTACACGGAAGCCATGGCAGGCCCTGAGGCTACTAAATGGAAAGAGGCTATGGACAACGAGATACAATCCATGTATGACAATCAAGTTTGGAACTTGGTTGACAACGTACCAGGTCATAAGACAGTCAGGTGCAAATGGATCTTCAAGAAGAAGTCCGACATCGATGGTAATGTACACACTTATAAGGCACGACTGGTTGCAAAGGGCTTTTCTCAAACTCCGAGAGTTGATTATGATGAGACCTTTTCACCAGTAGTGAAGATTAAGTATATTAGGGTTATGTTAGCCATTGCTGCATTTCATGATTATGAAATATGGCAAATGGATGTCAAAACCACTTTCCTTAATGGAAAGTTGGCAGAGGATGTTTACATGAGTTAGCCAGAGGGTTTTGTCAGTACAACGTACCCTAATAGAGTGTGTAAGCTTGAGAAATCCATTTATGGATTAAAGCAAGCACCTCGCAGATGGAATCTTTGCTTCGATGAGAAAGTCAAAGAGTTTTGCTTTTCGAGGAGTGAAGATGAATCTTGTGTATATATCAAGGCTAGTGGGAGTATAGTCAGTATTGTATGTGGATAATGTACTACTCATAGGAAATGACATCCCAACTATTTAGGAAGTGAAGTCCTAGCTTGCGAAGTGTTTCGCTATGAAGGACCTTGGAGAAGCTGCATATATCCTAGGGATAAGGATTCTGAGAGACATGAGTAAAAGACTAATTGGACTTAGTCAGAGTAGCTACTTGGAGAAGGTGCTGAATAGATTCAGCATGCAGAATTCCAAGAAAGGAGAGTTACGGATCTAGAGTAACGCTAGACTGAGTAAAACTAAGAGTCCGAGTACAGAGGCTGAGATAGCAGAAATGAGTCGAGTACCGTATGCTTCCGCTGTAGGCTAGATCATGTATGCTATGACTTTTACTCGTCCTGATGTGGCCTTCACATTGAGCATGGTCAGCAGATATCAGGGGAACCCTGGCATGGCTCACAGGATTGCGGTAAAGAACATTCTCAAGTACCTGCAGAGGACTAAGGACTGGGTCCTTACTCTCGGTGGGAGTGATGACTTGAGAGTATTGGGGTATAGTGATGCTAGCTTTTAGACTGATAGGGATAATTTCCGCTCTCAGTCAGGCTGGGTCTTTACCTTAAATGGAGGAGCAATTTCTTGGAAAAGTTCCAAGCAGGAGACAGTAGTTGATTCAACTTGCAAATCAGAGTATATAGTGGCAAGCGAGGCAGAAAAGGAGGCTATATGGCTAAAGAACTTCATTGGAGATCTTGGAGTTGTACCAGCCATAAAGGAGCCTATAGAGATTTTCTATGATAGTGAAAGCACAGCTACCTTAGCAATGGAACCAAACGATCACGGGAGATCCAGACACATCGACAGAAAATACCATTTCATCAGACATCGAATAAAAGAAGGACTCCTTGTGGCAAAGAGGGTATCATCAGATGAGAACCCGGCAGATCCCTTCACAAAGGGACTGGGCAGGGTTAAGCATCTCCAGCTTGCAAGGAGCATAGGGCTGAAGGATGATATTAGTTTTAGTAGTTAGATAGCTTTGAAATGTGTAAAGTGTAATTGACATTTGATGTTGAATAAAAGTTGTATTTATTTATGAGTAAAGTGTTGCTATCTTTTGTCAGTCGTTTACTATCATTTCATTTTGCATGTTTTGACTTCCAGAATAATTATGTTATGTCGTTTCATATTATTCAAATTCTCCACAGTCGGTCATATGTTGGAAGTAGATATGAATTAAGACTATCATGGGTTGGCTTGTAGAGGTCTAAGATGTTGGACTTAGCAACAACACTCATGAGTGCTTATAAGTTCTGAGTATTGGATTCAACCCACGCTCACTGGTATCACTTTAGGAAATTTATCTCGAGTGATCGTGAGACGGTAACATCATATAAGTCTTCAAACCTAGAGATAGGACGTGCTGCCTATGAGTTCGGTATATACTGATTGTACGAAAACGCATTGGTAACTCGATGTTATAAAACGTGCCTTTGTGTATGATTCAACAAGTCGTAGAAAAAGCATATGATTTGAAGTTTATCTATTCCTTCTTGCATTAGAAGCGATATATGGGCCCCTCAATGATTTTGTGTTGACCCATGTACCGGGCCCGGTCAGAACTAACTTGATGTGTTCAATTAAGTTCTATGTCAATCAAATCAGGAAATCGAGAAACAAACTGTTGGACAATAAGTAAGGCATTGCTCCATGTATTTGTCCGACTGATATCTAGAAAGAGGATTATATGATCACTTATCTTAAATGGTGTATCATCATCATCTCAGTTCCGTGAGACCTTGAATGAGCTACGATTGCTGATCTGTTCTTGAAGTCATTCTTCAGTTATAGTTGTTAGACTTATCCAAGTGGGAGATTGTTGGATTAGGTGTCTAAATTCATAACTATTTCTAGAATGTACTTGACCCGATTAGCATGGTCCATTTGGGTTGCATGGCATCATGCATATTAGATAGACTAAAATGAGAGAAATAACACTTAAGGTTTATTAATATATTATAAGTTCTAATATATTAATAGTATTTTTTAATTAGTATTGATCAAGAATTAATTTGGAATTAATTAAGTGATCAAAAGAAGACTAATTAAATATATGGGTTGATTGTGTAAATCACTCATACTTGTATAATGGGCTAATGCTCCATGGATGATCAAGTTCGGCTAAAACCCATAGCATGCTCCATGGATGCTCCATGGTGGTTATAGAACCCATGGGTCATGGGAATGAAAAGTCATGACAATTAGGGTTTACATGGTGTAACCCTAATTGTAACACACTATATAAGCTTCATGTTACACACCAAAATCGGCTACTAAGAGAACAAGTGAGGCTAGCCGATTTCTAAGTGTTCTTCATTTCTCTCTAAGTTATTCCAAATGCATTTGGTGTTGTGTGAGACATTTGAGGCATCATAGTTGAGGTGCTAGGCTCACAAGGTTTTCAAGGAATCCAAACTACTACAAGGTATGTTTTCTTTCTTACTTTTATGTTTAAAAGTTCCCCATGTATGCTAGATAGGTTATGAACCTTGGAAAAACATTTTTGCATGTATCATAGATAAAACATAGATCCAAGGTTTATAGGGTTGCATGTACACCATAGGAGTGTTAGAATGATCAAAACCGTATAGTTATGTGCAAGATGAATATTATATAGATAGATCATATATGATATGTATCGTATATGTATTTTATAAATATAATACATTGCGTAACGAGGGTAATGAAAGATGCCATTATATTATGAAAGATGAGATCACATAGTCTAATTAAAGATATAAGCAACAATAGGATGCCACGACTTTAGAATTGGCACTGGTGTATTAACAATGTAGAAATGGTACTAGTGTACTAACGAAGTAGAAATGGTACTAGTGTACCAACGATACAATGATATCACAGAATATAGATGACGACCACCATGCTAATTGATGACATTCACGTGGAACACAGGTAGGTTTATAACCTGTAGGTGATGAACTTTGTGCCCATTTGATATTCTCTACCCTACTGGCATGTATTGTGAATAAATCCTTATAACAATACGGTCAGCAATGATGATCAAGATGATCCTTAGGACAGATCCTTAGGAATGAAAATAGAAAGAAGACGTATATATATATATATATATATATATATATATATATATATATATATATATATATATATATATATATATATTGCGGAGAAATCCCTGTAACAATATTGTCAGCAAAAATGAATGTGATGGCCATTAAGATAAAACCTTAGGGAAGAATTAAGAAGAAAACGGGAAACGGTAATCAGGTTAACTGTTTGTTAATTAAACATATTAACTGTATTATAGTGGGTTGAAAACCCTATGTACTCACAAGTTTTCCTAACCTACCGACTCAACATCTTTGTATCACATGTAGCATTACAAAGGTACATAAATGATGAGAGATTTAATGAGATGTAGACTGATAATATAAAATATTGTAAGGCTTATTTATGTATATGTTTTGTATCAGTTATAACTTCTCAAGCTTTTATAAAATAATGAAAAATATTTATTTGGAAATACTTTTATGAGACCAAATTCCTCATTTATAAATAAGCTTTGTTTTAAATAAGCGGAAATAAAAAGTTTTAAAATTGTTGTAAACAATTGGGGATGGCACATGAGTAGTTTTTTTTTTTTTTTTTTTTTTGTATTTTCCTTATTGGTTTAAATTATGTTTAGGATTTTATTGTAAACCCGAACACTGCCTGGGAAGTAAAAAAATTTTATGAATTAGAATTCTGCACTTCTTAGTAAACTCAGATAATTCCCTAGATAATTAGGTCAGAAAAATCCAGGTTGTTACAAACCCCGTAAATTGATAAACCACATATATGAACCACAAGTGTAAATACGAACCCACGTATCCTTGAAACTACAAATAAAAATGCAAGAAAACTGCATACGGATGGATGGAGTAACTACAAGCACAATTCAAGATGTTTTACAAGACATCTAGTGAACACTTGTTATGAGTGCATATAAGTTCAGATCCAGATAGTTAGGCCTTTCATGTTAAAAAATCCTTCTAAATCTAAAAAGGTCAATAGATATTATCTCACACTAGTTATGACTACTTTCAATCGAAACCAAAAAACGAAAAGAAAACCTCACCCCTCTATGGGTATGAAATGCAAAGAAATTATGTAATATGTAAGTAGCAAAGTGCACAAGAATAGTGGCAGACATGAGCTAATGTTACCTCCTGCGACTACGTAAGTTAATGAAGCCATGACTTCCCCTATAACACGCCAAACATTTTGGATGATTTTGAATGTCCTATATTTATACTGAAGTGATATGATCATCTAGCATGGAAAATAATATAATGAGTAACAAACATATTATATGTAATCATATAGTTGTATAGTTCGAAAGAATTCACTTAGACTACATAAATACCATAAAATAAACACCATATAAGGAACTTACTTACAAGTTTCAAAGGTTATTCATGGGCGATCCCATATTGAATCAAATGGTGTCCATGTTGGATTAGGTGTCTAAGCCATAACTATAATTGGTGAAAACTTGAATTGATAGTAACAAAATCCTTTTGGGTTGCCCTCAAACCTAACAATTGAATATGATAGCTTTTAGAGAGAGAGATTGGTTTATTAATTTATTACTTGGTTAATAATTTAAATAGAAGTCAAATAAAATGATTTTTTAATATATTATGAGAATAATATATTAATTATAAATTATAATATATAATTAATATTTAATTAGAAATTAATTGGATTAATTTTGGGATTAATTAAAAATAGGAGGACTAAAGGTGACGATATTCAGTAGTTTAGCATTAGGCAATTCTAGAACCTCCCATAGATTGGGAGAAAAAAAACTAGAATGATTCTAGGGTTTCCTTAGGCTGTAAGGGTGCCTTGGATGCCTTAGAGAGGAAGTTAAAGGATTAATGTTATATTGGAGATACCTGCCTTATCCAATACCTTCCTAATCACCTATATAAACCCATATGGGGTTTGATTTCGTCCAAGCCTTGTTTCCTTATAGTAATTCCGGTCTTTCCCACCTCTCTCATCTCTCTCTTCAAGTCCCTTGGTTGCTATGGTTTGCATGTGAACCATTAGAGGCGCGTCACTTGTGGCGTTTGCTTCCAAGAGTTCTCAAGAAGGTGTTCATTGTTATTTACAATAATAACAATCAAGGTAAACATTCCTAACCCTAATTAATGTGATTTCAAAAATAGCCTAGTGTTATTAGGGTTGTTAGTTTGTTGTTCAATTTGTATGTTCATTTAGAGAAAACATAGATTAAATCAATTAGGGTTGCATGCACACATATGATTGTTTGTTACGCTAAAACCCATCACCATGTGTAACCTGAAGCCCAAAACTTTTTCCTAATCCCAAAACACATAATCACAGCCAGACCAACAAAAACCCCAAGCAATAGAAGCCTAAACGATAAACCAAATCCGAAATGACACCACAAGGCCCAATAAGTCCCAAATATCCCAATTAGCACCAAATCCATCAAGGACCTATCTCGAGAAGCCCTAATATCCAAAAAGGCCCAAATTAATGAATGGTTAACCCTAATCAACTCCTGGTCAATGTTCAAATGTTCAAAAGGTCAAAAACTCAAGTAAACCCAACCTGACTGAGTATGCTCCACGTACTCAGCTAGTACGCCCAGTATACACCTTTTGGGGGCTAGTACATGCAACGTACTAGATGGGTATGCCCAGCGTACTCCCCTGAACCCCAACTATTCTAAAAAGCACTTAATCACTTAAGTCCTTGCTCCAAATTCTCAAAGTTGATTCCCATAGATGACTTATCACATAAAGTTGGCAAATTTACTTGCATACATGGCTTAATGGGACTGTAGAGCTCAAAAGAGCTTATTGAAAGGCCTTAACACATGCACGAGTCCAAATAAACCATAAGGATCACATTTTTATGCCTTTGGGACACCTAAAACATCCAAATCCACAAGATCAAACCTCTGGAACAACCATAGCTCACAAGAACCACCAAAAGAAGCTAAAACCACTAATAACAAACCCAAAAGAAGATCTAACCAAAGGGTGAGCAAGATAAAGACTTTATACCTTCAATAGATTGCAAAACATGGCAAACTTTTGGATCTACAAGCTCTCTTCCAGGTGGTGATTCTTCAACAAGCTCCAAGCTCTTCCAATAGCACAAAAATACTCCAAAATCCTTCACAATGGCTTAAATGCTCCAAGATAAGGGCTAGGGGTCGACTTTTAGGGTTTAGGAGGCTTAGAGGTTGATAAAGATAAGGCCCATGAAAGAAATGAGGTTTAAATAGGGTAAAGGGTCACAATTTAGGGATTCCTAGCTGAAGGAGGCACGCCCTGCATACCCCTTGGTATGTTTGGCGTACTCGATGACCACCCGCTACTTCTCCACTCAGTACGCCCTACGTACACATCTAGTACGCCTTGCGTACTACATGGGCCACCAAAACAATAGAACTTCATTCGGCCATAACTCCTTCGTCCCAAGTCCGTTTCCAATGAGCTTTATATCCACGGAAAGGTGATGAGAAGCTCTACACTTCTAATGAATCACCATTGCCTTAAAACATCATGAACTAGAACCCAAAATTCATAGAGGCCTAAACTAGCAAATTACGATTATACCCTTGGGCTCCGAAATGCCATCGAACACACGGATCACTTAAAATATAGTACCCACATCCAAAAAGGGCCAAATCCTTTCTTCCCCAAGGCCCTAAGCCTCATGATAACTGACGATTCGGCCACAACCTCGAATAATGAAGAAATCCAAAATCAAGTGTTAAAATGTAAAATTTAAATGTTTAATATTTACTATGTATAAGACTAAGTCAATCGAACCGCTAGTACGCCTCATTCAAGAAGTTGATGTATAAGGTGAGTTTAAGAAAGCGGCCTATAAAATGGCCGTCATTGGGTATCCACTCTTACCCACCGCTCCCTTTATTGGTAGAGGGTTGTTAGCCGAATGGGTTTGATAGGACACAACCTCATTAAAATTATAATGATAAAAAGTAACTAAACTATTCTCTAAAATCTCACTCTTAGTTACGTTAGAAAAAATTTGAATTTGATGCTAATCTATGAAATTGCACATTGCACTTCATATAAGTCGTTAGTGGAGCGTGTGTCGTTAACCGGTATACTAATATGGACTAATAAAGGGTGGCAATGCGTGTCTCGTAAATTATCGTCGATTATGGAGCGTGTGTGGCTAACCGGCACATTGATTAGATGATAAATGACATCGAAAGTACCAAGCTACTTTGCATGGTTATTCACATCTCGTTTATGATCCTTGGCATCCCAGTTACAAACTGAGAGCATAATCGAGATTAAACATGACATTGAATAGTTCAATGAATCTCAAAAGATCTAGGAGTTTCATAAGATTGAAACTGGTAAATGCTTTACCTTCCTAAAATAGATTCGAATTTGATTATGGCATCCTTCTTTCAAGTTCGAATCCAAGATATGGATCCTAGCCTTAATTTTTTTTGGGTTAATAATTAAGGATTAAAATCAACTAACTTGAATTCTCTTTTCTCCTATTATAGATGTAAAGTTCAGAAAACAATGGTCTTCCTTGTCCTTCTGGAAATGTTTTCCTTCTCTATCTAAAGATGATCTTACACGTATTGATCAAGGTGAAAAAATGTTCCCTTTTTCAAGCAATGGTGGAACTAGAAATCTTGCTTCTCTAACTCTTCCCCCGCATCCTCGAGTGACTCTCCCCAAGTCATGTTTCATTCAAGCTAAAAAATACGAAGTTACTCAAGCCATGTTGGCATGTAAACATCAAGATGGAAAGTCTACATGTGCACATGTTATGAAAAGGAAGTCGCACATTGACAGATTGGGGATGCTGGCTGACGTTTTCCCAAGGGAGCTAGCCATTGACTTGGTTCTACTTTCACTTCCTGAATCATATAGTTAGTTCATCAAAGACTACTATATAAGGGACCACGACGTGACCCTAATTGATCTAACATATGTGTTGATTGATGCTGAAGCAGAAATGCTTAAGAGAACAAGTCAAGCAAAAATGTTTGAAGGATTTGTCTCCAAAATTTCAATGGACAACAACAATGGCAACAATGGTAGTCCAGAAAAGGTTTCTATTACTAATGGTAAGGGATTGACCAAGGTCAAACTGTTTGACCAAATGGTAAGGAGAAAGGCTAGTTTTGAGATAATTCCATGTGCTATTCCTGAAAGTTTCATATGTTTCTATTGCCAAATGAACGGTCATTGTTTGCAAAACTGCCCAAACTACCTAAAAGATCTTAGAGATGGTAAAGTCAAATCGTGTGACTCTACTTCAGGTATATCCATTATCTAACTCCATTATTCTAATAAGTTCTTATTCATAGATTCTTAATACATGGTGTGATAATCACATTTTGATGTTTTGTAGAATCTAAGAGAAAGAAGGAAGCTTAAGAACAGTGACCTAAATCTGATCGTGAGATATGGATTTTAGTTGCATGGCTCGATGATCAAATTTTGGAAGCTACTACTCGGGAGTTATGATAACTTAATTGATTGCTTAGGAATTGTTTAGAAACATAGTTTTCATATATTTACATTGTAAGGATAAATTTTTCCACTTGTTATCAATAAAAGTGATTTTTTTTGTTTATTTTCTTTATATTTCCTGCAATGGTATTGTTAAAAATTGGTGGTTATATTTATATTATTAGCAATGTTAAATATGGATTTGATTCTTAATTATATCATTTGTGGAAATGTCATAATTGAACAACTGAAAAGGAATTCTCATCACCCAAGTTTCAATTGGATAGAAACTTGGAGTCATGCAATTTGAATAGTGTGATGTATGATAATCTTGATCGTTAGAAAATTATGAGTAATTCGTTGACCACATGCTTATGTGTGTCAAGTGATGGACTAAAGGATCTAGTACACATTGATGTTGACTATTCAGATCCACCACAAAGGATGATAACTTTATTCGTCATGATTTACTAATGCTTTCAGTAGATATGATTGTGTTTATAAGATTAAGCATAATTCTGATACTTTGAAAATTTTTTCAAAGAGTGGTAGAATGAATAACAAGAATCTATTAGGCAAAAAGATAAAAGTTTCTCCAACTTGAAAGGAAAGGAGAGAACTTTAGTATCATGTTTTATGATCATCTTAATGATTGTGGAACTATATCACAATTGATCCTCGAAGCACATCTAAGTGCACTTGATTGAATAAGAAGAGGAATCAGATATTGTTGTAATGGTTCAATCAAGAGATGAGCCATACTTCGTTTCCAATCGAGTTTTACAGCCATGCTCTAGTTACTTCAAATCGTATCTTGAAATTTATTCTAATAAGGTTTGTAACACCTCATAAAATGTACAGTAATAATGTTTTCTTACTTTGGAAAATTTGGAATTGGTAGATGTGATGTTTTGGTTAAACCAAAATGATGAACTAAGGCCAATTCCATGAAGTGTTTTCTTATTGAGAATCCACACTAACTTTTGAATATTTCTTTTGCTCGTCAAAGAATGTTCCTTGATAAAGAAACTTATATATCAAGAAGTTAGTTGTGAGTCTTAATGGTCTTGAAGAGTTTAAGGAGTCAATCAAGAATAAACCTTTTAGTTATCACTAGCACACGACCTGAGGTTGATAACCTGTTGTGTTAAGTTGACATATTCTTTCTGTGCAGCTTCCTGTTGAGTTGGCAATGCTTATGAGTTCTATGGTTCTCATTTGACTGCAAAAGGCATACCATGTTGGTTAGTGATAGTACATTAGTCAATGGAAGTGAGCTGATTAAACAACATGGAAGCACTGGTAGGCCCTTGTGCTACCAAAAGGCAAAAAATTAAGAATAAACAAGTTCAACCCATGGGAGATAAATTTGAATTTTTCAAAAACTCTGTCTTATGATTGTTGGTTGAAAGTGATGGATTCACATGGATGGGAACACGTAGACCATAAAATCTAGGTAGCAAAAGGTTTCACTCTAATTCATTAAAATGATTATGAGGAAATTCTTTCGCTAGTAGATTTTAAAGATTGATAAATATCATTTTTGTTAGTGGTTGTGTTAATTGCATTCTCAAATTCGCAATATGATTATGACATCCCTTTTCATAGTTTGAATTGTAAGAAATGGAAAGAAATGGTTTGACCGTTCAGGACTTATAGCTATAACATCTGAAAAGGTTTAAACACACACACATATGATATCTCATCAATGTGTATAACCTTGAGAAGTCTAGATGAAGACTTATCAAAGCATCGTGTATCAAAAATCTGAACTTTTGTATGAAAGTCAAAAGTATTGATTTCTAGAAGTCTAGTTGATTTCTAGATACATGTCAAAGCTAGTGGGAGCACAATTGTTATGCTAGTGGAAGAATAAATATTATGCTTAGTGTTGTAAGATGGCAATACTATTTATAGGAAACAAAGTTTTCAATTTCCAAGTTGCAATATTTGGAAATTGTTTTCCTATAATAAGATTTGGGGGAGAGGCCATTCATACTTCATTTCAAATCTAAAAGTTTAGATTGAAGGGTTTAATAGAACTTAGTCTTGGACATATATGAATATTATGTTGAAATAATTCAACATAGGAAATTGGATGTATGGAAATATTATAGCAAGATACTGATCATATATCATGGATTTATGTAAGATATTATGTGTCGAATCCCATATGCTTCGGATATAGGATTGATTACATATACAATAAAATTCGGTTGTTCTTATTATCCAAATGTGTAGGGCATTAAGAGGGAAAAGGACAAGAACTGGATGTGACTAAAGTTGTTAGACAACTGTCAAGAAGATTCTGGGGTTATACCAAAGGATTGATTGTTTATGGATAGTTGTAAGTATAGTAGTAGCTGGAAGGACCATGGTGACATGTTTTAGATTGAGAGGATTCTTGATCAAAATTGATGGTCATGTGGAAATATGGAAAATTTTCCAAGTGGGAGTTGATGATTAAAATCTACATGTGAGTTAGGAACTTTAATGCAACGAAGATGTTCAAGGAGTGTATCTTGAATTTGAGACTTTGTTACCATGACATTCTTTTAAGTAAAAAAGTTTCAATGGAACATTTTGTAATATCATTGGCTAAGTCTCTGTGACTTTGGATCCTTGACATTACTAAAGATCATTTCATGTAAGGTTGAACTCTAACACATTGTAGTAGTGACAAGAATTTGGAATTATGAAATGAGGACCATTGGAATGATGTCTAATCGATCTGTTCACAAAGGAAGGACTATAAAGAGACATAGTATGGATGTTTATAACATGGCATGACTGATGATTAATTAAAGTGTTTAGTTGATTAATCGAAACATTATACAATGAATAAAGTCTAATTTAATATGGTGATTAAATATTAAGACTTTTATTTATATTCAACAGTTTTGCACCATAGTTAATTAGGTTATTATTGTGTTTCACTTTGCATGGTTTACTTCCCGAATAATTGGATTATTCAAAACATCCACATTTGCTCGTACTTTTGGAAGTAAGTAGCAAATTAAGACTGTCATGAATTGAATTGTAGATTGTCTAAGGGTTTAGACATAGCAACAATTTTGCTGCGATGTTCATGAGTACTTTGAAAATGGGGATTTTGAGTATTGGATAAGCCTACACCCAGATAATTACTTCATGGATTTTATCACGACTAATTTTGAGATGATAATATCTTATATTCTTGAAACGGAGATATATGAGTTGTTGTTTACGAGTTAGTTCTGCATTGATAATACGTAAACGCATCAGTAACTTGATGTTATAAAATGTATTATTGTGCATGATTTGATGAGTGAATAGTACACTCATATAAGTCGAAGTTTATCCGTTCTTATTGTCCTAACAGGAAAAAGCGATATCTGTGGGCCCCTCGATCATTTGATGTCGACATCTAAAGCCCTTGGCCAAGCCTGGATGGAATTGATGTGTTGTATTGGTAGTCCGATATCAGTCGTCATAATTAGAAATCGAGAAACAAATCTTGGATAGCGAGATTGATCATAATCCATGTCTCATGTCTATACAATATCTTGTAGAACAGAAGAATATTTGTTCACTTATCTTAGGACATGTAACTGACTGGGTCAGAGTTCGACATCAGCTTTTGGAAGCTACAATTTGCTAATTAGTTTCTGAAGTTCTACTGGCAATTATAGTTATTAGACTTATCCAAGTGGGGGACTGTTGGATTAGGTGTCTAAGCCATTAACTATAATTGGTGTAAACTTAATTGATAGTAGCACAATCCTTTTGGGTTTCCCTGAAACCTAACAATTGAATATGATAACTTTTATAGACAGAGAGATTAGTTTATTAATTTATTACTTGGTTAATAAATTAATTAGAAATCAAATAAAATGATTTGTTAATATATTATGAGAATAATATATTAATTATAAATTGTAATATTTAATTAATAATTAATCAGAAATTAATTGGATTAATTTTGTGATTAATTTGATTAATTAAAAGTAGGAGGACTAAAGGTGACAATGTTCAATAGTTGAGCATTGGGCAATTCTAGAACCTGTCATAGATGGGGAGAACAAAATCTATAATGATTCTAGGGTTTCATTGGGCTCTAAGGGTGCCTTGGACGCCTTAGAGAGGAAGTTAGGGGATTAGGGTTATCTTGGAGATACCTGTCATATCCAATACCTTCCTTATCACCTATATAAACCCCTATGGGGTTTGATTTCGTCCAACCTTGATTCCTTAGAGGAATTCCAATTTTTTCCTCCTCTCTCCTCTCTCTCACTCACTTCAAGTCTCACGGTTACTAGGGTTTGGGTGTGAACAATTAGAAACGCGACACTTGTGGTGCTTGCTTCCAAGAGTTTTCAAGGTGTTCATTGTTATTTACAACAATAACAATCAAGGTAAACATTCCTAACCTACATTAGTGTGATTTCAAAAATAGCCTAGTATTATTAGGGTTCTTAGTTTGTTGTTTAATCTGCATGTTCAATTAGAGAAAACATAGATCAAATCAATTAGGGTATCATGCACACATAAGATTGTTTGTTATACTCAAAACTCATAAGTCTATGGGTAACTCTTGAATTGTAAGATTTTTAAAACATATATATAATATTTTTAGATGGAAATTCATAACATTTTTAGATGGACACCCTTATGATTATTAGAGATATATCATAATGATTTTTGAATTAAACAAATTCAATATGTAGTTGTATCCTATACATCATGAGGTGCTTAACAAATAAAAATTCTTTTTTATAGATACCATAATATATCTTAAGTTTTTAATTAAGTTAACAATTTATATGAAAGTATAAGATGTAAGATAACAAAAAAGCAAAAGAAAAAAAAAAAAAAAAAAGCCAAAAACCATAAAAATAACATATCACAAACCAATAACCAAAATTTTTTGACATGTTAATTTTGTCGCCTCAACTAGGTTAGACACTGTGAGTTTCAATATCGGATTCTCGATTGAAATTATTTTAATCACTTCTAAGTACATCCATCCACCATTCTATTAATCCAACAAAAAAACTTCAACTAAACATAATGATATAAAAATACCATGAAAACCAAGAAGCAACCAATTGACACAGAAAAATGGTTAACCAACTAGGTTATTAATGCCTTTAAAGTGGTTAATCTACATCAGCCTCGATTGGCTTCTCCCAATCGATTGTCGTGACATATGTCTACACATACACATGAAGAGACAATATTTAACACGGTTGAATCAAGATGACATACATTCACAGATAGAAGAAAGTATTTTTATTTGTGGGCTTAAATAATGATAGTATAAAAAGTCACTAGCTACTAACGTTATTATATAAGCAAACCATAAAACCTAACAATAGGTAGCATGGCCTAACGACCCTCGATCTAGTTCAAAGACTTATTACGTTGATATCGGGTATTGAGTTTTATTCATATAACCGTCAATTGGAATTCATACGTGTAGCCATCTTTCAAATATAGCTGACTTACCCTTATGTTAATTGATATTCTTCTTGAATCATGTTTTAGTTCTTCTATCTCTAAGATCCTTCTATTTTGGTTAAAATCTAGTATTATGTGATAAAATGTATATTCCTAAATTACTCTTTGATATATACGTACGGGTTCGATCTATTATCATGATATACATTTTAGAAAAGATGAAAGAAATAATATTTTATTTATTTTTAAGATTAAAAAATGGGTTAGCTTGATCTTATTTATTTTGTTTTATTGAATGATTGTGATCTAATAGAAGTGGAGTTATATGCAATTGTACATGTTGTGGTTTGGAGAATAAATATGAGTTGTGATAGATTTGGAAATTTGTAAGCTGGCAAAACCTGTGTCGTATTTGCCCAACCGACTATGTATTTTTTAATAATTTTACTTCAACATTTAGTGTCCAAATAATTTAATTTTTGTCATAACCAACACGAATACATGACGAATACATGAATTTTTGAAGAAAAAGTCATTATTAATTACGCCCAAAATATAAGACATGTATTCCTAAAAATTAATATATAATTCAACAATATTGATGTTAAATACAATTAAAATACTTAAGCATCCCCTTTACCAGGAAGATAAAACTTTGTATTTTTTTTAAGGTCATAGGATTTATCTTAACATCTATACCTCGTTTTTAATCTTTTATCCCTACTAGCACATTCTTCATTGTTTTCATGGCAATCACAATAATAAATTTATTAATACAATAATGTTCTAATAATTAAGTAAATTTTGTCAAGTAATTGGTTGAGATTATTTAAAGCATGTAAAATTGTAGCAAGATTATAACTCCAATAAAAATCCAAAAGAAATGTAAATGAAAATTGTCTTCGGTTCTAAAAAATATGATTAGTTACAACGCATGTTAACTTACGATAGACCCTAAATTAATTTAAAACAAACTAAATAGACATTGGTTTTTGTCGATCTATGTGACAAGATACATTGGCCCACCCATAAACAAAAGATCGACAAACTAAAATAGAAATCGACCTTTTCTAATATATTTGCAGTTTGCTAGAACTCAAATTTGTCTAAATGTGTTTAAGATGATTTGACTAGTTGATTACTGTATTATTTCCCAAGAATTATGCAACTTTGTCTTTTGTCATTTTCTAAATACACTTTGTTTTCATGTTATATAATAAAAGGACGTTTTGTTATTATATAAGTGAAAACCAAGTTAATAAACTATAACTACAAAAAAAGTATCTGTTATTGTCCAAGATTGTAAGCGTTGTGGACCAACACACATATAGTGGGCTCGTTAGTTGTAGGCTAAGTATGTCTTGTCTTATACTGAGGCCTCAGTGTATTTTCTAGTCCGAAGCGTAGTGGGCTGTTGGGAGAAAGTTGTCAAATGAGGAGGAATAGTTTACAGGTGCACAATAATGCACATAATCAGACTAAAAACAGATAGAGGTCGACTTCACACTGAGTCGGTTTTTTTAGGTCACTATTCAAGCCACTTTGATTGGAAATGAACCGTATTCAGCTCGGTTTTTGTTGGGAAAATGTTAGAATTTCGGGGTATTAAAGGCACATAGATATCTAAGAATTATGATTTCACTTTCAAATAAAAATATTTGGGTGACACTTCCTAATCATTAATTGGATAAGACTGATAACAAATTCAGAACAGAGAATGGAATGAATTAATTTCCTGAATAGCACAAGGAATCAGGGTTGAATCCTTATGAGCACAACCTAAAAGTCAATGTCTTTTTACACAAGGCAAATATTAGTCGAAAACATAAAATATAAAAAAAGGGGAAAATTTTTTGTGAGTTAATAACTAAAAAACAGCAGTGAAATAAACTTAAGAAAATTTAATAATAAAAGCGCTTCGGTTTTGCCAAGACTTTCCTAATTATGCAATTAACACAAACATGGTTATTTAAAACATGTTATATCTAAGCTGGTACTGAAAAATACTAACAATGTCTAGTAGGTTCTCGTTAACCTAGTTAATTAACCAAAACAAGCTCTTCATTTAATCCTAACTTTTTACTAATTTAATTAAACAGGCTTTTAATCTAATTAGAAAATCAACATTATAAACAGTTTAAATTACCAACAATATTCAATAGTTCTCAGAAGCTCAGAATCATAAAAATTTGAAATTGTCGTTTATAACAGAGTCAAATCCCAACAAGGAACCAATATGTTACTTGTTACCTATTACTAGTTTATAAAAACAATTACGGATTTCAAAACTGATTAACTAGATTGATTTAATCCTAAATTAGGTGATCAGGTTAAAAAGAACTAAAAATCGAACATTCATTAAGCGCAAAACCAAGTCCAATAATTAATTACATAAAAGTACTTGTCTTTGCAGAACTGAAATCTATGGTTCTAGCCAGAAATGGCTAAAATATGATAAAAACTGATAATAAGAGAAATAAAACGACTAAATCTTACTAAACTAATTGAAAGAGACGATCCACAATCTTCAATCTTTAGAATTTGATGGAAATTGTGAAAAATGGCTAAAAATGGTTTCTTTTTATCTGTGGTTGTTTAGGGTTCAACTAAGAGAACATCTAGTATTTATATAATAGACTTGGCAACAAATAAGGGTTTTGGCAAAAAGCACGACCCGTGCTTGGGAAGCATGGCCCGTGCCTGAAATCTTGAAAAATCAGAAAAGAAAAATGAGATTAGGGAGTAAGCACAACCTGTGCTTGGGCTACACAACTTAAAATATCCAAAATAATGCATTGGTTGGGATTAGGAGGCAGGCACAACTATGATAGTTTTGCTCATTTCTTCATTTTTGTTGGTTGTATGGATATGAAATAAAGCTCTCTATTACCGTAAAGGGTAACACATGTCAAGATATAGGTTTGTGTTTTATGAGATCAAGACTTATGGAGTCGGGTTCTTAATTAGAACTTTCAAGAGTTAGTTCAAAATTTTGTTTTATTTTTGTTCACACAATATACAATATACTATTCCTTTTATTTTTACAATTAGCATCACATCGTACAATCTCTTCCAATCCCTTAATTGTGAAAATTGTTACTACACTTAGCACTGTCGATCTTGTTGTTTAAGAATTTTCCTGATATTTTTTATGCAATGTAGAAAAGGAAAACAGAAAAACTAAAAATTGTCAAATTTTTAACAAAAAAAAATGAAAATTGTGACTACTAATCCCCTCCCCAAGCTTAAAATGAAGCAGTGTCCTCAATACTCAGAGAGGAATACACAACTCAATAAAACATATAAAGGAAAATGTTACAGCTAGGAAAGAATGTATGTGATATGTTCTATAAATTGTTGATTTTGAAGAAGGTGTTGGCGAAAAATATGAATTTCAACAACTTAGAAAATCCTCTGATTTCCCCAAGCTTGCTTAGAGCTATGATCGACTCTTATTAAAAATGAAAAGGGAAGGTAAACTACGCACCAGGTTGCCTCCCGAAAAGCCGCCCCCTTTTTAAAGTCGCTTGCTCGACTTTGCATAACCATATTGTTAACTAGTGAATGTGGGGCTCCTTTTCTACTCAACTTCTTTCTTTCTTACTTCGGATCCCTTCAGATTTGGCAGAATTGTTGGATCCGATACTTGTACATCCAACTGGAAAAACTTGATATTTTTATCAGATGACTTTATTTTCACATTTCATAATCTTTTCCTTTTTCTTATTTTCTTTCCAAAAATCTTCTCCTCCCCAAGATTTTGTTTAATTTTTGTTTTCCTGATTCTTCCTTAGCATAAATCATCTCATTTTTCTCCTCCTCCCCAAGTTTTCCGTTTTTTGTCAGCTTCTTTGATGCACCACAACTAAAATTTCGCTCTAAAAATATTTCTTACACAAGATGATTAGAAAACTCACAACAGTCCTCAGAAAAATGATTGTTGGTATCTAGGAAATTAACATAAAAATTATCAGAAGAAATATCAGCATTATTTATACTAAAGTTCACCATATAACTATCAAACTCCATAGAAAGAGTACCACCAAAATATCAATTTTCGTTTTAACAGTTTTCATAAAAGGTCCTCCTAAAATAATTGAGTTTTTGTATGATATGTCAACATTTCCAACGTTCAACGTATAAAAATCACTAGGAAAATTAAGTTCATTCACTTAGACCAAAAGCAACCTCCAATACCTCTTTTGGGTGTACTTGTAGGGTTCGAAATGTATAGTGAGAAGTCGAAATAGAACTAACTCTGTTAGGGTGCGAAATCGTGTATTTTGTAGTGTATGTATTTGTATGACATATTGAAGTCAAATTGTAATGTTTAGTCCTTACACTTTTTGCGCATTTGTAACACTCTATAAATAGAGTAGGTATAAGGGTACATAGTAACTTTTTAGGTTGATCTTCATTGTATTCTCTCTTAAACTCTAGTACTCTTACAAACTATTAATGCGCCAATCAGATCTTATTTTCTTGACGTGTTCTTATTGCTTTTAGTGATTGATTTCGTATTCATAACTCTATTCTTACACACTTCAATAGGTATCAGAGTAGCATTCATTCAGTCAATTTCAGTTTTCTCTCACTTTTTCAATATCTTTCAATCGCTCTTTCTGAGCTATCCACAATCTTGAAACAGAAAACTTGTTTCAATTGATTGTTTTGTTTAAATCATGGACTATGTTTGTTAAATCGAGTGTTTGTTGGTCAATTTTTGGTTGATTCTCATTTTAGATCTCTTTTTTGAATGACAAGTCACTTTTGTCCTTACAAAATCGGTGAACTTCAATATGAACATGATGTTGAATTTTTCTCATTTTCTTGGATCATCTACGAAGATTCCAATGCTCATTCCTGAATACTATGAGCAGTGTCACGATTGAATGGAGGATTATCCGAACGACATAGATGAAGATCTTTGGAAGTATATAACAAGTGGAAGGTATCGTTTGGAATGCTTGAACAAGTTGGAACTATTGGTTCTTCTACTGATGTTGTTGTTCAAATAGATAAACAGAAAACAAATGATAAGAAATGCCTTCGATAATTACATGGCGCTCTTCCAGTAGTAGTGTACAATTAAGGCAATGAGAAGACCAAGAAAAGTTGACTGAAGCATTGCTTGTTAGAATTGGGTGTGTTCAAGCAGAAGGATAACGAAACCATCGAGTTATAATATGATCACATGAACGACATGATCATTAAGTGTACTCGTTATGGTGTTACTCGTTCGACTCTGGAATAAAATCTACCTTTCATGATGGGGTTGCAAAAGGAATGGAGGAACATAAGCCTGATGATTAAAACTCAACAAAGTTTCGATGGTTATTCTTTGGCTGATTTGTACAATGTTCCTAAGGCTCCTGAAAGTGAGATAAACGAGATTATTGAAGAAGGAAAGTTGAGCTTAGGAGGACTTTTGGATCTGATGTCGAAAGTGACTGCCAAGGACTCCGAAATCGAATCTGGTGAACAAGAGGACCTTGAAGAAGAAGGATTTTTGGTTAATTCTGAGGATGAAGTGGTGGCTTATTACTCGAAAAATAAAGTTAAAAGGTTCTTCAAATATCCGTTCAATCCAAAGTACAAGAACAACAACGAATTCAAAGGGAATAGCTCAACATGTAAAGGTGCAAAAGTAGAGTCGAAGGAGGAGAAGAAGGAAGGAAAGATTGTAATTGAGAAGAAGCCATTAAAGCTAAAAGGGGATTTGGGCTATGATTGCAACTATTGCAATGGTTTGAATAAGTTGGCCAAAGATTGCATGTTGCAAAAGGAGGAGAAGAATGAGAGGGTGAAAGATGAAGCGTACTATGATGGGAAGATTGAGGAGTTGAAGGCTCGAACCAAGGGACTTGCTTTGATGGGGAAGGAAGGAGACGAAAATGATGGAACATATCAGATCTGGTCATCCGGGTCTAATGATGAGGAAATGAGGAATCCTACCCATGGAGCAATGTACGCTCAGTTGGAAGAGGATAGTTTGAATGATGAGAAGCTTACTGGAACATACTTTGTCTCAACTAGAGCCGACAAATCACCAATGACTTCGAAGTTATGTAATCTTCTTGAATCTCTTAATATTCCCTCTAGTACTTATCATACACTTCTAACAGATTTTGATGATACTCTTTCTTATCTTAATGATATGTTGATTTCTGTGAGTAGAAAAGATGAACAATCGAAATCATTACTATATGTTGTTTGAAATAAGATGGAAGTTAAGAAGAGTATGATAGAGAATTTAGAGCTTCAATTGAGAAACATTACAATAGATAGAGATTTGGTTAGGAATGATAATATTTTGTTAGTTAAAGAAATAAATATATGTATGCTAAGCTTACTAAATTGCATCATTCTTTTGATATTTGCAAAGAACAACATCGAAAATTACTACCATTTTTAGCTTATGAAAGAGAAAAAGTATATGCTACCCCATATGATTGTGAAAATAAATTTTTTGAGTTTGATAAAGTTCCTAATGAATCTATGCAAACGGAATAGTTAAGATTGATGATTGCTTAAATGATGATGATCTTGTGCATATAGTTAATGAAACTATAACTAAAAATTAACAAGTTAAAATATTAAACATGACTGAGAATTCGACAAAAGACACTCAATGAAATTTTGTTGATATCGAAGATGAATCTGATAATATCAGTGAAATTGAGGAGGAGGAAATTGTTGATTGTTCTCAGTTATCTGTTATTAATGTCAATTCGACGGTGAAAGGAAAAGAAATATGTCATGATTCAATGGAAAAGGTTAACAGTGATCAACCTTCTACGCTGAAAGTAAGTGATCCTTTTGATCAAATTGTAGTGGAAGACTGTAAAAGCGATGCGGATGATGTTTCGAATGCAACACCTATTCCTAGAGTCATTGTCGAACAAGTCTATGAAGAATCAAAGGAGTTTGAAAAGGTGTTTAAAGACAAAGGTCCACATTATCTGGAATCTAGTTCAGTCATCTATCCATCATTCAAATGTAGAAATAAGGATGTATTTCCAAAACAAGTGTTTGTCACTTCTGGAAATGGTGACAAGGTGAATCCAAAAATAGACAAACTAGTTGAGGAAGATAATAAAGATGCGAAAAAAGATGGTTTTTATTCGAACCAAAGCACAGTTGAAAATGGTCTAAACAAAAACTCAACAACTTTTCAAAGACGAAAACCAAAACTTGTCTGGGAAGTAAAAACGGAAAAATCAAGTATTGTTAATCAACCCAAAGAAACTATTTCGCAATCTCAAAAGGCAAAAACACAAGTTTTTAAGTAAAGTGTTCAAAAATTTGTTTGTGAGTAAGGTATTTCGAATTCAAAACTCGAAACAAAGTTTATTGGAAAAATATCAAAGCTTTTCAAAAACAAAAAAAAAATTAAGCACAAATCAATTGCATTTTTTAAAAATAAAACGTCTGTTCAAAACAAGCCTTCTCAAAAGCAAAATAATTTTCCAAAAGGAAAAAATAATGTTCAAAATCAAGTTCTATCTCAAAATGTTCAAAACCAAGGTAATAGAAATTTTGTTCAAACTCAAAATCAAAGAAATGTTGGATTAAATCATAAAAATGAAAGTTCTGTTCAAAATAAGAATCAAAAGAGTTTTGTTCTAAATAATGAAAAAAGAAACTTCAAACCAATTCATGGACAAAGACGTTTTCAACAAGGTCAAAATGTTTTTAGTGGAAATGTTGTCTGTTATCATAATCAATACCAAAATATGTATTATTTTGAACTACTGTCCTAGTTAGGATTCCCTTGAAGCATGTTGTTGTATGTTGACCTCAAACCTCATAGAGTTTATGTGTTCGAAGCCTTAACGGATCTCTCACTACGAGTGTTGCTTCCAATTAGTCTATATTCACATTAGTCGAAGATCTATCTTTCACTTCTCATATTGAGTAAACAGATTTCTGCAAAGTCCATATATTTTGCAGAGGTATAATGAGTTATGTTAACCAATCTTTTTTTACCAAAATTTATGTCATAATCACACACACCACTACATACCCTGGACATCTCTAGTAGAAACCAACCAAAATGTAGATATTGCAACAATCTGTGTTTATGATCCTGATTCATTATTCCCTAATGATGGTGAACCCAACAATTCCACCTACTAAGGAATTGAAGATGATCTTTCTTGTTCAAGATTATCACGAAACACTTGTTTCAGTACCTTTTTGATATTCAAAATCATATTCCATTCGACATGCGTGATCTTGATAGCATGGTCTAAAACCAAGACGTTTTTGCCCAACAAGGTCGAGTGCTTGATTATTATTTTTTTAATATGATTTCAGTCTGAATATCTTTCTGGTTTCTTGTTATTTCAAAACATATCCAACCATTCTTGTTCTTGACTACACTAGTCATCCAAGTAATAATGTTCAATCAAATCACACTTATGTTAAGTGGTGGTATTGAGTAAAATTAAGCCTACCTTTAGAAACAGATGAAAAAGAAACCATTCAATGTTCATCAGTGAGTAGTTGATTTTACTTCACGGGAAATCATACAAGCGGTTCGTCATCTCTCTTGATGTCTAATGAAGAGATATTTTCCTGGGATCCAAATGCTTTCCTATGAAATGCTATTTGATATCACTAATCGTACATTTTTTTAATTTATTCTCACTCATTCTTTGGCACTCATTTGCTCTAGAATCCTGGAGGTTTTGTGTACTACCAAATAGAAACCAAGATTTCGCAAAGTCTGGCATATGATTTCGCATTACAATCCCAAAAGTGAATGTGCCTTAGCTCAAAGTGACGAAATGATGTTATCTAGATGTCGAAATCACATGTTGTCCTTACAGCTCGAACTATGTGGCGGTTCTTATCCGGTTGGGAACAACGAAAGATCTGGTGGATGTGACGGTTCAGGATCTCACGGGATTTGAGGAAATTGTGATGATCACTTTTCTGACGAGGCGATTTTTACGGAGACCGGTTAAATAAGCAAGGCACCACGTTGCATTATATTATTGGTTACTGGTTCAAATTCAAATTCTTAGTCGAGTATTAACGGAAATTGGTGGTGTTATTTGCAGACTTTATGCTTTTTTATCAAATTTTCCCTAAATTCTCCAAAGATCATCGTCTTCAAACAACCTTTGCAATCATAACAATGGTGGCTCTTAACACAAATCATGATCTATCAAACAAAAATAATGAAGAAGAAATTTCACAACCCTTGCTGAAGATTCAGAGTTCGAATAATACCCTAAATAGTTACAAATGCCGATTTTATCCATAAACCACTCTATTCTTTCAACTGTGTTATCATCATCTGTTTCCATTCTGATGACTTGGTTATGTCTTGCTGGTTCAATGAAAGTATTCAACAAAACAACTAAGGTTGTTACCTTCCAATTGGCAAACAACAAGTTGCGAAAGCTTACTAAGAAACAATTTGTCCATATCATGAAGCTACCATTCTCAGGTACTTTTTATGAATTCATGAATGAACACGTTCTTCATATGCTCAATGAGATGGGTCATTAACCCGTTCTCACTGGGATTAGTCTTTTTCGAAACTCGAGTCTTCCTTATGTTTTGAATTTTCTATTTGGCATTATCTTGCGATGCTTGACTGGTTTGTAATTCAGTGTTAGATAAGGCAAAATTAGAAGTTTATGCGACGATTGATGGTATCTACTATGATTTGGATGTTTACTATGTTACTCAAATATGGGAGGAATTTGGCATGGCTAATACTCACACCAATATGTCGAATGGTGTTTCTTGTGCACGGTACTAGAGTCTAATCCTCAAGGAGGTTTACGAACAAGAAGGGATTTTGGTTCCTTCAGAGGATGAAAAAGCTAAATTTTCGACATTACAAGCTTCAAAATTGGTTGTTGATGATCCAATCCTTTTTCCAAGTGCTTCTCACATTCCAGATGCGATGTTGAGGCGAATTGGTCCTGCAAACCTAATTCTTGTTCAGTACTTGGCATCCATTGATGCTAATGTTTCTGTTGGAATTATTTTGATAAAAGGGGTTGAGGGTTCGTGAAAAGTTGTTAAAGCACAAAAGAAAACGACGTAGAATGTGAAACCACAACCTATTCAAGAACATGTGGAGGAGGAAGTCTCTATACAAGTTATTCCTTCGAAGACTGGCATTCTCAAGCACACTAAGAAGCCATCATAGAGCCCTCGTCATTCTCCTATTAGGCCTTCAGTTCCAGAACTTGAAGTTGATACAACTACACAACCCCAACATGATTCGTTGCATACTCATTCTTCATAGACGGTTATAAAGAAGATTCGTAAACCTCAATTTAACAGATAAGGTGTGCTATTTCATGATATTTATGTTCCTGTTTCACCTGATTCAAAGAAATGTCAAGCTCAAGAAATGGTCCAAAAGATTAAGAATAAGAAGAGACAACATGAAATGTCACTGTAGAAATAGATAATGGAAGTGACAGCGAAAGATCTGATATTCGCATTGATGACTCTGGGCTTGGGTCACCTCGAAGGGATTCTCCTATCAAGTCGATTTTCGAGGAGACTGGAAATCCTAGTGTTAATGTAAATGTATCTAATACGAATACAATCACCAATTTGAGTGATCCCACATCTACATCCATCCCTGAGAAGACTAGGGTCATACCACCCGGGGTCTTGTAAACTGAGTCCTATACAGAGGAGCTTCAAACTCCAGACATCACTGTGAACGTATATGATATGGAAACATATGTCAATATGGGTGAAGGGGTGTTGAACAAAGAAGACTCTGTTGTTTCAACTCTTGCAACATCTACTAATCCTACATCAATCACACTTTCATCCACCAGCGAAACCTCAATCATTAACACATTAACTTCATTACTACCATTATCCTCAACTATCCCAACTTCACTTCCAGTATGCACCATATCACCTACTTACTCTACCATAATGGATCAATTCATTACTCTAAAGTTGGGAAAATACTTCAAGAAGAAGAACCACATGATGATGACATCATGGTTTCTTTTGCTGACTTGCAGTTCGATCCAGAGGAGGATAATGTTCCCGATAACATGATTATGTCAGGTAAAAAATTCAAGATCATCAACAACAAACTCAATTCTCTGTTATATATCCAAGTAGATACTGGGGGTCAAAATTTTGTTTTTGGGGTCGAAATGGAGTACTTGTTAAAGTCTCAGGAGAATCGTCTTTCAAGTCTGGTGGAAAGTATTGAGAAGCAACAAGTTGAAAGGTTGGAAGTACATGCGAAATGTTTTGAGTATGAGATTTAAAAGCTTTATGATGTTGCTAAGGAGTGTCATGAACTTTTCGTGAGCAAGTAAAGACTATAAAAGAATCTATGGATCTCAAGATGGTTGAACTTAAATCGGAGATGGCCAAAGAGGTTGAGAAGATAGAGAAAATTACTCTTTCCTTCATGGAAAAGTTGATGTTGTTGCTGATGCCATTGCAAAGTTGGTTGAATACAATACAAATTATTTGACAAAGCTTGATGTGAAATTAGAGCAAGATTCTAAGTTTGTTGGGTCACGTTTTGTTATGTATTGCGTCGATTTGGCTCGTTTATTAGTCCAGTTTTGTAACTCCGGTTTGGACCTGTCCAACCGTGAGCTTGATAGGGTTTGTTATATATATAGGTGCTTGCATGCATCTTAGAGTCACGATTAGATTAATGATTGATGAACAATTGAAAATATAGTTACGATAGATCAGAGCATTATTTCATTATCGTTCGTGTAACCCTAAATCCTCTACAGCAGAAGTTCTTAGTCGAGCTCTGCTGAGGATTGTTTGAATCAATCATTCGACATATTGTGATTCAACTTTGTCTTGTTTATTGTTTATGTTCTTCATACTACCTGTTACAAAGATCTAATCGATCTTCAAGTTTATTTATTAACTTATCAATTGGTATCAGAGCAGGAGGCTGTGTAATTCATACACATCTTTTCTGTGAAAAAGGTTGCGATTAGGGTTATTCCGCATTTACTGATATTTATTGAGTCGTCATCCCATAATTGACGTAACACGGTATTTATTTGTTTTGCCCTAATTTAATTCATTACAAGTCTGATCTTTTAAACAGGTTATTCGATCAAGCATGGACGAGTCACAATCCAATCCCATTAACATCTCAAACAACATTGGATCAACGACAAAGATTCCCATTCTTTATACTCAGGATTACGAAGTCTGGGCACATCATTTTGAAGATTATGTCATGGGATCTGAGGACAATGGATACCTCATCTGGGAAGCAATCGTATCTGGACCATTCGCTCATTCAGCAACTTCAAGAATTATTAAAACTCGGAAAGAGTATAATGATCTTTTGAAAGATGTTAAAGATATTGCTCAAGAGGAAAAAGATAAATTTCAGTGCAATATTAAAGCATTGAGATTAATCAGATTCTCTCTTCAATCTGACACTTTCAGGCTGGTGAGTTCATGCACAACTGCTAAAGAAATATGGGATAGGCTGCGAGAGTTATATTCAACAGACGAAGATCTCGAGCATTCCATTCAAACCTTACTCCTGTCCGAGTTTGGTGAATTTAAGCAGGGTTCAGAAGAAACTGTAACTCAAACGTTCGATCGCTTCAATCATCTTCTCAGCAAGATGATTAAACATGATATTGAAAGGAAGTTGATTGAACAAAAGGTTACCTTTTTAAACGGTCTCAGATCTGAGTGGAGAGCGGTTGTGTCCACAGTTAAAGCGCATGAGCAATTCAAATCTTACTCTTTGGAGAAACTGGTAGGCATCCTGAAATCTCAAGAAAAGATCATGCTACAAGAGAAAAATGTGGTTTCAAGCTTGGGTTCATTGGCCCTTCTGTCCAAAAGCAAAGCTGTGATGGAAGATGAAGACCTCAACGTAGAGGATTATGACCTTACCTCTGAAGACTATGCAATGATGGTGTCAAAGCCAAAAAGGTTCATCAAGAATAGGTTCCCCACCAATAAGAACCGAAATTGGCAGGGAAGTTATAGTTCTGAAAAGGTCAAGGAAGAACCGAAGGCAGAAGATCCAAAGAAGGAACCGAAAGCTGAAGGAGATTCGGGAGTGAGCTGCTATTATTTTGGAGGAAAGAACCACTACGCCAAAGACTGTGTTCTTAAGAAAATGGCAGAAAAGGATGAGGAGAAAGATGAAGAGGCAGTATTGTTGAAAAAGCTGGAAGAGATCAAGAGAAAGAAATCTACTGCTAACCCTTCTATGAATGCTTTAATTGTGCAGGGTTCGGTAGCGGATGATGAGTTCGGTGGCGTGGAGGTCTGGTCAACCGACTCTGAGGATGATGAAGTAAGTAAGCCTTCTCATGGAAAGGCTTATGTGGCGAAAGATGAAGGTAGCGGTGGAAAATGCTTGATGGTGTCCGATGTATCTCAGATGAGGGGATACAACACAGATGGTGGCAATGAAGACACAAAGGAGCGAGAGGACTTATGCTTCACAGCAAAACCGCTCAGCATGCAGTTCAACGAACTTGATGAGTTAATCAAGAAGGTTATCAGTGACGAGCAGTTTGACGAAGAATGGTACATTGACAGTGGATGCTCGCGTCACATGACAGGAAGGAAGGAAGAGCTAAGGGAATTTAGGTCTCTTTCAAATGGTGGAAATGTCAAGTTTGGGAACAACTCCTTCGGCACCATAAAAGGCTATGGAATGATTACAAACTGTGATTTCACGATTAGGAAGGTTGCATACATAGAAGGACTACAACATAACCTCATCAGTGTATCTCAGCTTGTTGGAGGTACCAGTCTCAAGGTTTCATTCGACGATGAGGGTTCAGAAATAATTGAAAAGAAGAAAAAAAGAGTTATTCTCAAGTCGGAGCGCAAAGGTGAAATGTTTCCCCTGAACCTCAAACCCATCAAAGGAAATCCAGCTATCTGCCTGTTATCCAAAGCACAATCTGACGAAAGCTGGTTGTGGCACCGAAGGCTCTCACATCTCAACTTTAAGGATATCAGCAAACTTGTCACTGGAGGTCATGTTCGAGGTCTTCCATTTCTCAAGTACGATAGAGAACATTTGTGTGCTGCATGTGAAATGGGGAAGCAGAGTCGTCAAAGTCATCCATCAATAATAAACACTAAAGTTGTTGAACCACTAGAGTTAATTCATATTGATTTGTGTGGTCCATCATCTATCGAAAGCATCGGCGGTAGTAAGTACATTCTTGTTATTGTTGATGACTTTTCACGTTTTACATGGGTGTTCTTTCTGAAGCTTAAATCTGAAGCGACTCTCAAGCTAAAGATGTTCATCAAGCAGGTTGAAGTACAGCTGAAGAAAGTCGTTCGCAACATCAGGAGCGACAATGGTCTCGAGTTCAAAAATAAAGAATTCGAAGAATTCTTGGCAGAAAAAGGAATTAGTCACAACTTCTCAGCTCCCTACACACCTCAACAAAACGGAATTGTCGAAAGACAAAACCGATCTTTGTGTGAAGCGGCCCGAACCATGCTAAGTTTCGCTTCTTTGCCATTATATTTTTGGGCTGATGCTATTTATGCTGCTTGTTTTACACAGAACAGGTCATATCTCAATAAGCGATTCACTCTCACTGCTTATGAGCTCATCAACAACAGGAAGCCAAATGTCAAGTTTTTCCATGTGTTCGGTTCTCGGTGTTTCATCTTCAATTCTAAAGAACACCGCAACAAGTTTGATGTCAAAGCCGATGATGGGATATTTCTGGGCTATTCTCTCACTTCTAAAGCGTACAGGGTATTAAACAAACGCTCAAGGAAAACAGAAGAAACTTATTACGTGACTTTTGATGATAGCTATGTCAAAAAGCTAAAGGCCAACGAAGACACAGCTGGAGAAATCTTTCCTCAAACAGGTCAAGTCACAGCCTCGATTGCAAACCTCTTTGAGAAGTTCGTCGAGTTATTTGATGAACCAGAGAAGGCCATTCTCTCAGAAGCCAGCGCAGCTGACAATAGGGTAGATCATCTGAAGCAACTTGTCGAAGATGCTGCAAAGAGAATGAATGAAGGAGGATCAAGTTATGACGACCCTCCACAGCACAATGCTTCAGTTGAGGGGGAGGATCCATCTTCGTCATCACAGCCAAGCTCACGTGTTGAGGGGGAGAAAAGTTCTCAAGCTGCTCCCGAACGCACTTCACCAACCGAAAGTGCCTCACCACCCGAAGGTGCATCAACACCCGAAAGCTCGGCACCACCAGAAACCTCTGTAGCTCAAGATACTCAAGAAATACCTGAAAGCTTATCTGTCGAGGGGGAGGATGCCGATATGATTTATGACGATGAAAGTCAATCTGAACTAGAAGAGATGGTAAACGCTGAACTGGATCCATCCTATGATCCAAATTACCCTCCTCTCGTCAAATGGACCAGAGATCATCATGTCTCTCAGGTTGTTGGTAATGTTTCTGAAAAAGTTCTGACCCGATCACAACTTAAGGCAAAACAAACTTCCTTGTTTTCAAAAGTAGAATTCTGCATGTTTAACTCCTTCGTATCAAAAGTTGAACCAAAGACAGTTAACACTGCTCTTGATCACTCCGATTGGGTTCAAGCTATGCAAGACGAACTGAATGAATTCGAAAGGAACAAAGTTTGGCGCCTCATTCCAACTCCTCAAGATGCCTCAGTTGTTGGTCTCAAATGGGTATTCAGAAACAAAATGGACAAGGAAGGGAACGTAATACGGAACAAAGCATGTCTGGTAGTGAAAGGATACTGTCAGGAGGAAGGAATTGACTATGAAGAAACGTTTGCTCCTGTAGCTAGGCTGGAATCCGTTAGAATATTTCTTGCCTATGCTGCACACAAAAACTTTGAAGTCTACCAAATGGATGTCAAGTGTGCATTTCTAAATGGAGAACTTGAAGAAACAGTGTACGTGGAGCAACCTCCTGGATTCATAAATGAAAGGTACCCTAATCATTGTTATATTTTGGACAAAGTTGTGTGTGGACTGAAACAAGCTCCGAGAGCCTGGTATGAAACGCTAACAAAGTTTTTAAAGATGTCCAAATTCAAACAAGTTTCGGTTGACCCAACCTTCTTTCGTAAGAAGGAAGGTAACCACCTTATGATTGTTCAAATTTACGTCGATGATATCATCTTTGGCTCAACAAATCCTAGCTTAACGGCTGAATTCAGAAAGCTGATGGAGACTAAATTTGAAATGAGCTCAATGGGTCCTATTAACTTTTTCCTTGGTTTAAATATTAGACAGGGACCCGAAGGCATCTTTATTAATCAGGAAGCTTACACAAAGACTCTCCTGGCAAAATTTGGCATGATGGGAGATTCAAAGGTTAAAGTTCCAATGGCGTTCGGCACCAAGCTCACTCCATCCTTGGATAAACCAGCAGTTGATATTACGCTATATCGCCAGATGATCGGTTCACTGATGTATCTTACTGCTAGCAGGCCTGATATCATGTTCTCTGTTTGTTATTGTGCTAGATTTCAGGCGAATCCACGTGAACCTCATATGCTTGCAGTCAAGAACATTCTTCGTTATCTCAAGCGAACTACCTCTTTAGGTCTATGGTATCCATCCAACTCGGGCTTCTTTGTACAAGCATACTCAGATGCAGACCTTGGAGGTTGTGGACTAGACAGGAAAAGCACCATCGGAGGCTGCCAATTCCTCGATGGGAAGTTGGTTAGCTGGCAATCAAAGAAACAAACTTGTGTGTCTTTGTCTACAGTTGAAGCAGAATACATTGCAGCTGCCTCTTGCACTTCTCAAGTGATTTGGATCCAAAGTCAACTCCGGGACTATGGACTCAATATGAAAAAGATCCCACTATATTGTGACTCAGAAAGTGCAATTAGGATCTGTCATAACCCAGTGCAACACTCAAAGACTAAGCACATAGCACTGAGGTATCACTTCATTAAAGATCATGTGGAAGATGGGAACGTTGAAATTCATTTCGTTAGAACCACTGATCAACTGGCTGACGTCTTCACCAAAGCCCTTCCTGAAGCATCGTTCAACAAAATACTACAAGGGCTAGGCATGATGGAATCAGAGTCAGTACCTCAAATCACCTCTCAAACTCAAAAGTTAGAAGCGAAATAGACCGAACGTTCGGGTTCGGGTCTTGTACTCATGTACCGAAATGAACCGAACGCTCTGGTTCGGTTGGATAATCTGCATTTCGCTCATCACTCAAAGGTGGTTTTCTTGGTTGTAAATTTCATGTATAATTGTTCCAATAGCATTTCTTTTATTGTCAAAAGTATTCCCTTTTTGAAAAATCTATTTTCTTTGGTAACCGAAATAGACCGAACGTTCGGGTTCGGTTTCTCAATTTTTCTCACCCGAAATAAACTGAACGCTCGGGTTCGGTTTTCCAAAGTTTTTCATAACCGAAATAGACCAAATGCTCGGATTCGGTTTCTCAAAGTTTTTCTCAACCGAAATAGACCGAACGCTCGGGTTCGGTTTCTCAAATTTTTCACAACCGAAATAGACCGAGCGCTCGGGTTCGGTTCCAAAGTTTTTTTTTATTTTCTTTCTCAGTCTTATTTTTTTTATTTTTTTTTATTTATTTTTTATTATTTATCAAAAATTCCAAAAATATTTTTCTTAATATATTTCAAAAACTCCAAAAATATTTTGTTCTTTATTTCTTTTTGGCTTAAATTTTATTTGTGTGTTTGTTTATGGGGAAATTGTTGAATTAGTTAAGTGTCCCTAGAAGCATGTTGCTGTATGTGTCCAAAGCCTCATCTGATTCTGAATAATAGCCTTAATGACTTGGTATACACAAACTTTGTCTTCCCAATTAGGGTATCATATTTATTCTAATCGTGAGCTACCTAACTCTCTTCTCACAAGAGATAAGAGTTTTCTGCTTAGTCCTATCTTTCACAGCAGAGGTACTTTGCTTTCTTACACCATCTACATTACATTTCTCCATCCCGCTCAGTTCACAAACGTAACCCTTGAGACTCTCAAAAATTACCACTGAGGTTTATGGTTACCCAATAACTGTGTTCATGATCTTAGTTTCGTGCCACTACGAGCTGAGTGAAACCCAAAATTCAATTCCCAATCTGAATTGACGGTGAACAATTAATTTGCTCTAGTTTTCACTAATGAATTGACGGACGTATCTTCATAAAATCTCAAAATTTTCTTTTGTGTGTGATTCCTATGAAATTGTTAAAAACCATAACATTTCTTCCCTTGGGATCCAGTTTTTAATTTTTATTGAGATTTTATATTTCCCAGCCAATTTAAAATTATTACCAACCTACTTGTTCAACAGACTACACTGGTCTCAGAAGTACTTTGTTCACTTTCTATCTTATTTCAAGATTAAGACTGTTGAATCAAAGCAAAAGCCACCTTAAGAAGCCTAATTAAAAGAAGCCTTTCAACACTTCTTAATAAGTGTTTGATCGTTATTCAACGGGAAACCACACTAACACTTTAAGGTCTCTCTTGACTTTGAAGGAAGAGATTCGTGCCCGGGATCATTTGTTTCGTGTCTTTATTGACATCACAATTTTTCCTAAAAAGTATTGCTTTATTTCTTTTCTTTTACACCCTTAGCTCGAAAATCCTTGATTTTCCAAAATCCTGGTTCTATTAATTACAGGCATTTTCATTGGATTGGTGGTTAATTATAAGTTGTGGTCAATTTTAATCCACGTGGGAGCATTGTTCAAAAGATGTTGTTACAATTTAAAAAGGATTAGATGATGACATGCTGACTCAGGCGGGAGTCTAATCGATTTGATTTCAAACGGCGCTAAAAGGGAACGCGTGCGAATTTGAAACGTCTAATCTCCAAATGACGTCGCAGACGCGCGTGTGAATTTGAAACGGTTCATCTCCAAACAACGCTTGATGGGAGGCGTGTTCTTAGGGGTCTGACACTCTCTCTCATGT
This sequence comes from Lactuca serriola, assembly GCF_051521515.1. Lineage (NCBI taxonomy): Eukaryota > Viridiplantae > Streptophyta > Magnoliopsida > Asterales > Asteraceae > Lactuca > Lactuca serriola. The sequence goes on along the minus strand of NC_136416.1, from coordinate 70,178,898 downwards.
GTGATCATCGGCAACCCCAACTGTCACGCATCAGTCAACTCCGAAAAACCCTTCCATTCTCAATCGAAGATTTGGGAAGATCTTTCTCTCTCCTTACCCCACAGTATAAAAGGCAACATCCTCTACCGTTTACCTCTTTACTGCAATTAAAATTCCCAGAGCGCAAGAAATCCCTGAACCTTAACAGTTCATCATCTTCTCCACTTTCTTCAAGCAATGGCAGATTCATCTTCCGTTCACGCAACATCCCACATACTGCCTATTCGCCCACAACAATGTCTCTTCATCGATTTAACCCCTCATGCTTATGATTCTTACATGTTCCCCATTATCAAGTGTTTGAAGTTTTCACCGATTTCTCCTGCCCTTACAAGATCTGAATCCATTCCGATGGAGTACTTGTCGCAGATCTTTGCGACTGCTCACTACGACAAGGTCGTTGACAGGATCTTCTTTGATATTTTTCAGCACAAGGCCTCGATTTCAAAGCAAAGACTTTGCTCGTTGTTAGGGTTTGAACCTGATTCCTCGAGGGTTAACCCAGAAACGGTTCCAATGGGGCATCTATTCAACATGTTTTACAACATGGGTTATACGGAGGTGCTTTCTTCCGTCGCGAAGTTGAAGAAGTCATGCCTGCCGCCACAGTGGAACGGGATGTTCACTGTGCTATTCAAAGGGTTATCTGAAAGAAGCTCTGGATCCGATGGTGCCAGTCGGTTATTTTTGTCCATAATGTATGGTGTCTACAATGGCATCAACATGGATTATGGGTCTGTTATGTGGCAACAACTCATCCAGAGTCTCTCCTCTACATCTAGGCATTCTGAAATTTCTTACGCCAGGTTCTGGACTTTGGTCACGAAATGGGTGATGGACAAGTACCACGTCCCCATTGTCGCCGGTGCTCCGATGTCTTCGATTGGTACATTTCATACCACGAAGATCATCGTCTCAGATGCTTCCAAATTTCCATTCAACAGCTCAATTCCAGAGTCTATGTATGGTGACGTTCCAGCTGACAGCCGGATTATCAGAACTTACAAAGAATTCAAGCGTTCTGGTCCGAGGGATCTTACACTGGAGATGTTAAAATCTATTCATGAAGCCGACAAGCCTGCTCCAAGAGGCAAGAAGGATGACAAAGGGAAATAGGTGGCGAAAGGGGCTATAGGCCCTTCTCCAAAGAAGAGGAAACCCACAAAGGCTGCTCAGTCTCCGCAGCAAAAGAGGCGAAAAACACAACCCAAGAGAAAGCTGATTATCGCTTCCTCCTCCAGCGAGTCTGAGGGTGAGAGTTCGGATTCTGACGACTCTCCAGGAGGCAACACACCACCCAGATCTCCTACCCCTGAAATTCAAATCCCTCATTCTCCAATTCCCTCTCCTCCTAAAACTATTCCTACTTCTATTCCCACCATAAACCCCTTTACACACATTCCCAACACTTCCATCCCAATGCCACCACCAATATTCACTGAAGCAACCACAACATCCACTGTAGATGTTAGAGCCAACGTATCTGATACGGGGGTTCATATTGATGCACCCGAACCTACCCCCACACCTACACCCGAAACAACCCAACCCGAACCTACCCATACTACTGTACCACCATCTTCTCCACCACCACCATCTCCTGTTCACGCCTCTGAGGGAGACGACACTTTCCTTGGCGGGGAAAACATGACGTTTGACTCGGTCTACTATAGTCCGTTTCAAGTGCAGAGCGATGATGATGATGACGCTCCGGTAACAAAGAAACATCTCAAGGAGCTCCATGACAAGGTCGACTTGCTCATTGCCTCTTCTTCCACGTCTCAATCATCACTTTCTGAAGTTGCTATTTAGAAGATTGTTGATGCTTTCTCAAAAGCTCAGCAAGATTCTCTCGCTTCTGCAACCTTCGCCATTGATGCCTCAACAAAAGCTTGTCAGGCTGCGACCGAAAAAGTCGATAAACTATTTTCTGATGCCTCTGCCCTGTTAAAGTCTTTACAGGAGAGTGCAAATGCCACTAAGACTACATTGGAACCAATTTTTCAACAGTTGGCCACGTCTGTCTCCACTAAGTTGAAGTCCTTTGCTTCACTTCGTCAAACGCTCACAGACGACAACTCAGCTTTCCGTGCTACAATTGACGAGCGTCTCTCAAAGCTCCAAGAAGATTTGGCGGCTGAGAACTCGTTGATGGATGTTTTAGCCAAGAAGACCACTGCCCTGAAGGTCAAGAGTGTTCAACTCTCCCATTCTCAACAGCAGATTGACTCTCTTCGGTCCGAACGGGAGGTCATAAAGACGTGTGTTTCAAATGTCCACTCAGCCATCTCCAACATCCTCGAAGCACATGATCCTATCCTTAACCATTTTGTGAGGCGTACCCTTGCAGTGAAGCTCGCTCCTGCCCTAGACCTATTAAGCAAAATTGAAGGGCTACCCGATTTCGTGTCCATTCCGAAACAAGGGGGAGAAAAGGAGTCTGTATCCCAATCACCTCATTCCTCAAAGGCAACTCACACTACCGAACCTCCTCCTGTAGGCCAAGCCTCCAGTTCGGGTGTGAAAGATAAAGGCAAGAAATTGCTGAGGAAGAAGAGGAAGAAGACAAAGAGACTATCGCTGATCGTTTAAAGCGAAAACGTCGAGTTGATGATGCTGATGACAGTGCTCGTGTGGCGAAAGAGGCTGAAGAAGCTGAACGAAAACAGAAGGAAGCCCACGACCTTCTTGAGAGTAGGAAAACTCTTTTTCCTGCTTGGACTCTCGAGAGGATGATAAAGGAAGCCATCGACACTCCGAGCATCTTGTGGCTGGAACCCGTAATTTCTTTTGATTGTTCCAATACTGTCGACTCTCAGTTTGACATGCCACTGAACCGAAAGGCGTTCATCTTTCACGCCTTCTCCAACGTTGCAGAGTTCCCTCATCCTCATCCACAGGTTGATCGGGACTTAATCGATTTCTATCTGAAGGCTGCTCAGCCCCAATATCAAACTTGGAGCGCTCAGAAGATTATCAACGTTCGGGTCTTGAAGCCGTACACTGAAGGGAAATTCATTAACATTCGGTTCAAGGTGCTTTGGGGGTCTGCCAAAACCGAACATGCCATTTCTTTAGCAGATCTTCCGAACCTCAATCCCCATGACTGGATAATCTTGCACAACATCCTTTTGACAAACGAAGCTGAATACGGTCCAATCATCGACCATTTCAAAAGGATGCTCGTGTGCTACATCATGGAAGTTGCACTGATGGATCAGGAGATAGCAAGCGTCTTCAAGAAGAAACCAACAATATCTCCTGTTGGCTCGGCCAGTGATCTGAACCAAATGCAGATGGGCAAAATTGACTGGAGACGGAACTCAGTCATGTTCACTAGGAACGAAGGACAGAAATGTCTTTTTGCCTTAGCTGATAAACATCTGTACACCACTGCTTGCCTAGAGCATGTGTTGGGGATCATCCACAGATGCAAGCAAAACACAGCGGATGATATCAAGTACTTCGACGACATGATACATTGGTACATTCGGTTCAGACAGACGATCCTTGCGCTAATCTCTCGTTTGTTTGATACTGTAAAGAAGACACCCGCTGCTGGCCCAAGCAAGAAGAAGAAGTAGTCTCGCTCCAATTTGACGCAAAGGGGGAGATTGTTGGGTCGCGTTTTGTTATGTATTGCGTCGATTGGGCTCGTTTATTAGTCCAGTTTTGTAACTCCGCTTTGGGCCTGTCCAACCGTGAGCTTGATAGGGTTTGTTATATATATAGGTGCTTGCATGCATCTTAGAGTAACGATTAGGTTAGCAATTAAAAACGATTGAAAATATAGTTACGATAGATCAGAGCATTATTTCATTATCGTTCGTGTAACCCTAAATCCTCTACAACGGACGTTCTTAGTCGAGCTCTGCTGAGGATTGTTTGAATCAATCATTCGACATATTGTGATTCAACTTTATCTTGTTTATTGTTTATGTTCTTTATACTACCTGTTACAAAGATCTAATCGATCTTCAAGTTTATTTATTAACTTATCAAAGTTGTTTGCTAAATTGGAGGAATTATTTTCAACTATTAAGGAGTCAATTTCGAAATTGATCTTTCCACTCAGTTAAAAGTGTCTCAAGAGTTGGTTCTTCTCTAACAATGAATGCTCCACCTGTAAAGCATGTGTCACAAGGGGGAGATAAAGGATGTGGTTTTGGGTCATCGAAAGATTCAGAAAAAGGAGTTGTTGTAGGAAAGGTGATGTCAACTCAGATATCTACTTCACTTCTAATTTCACTCAACCACCTCCTTCGAAAGACGATCAAGGAGACAAAGGAAAATGTGTTGTGGTGACTCTTTCAGAATAAGAAAAGAAAATAAACAAGCCTTGGAGATTGAAAGGAAAAGGCAAATCAACAGCATATTAAGGCGAAGGTAGAATGATCTACCAGGATTGAATAAGGGAGATCCCAACAAGCATTGGTGTTACGAAACTATCGAAGAAATCAATGATAAATAAGAATACAAAGGACTGAAGATGCGATTTCATACAATCTTAAGGAAAAATGAGGAGGAAGTATGGTCATCTGTGAAGATTGTAAAAGTGATGACTATTTCACGTAAGAACTTGTTTGATGGCATTCTACAACATTTTCGCTATGTGGTTGTTAGAGGGAATAATGTGTTCTGTCATTTTTCGATTGTTGATTTCCCATTGATGAACTTAAATGACTTGGTCACTGTGACAAGGATTTAAAGCAACGTGGATGTTTCTAAGATGCCATAGATAAGTAAGGATGGTTTTCTCGTTAGCTTTACTCATATCAAGGTGTTCATTGATAACTATTATGATTGCCTCGCAATCACTGATATTGAGCCGACTATGGCTATTAACAAGACCTCGAAAGTTCCTCAATCTTTTCTGATCGGTAAGATTAACACTGACCAATATGAATATGGGGAAATTATACACCAGCCTCTGGGAGTGTTATTTCGAGGGAAGAACAAGAATGGAAGGATGCCTAAGTTCTTGTTTCAATTAAGTGTTGTGGAGAGGTATTCTAATTCTTAATATACAAATCTTCTCATTTAAATCAATAACTGCAAAAGAAATTAAGTTAAAGACAAGGATGAGATTTGAAAGACGATTTTGTGGTATATGGAGGTTCGCAATGTACTTTTACATACTATGAAGCATATAGCGTGATGTCATCTTTTCTCACTAAGGGAGGAATTATAGGGTTCGAAATGTATAGTGAGAAGTCGAAATAGAACTTAGTTTGTTAGGGTGCGTAATCGTGGATTTCGTAGAGTATGTATTTGTAAGGCATATTAAAGTCGAACTGTAATGTTTAGTCCTTACACTTTTTGCGTGTCTGTAATACTTTATAAATAGAGTAGGTATAAGCGTAGAGCGCAACTTTTTTCATTGTATTCTCTCTTAAACTCCTGTAATCTGACAGACTATTAATTAGCCAATCATATCGTATTTACTTGACGTCTTTTTATTGCTTTTAGTGATCGATTTCTTATTCATAACTCGGTTCTTACACACTTAAGTACTGTCGAGTGATCATCCAACAAAATGATAGTCCCGATCTTTTGTAAAGATCCCAATTTTTGTTTTTTCAAACACAGAACATGGGAGGAAATAAACTACAGCACCTAAGTCAAGCATGGCTTTTGGAATAACAAGGTTTCCCAATTTATAAGGAATCAAGAAAACTCACGGATCCTTGCACTTTGGAGGTAAACTTTTTTGTCGAATTGCAGGTATAATTTTTACAAGCTTTTATTGTTTCATTAATTTTTACGTCTTTCTTTTAAACATATAATTCTTTTAAAAATTTAGTGTAACGAGGAATTTGTTTAATAACATCTAAAAGTAGAATATTTACCTCCACCTTACAAATGGTGTCAAGGATTTTCCCATCCTCTTGTTTGCGCTTCGTGCTCTTTGGTCGTGATGGGATCGGTTGGATTAGCTTGTACTCCTTTAGAATCGGCTTTGGTGGTCTTGGAGTTTGCTTCTCTTTATATTTTTCAGCTTGTTTTACTTCAATAACTTTTTCATCAGTTACTTCATTAACCTTCCTCTTTATTTTTTGTTCTAGTTACTTGGGCCTTCATAATTCGTCCCACTTCTCAAAGTAATTTCACTCATGTTATGTTTCAGGTTATTTTTAGTTTGCTCCAACAATTTACCTTGAGATTCTAGTTGACTCACAGAAGTAGCAAGTTGATACATTTGTTGTTCCATATTTTTGATTCTTGCTCTTGTTTTGTTTTGGAACAAATGAGTGTTGGAGGCTAAGCCTTTTACTATATTGAAGGTTGCGGTTGCTGAAAACTCTAATTGGAGGTGGGTGGAGTCCGTGTGTAGTTAAATGATGTATATTGACAACAATGGCTTTTTTTAGGAGCATGTGAATGAAGCACGACCTGTGCTTCGGTATCCATGTTGTGCTCCTTAAAAACAAAGTAATAATCCTTCAAATCTACAAAAATCATATAAAATGACATCGATGAGTAAGCACGGCCCGTGCTCGGGCTATGCAGCTTAAAGTATCCAAAATAATGCGTTGGTTGAGATCAAGAGGCAGGCATGAACCATGCTTGGGAAGCATAGCCCGTGCTTCAGGATTCAAATTTTAAAAGGCCTAAACAAGGAAGAAATATTTTGATTAAGTTTCGTAAGTGGAGAACGGCCCGTGTTTGGTGAGGCATGGACCATGCTTGATCTTTTTTACCGGTTTTGCTCCAGATATGCTCTAATTATGCTCAAAAGAGTTCTAAACACGCTCCAATGAATTCCAAGTTATCGTTCCACTCGAAATATCTGAAAATAGACATAAACCATGAGTAGTACGGGAATTCTAACAAAATACATGAGTTGAACATTATTTAAACTAATAAACTAATACATCTGAAAAAGCATAAATTATGATACAAATGACTAATAAAAACTACTACGCGTACGTGTGTCTATATATATATATATATATATATATATATATATATATATATATATATATATATATATATATATATATATATATATATATATATATATAGTCATTTGTATCATAATTTATGCTTTTTCAGATATATATATATATATATATATATATATATATATATATATATATATATATATATATATATATATATATATAGTTAGGATCCATTGTTTCTAATAAATAGTATGTTATTGTAAAACCAAATCTAGACCGTTAGATGAAAATAATGATGGGTTATGATTGAAGGTTACATGGTAAGAAAATGGACTAGCATGCAGCACATAATAATACTAAAACCATCTAAGTAGGGTATTATGGACATTCCATGATTATTTATTTTTAAAATGTGATGAGTATTTTTAGTATTTTTTGAATTAAATTTTGATAAAAAATGATTTATTGAAATAACTTTAATTGATTTCAAGATTACAGAAAATAAAATGTATTTAATTCTAAAGTCATTCATAGCATACATTTCATTCTTAAAGAATGTAACATTTTCTTCACAAAATACATTTTTCAAAAGTTCAGATTTTTTCGGAAACAAGTTTATTTTTTTGTTTTTTACATGAAAATATATTTTATTCTTTACGAATCACTTTGGTAAGAATGAAAAAAAATAATAATTTATGAATATAAAAATTCTTAGAAGAAAATAAAAGATATTCTAGTAAGATTGAAAATAATGACAATTCAGTATATGCAATTCGTATTAGAACGGATATAAAATGCAACTACAAAATAAGAATGGTTTTAGGAATTAATGAATTGGAAGAGAAAACTATTACAAGCAAGATTCTAATATTCTCATGAGAATGTGAGGATCCTAACAACAAAATGAACACATTTTAACGATAATGAAAATTAAGAAAAAGCGAAGAACATGAAACTACATCTGTAAACTTCTATCATACTTCTTGAAATCAAGTTGCATGTTTCTCTTGGTCTACCTTTGTTCGACTTGAATAGTAAAATCTATAAACAAAAAAATATAGAATATTCATTATAATATTAAGCATTGACAAATAAGTTCATTAAAAATATATGTAAATGTCAAAGCTTCTTCAATCAATCCTAAAAAACAAAATTCAGCAATTAAATAAGAAAAGTTTCAACGACTCTCTACCAAGAGTTTTGAAGAAGTAGATATTCTTGTCAAGAAACACAACCATTTTCACATGGAAAAACCTGTAAGGAGATACAAAAAATATTAAAAAGGTCTGATTTTCTTAATCAATAGTATTCAAAAGCTAATTTTGTAGTTCAAAAATGAACTCTAGTGCAATCATTAGGGTTAAGGTTCCACATCCCTAATCTATTAACCAATGATGAAATTGACTCTAGATAAATAAAATCAATTGCATGTGTTCATATGAAATCAAAACCTCCAAAGAGTAAGCAAAAAAAAAAAGAATATAATTCATACGAAAAGAAAAAAAATATATGTGGTTATCAAAGATGCGTTCCAGAAAACTGAAAAGTTTTTTCGTCTATCCATATTGTAAACTTTAGAGAACCCATAGAAACAATTATGTTGAAATCTAGAAAAAAACGTGATTATACCAGAACATTAACCAACACCTAAGGAAGTTGCAAAAAGAGAGAAAATTAATTAACACCTAGAGCGATGGAGTTACTGTGTTGTTTTACGACCTTTGATGTTGTTTCACCCAATGAGGATGGTTGCGGGGAAGAGGGCATGGCGATGCTGGCGGATATGAGGAAGGAAGGTGTTGACGATGAAGCAGCTATGTTGTTTTGGAAGAGCCTATGGTGTGTTCTCCAATGATTGTTGCTCTGGAACCCAAGACATGATATGAGTACGAAAAGGAAGGGGTCTGGTTGCAATTTTTAAGGAGAGACAATTTGGTGATAGTAAATTACTTACCTAAATTAATGGATATATTTAAAAATAATTAATTGATTATTCTCAATAATAAAACTGCCCTAGCTAATTAATTAAAAAGTCAAAAATAATTAATTAATGATTGGTCAGGAATTAGTTATATATTTATACAATACTTGTTGGTTTATTGATGAATCTAACTCTTTCTCTCTCTCTCTCTACACACACACACACACACACACACACACATATATATATATATATATATATATATATATAACTAGTATTAATGGTACTTTTGATTAGATATCAAATCATTATATGATTATGTTCATATCATGCAAAGTGCAACGTAGTTCTGATAGAAATTTGTTTATTGTTTAAATTGATTAGATCGGATAGTCAAGTCATTAATCCTACGATTCTAAATTGTCTACCAAAAAGGATACAACCGACCTCTAGTCCTAATTCTTACCTCATTAATGGAGTTTTGGGCCACTAATGTTAGAAAAAACATCATGGTACAAGATACGTAATCTAAACCTAATCTCAGATCATGCACTCAACTATATAAACATAACAAAATCAACATTAATACGCATGGGTCTTTAATTGAGCATAAACATAATCAATTTAGCTTCTATCAAGAATCATTTCAATGAATTAAACCATAATCATAATAGATCATCTACATCTAAACAAAAGTATGTGGGTCTTAGCCCATAAGTGAAATAAAACTATATTAACTAAAGTAAAACAAACCAATACATAAAGGAATTCATTTACTAGTCTTCAATCCTTAAAGGAGTAGAACCTAAGGCTTTAGGCATCCCTTTTCTTCCTTCTGTTCAAAACTTCTACAAATCTTAATAATTTTCCTACTCTTTTATCGTCTCTCTCTCTCTCTCTCTGATGGACATAATTTGAGTTTCATTTATAGGGTTTTGTAATCGATCTACATATTTCAACATCTTCAAAATGTTATATTTCATTAGTACTATCTACAAGTAAATTATCAGCAGCCTTGCTTAATCTTCAAGCTATAAAAATATGTCCAAAATATATCCTTTTTGCCTTAATTTCATCACTTGGTCCTTTTTATCTGCAAAATACAAATTTATAACAGTTAAGTATCATTTTAACCTTAAAATTATGTAGATAAGTATTAAAATTATCCTCTAAAATATGTATAATTTCAGACATATCAAAATTCCCGACACTTGCTCTTTGCTTGTACTTGTTCGGTTGACATGGGAGTAGTGAGTACCCAGGGAGTACTCGTAGGTAAATCATGTAGAAATGTTTTTAGTGAAGTTATATATGTCAAAAATTATAATTTAAAACCATCATTTTATTGAAATCATAACAAAATTTAGTGAACTATCAAAAAATGACACATTCTCAAATGTTAAATTTTTTCTAACATTGTTTAAATATTAGTTTAAAAGTTACAAGAAATAAATATAAGACTTGTATATTCTAATATTGTTTAAGTATTAGTTTGAGATTCTTAAATATATAGTTTAATAGTGATAAAAAAAATTAATATTTGTATACATTCTAAAGGTGAAAAGGCAGTCATTTTTATATAGAGATTTTGTAACATATGCTTTAAGGGGACACATATCAAGTAATAACTATGGGGAATATTACCATATAATTAAATATTAAATACATTAACTATATGAAATATTTCTTATTGAAAATATAAAATGCGTTAATTGAAAATAATATTCTTTATAATTAGTGCATTTCACATTTATTTATGGTAATATTTCAACTATTGCTTTTTATTTGTGCCTTTAGGTCACCTGTTCGAAAATTTCTTTTATATATATGAAATATAATTATCTAAATAGACTATTTTATCCAACATTTTATAGTTTTTTTTTGTTAAGATATAACCTTGAAATTAAGGAATAAAACATATGCATATGTGTTTTTAGTTATTTCATATCAGCAAGGGTTTGTGGCATTTCTTTTTATGGGAATATGTTTCAACATCGATGCAAGCATGAAGAAAAGCGGAGTGCTTGGCCCAATAAATACTTGATCTCACTTTCCTTAACATCTCAATTCGGTTCAAGCAAATTTGCTAAAACCATTTCATGTGTGGTTTAACCCGGTTTAGACGATTTTACATACCACAATTCTTTTATCGGTTTAGTTAAAATTTTAGCTTTGGTTTAACCTAGATCATGCTAGTTTACAGGTTGATATGGCCCGAGTTGGACCAATTTTGACTAGAGTCAAAGTTTTTTTTTTTTTTTTTTTGTTGAGTTGGTGGAACTCACCTTGGAAGAAGTCCGAGGTTAAATAACTCGCTGAGTAGTTGACCAAGTTGACCGGGTTTACAACATTATCGACACTTAAAACTTTCCTAATAGTAAATACTGATAATCTTCATAAATGTTCACCACTTAATATGAGCAATACAAACTTTTGCATCCCTTAGAATATACTCTAATGAACTCCCCGACCTCAAGGTGTTTTTATCAAGTTCTCATATTTTAGATACTGTCCTAGAATAGTGTTTCTATTTGAGATACCACTTACCATATTTCCTTAGTACAAAAATTTCTCCTTGTTACATAAATTTCTCCTTAGTAAAACTTTATTACATATGGTACATAAATTTCTCCATCGCATTCGATATAGTCCGTGTAACAAAAATTCTACCCAATGATCATTTACTAAATGGCTCGTGAACACTATATATTAATTTTCCTTAAGGGTTTACTATCTCAAACTGAAAAGGCCACATACTGACTTCTCAACTTGAGCTCAACTAGAATTTTTTTTAATTTTTCTATATTTTATATTTAGAATTTGTTTCCTTTCTTTCAATCCTAAATGGAAACTTGACATCAACATTTATTAGTTAGAATATATTTTTAGCTAGGGTTACATTTCATCAAACAAAGCTAAATATATAACATCCCACATACCACACAAGTTAATTTTTTTTTCATGATGTCAGTATAGCTAGAAAGCCACAAATATACTATAACATATATACTAAGTACAACCTTCGAATTTATTTCGCATTATCTTTCATAATTCATATTCTTGATAAAAAAAATTTAAGCAATTTTATTATTTAAGAAGTTTGTGCAATACTATAATATACTAGCAATGGCAATCAGTTTGGTCTCCTACCCTGCACTTAAAATATGTCATGCCTTCGTTGTATATAAAAATCTAACAAGTAAAAATTATAATAAACTCTCCTGGAAAGAGTGGTGAGATTAGTTTCTCAATGTCTACTTCTTTACTTCTACATGAGAGAGTCATTGATAATTAGTGAAACCAATGAAATTTTCTTGAAGTTCAAACGTTTCAATCACAGACAAGAATATTGGGGTGATCTTGAACTCATAGCACTAAAAGTGCTCGTAAGCATATCAGTTGTGCATAGACAACTTTTCTCGACATGTTTTGCTTGTTCTCATTGTGATTATGATACAATGAATATCTTAGTCTTCTAGGCATATTTTGCTTTTTTTGTACTGGTTGGACCCTTCATTTGGCTTATGAGCTTCTTTTTATATGCTTGACCAATGATGAGTAAAATATAGACATGTAAACTTTTGAATCCTATTTACAAAAGAAATACTTGAACCTACATAAAGAAGATTGGTTTGCATTAACTATTAGAAAACATAAATAAACTAAAACATACTTACATATAAAAATCAAAGCTTAATAACTAAATCCCAATTCTAGTTTTTGCTCTTAGTCTTCATTATGTGTGATATCACAAACATCCATGCGATCATCATCATGCAAATAATATGAAGGTTCGGTATCCGGTAATTCTTCATTGAATTTGTCATTACTCTAGTATGCTAAATGTTACTTGAGCATTTGGAAAGTTCGGATGGAGCATTTGATTTCAATGGAGCACATGGAACTCAATGAAGCACTTGGGGTTAATAGATCATGCAACAAAGGAACTAATCATATGATAAGGGAGTGGATCATCAAAAAAAGGAATGGATCACGTGACAAAGGAATAGATCTTCTAAAAGGGGATATGGAGTACCTATGAGTGGAATATAGCACCTTGGTGCATGGATGTACCATCCAAACTCAAGATGTACCACTCTAGGCATAGATGTGCCACTCTAGGCATAGATGTGCCACTTAGAAGGCATGGTGCACCATTAGGAAGGATGGTGCTCCATTGGGAAGTAACGTACACCACATGAGAAGGATATGAGCAACTTTGGAAGGAAGATGTACCACTTAGAAGATCATGCACCATCTCGAAAGCCTAATGTTACAATTATGAGGATGATGTGATATACCTATATGACGATGAACCATTCCTTTCACAACATGCACCATCATCATGCTTAATGCACCATCTTCGTTCAAGATGTGCCATATGGTTCCATGATGAACCACGGTATCCCTGATGACCCACTTATGTCGTGATGTATTCTATGACACTCAAGATTGTTCAAGGGTGCTCAAAAGTTGAATATGCTTAGGGAATACAACATACTAAACCAACATGGTTGTAGATGCACTGCTAGTATTTATGATGTGTCACTTGTCCATCAAGATCCTCCACTATGGCTAATGGTGCTCCATCATATGGGTTGCTAATGCACATGAAATGGTTTGGAATACACACACACATACACACACACACACACACACACATATATATATATATATATATATATATATATATATATATATATATATATATATATATTTCAAACAACTTTTATTCTATGGTCCCCCAGAGTCTTACAATCATGTTTGTTGCTACAGCCTCGATGTAGTCTTTCTTGTTATGGTCCCATCATAATCTTTCATACTATTATTATGGCCCCCTATAGTATTTCATGCAAAAGTCACCAAGACAATCTAACATACCATCACACACCGCATGCTACCTAGTTTAGTGAGAAAAGTCACATGATCTAATCAACAGAAGCTCAACAGCAATCTCAGCAACAAAACAGCTATCCTAAGCTACCTAATGCCCAATTGAGACTAACCGCATCCAAACACTCAATTCCAACAAAGTTTAACCAAAAGTCAAACGGGTCAAAAAGTCAATGGTCAACCATCACATAGCTAACACGCCACAACCAAACCCCTTAACCGTGTCGTGGTTAAAAAGGACAATAGAAATGTGGTAGTCACTATCCATCGCGTCCTGGCCAACACCTCACCGCATTGTCGTAAACGTCCACAACAACTTATTCTATTAATCTCTTAACCCTTAAGTCCAGAGCTCTTAAGCTTAGATTTAGATCGATTAATGCTTTACATGGATAAAGTTTCCAACCTTCTCCATTCCTTAATCCCAAACCAAGAAGATCTCAAACCCTAACTTCTTAAGGTACCAAATGTCCAATAATGCATGCATGACTTGAAGTAATTGCAATCATTCAACTTTATGGGACCAAAAGGTCAAGAAATAGACCAAAACTCAAGCAATAATTCTAGAGTTTCTCAAAATCAAAGAACTCTCCTCAAAGACCCACAAATGACTCCATAACAACCATAAACCAACATTAAGCCAAAGAGGCAAGAACTTTAAGCCCACTGAAGATCTAGGAGGAGCTTGGATGCAGAAACTCAATTAGAGCAAACTCTACAAACTCCAAAACCACATTCTTCTTCTTCAAGAATGAACAAAAAAATTCAACACTTGGATATGAATGGAGAGGAAACAATATAGATGCTAGGGTTTGCTCCCAATGAGGTCTTTGGTGTGTTGGAGGCTGCGAATGACCTAAAACATGTAGATAGAGCCTTTAGATATAGGGAAAACCTTAACTTTATGGGCTTGGGATTCATAGCTCACCACGTCGTGGTAACCTTTTTACCAGGTTGTGGTGACACGTTTCTCAAATTTCATTCTAGATTTAAACAATCATAACTTCTTCATTCTAAAACCATTTTTAGTGATCATTATATGCACTTGAAGGTATTAACAAGCCCCGCAATTCTATACAATTATTTGTGAGTCAACGCATACTAACTTAATTCATTAATACATGCAAAAAACCCCAAAATATCACATTTTCACATTTTAACCTTTTTACATCCAAAAGATAATTCATAGACTTAATCACTTAATCGACCTAATCAACATCTAATAAGGTCCAAATTTTATCTCTTGAAGCCCGAGACATTCACTTAATCAAATTTCGGTCCGCTATCCTAAAATAAGAAACATCATGAAATCGGATGTTACATAACAAATCTTCACAAATGCCCCAATAATGGAACTATAACAAAGAACTCTCTCACAAACTGATTGTTGGCCACAAATGGGATGAGATTCCTAGATTTTAGGGTTATGTTATCTTAAATACATCACAAACTTCAAGCGAGGCCCTTAAAGTAAGAAAAAATGACACCTTAGTCCATACACTTCGGCCCCCAAAACTTGACCAAAACCAACATGAGATGTTAATTTAATGAAAGGGTGTAATGGAAATTATCCTAGATGATGGAATGGGAATTCGAGTCACTACAATCCTCCCCTCCTTAAGAGGATTCCATCCTATAATCAGGATTCAAAAAGAACAAGCGAGGATTACCAGCCCTCATATATGATCCTCATGCTCCCACGTCATGTTAGCCCCATGATTGTTCTTCCACAATACTTTCATGAGCATAACTCTCTTCTTCCGTAAATAATTATTTTCACGTAAAAGATTGTCTAGGGTTCCTCCACCAAATGTTTTGACTCATCGACAAGCAACTCATCCAAGGGTAGAATACTTGGCTCCTGTACCAAGAACATCAAAAAATAGAAAACATGAAACACATCTTGAATCCTCTCTAGTCCTGCTGGTAACTCCAAGCTAAATGCTTGATCATTGAACTGCTCCAACACCACAAGTGAAACAATGTAACGGGGTTCTACCTTGCCTCACATTCCAAAGCGAATGATCCCCTTCTATGTTGATACTTTCAGCATCACTTTCTCGCCCACCTTGAAGGTCTTTGATCGGTGCTTCATGCATGCATACTTATTTTTCCTTTCACACACTACTCGTAAACAATATCGAGCTATCTTCACCTTATATTCGTTCAACAAAACAATATTTGAGTATCTAAATTGTTTCTTACCAGGCTCAAGCCAATATGTAGGAGCACCAAACCTCCTCTAATAAAGTGTCTTACATGGTGCCCTGTCAATATTGGAATGATAAGTGTTATTGTAAGCAAACTCCATAAAAAAGGTAAATGAGTATCCCAACACCCGCTATACTTGATAATACAAGAGCGCAACATATCCTTAAGAGTTCCTATGGTCCGCTCACTCTGCCCATCGGTCTGGGGATGATAGGATATGCTCAAATTCACTCTTGTACCTAACTCCTCCTAGAGTTTCTTCCAAAACCTCAAAGAAAAATCACTATATCAGTCTAAAACTATAGATAAGGGTACACCATGCGTCGTGACAATCTCCTTAACATACAATCTCATCATATTTTCCAACTTCTTGTAAACCTTGTTTCCAAAATGTGGGAACTTTTTTTTTACTGATCCACTATCACCCACATCATCTCATTACCACACAAGGTATTTGGTAATATTGTGAAAAAACCGATCATAATCTTATCACATTCCACTTCATAATCTCTGTCTAATGTAACTCTCCATAATATTGTTGATGGCCAGTCTTGAATGGATCAAAAGTCACACACACTGAAAACTATTTTTCTATCTCCCTCTTCATACTTGGTCACCAAAATCAGCTTACATGTCTCGATACATATTATTCATGCCTTGATGGATTGATTATGTTGATATATGCATATCTCACAACAACGTGTCACAAACACCACCCACCTTAGGGATCCATAATCGCCTCTAAAAGGTCCTCAGTACTCTAATGCCCTCAACCAAACGAGCTTGCTACTTTACCATTACCTCACTCTTCACATGGTCTTCTTTTAATCCTTTGGCCTAAGCAACCTGAATTTTTTCAAAATACCTGGAACTATGACCATTCGTAATCTTCAAGTAAACCCAATGTTCTTGCATCATATTCAACTCCTTGTGATTTTGTATGTGCTGCAAACTTTTATGATTGCTATACAATGTGCATTTCGTCCCATACAAATAATGATGCCAAAAATTGAGTGAAAATACGACAAGTACCTACATTTCATTAGTACAAAACCCAACCCTAATTATGAAGCATCACTATAAACCACCAAGTCATAACTCCCCCCACGATGAAAAACATGTAACGCCTGCAGATTCGGGTTAGTCAATTTAGAGACAATGAACGTCAAAAATGACTTTTTGATGGAAATTTATTTATAATAAATAATCTCAACCAAGTTATAGTATATGTCACAACGGTTCCGTACAGATAAAGAACGCCAAAATCCGAGTTATAAGGAAGAAGTTATGACATGTCGAAGTTTTACGGCTAACGCGACACGGCACCGCGTAACGCAAAAAGTGAATTTTTGATAAAATATTTTTTAACCTTAGACATATAAATGAAAGTTGTAGTATACGTTAAACTGAGAGTGTGCATAAAAAGAACGCCCAAATCTGACTTCGTATGAGGAAGTTATGAGTTTTCTAAGATTTGGCAAAGTAGTGTGCAACCCGGAATTCGAATTTTAGATCAGTCTATATTTAGCCAAAATATTCTAAACGATAATAAAGATATAGTTAATAGGAGTTCAACAATAAAAAGACAGTCGAAAACGGAGCTCGTATCCGAATGATATGGACGAAACATAGTCCCTACTCTTAGAGGGCGTCAAATTTGATACAGTTTTCAAAATCTGAGATAGAATGAGAATTAGTCGACGAGGTGTAAATGAAAGTTGTAGTACTCGTAAATACCAACGCGTGGATATAAAGAACGTCAATAATAGGGCGTGTATGTTAAATATATGGACGAAACTTAGTCCCTACTATTCGAGCGCAATAAATTCGATACAGTTTTGTAAATCGGAGATAGAATGAGAATTAGCAGACGGGTCTAAATGAAAGTTGTAGTAATCGTAAATACCAATGCATGGATATAAAGAAAGTAGAAAAAGGATCTCGTACGCAAAAGATAGAGACAAAACTTAGGGCCAACTTTACAATCAAACCCCTTATAAATAAAAAATGAATTTTTCATATTTTCATCACACCATAAGCCTTTCTTTCTCTCTATAACTTCTCTCTAGACTCCAAAAACCACTCTAAATTCCTAGTAACCTCAAGGTGCTAGAGGAAAGCCCCATAGCGCCCTAAGGCTCCGTGAAAAAGAGCTTTTCGGTTCAGAAGCTCTGCTCCAGCGAAACCTGGTTTTTAGCAAAACCCATTGTAAGTGAGATACGTCTACCCTACGTCAAATATAGCTTATATTTCAATATAATATCATTATTATGAACCTATAAATAAGATTTATCAGTGATTCAAAGTTATTATACTGATTGATCTACTTAAGGGGATGATGTCTAGGCTGTGATTTAGTAAGGTGTTTAAAGTGGGATTTCAAAACAGTATACTTCATATACTAGACAGACCCTACCTCCGATATGATCCTACCTGGTTGTTCCTTACATGATAGATCATGAAGTAGACTCTGAGTTAATGATGAATCTAGACTAATAATCAGTCGTAATAAATATTAGACTAAAATCTAGTGGTAATAATACTAGGTTTTGTCGAAGGAAATGATTTTTAAGAAGCGAAGCGCTGTCTGAGATCGGAATCACCACCTTAACAAGTGAGTGCATAGTCCCTTTCATGGACATGATTTTAATACAAGTATTGACTAAAGTATTAAATGTATGTTTATGTGTGAAATATTTTATTTTGCCTGAAATACATGTTAAAGAGCATACCTTATAATATATGACGATTTAGGATAAAAATAAACCTAAATTAATTATGAGAAATATTGGGTAGTATCTTATTATGAGTACGAGTGAGATATACACGGAGAATAGAACTTTAAATTATGTCATTAATCCAGGAGCATGGATTATACATAGTCATTCATATCCCTAGTCTGAGAGTTTAGATTGGGCACAGTCATTTGTCATTAATACGGAAGCATGGATTAAGACATAGTCAGTTATCCTTAGTCCGAAAGTATGGATAAGACATAGTTATTTGTCGTTAATCCGGGAGTATGGATTTAGACATAGACAATTGTCCCTAGTCCGAGAGTAAAGAATGGGCACAATTATTGATCCGAGAGCATGGATTAGATATGGGAGTATGGATTAAATAAAAAGGTAAGTTTTAGATCCGAGAGTATGGACAATGTCGTTGAGTGGATTGACGGTGTGGGGTAAGAGTTTTTTTATACATGGTGAAATTGTATACTTGTGAGTTCTAAAATATATATATGATATAACATTGTGGGATTGAAATCCCTATGTACTCACCAAGTTTCCCAACCTGACCCACTCAGTTTATTTGTATCATAGGTATCGATATGAAGCTACATTACACTAAGAGATTAAGGAAATGTAGATCACTAGTGTAAATGAATGTAAGGTCTGTTTATGCTTATGTTCTGTATTGACGATGACATCCTAACGTTTTAATAGGAATAAAATACATTTCTTCAGAAATCACTTGATAACATATTTATCATGTTTTTCTAGGAACAAATTCCGCAACATATTTCTTTAAAAGATACTCTGATTTTCAAAATACAGCATTAACAAATCGGTCTTTTCTAGGCGTAAAAATGGGGATGTCACAAAATAACAGGAGACTCACATAGAAGTCTCTTTAAGGTCTATAATGCCTCCTCCTACTTCTCAGCCCAAACGAAAGGTTTAACCTTTCCCTTCAACCTGGTCAACGGACCAACAATTTTGGATAAATTCTTTGATAAACCTCTTGTAATACCCTGTCAGTCCAAGAACCTAACATTATCGGTAGGAGTCTTTTTGGCTTAGGCCACTCCCTAACCGCCACTACTTAGTTGGGTCCACTTAATCCGCTCTAATCCAACTATATATCCAAGAGACCGTAACTCCTTTAATTCGAATTCACACTTAGAGAACTTTACGTAAATATTCTCCCTAAGCAACCTATCGAACACTTCTTGCAAATACTTATGATGATATTTGGCTCTCCAAGAAGACACAAAGATGTCATCAATAAAGTCTATAAGTGATTTGTCCAAAAATAGACGACATACCTGATCAGGTCCACGAAAATTGCAAGTGCATTTGGCAACCCAAATGACATCGCCAAGAAATCATAATGCCTAAAATGTTTCATGAAAATAGTTTTGGGAACATCCCGCTCAAAGAGCTACACCTGATGATACCCAAAACATAAATCTATCTTTGAGAAATGGTAGTCGATCCTTGCAAGTGTGTACTTATTAATCAAACTCACTTTATTCAACACCCAATAGTCAATGTGCATCTATATAGAACCATCCTTTTTCTTCAAGAAGAGGAATGATGCCTCCTAAGGCGAGGAACTAGTTCGAAAGAAACCCCGCTCTAATAACTCCTGAAGATGAGACAACATTTCCTTCATTTCTTAATGAGCTAACCGATATGGTGCTTTGGCTATTCGACTTGTGACAAGAACAAGATCAATATGGAATTCTACCTCATGCTGTGGTGATAAACCAGAAAAATCATCAGGGAAAACATCATTATACTCCTTAAACACCTCTACGTCAGTGAGACCCACCATCTTCCTTGAGCTCTCAATCACATGAGCCAAGAAGACCTCACCTCCCTTCATAAGGCACTTAAGTTCCTTCAATATATAAATTATTAGAATGGATCCTAGATATTTATGCTCATGAACAATAACATGCCCTCTTTAGCAAGCAGTATAAGAATGCACATTGTAATGTATAGAATTTTAGCCCAATTGGATGACTGCCAATCTATACAAAGGATAACATCGAAGGACTTGATCCCGATCGGAATCAAAGTAAAATAAAGGTGTGATCAAAGATTACGATCGAGCACCCCTTAAAATTTTCTCGTACTGGAACAAAATTCCCTACTGCTACCTCTATATCAAAAAACATAACTTAATGGTCTATGAGGAATCACAAATTGAGCATAGAACATAAGGGATACAAAAGATCTAATAGGACTAGCATCAAATAAAACAATAATAGACAAACCACTAACTAAAAAACTTTAGAATATAACCTCATCATCGCGTCTGGCCTCCTCTGTTTTCATCTGGAAAGCATGAGCTGACACTTTAGGTACCTCGGTCTTTTGCCCTGAACTACCTATGGTAACCTTCTGGTTAGGACATTGCTTACTTGGATGCCCCGTCTGCTGACAATTATAGCAAATATGCTTGGCAATCTTACATTCCACCGCTTTTTGTCCTATTTGGCCACAACACTTGCAACTGATGGTCTTGCTACTACATGAACCCTTTAGAGAAGAATGGAACTTCCCAAAGAAACTCGGGTTGTCACTCTCTTTCCTATAGAAATTCTTCTTCTTCTTGGAGGGTTCAGATGGACCCTCTCACTTCCTCTTCAATCCATATCTCACATAAGCACGACCCTGTACAGAAAAATCATCCTCCACCCTAATAACCTCATCCATGGAAGCTGCAAGAGTCTTTTACTTCCCCACTGTTGCTTTGTAACATTATTCCGTGTTGTTCGAGAGTGGTACAACTTTGTATTTTCATCGCATATACCCCCACTCAAACATGATGCTTGATCCTGCATCTTATCATAGCTAACATCACTCCGGTCCTCACACGTTGTGACCATGTATTTGAAATGGTTATCTAGAATACACTCAAGACTGCTTTGGCTTAAGTCCTTCGCATATCGGTATTGTCCCAACCTAATAGGCCACCGTTAAATCTAGATAAGGTATGCACCTTAGTTAGGTTACTACCCTTAACGCCGCTACCTGTATTCCCCATTATTAATTCATTCATTACTAATTCACACATAAGGGTCATGCATTATTTTCTCCCATATTCATTTTTATGTAACAATGCTTGATTAATGTTCATTATTTCATGGTATATCACAACACAATTCATCCCATATAAAAATGTAATCATAATTCATCTTTCAAGCATTATACTACAATAGCATGTATTTCCTGATTCTCAGATTAACATATTCCAGAATCACAAAAAGCATAATCATCACACAATAACATCAAAAACAAATACCTCACTTCTAACATGATCCTAGCATCTCATTTCATCCAAACCATCATATCATGTTATCTGGCAAGTAAATTTACTCTACACAATTTATTCATAGCAGATTAACTTGACCTTACAGTACATGCTTCTCATACAAAACAGAGCATGACACATCATATGGATGGATTCCTATAGTAATTGAATTGTACTAGTACATGCAAATGTATGACTTATATACCAAATTGCCATAAAGAATGACTCACCTCAAATCCAAGTTATGGGAAGCAATGAACTCATGAAGACACTCTTCGGGAAGCCACCAAGCACCCTAAAATATTTAAAAAAAGTTCTGTCGAAAACAGGTTACAAAATAGAAGGGGATATATTTTGCCAAAAAACGCATCGCGACTAGGGAACGGCTGTGTAGCAGTTTTGACCTCAGGTCGCGATTAGGAAATGTAAACACCCCCGCCCCCCCTAGGGTTAGCACACTGTGACTACTAGTATACCGTTTTGTGGAAAGGCTGACAATCATATAAACAATTTTCGATCATCTACTCTCTCATGTCCGGTCTAAGTCCAATCAACACCCCTTGTGGGATTATTCCAACCCTCCAAGACTATAGTGACCATGGATGTTGGAGCCATTGCTTACTCATGAATGTGATAAGAAATAACAAAAAAAAACATCAATGAAAAAACAACATGCCTTCTGGAAATTTGTGATGTTGCAAAGGATGAGATAGAAAGGAAATAAATCCAAGGAACATCCCTAGAACTCCACCACAAAAGCAACAAATCATCACCAACACCCAAACAACATAACTCTCATAAAGAACTATCTCACAAACTAATTATTGGCTGCAAATGGAATGAGATTCCCAAATTTTAGGGTTATGCTAGCTTAAATACATCACCAACTTAAAGTTAGGTCCTTAAAGTATGAGAAAATGATCACTAAGTCCCTACACATGACCAATAATCATTCTCTTACACTTTGGCTCCCAAAACATGACTTAAACCAAGATGAGAGGTTAACTTAACGAAAGGGTGTAACGGAAACTTACCACAGAATGGGAAATTCGGGTCGTTACATTAGGACATGTCGGTTAACCATGTTTGACAATACGGAATAATAGAAATGTGGAACAATGGAAAGATTATATCCATGTCATCTCTTGGGGCGTTTTGTTTGCATAATGCTTTGAAAGGACTTAATTGGAATCTAGAAGGTTTTGAATATGAATGAATTAAAGTTTGTCATATGCTTGGTTGGCTAGAAACCAGATGGAATTCATGAGCAAGAAAAGTGAAAGCAAAGGGACAGGGCTAGATCTTGATCAGATCCATGTGTGCTACAGAAAATCACATGCATTAATCATCTTAACAAACTTAGCCATACTTGAGGCAGGGGTCAAATCAAATGATGGGCGAGAGTCGCATTCTCTTCCCTGAACACAAACACATGAGAGACATCTGCCAAGCCATATTGTTTAGCCTGATGCAACCTCAACTGCACAAAAAGAGAATCGGGATGAAAAACAGAGTTCCTAAGTCCTGTGGAAATTATAATTTATGGCTATATGATGGTTTAAATAATTAAAGCAACAAGTAATCCATGATTAGTGCTAAAGTCAACAAGAATTTAAAATCAAACTAAAACTTAAATTTGATGGGAGATGCACTCTAAATTGTCAAAAAGCGCATATCCCAAGGCTAAATTGATTTAATTTTTAAAAGATGTGTCTTACACTTAATCAATAACTACATCGTAATACACGTAGTGGTGGATCCAAAAATCCTGAAAAACTAAACTAATTAAGATATGATAATAATATGTCTAGTTACGCTTAAAAAAATACGAAGATTACAACATTGTGAAGATGTTGAGGAAATCTGACAGCAATCAACTAAAAGATCAACATTTGTTTCTGGTATATCTTCCAGGGGTAAAATGGTCATATAACTATATAAGGAATAGCATGACCTAAGATGTATTAGGATAGTAGACAATTCAGGAGTATAAGTGTCAATAGGCAGCAATGTTTTGATGATGCGAGGATAGTAACACCAGCAAATATGATCTTCAACACAACCTCAGCAAATATTTACACTTCACTCTCACGAAGGTGTTTCATCCATATTTATTAGTGCTTTAAACAAGTTCATGAGCCTAGACAACTAATTTTGATTGGATTGTAAATCACAAAAATCATAAATAATTGTGAAGTGTGAAGTGTAAATCTTATAGTTATTTAAGAACCATATATTTATTTGCTACAATAATAAATTGGGTCTATTATAGTAGTTTTCTAGTAGTGAACGACATATACAACACCTACGACCTACAGATTTTAAGCCTACAAAATATAAAAGATTACCAATTACACTTAATTTTAGGAATCCAAACAACTTGCATCGATTTATTTCTGATGACGTCAACTTTCTTCTTCTAGCAAGAACTCACTTGGTCTCATTAGTTGACATGACACTTGAGATCCACTTAAACAAATCTTTGACTTTCGATTTGTCAAAATATTCAATCCCATGGTCACCACCTTCTTCAAACAAACACGTATTCTCCACACCCTTCAACTCTAAAGTCTTTGCAAACTCCCTTTGACGATCAATTAACAAATCACCAGAACAACCAGTCACCATCACCCTCCAACCCACCTCCTTGATCCGACTTATATCATCCAGACCACCACCCGCCATCGGGTTGCAATACTCATGCTCACGGCTAATTGCATCAACTGGCAGCGACAAACCCCACATGAAATCACAAGTTGCTAGAGTCAACTGTCCGGCTTCTGCCAGCTGTATCTCCGACAGCGTCCGCTCCTCCCCTCCGAAGTACACATGGTGCAAGATTAGTCCTTTGATTTTCAATGATTCGAGCTCGTGAAGTCGTTGGGATACACGTACACCTGCATGGTATGCTATGTTTGCACCAGCACTGGTGCCCATCATGTAACAACTCGACACGTCAGCGTAATTGGTCAACCATGGATCTTGGGCCGATTTGATCCAAAGCAAAACCTCCAAAGCATCGTCGTAGGCTGCTGGGAGGCGGTTTTCTGGGGCTAGGCGGTAGTCAACTGACACCACCACAGCTGGGAGTTCGGCCGCCAGATGGTCACAGAAATCATGTACGATGGTTGAAGCTGCACTCATGAGAACAAAGCCTCCACCGTGAAAGTAAACGATGAGAGGGAGGTTTTTTAAAGGAGTTTCCATGGAGATTGCAGTTTCTTTCGGGATGTGAATTCGAACACTGGTTTTGTTAATGTTGTTGATGACTACATCTTTGCTGAGCACTGGAGTGTCGGAATCTTTATCTGGTGTGGGAAGGGATGATGGGAAGGATATATTGCGAGTGTAAGAACCGTCGGGATTGAGTGCTATCATTGGTGGGTTTTCTCCGGCCATGCTTGAGCTAGAAGGTGTGAATATAGGATACGAGATGAATTTCAATATATACGGAAAAAAAAATTGGACTTTTTTTCTCGGGATTACTTTTTTAATTGTGTGCAATACACTCCACTTTTTTGTATCATTTCTTTACATACCTACTTAGACCAAGTTGTGTTAAATTAGAATCTTTTCCTCCAGATAAAATAATAAGGATTATAATTAACCTATGTATTTTGTTTTCGTTGAGCGGTTTGTTATCTTTATTAATTTACATTGGGTTTTTATTATGCCGAAAGATTAATCTGATATACATAATACAAAATTGGGATACCTGAAATTTTTAAATATGGTATGTCAGGGTTGAGTTACCCATGTAGAGATTCGTTTTTTAAATAAAAGACTTGCGTAGATTGAAATCTATATAAGAGACATATTAGGGATTTGATTTCCTTATTCCCAAGAATTGGTTTATCAATTCTCTTATAAATATTTGATTTCCTTACTCCCAAGAATTGGTTTATCAATTCTGTTATAAATATTGTATTTTTTCTTTGGATTAATATATGAAAATAAGCTCTAAAGATGGTGTCACACCAGGTTTACGCTCTAAAAACTACAAATCCAGTAAAATCTTATACACTTCCAGCCACCACCCTGCCATCTCCTATTGTCTCTCCAAATATGCAACGATGACCGATGAAAAATCTGGATCTTCAACATCAACATGGGAAACATACTTGTTCTCATGCACTCAAAGCAAGAACCATTAATTCTCGTCGAATAAAACTGTGCACCTAACAAAAAGAGAGAAGATTTCTTATACATGAGGAAAAACACATCCTACCAAAATAACTAACGAAGGATATGAAAAGTGGTACGCCGACAACCATAAGGTGAAACAGTAGCTACTCATGTCAATGACATCAGATATCATGAAAAGGGACTTACTTATACCATCTGCATATGAAATATGGAGTGTAGTGTCGAATTGCAAGTTTTCACATCGAACCGAAAAGCATTTAATTACATCCAAACAGAACGGTAAACTACTTTCGGGATATTATGGAAAACTAAGCGCAAGTTTTCTTGAGTTAGACCATCGTGATAAGGTGGTCATGATAGACCTATATGATGTTACAACTTCTCATAGGGCAATTGACCGATTACGACTCCATATTTTTCTCACCAGTTTAGATAATAATTCGAAAAAAACTCCATATGAAATACTTAGCAAGGATTCCATTCCAAAATTGGAGGAATGTTATGCACTCATTTGTAGGGAAGTTACACATCATGCCACCCTCCTAGAAGACTCTAATAACCTCGATGTATTTGTTATTATAGCTTGACAACCACCAAAATCAAACTAGGTTGATAAAAGCTCACTCAAGTGTAGTCATTGCAACAAGACCGTGCATATCAAAACTAGTTGTTTTGAAATTGTAGGGTATGCAGAATGGTGGGACTATAACCTTGAACCTTCAAATAACAAGAACAATAAAATACACACATCAATCGTTGCTAAAAGAAATAATTCTATTGTTATTGCTCTCAATGTCGAGCATTGGAATGGTATTATTATGGGTCAAGATCTTGAAACCTCTCCAAGATCTCGAATCTTTAAGAAGTCTCAAGATCCCGATGCACACCTTAGAATCCTGACCATTATTATTATATTTCCTAACACTTTTAACGGTTATATATTTTTTATTATTCTTCATATATGCAGACATAGTCAACACAAGATCAAACAAGCTTGAAGAATCATTTTAATCGAGCTTAAGACCCAAGAATACCAAGTGAAAACAACATGTGATTACTTATTCAAGAGGATCCCGAAAATATTAGACGTTTAGTTATCTAGATTATATTATAAATACACGTGTATTATTCACACTACACACAACTAGAGCAACTGAAACACTCGTACTTGTGGGTCTCATCCATCAACACCCATCAAGCCCCACCAGCATACGGTACCAAAACTCGTCCACGAATACTCAATAAACCCTTATTGTCAATATTAAAAGTTGAAACCTGACCACCACCCACTCACTCTTCCGATTCTCCTCCTTCATGGCCTATAATTACGCATCTTTGATCATCGCTAAGACTGGAGTCATCACAATCATCATCAAACACACATCCTAAATAGGGGTACTGACTGCCCTCCGACTCAAGGCGTCGGTCACCACATTGGCCTTGCATTGGTGATACAAAAACTCGCAATCATAATCTTTTACTACATCCAACCACCTCATCTGCCACATATTCAAATTAGGCTGATCCATAAGATACCGTAACCCAGTAAAGATAATGATGGTAAATCTTAAGGGCGAAAACCATCGCTCCCAACTCAAGATCATGGGTGAGATATGTCGCCTCATGAGGCTTCAGCTGCCTCGAACCGTATGCAATCGCATGCCCTCTCTGAATCAACACAACACCCAACCCCAAAATGGATTCATCGAAATAGACTACAAAATCCTTAACTCCCTCATAGAGGGTAAGTATCGGTGCCTAGCAAAGTACCTTCCGAAGAGTCCCAAATGATGCCCGCTCCTCAGGCCCCCATCTAAACACAACATCTTTCCTCATCAACTTAGTGAGAGGAACGACCATATTGGAGAAGTCTCGAATAAATCTTCGATAATATCCCGCCAAACTAAGGAAACTCTAAATTTCAGATGGAGACTTCAGAACATCTCATCGCATAACTACCTCTATCTTGCTTGCGTCAACTAAGATAGCGTTTTGATTAACAAGGTGCCCAAGAAACTGAACCTTGCATAACCAGAACTCACACTTGGAGAACTTGGCGTATAGCCTCTCCATCCTTAAAACCCAAACAATCTCGCGCAAATGCTCCTCATGTTGCTCTTTAGTCTTCGAATAGACTAAAATTTCATCAATGAAGACAATCACTGACTGGTCCAACATGGGCCTACACACCCGGTTCATGAGATCCATGAATGTTGTCGGTGAGCCTAAAAGGCATCACCACAGACTCGTTATACCCATAACCAGTTCGGAAGGTCGTCATCTGAATATCCTCCTCTCAGACCCTCATTTAATGGTAACCAGACCTCAGATCAATCTTGGAAAACCAAGACACCCCTACAACTGATCGAAAAGATCATTAATCCTCGACAACAGATAACGGTTCTTCATCGTTAGCTTCATCAATTTTTGATAGTCAATACACATCCGGTGAGAACCATCCTTTTTATTGACAAAAAGGATCGATGCTCCCCATGGCAAACTACTCTGCCAAATAAAATTCTTCCCTAACAGCTCCTGAACCTAAGATGATTTCTCATGCATATCGATTGGTGCAAGGCGATACGGTTCCTTGGCAATCAGTGCCACTCCAGGGATCAGCTCAATCCAAAACCTCACCTATCTCTTTGGAGGCAAACCCAGCAACCCCTCTGGAATGACATCAGGGAAATCACATATAACAGGAACATTAGATATGGAAATCACATATTTCTCTTGTCAATCTGGATATCCACCACATATGTCAGATAACCCAAACAACCATGTTGTAAACACTTCCTTGCCCTTGCAGTAGAACAGGAAGTCGATCCTGACCTAGTACCCTCATTGTAAATGGTAAGCAATCCCCCATTAGGATCTCTAACCATCACTAATTTCCGATTATAGTCAATCAGAGCCCCAAACCGGCTCAACCAATCCATACCCATAATAACACATAAATCTCCCATCGCAATAGGGATAAGATCTATCAGATACCCAACACCAAAAATCTCCAGTACATAGCCCCGATAGACATCTGTATCGAAGACCACATGCTTATCAGCTACATAAATCTTGAAATGGCCTACTTAGGGCCTTACGTGTAATGCTAAAACCATGACAAAAAGACAATGACACAAAAGATCGACTTGCACCCGAGTAAAACATCACTAGAGTAGATAGAGAGTTCACAAGTAAAGTACCAAACAGGATAAATATCATAAGCAAACATAAAAATATATAAAGATAAATAATAAAGAAATATATACTAGCCATTATGTCTAGTTTCGATCGGGCCTCCTCTGTTTTTAGCTGGAATGCTCTCCCTTGAGCCCTCGAAGCCCCGACATACCCCTGTCGGCCATCAGTAATACCCAAGGTAGTAAGAGCAGGAGCTTAAACTGTAACGCCCGGGTTTCGGGGCTAAGCATTGTAATAGTCTAGGTCAACTATTGTAACTCTTTTTGAAGTAATAAAGATTAAATATTTGAGTATTATGTGAATTATGTGTATTTGTGTGCTTATTATTTAATTATAATTAATAAAGAATAAAAATAAGCATCAAAATTAAAGTATGAGATAAGTCCGATATCTTTACATAAAGTTGTAGTGATCGAAACAAGGATTCTGGGGATATAAGGAACGCCGAAATCCGAGTTATAACGAACAAGTTATGACCCATTGAAGTTTCGCGACAGAACCGGCATGATACCAGGAGGCGTAAATAGTTAATTTACGATAGAGCGAGATTTAGACTTAGCGATCTAAACGAAAGTCATATAATATGTTAAACTAAGAACATCGATAAAAAGAACGCCAAATCTGATTTCGTATGAAGAAGTTATGATTTTTCGAAGTTTCGGATTAGCAGTGTACAGCCCGAAATTCGAATATTAGATCGAGCGGTTTTTAGCCGACACGAACTGAATGAGAATCGAAGATCTCGTTAAGAGTAGCGTAACGAGAAAAAGATGGGCGAAAACGAACATCGGATGAAGAAGTTATGAGAATTTAACGGACCAATCATGTCCCGGCCTGTTAATAATATAAATTTTGAAATAGAATCAAAATTAGCCGACGGAGTCTAAATAAAATTTGTAGAATACGTTCTCACCTTCGCGTGGATATAAAGAACGTCGAAAACGGATCTCATATGCGAAAGTTATTATTTTTAGAAGTCGAGAGTGAAATTTGTGAAATCTGATGCAAAAACGATGATGTGGCTCAATCCTAACCGTCGCTTGCTGATCACGGCTCGCTTCAGATGAAGGACACGTCGCCTCACCTACGCCCTGCGTCCGAGGACGAGTACGCCCCCCGTACTCCGGTTCATATCCACTCTGAGGTCAGTCCACGTGCGAAGCCAGCTGGAAGCCTTATCCGAGGAGTACGCCCAGCGTAAATCCGAACTTCGGCCCCTATAAATACCATGCGAATTCTCCCAGATTTTTCACACATTTTCACTTCTCTCTCTAAACTACTTTCTCTCTCTAGCCCATTTTGAGTCCCCTAAACCCTAGATAAACTCCTTAGCTCCCGAGGGAAGCCCCGAGGCTCCCGGAGTCCCGAGAAAAAGTGTCTTTCGGTTTCGAAACGCTGCTCCAAATAAAGTTCCGGTTTTCTTTAAAATCCGCTGTAAGTGAGCTACGCTTGCACAATTTTTAATATAGCTTTCAAATAATTATAGGAATGTTATTAGGTCCTTAAAATAATTATTTGGGCTATTATTATGAGTTATATTGAGTGTTATTAACGCTTATATTATAATAATAATAATAATAATAATAATAATAATAATAGTCCGACTAATTAATTTGTCGCGGTTATCGTTAGACTAAACCCTAGTGGTATTGGTACTAGGTTTTAATAAATGAAAATTGTTTTGAGAGTACCGAAGCGTTGTCCGAGTGTTGAGTTACCACCTTTCAAGTGAGTGCATAGTTACTTTCAGCTTACACATAGATATAAAGTATTTTATATAAATTACATGTTATGTGTGCATATTATCTGAATAATTGCTATCTATGTTGGATGAACGTTTTATACATGTTTTCAATGATTTAAACTGTATATGTATTTTATATCTACAAAAATGTGTTGGGTAAAACATGGGTAGATGTAATAGTTGCAGTGTGACAAAATAAAATAATGAGAGGCCTCGTTATAGATGTTATTGATGATCCAGTCATCTAGCGGAGTATAGATGACGACCACGGACTATTCTAGACAATCTAGTGGAACACTAGCAGGCTCGCAACCTGTAGGTGTTTATTTGAACTATGTGTTTATTTGAACTGTGTGCTCACTAGATGTACTCCATCCCCCACATGGTTGCCTTAAGGACATTTATTGCTGAGGAATCCCCTTAGCAGTAGTGTCCATCCCGATGATAGTCCTTAGACTAGGTCCCTTGTGTTAGATGTTTTAGGGACGTAAAGTAAGGATAACGGGAACGGGTAATCGGGTTTGTTTGGTTTGATAAAGCTAATAGCTTATTTATTGTGGGTTGAAAACCCTATGTGCTCACCAAGCTCCCAAGCTTGACCCACTAAGTTTCTTGTATTACAGGTAGTGGCGCATGAGCATAGACGTGATGTCTTGGGATGAGAGATTAAGGGATTTTAGGCCTGTAAATACATAATAATGTAGTAAGGCCTATGATGTATTATTTATGCTTATGATCTGTATCGAACATGACATCCCAAGTCTTTTTAATGGAATACATTTCTACAGAAATGCTTTTGATAAATCTTTATCATATTTTGCTTTGGGACAAATTTCGCACACTTTTATTTAAATTGTTACTCTGATTTTTAAACAAAGCATAAACAAAATCGGTCTTTTCTGGTCGTGAAAATGGGGATGTCACAGTTGATATCAAAGCATAAGTTTAAGCGAACTAGGAATTTGTAGGATTTCTAGACTTTAACTTAGAATGCTAAGCGATGATTGTGAGGTGTGAGCACTAGCTTATTTTAGGAATTATGCCTAAAATGCTTTTATGTGCTAAATGCATTGTGCTTGACATGCTATTATTTGTTCGGATCTATGGTCTGTTGCCGACCGGATCTGGAAACCTTATGTGTTTAGGATTCTAAACGTACGACTACGATATTAGAACTAGCATGTAAACATTTCGGAGAGATAAGGATGATTTGAACATCAGTCCTAAATAAAGATCTAAATTCACCTTATTCGGTGTATAGATCAAGATGGCAAGGACCCGTAGCGGAAATGTGAATGCAAATGGGATCAGAAACCAACCCCCAGTGATTGAGAAAATACCGGTTGTGGAAGCCGCTGCTGAGCCAATAACAATGGTCGGAGTGCAAGAGATGATCTAGGCAATGTTGGATCGTCAAATGGAGGAAACCAGACGTTTGCTCCAGCAAAATCGAGAGGAAGCGACTATTCAGATCGAACAACCCGAGTTGAACGAAGCGTAGACTGAGGAGGGAGACTACAGTGGAACTGTTGGTCAAGTCAACCCACCAATAGTTCAACAAAACAACCAAGATGACGGAGTCGAGAGAAATGGATGCAAGTACAAGGATTTTCTTACTTGCAAGCCATCGACTTTCACGGGAAAGGAAGATCCGATCGGAGTCATGGATTGGATCTCGGAGATGGAGTTAGCCTTCATGACGTGCAGTTGTAGAGGAAAACTATAGACCACGTTTTCAGTGTGTCAGTTTCGAGGAGGCGCTGTACGTTGGTGGAATACCTTGGGGAAGACTTTAAGCCCAACAAGACCCTGTAACTAACATGGGCAAAAATTTTGGTGTAATTATAACGAAAGTACTGCTCAACTCAAAACCTGCTCGAGTTAGAGAACCAGTTTCTAACCCTGAAGAAGGGAAGCATGTCAATCGATGAATACACAAACAACTTCACAGAAAAGATGGAGTTTTCCTTGCGTCTTGTTCTGGATGAGCTGACAAAAATTGATAAGTACGCAAAGGGACTTCCATGGGAGTACGCAATGCCAGTACGCCAGGCACATACTCTGGAGGCAGCTATCTGGGCTGCCAAGTCTATGGAGGATATGTTTAAGGGAAGAGCTGCCAGCAAAGTTGAGGTTGGCGAGAAGAGGAAATTTGAAGGGTCTGCTAAACCCAACAAAAAGAAGAGCAAGTTCGGTTCAAAGAAGTTCGGGGGAGGAGGAAATGAATTGAAATGGTGCGAGAAGTGCAAGAAGAAGCACTCGGGAAAATGTAGCGAGGAAGTAACCTGCTACAAGTGTGGGAAAACGGGGCACTATGCGAATGAGTGCACCATCAACAAGAGGGTGTGCTATGAGTGCCGTGAAGAAGGGCATATTGCTAAGGATTGCCCAAAGAAGAAAGATGCAGGAAGGCCCAACATTCCACCGAAGCTGAAGGCGAGAGCCTTCCAGATGACGCTCGAGGCTGCGAAGGAGGCAGCAGACGTCGCTTCAGGTACCTTTCTTGTAAATGGTTTCCCTGCCAATATACTATTTGATTCCGGATCCAACGACTCCTTTGTGTCATGTAAATTTGGTAGGAAATTAGCATTGCCTGTCGAAAAACTTGATAATGTCCCGATTGTAGAAGTTGTCAGTGGCAAGTTCGTAGTTGTTAGTAATCGTATAAGAACGTAGTCATCGACCTAAACGGAAACGAATTCCACGAAGAGCTATTACCCATAGAGTTAAACGGTTTCGACATCATTTTGGGTATGGATTGGCTTAGCGCCAACGATGCTGAGATTTAATGCCGAAAGAAGATAGTAAGGGTAAACCCACCTGGAAAGGAATCATTTATGGTGTACGGGGACAAACGCAGAGTGAATTCTGGAATCATCTCCCTGATGAAAGCCAGGAAATGTTTGTCCAAAGGATGTGCATCATACTTGGCATTCGTAATCGATGCAAAGAAGGAGAAGAAAGAGGTGCAGAATATATCGGTTGTGTGTGATTATCCGGAAGTCTTTCCCGAAGATCTTCCCGGATTACCACCTGATAGACAAGTGGAGTTTCGGATAGATTTGTTACCAGGTACAACGCCGATAGCAAAAGCACCTTACCGATTAGCACCGACGGAGATGAAGGAGCTTATGACGCAACTTCAGGAGCTGTTGGAAAACAGTTTCATTCGACCTAGTTCATCACCCTGGGGAGCTCCGATGTTATTCGTGAAGAAGAAGGATGGAAGCATGAGGATGTGCATAGACTACCGAGAGTTGAATAAGGCAACGGTGAAGAACAAGTATCCATTGCCAAGGATTGATGACCTATTCGATCAGCTGCAAGGTTCGAGCTACTTCTCAAAGATCGATCGTTGGTCAGGATATCATCAGCTGAAGGTAAGAGAGAAGGATATTGAAAAGACTGCATTCAGAACAAGATATGGACACTACGAGTTCTTGTTTATGTCGTTTGGACTAGCCAATGCTCCATCAGCATTCATGGATTTGATGAATAGGGTTTGTAAACCATTCCTCGATAAATCCGTGATAGTGTTCATCGACGACATTCTGATCTACTCAAAAAGCCAAGAGGAGCATGGCAAGCATCTACGGGAAGTGTTGGAAGTGTTAAAGAAGGAGAAGCTTTACGCTAAGTTCTCCAAATGAAACTTTTAGATACGAGAAGTCCAATTCTTGGGTCATGTGGTTAACCAAGAAGGGATAATGGTTGACCCAACAAAAATCGAAGCTGTAATGAAGTGGGAACGTCCAAAGAGTCCCACAGAGATTCAAAGCTTTCTAGGATTAGCCAGATATTATCGACGATTTATCCAAGGCTTTTCTTCGATAGCTGCTCCATTGACAGCTTTGATTCACAAAGGAGCTACGTATACGTGGAGTTAGAAACACGATGAGGCATTCGAGAAGCTAAAAAGAAGTTATGTGAAGCACCGATACTTTCTCTACCAGACGGAGTTGAAGACTTCGCGGTTTATAGTGACGCATCTGGAGTCGGGTTGGGTTGTGTTCTAACCCAGAGAGAAAAGGTGATAGCATACGCATCTTAACAATTGAAAGAGCACGAAAAGAACTACCCCACTCATGATCTGGAGTTGGTAGTGGTAGTATTTGCCTTAAAGATAGGGAGGCATTACCTCTACGGCACGAAGTGCAAGCTTTTCACATACCATAAGAGTCTCCAGTATCTCTTTAATCAGAAGGAGTTGAACATGAGGCAACGACGCTGGCTAGAGCTACTCAAGGACTACGACTGTGAGATACTTTACCACCCCGGTAAAGCAAATGTTGTTGCTGATGCTCTCAGTCGGAAAGTCAACCTTGAAAGGAAAAGGCCAATTGTGGAAAGTATCAGGAAGGATCAAGAAGAAGCTTTAGAGAAGAATGACTGAAAGGAAGAACGTTTAGGCAAAACGTTAGTGTTCGGTACATACAGTTGAGGACTAAAGGTATTCCAAGATCGGATTTGGGTGCCTAAGACGGGAGGAATAAGAGACCTTCTGATGGAAGAAGCACACAAGACCATGTACTCGATTCATCCCGGTAGCACTAAAATGTATAGGGACCTAAAACCCTACTACTGGTGACCGACGATGAAGCTCGATGTTGCGAAGTATGTGGCCGAGTGCGTGACTTGTGCAAGAGTTAAGGCACAACATCAGAAACCGTATGAGAGTTTAGAACCTTTACCTGTACCCATGGGTAAATGGGAAGACATCACCATGGATTTTGTGACTAAACTGCCCAGGACGAAGAGCGGACACGACATGATTTGGGTAGTCGTGGATCGTTTCGCCAAGATTGCACCCTTCATAGCAACCAACGAGAAGTGGTCTATGGATAAGCTCGCAAATGCTTATGTGAAGGAAATTCTAAGACTTCATGGTGCTCCTCTTACGATTGTATAAGATCGTGATAGTCGTTTTACGTCAAGGTTTTGGAGGAGTCTACAAGAGGAGTTGGGTACAAAGTTGTGTTTGAGTACTGCTTACCATCCACAAACTGATAGCCAAAGCGAAAGAACAATTCAAACACTGGAAGATATGCTGAGAGCATGTACCCTTGAATTCCAAGGGAATTGGGATGAGCACTTACGTCTGGTAGAATTCTCCTACAACAACAGTTTTCACTCGAGCATCAAGATGGCACCTTATCAAGCCTTGTATGGACAGAAGTGTCATACGCCGTCTTGTTGGCTTCAAGCCGGAGAGAAGCAGTTTATGGGCCCCGAGATAGTCCACGAGACTGCTGAGAAGTTGAAAGTGATTAGTGAAAGGATGTTAGCAGCTCAGGATCGTCAGAAGAGCTATGCTGACAAGAAAAGACGACCGGTGACCTTCGAAGTTGGGGATTCGGTTTTGCTAAAAGTCTCACCTTGGAAGGGACTTATACGATTCGGGAAACGAGGAAAGCTAAGTCCAAGGTTTATTGGACCGTTCAAAGTTCTTCAGAAGATTGGGAACCAAGCTTACAAGCTGGAATTTCCCGAAGAACTCAATGGTATTCATAACACCTTCCATGTATGTT
This sequence comes from Lactuca serriola, assembly GCF_051521515.1. Taxonomy (NCBI): domain Eukaryota; kingdom Viridiplantae; phylum Streptophyta; class Magnoliopsida; order Asterales; family Asteraceae; genus Lactuca; species Lactuca serriola. Next base: position 70,142,268 of record NC_136416.1, on the reverse strand, counting down.
ATTTAAGGAAATTCACGGGAGATGTTCCCGACATAATTCCAATCTCAGAGTTAAGGATGGATGAGAACAAAAGGCTGGTCAAAGAGCCTGAGGCAATTGTTGACCGTACGACTAAGAAGTTACGACGCAAGATGGTCGACTTAGTGCTAGTCCGATGGAAACATTCGAATGGGCCGAATCTCACTTGGGAAACAGAGGATGACATGATGAGTCGCTATCCACATCTGTTTGCTGATGCATTATTCCGGGACGGAATCATCCTAAGGGAGAGAGAATTGTAACGCCCGGGTTTCGGGGCTAAGCATTGTAATAGTCTAGGTCACTATTGTAACTCTTTTTGAAGTAATAAAGATGAAATATTTGAGTATTATGTGAATTATGTGTATTTATGTGCTTATTATTTAATTATAATTAATAAAGAATAAAAATAAGCGTCAAAATTAAGTATGAGATAAGTCCGATATCTTTACATAAATTTGTAGTGGTCGAAACAAGGATTCCGGGGATATAAGGAACGCCGAAATCCGAGTTATAACGAAGAAGTTATGACCCGTTGAAGTTTCGCGATGGAACCGGCATGATACCGGGAAGCGTAAATAGTGAATTTACGACAGAGCGAGATTTAGCCTTAGCGATCTAAACAAAATTCGTAGAATATGTTAAACTAAGAACATCGATAAAAAGAACGCCCAAATCTGACTTCGTATGAAGAAGTTATGATTTTTCGAAGTTTCGGATTAGCAGTGTACAGCCCGAAATTCGAATATTAGATCGAGCGGTTTTTAGCCGACACGACCTGAAGAGAATTGAAGATCTCGTTAAGATTAGCGTAATGAGAAAAAGATGGGCGAAAATGGACGTCGAATGAAGAAGTTATGAGAATTTAACGGACCAATCCTGTCTCGGTCTGTTAATAATATAAATTTTGAAATAGAATCAAAATTAGCCAACAGAGTCTAAATGAAAGTTGTATAGTGCGTTCCCAACTTCGCGTGGATATAAAGAACGTCGAAAACGGAGCTCATATGCGAAAGTTATGATTTTTAGAAGCCGAGAGTGAAATTTGTGAAATCTGATGCAAAAACGATGACGTGGCTCAATCCTAACCGTCGCTTGCTGATCACGGCTCACTTCGGATGAAGGACACGTCGCCTCGCCTACGCCCCGCTTCCGAGGACTAGTACTCCCCGCGTACTCCGGTTCTTATCCACTCCGAGGTCGGTCCATGTGCGAAGCCAGTTGGAAGCCTTTTCCGAGGAGTACGCCCAGCGTACCCTCGGTACGCCCAGCGTAAATCCGAACTTCGGACCCTATAAATACCATGCGAATTCTCACGGACTTTTCACACATTTTCACTTCTCTCTCTAAACTACTTTCTCTCTCTAGCCCATTTTGAGTCCCCTAAACCCTAGATAAACCCCTTAGCTCCCGAGGGAAGCCCCGAGGCTCCCGGAGTCCCGAGAAAAAGTGTATTTCGGGACTTTTGAGCGCCGCGGCTTGTCAAAAGTCTCCATCAGTATGGTCTTAATAGACCCAAACATATCTGGTATGGCCTCTCTGGGCGCCGCGGCTGCCTCGGAAGCAATGATCCTACGAATCTCGTCATCACTGGCACTCGGCCTCTCAGGGTCGCTGGAGCCTAAACCTAGGGTAACCACCATACTAAAACACATAAGAAAACTATCAAAAATAGGATAAAGTGCATACACAAACAACTTAAACACTCCTGCAAGTTTCTCAGTACCCTAAGATTCATTCTTGACACGCATACGGATCTGGTGCTTTCAGTTGTACAGGCCCAATACTACCTTCTACACGAATCCATATTTGCCTCAAGTCGTCCGCTTAAGACACTAAGTTAATAGAACTTTATTCCTAAAGGTTATCTTTACACTCAACCAGCAGGTTCCTCAGAACCCCTACTAAGCATCTAGGAACTCGTCCTAGAATACTCCCCAACACTACTCCGCCTTGAAAGGATGTTTGTTGTCATCACCATTTGCTTCGCGCATGCCAATCGTACACAATAAAGGACTCAATAGACAATCGAATAAATGATTCTACCTCAAGTCCACAACCAAAACAAGGAACAGGAAGAAAGGCTAAATCAGGCATCCTAAGGCTATAAAATCCTAACCATGTACATTTATCCAACATACACTAAGCAAATAGCAATGATATGGTCAATATTATAAAAGCAAATTACTAGGCTAAAGGCATCACAAATCAGGCAACCCTTGCAGACTTTTCCTAAAGGATCCTTAGCCTATCACCTAACGTGTAACATCCCAAAATTCAAGGCCAAAAATTTCGTTTTTAAATACGTTATTACATAAACCATCAGTATAAAAACATTCGTAATAATGTCTCGTGTCAAACCAAAGTGTCAGTAATTAAAACATATTATCATAAAACCATATCAGAGTGTAATCCCAAAGATCTCATGTGCGGAAAACATAGTGTGATGCGCTGTGATCGAGCTGACTCTTTTCCTTTAAAACAAGGTACCTGAACCCAAAACTGAAAACCGTAAGCACGAAGCTTATTGAGTTCCCTAGATACCACATACCATATAAACCAACTGATCCATACATGCCATACATAACCAAGAGCCATACATAACCAAGATGTCCATAATCAAGGAAGGTGTTATGTGCCAAACATAGTCTTGCGGTTATGCCACGGGCCGCACGTGGTCTTCCTGGTCAAGCTTGGGGCCACTCCCTGGGTCTTACAGACAAGTTCCAAGGGACACCCCGTGGTCTTTCATGCAAGTGTCACAAAGACAACTATACATACCACTCTACTAGGCTACTCCGCATATAGTGTGCCAGGAGCCACCTCCTAGTCTTTCATACACAATGACATACAATGTGCCAGGAACCACCTCCTAGTCTTTCATACATATTGCCTAGGGCTAACCCCCTGGTCTTTCTATCATACATAATAACATACTGTGTGCCAGGAGCCGCCTCCTGATCTTTCATGCATAATGCCTAGGGCTAACCCTCGGGTCTTCCTATCATACATAACATATTGTGTGCCAGGAGTTGCCTCCTGGTCTTCCAAGCATAATGCCTAGGGCTACCCCCGGGTCTTCCTATCATACATATACTACATGGGCCGGCATTATGGTTGTAGACCCATACAAATAGTGAGGAGACTCACATCGCACTGCTGAACTTTGCTGATAATCCTCTGGATACTGTCCGACAACTCTCTGAACCGCTGCTCCACTAGCTACCCTAGCTACTAATATCAATATAACACTTAGTTCCAAACTGAACTCTAGAAGTCAAACTAAGTCAACTCTGGTTAAAGTCAAAGTCAACCTTCCAGTTGACTCGACTCGCCGAGTCAACCCATAGACTCGCCAAGTCCTTTAACTCAGAAGCTCTCAAAATACGACCCAACTTGCCGATTCACCCCAGGACTTGTCGAGTTCAACAATCTCTTAGTCCCATCATGTCCAACTCACTGAGTCATCGCTCAACACACTGATCTGCGTCTTAACCAGAAGAGGTTGGGGGTTCTACGACCTGACTCGTCGAGTCCAAGGAAATCTTCAACGGACTCTCCGAGTTATTCTTCCAACTCGCCGAGTCCATGCACATGTTCATACAACTCGTCGAGTACACCCATGTGACTCGCCGAGTCTCTCCAGTTCTCAATCCAAACATTGGCCTTTCGAGCCATGTAAGGACTCCAATCCATAGATCCACTCTTCTACATTCTAAACCTCAAATAAAGTTGCAAACTTTATGTGAAACCAAGGAGATATAGGCCCAAAACACTCTAGGGCTAGGGTTTAAGACAAAGGGGCTTCACCAATAACTGATTGACTGCTGCTTTAAGACATTCTGGACCATCACAACCCTAGATCTGAAGTAGCAACCTCAGATCCAAGCCCCAAACCCGAAATAGATCTCAATCTTACCAAAATAGCCTCAAAATCTCATTCAAGAATAGATCTAGATGCAAAAAGGGTGAAGGTAACAACTTTTTACCTCCAAGATGACCTCCCACTGAAGATTAATCCAAATCTTTGAAAACCCCCTTGATCCAAGCTTCTTGATCTTCAAGATCTCTTCATAAAAACCACTTATCTAAGCTCCATATTACCTCCAAGGACTCTCACTCACGATTTAGGGTTTCTGGGTCTCAAAAGGGTAGCAAAGAGGCTGGGGAAGGGATGTAATGTTCTTTAAATAGGGCACAACCCCCGGGATTAGGGTTTTTCTCGTCCAGACTAGAATTGTCGAATCTACTAGCCGACTTGCCAAGTCGGTCACTTACTCTATGCCTCAGATCCCACTCTGACTCGTCGAGTTCCTCCATGGACTCGATGAGTTGACTCTTGACTTAGAGCCCTTCCTTTCTTTTCTTGGTCTTTCTGATTCTGGATGTTACAACACTCCCCCTCTTAAACTAGACTCCATCCTCGAAATCTGCCACGGCTAACTACCTTACTATCTGGTCGCCACTTTACCACTAGGTACACACTCCTTCCATCCGATCCAAACCTTGAAGACGTCATCTTTAGAATATCCCGTTACTTACTACCTTCGAGTACAACACTTTTATCCAACCGGTAATCATATTGATACTCCTGTTACACTTACCCTCAATTCGTAAGGGGTTTACCCTTTTACCCTACACTGTCACTAGTCTTTCTAAGGCACTTTCCATAAGCAACAACCTTCCCAATTCCTTCGAGGACCGTTCCTCTGCTGAAATCGCAATCCCGGCCACTCCCAGTGTCGGCCATCATACCAATACTCACGGAATAACCCCCATACAATGCTCCAATACTGAAAGCTCCACGCAATCGTGAGAATTCAGACAATCCTTCGGGTAGCAGATCCCTCTCTGCTATGTTTAAGGCTCAGACAAGAACGGCGTCACCAAGCCAAATCCTTTACTTTGAGATCATTCGATCCCCCGATGAGCAACTTACAATCATCCGATCAGCTCACGGCTTTTCACACCAAATCCCTTACCATCATTCTTACCTGAAGTCTTGTTCACTCCCATCCGCCTACCGGATGAACCGAGACCGCCCTGGTCCCAACTGATCTACCATTATCTGGAATACCGGTTTCCCCCATGCTACCTCGGAGATACGGGACCCCTGCCCACACTCCGCGAATTAAGCTACTATTGAATGCCACGACTTACCCGCAGTCTTACGCCACTCCTAGTCTCCAATGACCTACCGTCTTCCAGACCCAATCATAATGTGGCCCACTCACATTCGGGCGGCTGCCCCGTCCTGGACTTAACTATCTAAAATAACCCTGCCAGAATCACACTCCTGATACATTCGCACTAGCGAATAGGGATCGACGAATGCTACGGGCCACCCCGTAGTCTTACTATACTCACTCTACTAACTAGTGAATGCTACGTGCCACCCACATAGTCTTAAAACACTTCTATGCTGCCAGCCAACTAAAGCTACGGGCCACCTCGCAGTCTTGCTATACCAGTGTTACGGGCCACACCGCAACCTAGCTATACTCACATATGATTGGTACGGGCCACACTGCAGTCTTACTAAACTGATGCTACGGGCAATACTGCAGTCTGACTAAACTAATGCTACGGGTCATACCGCAGTCTTACCACACTCCTCTTACTATCTGACCACCGGTGAATGCTACGGCCATCCGGTAGTCTGACAACACCTTTCCACACCGACTGGCTGCTAGTGGATGCTACGACTAACCCATAGTCGAGCATACAAGCACAATCTAGTACCCCCAAGTTGTACTCATGTCCTATCTGAAACTTCTAACCAATTCTTCTGCAATGTGCTATCGGACAGCCAGAGAATGCGATCTCATAATTGGAAAGTTTTTTGAACTTCCAGTTCACACTATCCTCAATTCATACAGCCACCTGGGCCGTCTTTCTTCCTGACGGGAGAGCAAAACTTTTCCTAGTTCCAAAACCGCTTCTACTCCCAACATGATTGTTTCTCCCCCACTTAGCTTCGGCTAAGTCTTTACTGCACGTGAAAATCCGAGGATTTCCATTCCTTCCTCCCTTGCACAATAGGCATGATAACTACCATCGCCTTGGCGTCACTAGCGATGCATCACTAGCCCACTCCAAATACTGTACGATTACCGAATACTAGATGAACACTTCCTGCCTCCCCGATACTGATAATCCCCTGAGCTCAAACTAGCGTCCTTAAGGTCTGAATAACTAATGCTCAGAGCAACCTCATCAGTGATAGACCACTTCCCTTGATGCTTCCAAAAGCTATCCCAAGTACCAAGACTAGAACCACCAATCCCTGATGATGGTGGAGGGCTACTCCATGGACCCTGCCCACCAACCTCCATGCAACGCTCCTGAACCGTTTGATCATAACCGAGACAATACTGGACACTTCCAACCCGAAGTGAGAGATGACCTTACACTAGCTACTAATAGTTCACGGTATGCAATTGGCATATAACAATTCTGAAAGCATAATCTGAATACAAGCAGAGAGACAACTCATACATACTATCACCAGAGTCCGGGGTAAGAACAACCCTAATATGCATAGAATTGAAAATAGCCATAGATACATACCTGCAACATTCCATGTTGTAATCCAGATCTCCTTCATCTGTCACTACAAGGCCCTACCCTCTCACCCATCCGTAATCTTCAAAGTTGTCGGGGCAGACGCATTCTCCGCTTGTCCCCTCATCGTCGGGCAGTCGACCTTCTTGTGGCCCAACTGATTACAGTGAAAACATAATGGGCTTGCCCCTTGTATGCAGTCCCTACTAACGTGACCAACGCTGCCACACTTGTAGCAGCCTGTACCCCTGGAACGACAAACTCCCTCGTGCAGTTTCCCGCACGTGCTGCACTGACTTCGGCCCTGCCGGTCTGCTAACAGCTGATCAGAAGTTTTGGGCCTCTTCCCAGGACCCTCCAAATTATACATCTGATCCGACCTCCTCTTCGCAATGTGCTCCAAATCAATCTCCTTTTCCCGCGCCCTGGCAATCATAGAGTCCAGGGTCGGGAACGCCGAGAAGCTGACATGCTCCCGAATATCAGCTCTCAACATGTCATGATAGCGGGTCCTCTGCATCTCATCATCCCCTAGATACTGAGGCACCACCAAGGCCCTCTCCCGAAACTTGGCGGTAATCTCCACCACCGACTCTGTCGTCTGTCTCATGTCTAGGAACTCCCTGGCCAGCTTTTGAAGCTCCACCGCTGGCACATACTCCGCCCTAAACCTGGTCACAAAATCTGACCAAGTCGTGAGGTGGTGGCAGCCGCTAAGCACCGCCGTCGGCCACCATGGTGTGGCTGTGTGTGTGCGTGTGTGTTAATTGGTGTGTGAATTAGTTAGTGTGTGTGTTACTGAGTGTGTGGATTATTTTGGATAAAGCATTGTAATTGTAAGTTCCAAAAGATTAATGAAAAGAAACTCAAACCACCACCGTAAGGTGGTGGCCACCGCCAAAATCCGCCATTGACCACCACTACTCGAGGTGGTGGTAGGTGGTGCCCCACTAGCAAACCCTAATGGGCTTAGAGATTGGTCTTGGGCCTATTGGGCCATGTTTGGGTGGAAAACCCTAATTATGAGTATTGGGCCTTAGACTTATTGGACCCACTTTTGGGCCATTGAGATTGGATTGAATATTAAGGCCAATTATTTCATGTCATTTATCTAGCAGAGTAAAGGAATTAATGGATTAAGTCCTTAATGGGCTAAGTAAGAAAACCCTAATTTTGAGAACTTATTGGGACACATACACGAGAATTATTTAATAAGTAAAATATTAAATAATAAATATTAGTAGAAATTAATCTAAGCAATCATGGACTTAATAGATTAAGTCCTTAGTAAATTAAGTCCTTAGTGGGTTAAGCCCTTAATGGGTTAAGTAAGAAACACTTAACCTTAATCGTCATTTTATGTGAAACCCTAATTTCACTTGGGCTTTGTGTTGGGCCATCCAAGAATAATCAAATGGACTAGACTAATTAGTTGGGCTTTAGGGTAAGGCCCATATAAAGGATTGGGCCTAATTTGGAAAATTGGGCCATAGACGGGCCATAGTTTGGGCCTAGATGGTTGTATGATATTGGGCCCTTAGAATGAGACATGTTGGACTGGACTGAACAATTGGGCCTTAATGGAAGTCCATGTAGAGATTTGGGCCCAATTTGGAAAGTTGGGCCATATGTTGGGCTTTGATCCCTAGTTGACTTTGGGCCTATGGATTGGGCCTTGGGCTTGGGTAAGCCAAGCTAGGGGTAATGTAGTAATTACCCAAAGTATGTATTTATAGTTATGTGTTAGAACCCAATTATTAATTGGGTGTTATTTTGGTGTTGACAGTTCGGGAATCTATCATCCAGCAGCTAAGGTTGAGTCTGCGGGACTTCAGCAGTATGAGATTGTGTCTACGGGACTTCAGCGGTGTGAGGTGAGTTTTCCTTCCAGTAGGAACGGGTCTACGGCCACAATGCCAGACCGTTTAGTTATCAGTAGTTTCGGACCTCGGTCCGATGCAGTAGTTAAATTGCTTGATGTCTTTGTGATTCAAGCATGTTTTGTGTTATGTGTTCCGGACTTCGATCCGATACAGTATGCAGTATATGTGCTTATGCTAGTTGATATGTTTATGTTATGTTATGTTATGCTCAGTAAGTTTCCGGATTTTAGTCCGATGCAGGGAACAAGGTCCCAGTCAGTTTCGGATTTCGGTCTGATGCAGTTAGTTCCGGACTTCGGTCTGATGCAGGGGACAAGGTCCCAGTCAGTTCCGGATTTTGGTCTGATGCAGTTAGTTCCGAACTTCGGTCCGATGCAGGGGACAAGGTCCCAGTCAGTTACGGACTTCGGTCCGATGCAGTTTTCGAACTTCGGTCCGATGCAGAGGGCAAGGCCCTGGTTAGTTCTAGACTTCAGTCCGATGCAGTTTCCGGACTTCCGTCTGATGCAGTGGGAAAGGCCCAATATGTGCTTTACATGTTATTGTATGGTATGTGGTAGTTTGGGGGAGCTCACTAAGCTTTGTGCTTACAATTTTCAGTTTTTGGTTTCAGGTACTCAGTTTTCAAAAGAGGAGCTCGGGAAGATTGCAGTGCACACACCATTTGTTCAGCCTGGGATGTTTGTACTCTGATATATTTAACAGTTGTTCTAATATTTTGAGATACATTGTTTATGATTCTTATGTGACGTTTGATGAATATGGTTTTATTACTAATTTAAAACGAAATTTTCAAGCTGTGTTTTTGGGATGTTACAGAGGTGGTGAGTACCTTAGTCTTGAATTCCATGATTACCTCAAGGAATGCAGAATTGTTTCGCAATTGACGCCACTTAGGACACCGTAGTTGAATGGTGTGGCTGAGAGGCGAAATCGAACCTTGTTGGACATGGTTCGTTCCATGATGAGTCGTGCTTCGTTACCTATCTCATTTTGGGGGTATGCCTTAGAGACTGTCTCCTATATCCTTAATCTAGTCCCTACTAAGAGGGTTGCCAAAACACCTCACGAGATTTGGACAGGGAAAGCTCCCTCGTTAGCACATATCAAGGTTTGGGGTTGCGACACTTTCGTAAGAAGAGAGAGACTCACGACAAGCTTGAACCTCATAGTGAGCAGTGTATTTTCATCGGCTCTCCACAGAAGGCCTTTAGATATCTCTTCTATAGACCGAGTGACAACGTTGTCTTCGTTGCGAGGAGAGGAGTTTTCCGAGAGCGAGAACTCATAAGCCAAGAGGACAATGGGAGGCAAATTGATCTTGAAGAGCTTCAAGAATCAAGCGATAAAGGAACCTCTAACGCTGGCATTCAACCTTAGGAGGAACCTCCTATTGAACCGATCGACGAGTCCTTACCTCTTAGACGTTCCAGTAGAGTTAGTGTTCCACCTGTGTTACATGGTTTTCATATAAAAAGTGAGGGTGATACGATTATTAGTGATAGTACACTAGTAAATTTGGATAAACCTAACAGCTACAAGGAAGCCATGGCAGGCTCGGAGTCTGCGAAATGGAAAGAGGCTATGGACAGTGAGATTCAGTCCATGTATGACAATCAAGTTTGGAGCTTGGTTGACAATTTATCGGGTCGTAAGACGTCGGCTGCAAATGGATCTTCAAAAAGAAGACCGACATGGATGGGAAAGTACACACTTATAAGGTGTGATTGGTTGCAAAGGGCTTTACTCAAACTCTCAGAGTTGACTACGGTGAGACCTTCTTACCAGTTGCAAAGATTAAATATATAAGGGTTATGCTAGCCATAGTTGCGTTTCATGATTATCAAATATGACAGATGGACTTCAAAACCGTTTTCTTTAATGGAAAGTTGGCTGAAGATGTTTACATGAGTCAGCCAGAGGGTTTTGTCAGTGTAAAACACCCTGATAGAGTGTGTAAGCTTGAGAAATCCATCTATGGATTGAAACAAGCGTCTCGCAGATGGAATCTTTGTTTCGATGAGAAAGTCAAAGAGTTTGGTTTCTTGCGAAGCGAGGATGAGTCATGTGTATATGTCAAATCCAGTAGGAGTATAATTAGCTTTCTCATTTTGTATGTCGATGACATACTGCTCATAGGAAACGACGTCCCAACCCTGCAGGAAGTTAAGTAATGGCTTCGAAAGTGCTTCTCTATGAAGGACCTCGAAGAAGCTGCTTATATTCTTGGGATGAGGATAGTGAGAAACAGGAGTAAAAGACTAATAGTACTTAGTCAAAGTACTTATTTGGATAAGGTACTAAAGTGTTTTAGTATGGAAAATTCCAAGAAATGGGAGTTACCAGTCCAAAGCAATACCAAATTGAGTAAAACTCAAAGACCGAGTATCGAAGCTGAGATAGTAGATATGAGTCGAGTACCTTATGCTTCCGCAGTTGGCTCGATCATGTATTCTATGCCTTGTACTCGCCCTGATGTGGCCTTCGCTTTGAGCATGGTCAGCAGATATCAAGGGAACCCTAGTAGAGTACATTGGACCACAGTCAAGAATATTCTTAAGTACCTTCGGAGGACTAAGGAATGGTTTCTTATCCTCGGTAGGAATGATAACTTGAGAGTGCGAGGGTATAGTGATTCTAGTTTTCAGACCGACCGAGCACTTCCGCTCTCTGTCGGGCTGGGTCTTTACCCTGAATGGAGGAGCAGTGACTTGGAAAAGTTCCAAGCAGGAGACCATAGCTGATTCAACGTGCGAATCAGAATACATAGCAGCGAGTGAAGCGTCGGAGGAGGCAATATAGCTGAACAACCTCATCAGAGACCTTGGATTTGTGCCAACCATAAAGGAGCCTATGGAAATTTTCTGTGATAACGAAGGTGTGGTTGCCTTAACCAAGGAACCGAGGGATCATGGCAGATCCAGGCATATCGACAGGAAATATCATTTCATTAGACATCGGGTAGAAGAGGGACTCCTCGTAGTTAAGAGGGTATCGTTAGAGGATAACCCAGCAGACCCCTTTATGAAGAGACTGGATGGGGTTAAGCACTTACAACACGCTAGGAGCATCGGGCTCCAGGACGATATCAGTTTTAGTGATTAGATAGCTTTTAGAAACTTGTAATAGATAAATTGTAATTGAAATTTTGATTATTAAATAAAGGAGTATTAATTATAAGTAATGTTACTATCTTATGTCAATTATTTACTATTGTTTCACTTTGCATGTTTTGACTTCCTAAATAGTAAGATTATTTAAACTATCCACAATCATTCATACTTTGGAAGTAGGTATGAAAGAAGAATGTCATGAATTAGCTTGTAGATTGTCTAAGTGTTTAGACATAGCAAAAGATTGTTGCAACGTTCATGAGTACTCTTAAAATATGATTTGAGTATTGGATTAAACATGCGCTCACTGGAATCACTTCATGGAATTAATCCCAAGTGATTGTGAGACTATAATATTATATAGCCTTTAAACGTAGATATATGGTTTATTCTTTGCAAGTTGGTTGTGCATTCATAATGCGTAAACGCATCAGTAACTTGATGTTATAAAATGCATTTTTGTGTATGATTTGATGAGTAAACAGTAAATGCATATAAGTTGAAGTATATTTGTTCCTTTTATCCTACGAGGGTAAAAGCGATATCATGGGCCCTCGATGATTTGGTTTGACTTATGTGTCGGGCCCGGTCAGGACTGAATTGATGCGTTCAATTAAGTTCTATGTCACACGAATCAGAGATCGAGAAACAAACTGCTGGACAATAAGTATGACTATGTTCCATGTGATTGTCCACACGATATCTTGAGGACGGAGGACTATATGATCCCTTATCTAAAGAATTTGTCAGAGTTCGACAGCGGCTTTTGAGAGTTGCGATTGCTAATCGGATTTTGAAGTCGTACCTACATCTATAGGTATTAGACTTATCCAAGTGGGTGACTGTTGGATTAGGTGTCTAAGCCCATAACTATATTTGGTATGTACTTGACCCGGTTGTAGCATGGTCCTTTTGGGTTGCCATCACCAGAGCAACTTGACTAGATGATTAATGGAGAAAGAGGTTATTATAGTTTATTAATATATTATGTGAATAATATATTGAAAGAGAAATCATATTGGTTAATTAATATTGGTTAAGAATTAATTAAGAAATTAGTTTTGTGATCAAAAGATATTAATTGAACCTAGGGGACTGGAATTGCAATTATAAGATAATTGGATTTTGGGCTGAGGATCCATAATAAAGGGGTAGAAGAAATCAAGGAGGGAAGCCCACCTTGAATTCGTCCAAGGCCTCATTTTGGAAGGTTCCTTTGGACTATTTAAGGCCTAAGCAATCCAATTAGGTTTTGACTGAAACCCTAGCAACTTACCTATATAAAGGACCCTTGGGCACTAGAATTTGGCTACCACAACCCTAAGAAGAGTTCAAGAGCCTATTTTAGCCTTCCCATCTCTCTCTCTCTCTATTATTCTCCAACTTGCTTTGTTGTTTGTGATCTATTAGAGGCACAACATTTGAGGTGCTAAGGTTCTCAAAAGCTCAAGATCTTGAAACAACAATCAAGGTAACTTTCTAACTTGTTTATTAGATGTTATTTTTCGTTTTTGTTGTATGCTATATTAGGGTTTGCAAGTCTTGGACAATTATTGCATGTAAAAATAGAAAAACTAGATCCAAACAATAGGGTTTGCATAAACACCATAGGAATGTTGTTTTGCTCATGACCCATCATCAGGTGCATGCCGCACACCTCACACGCACAAAAACGATATGGAAAGTTTATATCTTATGCGTATGAGATCTAATCTTTACCCTCTATCATATCTATATGATAGTCTAAACTAGTACTACAACTTTCCCTTAGGTTGTTTTGGCTAGTTTTGAGTTTCATCTTTTTGCCTAATTTGGGTAAAATAAATGATTTTACAAAATCATATCTCTATCATTTTAATCCCATTTTCGGCATTATTTTTCTTAAAGTTCTTATTTCGAGGAGTAATATGTTTCTTCTTTTTATATCTTTAGTCAAAACTTAACCACTCTTTATGTACCCTTTCGACGTCGTAATGATTATTTACGTGAGTGATTTTACTTTTTACAAAAATCATAACTCCTCCAATCGGAGTCGGATTTTTACCAATTTTATATCCTTGGGATCATGTCAACGAGTACTTTCTGAATATATTAACCAATTTAAAAGGTGGTACAACTTTTTAAACGCTTATTTTTTAGTCTAAACATCGAATTATTTCTAAATATAACAAGATGAAATATTTTCTGTTAATACTCTTTATTCCCACATTTTTTGAATCCAAAAAGGAGTTAGATATCCGTCTAAAAAAATAGAAGAGAGAAAGTTTAATTCCACATCTATTAGGGGTACTGAGTATATGGTGTAAGTCATTGTTGTGTTAGCTAGGCCACCTGCATGAAGCGTTGAAGATAGAAAATTATGGTTGCTTGTTGATTGATTCGGCGTAACGAGTGATAGAGATAACTTATGAGGGTTTAAGGAAAGAAGTTCGTTCAGGATGTTAAACTTTTTTCAATCGGGTTGTGGACCCATAGACCTTGAGATTGATGAGACTCGGGAATGAGGTCCTCCCATGTTCATATTTGATTACATTTATTCATAAAATAAAACATTATAATGTTAAACTATTACATTTATCTTTCCTTATTATTTCTAACGGTGGTTGATGACAAAAATTTTATTGGTTGTCACAACATCTTTGTCGGCATGACAACTAACAATCTCGAAAGACTAAACCTCCGTCTAATGTCACATAAAATAAACACAAATCTTCAGTGCCATCATTCAAAATCACAGTGGTATTCTACTATTCTTCTATAACCATTTGAAACATCGTCTTGTTTATTAGCAAAATTACTCGCATTGACTTTCTTTATAAGGACACAATTGACAAAGCAACTGGTGTATTTGCTTCTGAAAGAGCAAAAACGTTTCTTGCTTCCTATTGAAGTACCGAAATAATGATGTTCTCTACCGACCTGGGCACATGGAGGCGTCTGTTGATCTAGCAAAACTTGCCGATTTGGATCTAGTTTTCTATTCTTTCAACCCTCGTGAATCCAAAAGATGGTTCTATCGCTCAATTGAATTGTTTACAAACACTAGCACTTGATCACAACATCCCTCTTCTTCTGATCACGGATAAAATCAGGCAATGGTTGATATTTTAGTGACATATTGAATCCATAGGTAAATATGGTTCGAATTGCGGGCATAAAAGAAAGAGGGGAATATTAGTTGAATGGATTGTGACATGCATGCATTGTTCATAATAAATGAGAAAAAATACGATTGGATTTATCATATTAAATATGATTATTTATTAATTTATGTTTGGAAAGGAAACTTTTTTAACCAGGATTTCCGAGGCAGCTTTCGTGCACCGATTAATCCTACGTTGCGATCATGAAATGTGTGTTCGGCACAGAACGTTTGAGAGTTTCTGTCATTTAGCGATTAACAAAATGTTTCGTTTTGAACAATAAGTTTCGTTTTTCACTACAAACTTCTAACGTTTAGTTTAAATAAAACACTTCAAATCCAAATGTACTTCACGTAGCATTTAATAAAACGCTACCAGCTAGAAGCTATCCGCTACCAGCTACTTTTTATCGAACACGCCGAAATATTTACTATACGAAATTATAAAGATACCAAGCATCGTATTGTACCTTATACTCTAAATTATCAAATAATATCACATCAACGTATCATATTCCATAATGTTTTCTTTATAAAACCCATCATGAAGTATGAGTAAATATTTTCAATCATTTCAAAATGTCAATTACATTATTCGCTATTTGTGATTAAAATTGAACTAACATCGTTATCGATTACATGGAAAAAAAAACAAAGAAAACACAAATTTAATAAAAAGAATGCTAATATTTTAATCACTATTATGTATCTAGTATGTATCCATGTTTAGATAATCTGATTAATGATAGAACAAAAGTAATCTAAACTACAATAATTATAATTAATTTTAATAAATGAAGATTTTTTTGTCATATGTTATCCTTCATTCAATTTGTCAAATGTGTGGTTATTTTAAATTAATTTTTTTTTCACATTTGTCAAATGTCATTTTGTGGTTATTTTAAATTAATTTTTTTTCCACATGTAATTTTATAGGTTTTCTTATTTTATTAAATTTCACATAATATTAATATAATAATAAATATAGTAATAAATTGATATAGTTTCATTAATGGTTATACCTTTTGATTTCAAAATTTCAAAATTAAAGATTATTTGTTTTTCTGTTTATTTATTTAAATTATTTGTTTAAATTTGAAAGATAAAAAAACATTTCAATTTTAATAACTCATTATTTTTCTTATTTTCTTATAAATATAAAGTTCTAAAATATTTCGACATTTATATTTATTTATTTTTTAAATTAACTCATGTACTACTTTGGTCTCACAACTAATATATTAATATATAATTTACAAAGAATATAAGTAAAACATATGGAAACAAAGTTGCCTTTGTATTGTTTTTTTAGGTGCCCTAGTGAATATCTATATTGACCATATGATTGTAGAATTTGTGATTATGTGTTTTAAGTTATGATATATATATATATATATATATATATATATATATATATATATATATATATATATATATATATATATATATATATATATATATATATATATATATATATATATATTATTGTTGTAAAAATCCCGACTAGGTCCCGATTAATCTTTGATTAATCCCTAGGCACTACTCGACCGATTAGAGGGCGTCTAGCGATTAATCTCTGCATACATAATGAGTGAAACATTATAAAACCATAAAATTTTAACATTTTAAAGAAGTTTTATCTCAATGGAAATTATTTAAGGCATGATTAGTGTTGTATTAATCATATTAACATATTTTGTTATCATATTAATGGTATTTACGAACTTTGATATGATATTAGTTATATTTATTTTTTTTTTAAATTCAAGAAATTAGCAATTAATGGTACCCAATTAATCCTCCAATTAATCTCTGCCTAGCCGATTAATCCCTTGACCCCAGTCCACCGATTAGCTAACGTCGAGCGTTTTTTGCAACTTTAATATATATATATATATATATATATATATATATATATATATATATATATATATATATATATATATATATATATATATATATATATATATATATATATATATATATATATATATATATAAATTGCAATAAAAATCTAAAAACTAGGTTTACCTATTGGTTAAACTGACGACCTATGATTTCAGTCCTTGCACCTAATCAACCAAAAAAACTAAATTTCAAAATATTATACAAGAAAGAATCATATTCTTTATATATACATATGTGAAAAACTTAGATGATTGAAGTATTTTATTCTATTAGCATCTTCAAGGATTAACCTATATTATCATTTAAAATTATTGTCATCTTATATTCCATTAAATTTAATCTATAATTAAATAATCATGGTTAACCTCTTTTAATAATTTTTTTCTTTAATTTTACCTAATCTTTCTTTATCTATTTAAAATGTTCTATAAAATCCTCTCAATTTAGTTAGTTATTTTTTATACACATCATTATTTATAGGCGTTAATGCCACAAAGAAACGTAAATAAAAATATCATTATATACCAAGTCTTTATTTTATAATGATCAAATACCAAAAGATTGTCATAATTATAAAAAATAAAAATGTTATACAATCGTTATAAATTCATAAATAAAATATCTTTAAATATTTTATAGAAATAATCTTTTAAATACATGATAGAAATAATTAACAAGTAATAAATTAAAAATACTTAAAACCAAAATATAATTAAGGGGTAAAAACAAATATAAGTAAAAAATTAGGGTTTAAATATATTAAACGTTAAAGTATAAAATTAACTTTCATCCAAGATTCTCTGAATTTGCATTGAAGATTCTATAAATTTAATTTTTACATCGCGTGATATCAGTGTTATAAAAATCTCGAATAGGTTCTATATCAATCCTTAGATGTTTTTCGACCGATTAGAAGACGTAACGATTAATCGATACCTACAAAATGAACGAAACGGTAGCGAACGATGAATTTTTAACACTTTGAATAATTTTTATCTCAATAGAATCTATTTGAAGAGTGATTAATGTTGTATTAATCATACTAACTTATTTTGTCATTATATTAGTGACAATTACGAACTTTGTTATGATTTAACTCATATTTAATTTTTTAACATTCAACAACTACCATTCAATATATATTGTTTAATCAATATAAAAAAACAAATAAGTTATTAACTCATATAATAATTTATTATAAATAAACTAAAACAAATAATAATAAATTATCCTTTCGTCTCAAAATTATAGTTCATCTTTCATTTTTGTGTTTGTCCCAAAATAATAGTCCACTTCTAAAAACAAATAACATTTTTACGAAAATACCTCCTCATTATTACTTAACCAACTAAGCATTTAATGGAACATTAAATGCAAAGTAAAGACAAAACTGTCATTTTATTTTATAAAGTTAGTGAGAATTAATGATTTTCTTAATCTGTGTGTTTTTTTATCTGTACACAATAATATTGGGACGGAGAGAATATTAAATAATTTTCCATCGAAGATTCTCTAAATTTGCATTGAAGATTCTATAAATTTGATTTTTAGGCTTGCATACCAAAACTACTTGATATCAGTGTTGTAAAATCTCGATTAGGTCCCCGATTAATCCCTAGATACTACTTGATTGACTCGAAGATGTAACAATTAATCTGTGCATACAAAATAAATAAACAGTAACAAATACTCCTTCCGTCCCAATATTATTTTCCACAAACAAAAAACATACAGATTAAGAAAACATTAATTATCACTAATTTTATATAATATAATGACAGTTGTGTCCTTAATTTGCATTTAATGTTCTATTAAATGTTTAGTTTGTTAAGTAATAATGAGGGGTATTTTGATAAAAATTGTATTTATTTTTAGAAATAGACTATTATTTTGGGACAGAATGAATAATTAAATTTTAACACTTTAATTAAGTTTTAAACTATTATAAAAATATATTGTATTAATCATAATAACCTATTTGTCATGATATTAGTGATATTTAAAAACTTTATTATAATATTAGTCATATTTATTTATTTTTTAAATTTAATAAATTAGCAATTTATGATTCTCATTTAATCCCCAAACTAATCTCTGCTTAACGCAATAATCACTTAACTTCAATTAACCGACTAACTAAGTTAGTTAAATGTTTTTTACAACCTTGCTTAATAAAAAACAATTCTTTAGAAAAACGTATTTATCAAAGTTTGGTAGTGTTTCAAACCAAAACCTACAATCTTTCTATTTTTTTTTTTTTTTAAATTATACAATCCAAAGCAATCGCTAGTACAAGTTGAAATGAAGTTGAATAAAGTCGATACAAACAAGTGAAATACCCAAATTACCCCAACAAAAACCTAAAAGAGATACCCTGTGGCCTATTTACTGCACTCCTACGAAACCCATGCAGGCCATTTTGTTGTCTTGTTTTTGGCCCCCATAATGAGGGGAGCTGGTGCTACTACTACTACGACTACGATCAGTGTCCATCACCCCGATTAATTCAATTCCAATTTCATAACTGAATATGTTGTTGTGTATGTATGCGAAAAAGTTCTGTCAAAAGGTTATATAATAAATACCTACGATTTCCATTTTTCCTTTTTATTTTCAGTAATCACCGGCGGCGGCTGACATTGATGACTGCAACTGAAGCAGGTGGTGATAGCAGTCCGCCGCCGTGGGCCGCTGTTCTGGGTTCTGATCCAAACACCTGTTCTGCAACTCCCTCAGCGCCTTTGGTAACCCCACCAACCCGCATGTCTTCAGCATCTGACCTACACCCCACACGTCCACCTTCACTCCATGCATTCCTCTACCTTTCATCTCCGGCGCGTGTCTCCCCCCTCCTCCTCCTCCCACCACCGTCGTCGTCTTCGACGCCACACCTTCCTGCTGCGGTGGGTATATTTGTGGCGCACTTGCCGCTTCATCAAAACCGATCACGAACCACTCGTTTTCTCTGTCGCTTCGCCGCATCACTTTGTCCCAACCTAAGTCCCTGTGCATGAAGGATAAATCATGTAACGCCACCAACGCTTTTGTTACGTGTTTCAGAGCTTCTACTAATTGCTCCATGTTTGAAAGCTTTAACTTGCATCCTCTTGGTTTGAAACTTAAACTCAAATCTCTCTCCGATGATTGACAGATGTATTCCGAATGTGGAATCCGATGATCGAGAAAATCGTAGATCTCTTTCACTGTAACCCATTTTCTCTTGCTTGAGAAAACTCGCGTCATATAATTTGGTGTTAATTCGATTATGTTGCCATTACCCAAATCGATTCTTTCAAAGTCGCTGTATGGAAAAGCTTTGTTGATCTGTTGAACGTTAGCACAACGATCAGCCAATAACGATAGTAACCCAGCGATCCTCCAACAAGGGACTAAAGCTTTGATTCGATCTCCAGGTGTTGATAAGTCAATAGTGTGAAGATCAGTTCTGATAAGCCTATCATGTGTTCGACTTAATGCGCAAAAGGTGACGATATACCCAACAGCATAATAACCTAAAATATAAGGAAGATCCGAGTAACTCCATAACAGTTTCTGCACCATTAACGAAGAAGGATCAAGATTATTATCTTCTCTCAATCTATCAGTTTCTTCTCCTCTCCATAAACAAAAATTCCTCACGAATCCAGTTACATTAGGCCATTGATCTTGTGAGACATCATTAGACGACATCAATTGAGTAGGTTTTCGAATGAAACCCATTTCAAGATTGCTGAATTTTAATATAACCCTATTAATGCAATCGTCCCAAACCCCAATGAAAGATTCTCTTGTGGAAATAGTGAGACTAGGGTTTGATCGAGCAATTGGGCTTAAAATCTCCAACGTAATCGATCGACAATCCAAGGGTTCTGAAGATGTCGTAAAGAAAAGTTCTTTTCCTTGAGGAAGATCTCGATACAAATCCTTTCTAATCGGGAATCGGAGCTCCTCCGGCGGTGGTTCCTGTAAATACCATGGAAGATCGATCAAACCTGGTAACGATGGTGGAGGAACACGAAGACAACCCAAATAATACTCCGTTGGATCTTGAAACTCCCATGATGTTAAAGCTGCACGAATAACCATGTATTAGTTGACATTTATAACTGCATGTTACAATGTTTAAATATTCCAAACATTGTTGTTCTTCCATCTACCATTATTGCCTTTATTATGTCTAGATTTTAAAGAACATTAACTGAAGACTTATTACAAGAGGTATTCTGAAAAAATTATTATCTTACATCTAATTGAGGGCTCTGAAGGAGGTTGAGTTCTTTCAATACCTAAACATTAAAACAAAAAAATTAACTAAAATTATAAATTCTTATATGACAATGTGATAATGTGAACGATAATTTAAAATGTTTATTACCAGTATTATTATGATGTGAAGGAGTTGAATAAGTTGACTTTCGTCTTCCGAACACTTTGACTTGTTGCCCAGGAAGAAAACGATCAACAGAAAACCCTTTAAGAGGGGAATTGGCGTCTTCAAAAGCTTCTAAGGTACAAGCAACCATTGCATCATCTAAGAATGTGAGTTCATCTGCGTTTAAAAAGCTTGTACCTTGAACCTTCACTCTACCTCTATGATGTTCGCCATCTTCAGCCCATAAGCTCACAAGTTCTTCCCACACCATTCGTACTTTACCAATTCTTCGTAGCTCCTTTGATGTTGATGTCGATGAAGTTTCGTATTGTCCTCCGCCTACTACGTCGGCCGGAGAAGTTTCTAACCCTAATAAACTCCCTCGAACGCCATGGATGTACCCTTGATCACTTATCAAATGTCGACTTACACCTCTCCCTAAAACACAAACGTAGACTTTCATAAGAATTTTTGTTATTGATTACAACTTACAAGTTGTGATGTGATCGAGACACATAAAATAATAACGAGCATACCGGAGGAGGAGAAGTGGAGATCGTCGTCACGGAAAGGCGGAGGGAAAGGTAAAGATTTGGTGTCGACGACGGCTAACCGGGATTCTTGATCGCCGGAGGTTAAAAGAAACGGGGAGTTGCCTCGACAAATGCTATTCGATGGAGTTCTCATTCGAGATCCCATGAACTGAGCCAACTCTTCGAACACTTCTTCATCGAAAGAAGCAGGAAGACGATGTAATTTTCTTTCGTAAGGTGAGAGTCGAAAATAACTCTTCCCGATTTGTTCTCTCTCTCCACCTCTTTCCCATTCGTAAACCTTTCTAAATTCTCCCAACATGTTATCCCATTTCGTCCCAGCAGTTTTCGCATCTCTATTTACGCCATTTCTTTGCAAAAACTCTGCAACTTCTCGATCTTTTTCAGCTCGAGTTTTCCCTCTTCCTTGGAGCTGAGAAGGTGGAGTTGGCGTTATCACGTTACCTTCGATTGTAATCGGGTTTAAATTCTCCGATGCATGATCCGACCCGGGAGTTCCTCCGCCACCTTGGTATTGAACCCTCCAAGCTCTCGCTAACCACAGCATTTCATTCGGCTTCCAAACTGGACTCACGTATTTGCCTTTTCGTAACTGGTGTTGCGTGTATTGCTGTTCGTTTTCCGATTTGCTCGTCTCTTGGCCGGAGACAGAAGGGCGTGGGGAGTGCGAAGGGGATGAGGTGGTGTCCGACGAAGAAGCTGCCGCAACAACGGGATGAGTCGGTGGTGGCTGGTTGGTTGAAGGAGACGGAGACGGTGTTTTCTCGGTGGCGACAACGACATTGATCGGGATCGGTTTTTGCGATGGTGATGGTAAGAGCTTCCATTGGCCGGTGGCGCTAGTGTATCTAGGTCTTTTGGGATTGACGACTGGTTCTGTCGTGATGTAAAGCTGTGAAGAAGGCGGTGGCGGCGGTGGTGGCTGTGGTAGTGGTGGAGGTGGAGAGAGAAACGTAGGGCCAACGACGGCGACCGACGGATCTTCTAGGGATTCTTGAACTGGATTCTCTTTAGGAGAAGGCGTAGAATGTTTCTGTTTCTTGGACTTGTCTCCTCCTTTGTTGTCACTCATCTTATTAAATGGATAAAACCCACCAAAGACGCATCGTAGGATACAAAAAGATAATCGTTTAAAAAGAAAACCAACAAGAACAATTAACTCCTCAACATTACTGTTGAACCAAATCAGTTCGAATCTGTAATTCTTTCAAACGGGTGTGAGTTTCTTTATGTTTTAAACCTAATAATAATAAGAGCTTCTGGGAACGTGATATGGTTTTTATGTTTTAGGGTATCTTGAAAAGGTGAAGTTTTAAGAAAGAGAGGAAAAATAAAGAAGAAAAAGTAGGATGTTGGTCTCTGTGTATATGTGTGTGTGAGAGTGTGTTTTAACATTGAAAGCAAAAGCCAGCCAGCCCTCTAGAGAGAGAGAGAGAGATTGTGGAACCTGCTGTGATTAAGACATCTCAATTTAACACTTCACACGATATTAACAACTTTATTAGCAGAAAAGAGAAAGGGAAAAGAGGCGAAGGTAATGATTGTTGCATTGGCTCCAACAATCTTATAGATTTATTCGAATCAAAACTTAATATTTACTCAACTTCAACTCTTCAAGAGACTTCATGAAGCTATATATATAGTTTCTTTGTTTTCTATGATGATATATAGTTTCTTTGTATCAAAAACGTCTTGTAAGTAATGATTAAATGTGATAATAAATATGAATAGTGAATAAGTATTTTTATGATATATCATGTGATTCAATTAAGCTTTTTTGGATGGAAGACATATTGGTTGAGCTAGGTTTCTGAAGAAAGTTGATATAGGGTATAGGAAGTATGCTAGTGGAATTGTGTTTTTATGTTAAAATACAGGTGAATAAATACAAATTGTGATTAGTGAGTGGCAACTGGTGTGTGTATGTGTGTGTTTGGAGAGCAGAGTGGGGATGATGGGGACTGGTCGAATCAATGGGTTCTGCATAGTGACTCATAACTCTCTCGCGGTTCTCTCTTTTTTTCTTTTCCTTTTTTTTATTAAGTATAAGCATTCACTTCTATCGTAAGGCATGCACAAAGGGTTGATTCGAATAAGTCTGGCTTTTTTTGTTTAAGTTGCATATCAACTTTTCATGGTATCAACTTCTCCATTTTTTCCATGCGTGCTTGACTTTCGATTTTCAAGCATTTCCATTCCCCTCTTTTTTGTTCTTTCTTGTTGATTTATATGATTGTAATGTTTTCTATGGCTAATTAATGTGTCATAAGACATAAGCCACTCGACTTATGTTTTTATGCAAATAATGGCCTGTGGGTCATTGGTGTAGGTCGTTGATGTGTTGATTGCAGTTTTGATGCAGTGGTCATAGGAAGGACAAGCAACCAAACATAAAAAGACATCATTGCATATTTAAAAAGGGGTTAATGAAAGGATAACGAGTTTGGTCTTTGTTTATATTTAGATAATTATATTTTTTTCGTATATATTTGACAATTCCACTTGCTTGACCTATTTAAAATAAGGCAATACAATTATAATTACTGTTGATATATATTATCTTATTACGAACATGTCAAACAAGTTTACTGGTCAAATGTGTACGAAAAAAAAAACATGATTATCTAAATGTGGACAAAAACTAAAGTTTCTTATCCATTTTGGTAGTATTGAGAACAAAACCATTACACCGCTTCAGGGACTGTAACCTGGGAGAAGACTCTGACGATCAAGTTAGATCAATGTGTATGAGGAGATGGTCAGTTCTTGGGTCAACTCAGTTTAGGCACAACCCGTCAGGAGCTAGGATGTAGGGGATTAAGGGGCTAGGTTGGATGCACTTTAGATGTCTAGCAGCACAACCTAGCCCACAATTACTATTAGATTAAGGTGTGTAACCGAGTAACTAAATTTGTATATTTTTATAATTAGAAGCAAAGTCTTTTTTGGGTTGTCCACATGACCAAAAATAACTTGAAATGATGTTAGGAGAGAGAATTATAATTTATTATATTATTATATGATTAATAAACTTACTGAAAATTATGAAAATTTGTTTTGTTAATATATTATATGATTAATATATTAATTGGAAGTAGACAATTATTTTCTTAATTTATTATTTGATTAATAAATTAATATGAAATCAATTATTAAATAATTGACTTGTTAATTTATATGATTAATAAATTAATATGAAATAAATTAAAATTGATTAATTATTAATCTGAATTAATCTAAAATTAATTTGAAATTAATTGGAATTATTTAAAGGTGAAATTGGTGAATTGTAATTGTTCAATAGTTGAATAAAAGAAGCAAGTCTATAACCCTCCATGTATGGACGGTTTTGGAGGGTTTCCTAGGGTTTCTTGAAGCCTCTTGGTTTCATAAAAGGAAATGATTTGAACTACGATTAAATCTATTATTTAATCAACTCAAATCTTGTTTTCCCTGCAAGTTACCTAAACTATAAATAGGACTCATTGGCTTGTAATTATCTTCACCACATTTCCTAAAGACATATGAATAAAATTCCCTTCATATCTCCTCTCTCCTCCTCATTCTAGGGTTTCTGGTTTTAGGTGTGAGCCATTAGAAGCATCATCTTTTTGGTGTTTGCTTTCCAAGGAACTTCAAGGGGATTTGATTTTATTATCTGCTATAATAATCAAAAGGTATGTAACCCTAATCTTTTTGTTAATTTCAATTTTCATAGTCTCTCTCTAGGGTTTCTTGATGTTCATAGGTTATTGCTATCAATAGAGAAAACATAGATCATTTATAGGTTGCATGTGAATTTAAGGGTTTAAGTGTTTTTCCGCAACGTGTATTTTTATATCCTAGAAAACTCATCAGTGTTATCATAGCATTAGTTTTCTAATTGATTATGCATAATAATAAATTGATGAAAATCAGGGTTTATGGAAAATTAAACCCTAATGGCCTTAAATTTTTGCAAAAAGGTTGGGTTCATAAAACCAAGCCTCCACCTAAATTTTTGAAAATGCTAGGGTTTCCTTTAGGTTTCTAGTTTCCTTAATTATAATTTTAAGTATCCTAAAATTTGGATAACTAAAACCTAGTAACCCCAGTCCTTTTATTTTCGAAAATTAGAAGGGTTATTCGTTTACAATTAAATTTGAATTATTTATTAATTGTTTAGTTGAAGATAATTATTTAATCTAATGATTTAGATTTGAATTATTTTATTAATTGTTTAACTGAAGATAATAATTTAAATCCTCAATGATTTAGGTTAAAGGATAATTGGTAAATCATTAATTGCTTAAAATTAATTAATTATTAAAAGTTTGATTCAAAAATTAATTTTAAACCCTAGTATTTTGAAAAGTTTTAAAATACACCTTATACTATATGTGATCAAAAGTTTAATATATTATATGTATAAGACAAGTCAGTCAAATGAATGGTAAGCCTTATTCACGAAGCCATACTCTAGGGAAGGGGTATAAGGATAAAGAAACGACCTATAAAATAATCGTCATTAGGTGTCCACTTTCGCCCACAGCTCCCTTGTATGGTGGAGGGTTGTTATCCGAACAGATTTGATAGGACATAACCTCATTAAAAGTATGATACTATAAATTACTAGAACCCGCTTTTAATATCTCACTCTAGGTACTTTAGGAAACATGTGAAGTGTATGGTAATCCATGAAAACGCACATCAATGTTTATATGTTGTTAGTGGAGCGCGCATGGTTGACTGACACACTAATTTAGGACTATAAAGTTGAGTGATGGAATAGTCGAAAATTATCATTGTTGATGGAGAGTGTGTGGTTTACCGGCACATCAATTTTAGATGATAAATGACCTTAAGGTAGTCAAGAGGGTTTGCATGATTATCCACATCTCGTTTGTGATCGTCAACATCCTAGTCACAAAAGGTGAGAGCATAATCTGAGGTTAAACATGTCATTGATAAGATTTAATGAATCTCAAAAGATCTAGGAGTTTCATAAGATTGAAATTGGTAAAAGCCTTACCTACCTAAAATGGATTCAAATTTGAATATGGCATTCCTCTTCAAAGTTCGAACCGAAAATATGGATCATAGCCTTAATTTAAATTTTAGGTTAATAATTAAGGATTAAAGTCAACTAACTTGAATTCTCTATTCTCCCAATATTATATGTCAAATCAAGACAATGATGGTCTTCCTCGTTCTTATGGAAATGGTTTTCCTCAATTTTTTGAAAATGGTCTTCCACATTCAGATCAAGGTGAAAATGTTTTCTCTTATTCGTGTAACGGTGGAACTGGACATCATGCTTCTTCAACTCTTCCACTTCATCCTCCTGTGACTCTCCAAATGACATGAGTTGAAAGATATGAAACAAATCAGTCCCTTTTGGCATGTAAACATTGTAGGGTCTGAAAGGTGTTGCGTCTTGGGCTCGCTATTTAGTCCATTTAGTCTCCGGATTGGGCCTGTCCATCCGTGATTTATATCTAGGGTTTTGTACTTATAGGTGCTTGCATGCATCTTAGTACGAGGGGATTTGGAAGTCGATCACTCTAAAAGATTTAATCTTTATTGTTTGTAACCCTAACAGCCTCTACAGCGGAAGTTCTTTATCGAGCTATGCTGAGGCTTGAAGCTATTGAATCATTCGGCATATTTTGATTCATTCTTGTATTTTATATTGCTGTTTATCGTTTTTGTGATTAACCTGTTAGAAGATCTAAACAATCAAAGAGTTTCTTAACTCATCAATTGGTATCAGAGCAGGAGACTGTGTAATTCATACACATCTCTTCTGTGAAAGAAGTGATTAGGGTTTATTCCGCATTTACTGATATTTATTGAGTCGTCACTCCATAATTGACGTATCTCAGTATTTATTCATCTTGCCCTAATATTACGTATTACAAGTCTGATCTTACAACAGGTTAAACGATCAAGCATGGACGATTCTCAATCCAATCCTATCAACATCTCAAACAGTATAGGATCTACAACTAAGATTCCAATTCTCTATACTCAAGATTACGAGGTTTGGGCACATCACTTTGAAGACTACGTCATTGGATCTGAAGATAATGGGTATTTGATATGGGAAGCAATTGTGTCTGGACCATTTGCTCATTCAGGAACATCCAGAATTATTAAAACTCAAAAGGAGTATAATGATTTGTTAAAAGATGTGAAAGATGTTGCTCAGGACGAAAAGGAGAAGTTTCAGTGCAACATCAAGGCATTGAGACTGATTCGATTCGCTCTTCAATCTGACACGTTTAGATTGGTAAGTTCCTATGGTACTGCTAAAGAAATCTGGGATCGGCTGTGAGAGTTGTACTCTACAGATGAAGATCTGGAGCACTTAATTCAGACCTTGCTTCTGTCTGAATTTGGAGAGTTCAAGAAAAAGCCAGAGGAGTTAGTTACACAAACATTCGATCGGTTCAATCATCTTCTCAGTAAGATGATCAAACATGACATTGAAAGAAAGCTGATCGAACAGAAGGTTACTTTTTTAAATGGTCTAAGATCTGAATGGCGGGCGGTCGTATCAACAGTTAAAGCACATGAACAGTTTAAATCTTATTCACTGGCGAAACTAGTGGGAATTCTGAAATCCCAGGAAAAGACGGTGTTGCAAGAGAAGAGTGTGGTCTCAAACTTGGGGTCTTTGTCCCTTCTATCTAAAGGTAAGAATGCAGTAGAAGACGAAGATCTGAACGTGGGGGACTACGATCTAACTTCAGAAGATTATGCTATGATGGTGTCCAATCCCAAAAGATTCATCAAGAAGAAGTTCCCTACCAATAAGAACCGAAATTAGCAGGGAAGCTACAATTCTGAAAAGGTGAAGGAGGAGCCGAAGACTGAAGAACCAAAGAAAGAGGCGAAGGTGGAAGCTGATTCTGGTGTCAGCTGTTATTACTGTGGAGGAAAGAATCATTACGCCAAAGATTGTGTTTTGAAGAAAATGACGGAGAAAGATGAGGAGAAAGATGAAGAGGCAATTCTTATGAGAAGGCTGAAGGAGATTAAAAGGAAGAAAGCTGCTACTAATCCCTCTATGAATGCTCTTATTGTGCAGGGTTCAGCAGATGATGATGAATTCGGGGGCGTTCAAGTCTGGTCAACTGACTCAGAAGATGATGAGGTGAGAAAGCCTTCTCACGGAAAGGCTTATGTCGCAAAAGGTGGTGAAACCGGTGGAAGATGTCTGATGGTGACTGATGTATCTCAGATGAGGGGATACAATACTGATGGTGGAAATGAAGAGGCCAAGGAGCGAGAGGACTTATACTTTACAGCAAAACCTCTCAGTGTGCAGATCAGTGAACTTGATGAACTGATCAAGAAGGTTATTAGTGACGAGCATTTTGACGAAGAATGGTATATTGACAGTGGATGCTCACGTCACATGACAGGAAGGAAGGAAGAGCTAAGGGAGTTTCGATCACTTCAAAATGGTGGCAATGTCAAGTTCGGTAACAACTCCTATGGAACAATAAAAGGTTATGGGATGATAACCAATGGAGACTTCACAATAAGAAAGGTGGCATATGTAGAAGGATTGCAGCATAACCTCATCAGTGTATCTCAACTGGTGGGAGGTACCGGTCTCAAAGTTTCATTCGACGACGAGGGCTCACGAAATTATAGAGAAGAAATCCAACAAGGTCATTCTAAAATCAGATCGAAAAGGCGAAATGTTTACTCTGAATCTCAGACCAATCAAAGGAAATCCAACCATATGCCTATTATTCAAAGCTCATTCAGACGAAAGTTGGTTGTGGCACCGAAGGCTCTCACATCTCAACTTCAAAGACATCAACAAACTTGTCACCGGAGGTCATGTTCGGGGTCTTCCATTTCTCAAATTTGATCGAGAACATTTGTGCGCTGCATGCGAAATGGGGAAACAAAGTCGTCAAAGTCACCCATCAATTATAAAAACGAAAGTTGTTGAACCACTTGAGTTGCTTCACATCGCCTTGTGTGGTCCATCATCAATCGAGAGCATTGGCGGTAGCAAGTATATTCTTGTTATTGTTGATGATTTCTCACATTTTACATGGGCATTCTTTCTGAAGCACAAATATGAGGTCACTCCTATGCTGAAGATGTTTATCAAGCAGGTCGAAGTACAACGGAGAAAAGTCGTTCGAAACATTAGGAGCGACAATGGACTGGAATTCAAGAACAAAGAATTCGAAGACTTCTTGGTAGAAAAAGGAACCAGTCATAACTTCTCAGCCCCTTATACGCCTCAATAGAATGGAATCGTCGAAAGGCGAAACTGATCCTTGTGTGAGGCGACCCGAACTATGCTAAGTTTTGCTTCTCTTCCCTTATATTTCTGGGCTGATGCTATTGCTGCAGCTTGTTTTACGCAAAATAGGTCTTATCCCAACAAGCGTTTCTCTCTCACTCCTTATGAGATCATCAATAACAGGAAGCCGAATGTAAAATTCTTCCATGTGTTCGGTTCAAGGTGCTTCATCTTCAACTCCAAAGAACATCGTAACAAGTTTGATGTTAAAGCTGACGAAGGAATTTTTCTGGGATATTCTCTTACTTCAAAGGCATACAGGGTTTTAAATAAACGTTCTAGAAAGATTGAAGAAACCTATTATGTGACTTTTGATGACAGTTACGTCTAGAAACTAAAGACTACTGAAAAAGCAATTGGAGAGATTTTCTCTCAAACAGGTCAAATCACAGCACCAATTGCTAATTTATTTGATCAGTTTGTAGACTTATTCGGTGAACCTGAGAAAGCCACTCTCTCGGAAGCCAAGGCGGCAGACAACAAAATCGATCATCTGAAGCAGATTGTCGAAGATGCAGCCAAACAAATGGGAGAAGGAGAACCAGTTCGAAACGAACCTCCTCAGCATGGCACTTCAGTTGAGGGGGAGAATCAATTCTCTTCAAATCAACCGAACTCACAGTTTCAGGGGGAGAATTCAATCCCTGTAACACCCGAAAGCCCTGCTACACCCGAAAGTCCTGTAGCACCCGAAAGCCCTGCTACACCCGAAAGTCCTGTAGAACCCAAAAGTCCGGCTACACCCGAAAGTCCTTTAGCACCCGAAAGTCCGGCCACACCCGAAAGTTCAGTAGCACCCGAAGGTCCAAATCAACCTGAAGATCCAAATGATTCATCATCTGTCGAGGGGGAGAATTCCGACATGTTCTATGATGATGATATTCAATCCGAGTTGGAAGAAATGGTCAATGCTGAATTGGATCCATCCTATGATCCAAACTTTCCTCCGCTCACTAAATGGACCAGAGATCATCCAGTATCTCAGATAGTGGGTAATGTATCTGAAAAGGTCCTAACCTGATCTCAAGTGAAGGCAAAGCAAACCTCCCTATTCTCCAAAGTAGAGTTCTGCATGTATAATTCCTTCGTATCCAAAGTTGAGCCAAAGACCGTCAATATTGCTCTTGATCATTCTGATTGGGTTCAAGCCATGCAAGATGAACTCAATGAGTTTGAAAGAAATAAGGTATGGCGTCTCATTCCAACACCAAAAGATGCCTCAGTTGTTGGTCTCAAATGGGTATTCAGAAATAAAATGGATAAGGAGGGAAATGTGATTCATAATAAAGCTCGTCTTGTCGTGAAAGGATACTTCCAGGAAGAAGGAATTGATTATGAAGAAACATTTGCTCCGGTAGCAAGGCTGGAATCTATTCGAATATTTCTTGCCTATGTTGCATAAAAGAACTTCAAGGTATACCAAATGGATGTGAAATGCGCTTTTCTGAATGGAGAACTTGAAGAAACGGTTTACGTGGAGCAACCTCCTGGTTTTGTGAATGAAAAGCATCCAAATCACTGCTACATTCTAGACAAGGCAGTTTATGGTCTGAAACAAGCGCCTAGGGCATGGTATGAAACACTAACTAAGTACTTAAAGATGTCCAAATTCAAACAAGGTTTGGTTGACCCAACCTTCTTTCGTAAAAAGGAAGGTAACCACCTTATGATAGTTCAAATCTATGTCGATGATATCATCTTTGGCTCAACGAATCCTAGCTTAAAAGCTGAATTCAGAAAGCTGATGGAGACTAAATTTGAAATGAGCTCAATGGGTTCGATTAACTTTTTCCTTGGTTTAAACATTAGACAGGGACCCGAAGGCATCTTTATCAACCAGGAAGCATATACCAAGACTCTTCTTGCTAAATTCGGCATGATGGGAGATTCAAAGGTAAAAATTCCAATGGCGTTCGACACCAAGCTTACACCATCTTTGGAAAAACCGGCAGTCGATATAACGCTATACCGCCAAATGATTGGTTCCCTGATGTACCTCACAACCAGCAGGCCTGATATAATGTTTTATGTGTGTTATTGTGCTACATTTCAGGCGAATCCTCGTGAACCACACATGCTAGCAGTGAAAAACATACTCCGGTATTTGAAGCGAACCACCTCTCTCGGTCTCTGGTATCCCTCAAACTCAGGTTTCTTTGTTCAAGCCTACTCAGATGCAGACCTTGGAGGATGTGATCTAGACAGGAAAAGCACCACAGGAGGCTGTCAATTCCTCGACGGGAAGTTGGTGAGCTGGCAATCTAAGAAACAAACATGTGTTTCACTGTCTACAGCCGAAGCAGAATATATTGCAGCCGCTTCTTGCACATCTCAAGTGATTTGGATCCAAAGCCAACTCCGGGATTATGGACTCAATATGAAAAAGATCCCACTATATTGTGACTCAAAAAGTGCAATTAGGATCTGTGATAACCCAGTGCAACATTCCAAAACCAAACACATTGCATTGAGGTATCACTTCATTAAAGATCACGTAGAAGATGGAACTTCTGTGTGTGCGCACATTCTGAAAATGAAGTCATACATTGACAAATTAGATAGGATGGGTGTCGTATTTCCAAGGGTGCAAGCCATTGATTTGGTTCTTCTTTCTCTTCCTGAGTCATATGGTCAGTTCGTTAAGAACTTTCATATGAGGAATCTCGATTTGACCCTGATTGATCTGACCTTTATATTGACGGTTGTCACATAAATGCTTAAGAACACTGCTAAAGAACAAATTCTTATAGGGTCTAATTCTAAGAATTTCGTGGACATTGAAAAGTAACGTTAGTGATCTAGAACATATTTTTATTCCCAATCAAAAAGGATTGGCCAAGGTCAAACCATTTGATCGTATGGTAAATACAAAGACTCGTTCTGAGATCATTCCACATGTTAACCCCACTGGGTCCATTTGTTTTTACTGCCAGTTGAAGGGACGCTGGAAACGAAGTTGCCCAAACTACTTGAAAGACCTTAAAGATAGTAAAGTCAGGTCGTGTGACTCTACTTTAGGTACATCCATTATCTAACTCCATAAGTTCCTATTCTTAGACTCTTAATACATAATTTGATGATCACATTTTGATGGTATTGTAGCATCTAAAAGAAAGAAGGAAGCTTAAATGTAATGAGCTAAATGTGATCATGGGAAATGGGCTTTGGTCACATGGTTCGATGGTTAGAATCTGAAGCTACTAGGGAATTAGGATAATTTAATAAATTGTTATTGCACTTAGTAGATGTTTAGAAAACATAGTTTTTCATTCCATGCATTGTAAGGACTAGTTCCAATTTTTTCATTTATTTTAATAAAAGAAAAATTTTGGTTTACGTAGTTGCCTTATTTTATTTCCTTGCAATGGTATTAATGAAAGTGTTGGTTATGTTTCTAATAGTAGTAATATTAATTGTGGATTTAATTCTTATGATATCGCTTTTGACCAAATGAAGAGAAATGTCATCACCAACTAGACAGATACTTGGAGTTGTACAGGTTGAATTGTATAATATATGAGAATCTTGTTCATTAAAAAAAATATAACTTAATTCATTTTTCACACACCTATGTGAGGCAAGTGAAGGACTAGTGGATATAGTACATGTTGATATGGACTCTTTAAATCTACCACAAGGGACGATAACTCTATTTGTCACGATTTACTGATGTTTGAGTAAATATGGTTTTGTTTATATGATTAAATAGAATTCTGATACTTTTGAAAAGTTCATGAGTAGCAGAACGAATTGAATAATCTATTAGGCAGAAAGATGAAAGATTCTCCAATATGAAAAGAAATGAGCGTGATTTAGTATCATGTTTTATGATCATCTTAGTTATTGTGCAATTGTATCACAATTAATCCTCCAAGAACATCTTAGTGCAATTGTATGGCTAAGAAGAAGAATCAAATATTGTTGGAAATGGTTCGATTATAGATAAGTCATACTTTGTTCCAATCAAAGTTGTAGAGCCATGCTCTAGTAACTGTAAATCGTATCTTGAAACTCATTTCAAAACTAAGAAGGATAACAACACCTCGTAATATGTGGAGTAATAATGTTTTCTTAATCCAAAACATTTAAAACTGGAGTTGTGATGTTTTCGTTGATCAAGAAACAAAAGATAAACTGAGAACCATTCTATGAAGAGTTTTCTTGTCGGAAATCTGCACGGACTTTTGAATGTTGGTTTTAGCTCGTCAAGGAATGTTTTTGAGAGACAACACATATGTCAAGAAGCTAATGTGATTCGTATTGATCTTGAGAGTTTCAAGAGTCAACCAACAATGATCATTTTAATTATCACTAGCACGCGACCTTAGGTTGATAACATGTTAGGTTTATTGACACATTATAATTTATGTGCACTTTCAGTTGAGTGGCAACTCCTATGAGTTCCATGTTCTTCATTTATGTAACATCCATGATTTGCAGGCATTAATATTATTTATTTTATTATATAATGGGATGTTGTTGGTTTGGGTTAGGATAGTTGGGCCTTACGTTTTGGGCTGAGAAAGGTAGTACGAGGGGTGTACCATGCCTGGTACGCGCAACGTACTTAAGAGGTCGGGGCAGGGAGGCCATGTACGTATGACCAGCGTACCAAAGGGTACCTACAGCGTACACGCGCAGGTTCTAAAACCCTAACTTTTAGGGTTTGATCCCTATATAAAGGATCTAATGCCTTTAGTCCAACCTCCCTGTCACCTCTATACAGCCTCCACAAAAACTCTAACCCCCATTTTGTGTGTCTTTGTGATTTGGAAGCCATTTGAGAGTACTTTGGTTTGGTTTTGGTGCTTTGGAAGAGAAAGGAGCTTGAAAAGGAGCAAGGATCCACCAAGAGCTTGTAGATCCAGTAGATTGGCATCATTTTTGACTCTTTTGATCTGGGAGTCATCAGAGCAGCTAATAGAGATTACCTCCTGCGAGATTCGACACTCAGCTTTACGAGGTGAGTTACCTTCCAGTAGAAGTAGGTCTAAGGTCACAATGCCGACCCACTAATAGAAGCTTGTAGTTAGATGATTGTTTGTGTGATAATTGTCTGGTATGTCATTATCTGGTATGTTCTATGTGCCAATATGTTATGATTATATGTGGTAGTGGTAGGGTTTAAATAGTCCCCGATATCCGGTTGAAATAGACCGTATGAGAGGCCAGCACCGAGATATGTTAGGAAGTTATCCAGTAGAAATAGACCGTAGGGGAGGCCAACACCCATATATGCTAGGCAGATATCTAGTTGAGATAGACCGAAGAGGAGACCGACACCCAAATATGCCTGGCGTGATATGTTATTGTATGGTATGTGGTATGGTGGGGGAACTCACTAAGCTTTGTGCTTACGGTTTTTAGTTTTGGTTTTAGGTACCTCTTCGTCGAAGGGGAAGGAGTTGGCACGGTAGCAACACATCACACACACATATGATTCCGTATTTTGAGATCCATGGGATTGTACTATGATATTATTATTATTATTCGACGACATGTTTTATGATATTTGACTTATGAGATTACGGGCTGATATGATATGGATGATGTTTTTAGTAAACAATTTTATAATCTACTTAATTTAAAATGAAAATTTTCATCATGATTTTTAGGGTGTTACAAGTTGGTATCAGAGCCTTGGTTTTAGGGATTCGGGCGCACTCTCGGGTGTGTCTGAACTCAAACTAAGGACTCGGTATGAAAATTTTCAAAAGTAAAATCTTTTAAAAAGGAGTTTGAAAAGAAATTGAAAACATAAAAGAACAACGCGTCTGATGCATGCGACCGACTGAGCTCAAGTAAGTTTTTCTCAAGATACCCATACCTTTATGTTATGTTATGATATGATTATGAAAACTGCATGCTAGATTAGGGCTAAGGATCTTAGAAGGATGCCTTTTATGCCTGATGTATGTGTATGTGAACTGCATGCTAGAATAGGGCTAAGGATCTAGGAGGATGCCTGATATGCATGTTGTATGTGCTTATTGAGCTGCATAATAGTACTAAGTAGTCGGTGATATGATAGCATGGATAGGATATGCTGGTTTGGGGTACTTAATGCCCGGATGATGCTTGCTTTGTGCTTTTTAGGAGTCCTAGTTATCTTTAATTAATTAGTAGACGAATACGTTAAGTTACATATTTTGAGGAAGAAATAATTTTAGAAGGTTAGGTCTAGCCCTATTTCGCAGTTCTTGTATGAGTCCAACCGTTGTAGCGCAGGACCTCTCATTCGAAGAATTTTCTGGTCTTATTAATATGTAATGGTATTCGCGAGCTAGTTAGGGAGAGATGACAGGGACTTCTTATGCAGCTGATTGCGGAAAGTGGGTTGGAGAGAGTTACCCTAGGGTAAGCCTAAGATGAGATTAGTGCAGCGAGCAGTAATATTAGAAGGGACTTGGTGAAGTCAAGGCAATCCTTTAGGAAAGTATGGATAGATGTGGAAGGTAGTATGGGCTTGTACTATTGAAAGCAGAGGATCCGTACTCGAGTCAAGGAGGGCCGAGATAGAAGCAAGGAACTTGTAGTAAATGAGGCTTTCTGAGGTTATGTATGACCCTGATGATTATGTGTTTTGTTTCAGAATGGTGATGATTACATGTCACGGAGCAGGAGGATCGGGATCAGGGTCGAGATCAGGTACCGAGCCAGTTGATGAGGGAATACGTGAGTTCATTTCTTCTGAGATCATGAGAGACATCCTTGAGGCAACCCTGATGATTTTTGGGTCGATCAAGGATGGGATCATCGAGCTGACGGAGGATCGCCTCAGATGCTTCCAGAGCATGCACACTGTCCTTTAAGGACTTCAGGGGATGTAGTGCGCCAGACTTCCATGGGGTGAAAGACCCCATAGTTGCCACGAGATGGATTGCAGACATGGAGACTGCTCAGTTTATTAGCTTCTACCCAGAGGGGTCGAAGGTCCGGCACATTGCAGGATCTTTGAGGGACAAGGCTAGGGATTGGTGGGAGTCAGTTGGTGATTCTTTGTTATTGTATGGTTTGTGGTATGGTGGAAGAACTTGATAATCTTTGTGCTTACGGTTTTCAGTTTTAGTTTCAGGTACCTCTTCGTCGAAGGGGAAGGAGCTGGCACGGTAGCAGCGTATCACACACACATATGATTCTGCATTTTGAGATCCATGGGATTGTACTCTGATATTATTATTATTATTCCACAACATGTTTTATGATATCTCACTTATGAAATTACGGGCTGATATGATATGGATGATGTTTTCAGTAAACAATTTTATAATCTACTTAATTTAAAATGAATTTTTTATCATGATTTTTGGGGTGTTACAATTTAACTGCAAAAGGTTAAGCACGTTGGTCAGTGAAAGTACACTTATTAATATAGGTGAGTTGCTAACAACATGGAAGCACTGGTGGGCCTTATGAGCTGCCATAAGGCAAAAAATTTAGATTAAGCAAAGTTCAGTCCATGAAGGAGAACTAAATGAGATTTTGGTTTGTCCTAATCCTTGTCTTATGACTGTAGGTTGGAATTGAAAGATTCACATAGATAGGAACATATGCACGTTGAAATCTAAATGGAAAAAGGTTCCACTCTAACTCATGAATATGATTAAGAGGAAATACTTTTGCTAATAGATTTTGAAGATCTGATGTAGGATATTAGTTGTGAAAATTGCATTCTCAAATTCAAAATATGATTATGACATCCCTTTTCATATTTCAAATTGTGGGGAATTGCAATGAATTGTTTAGTCTTTTAGGAGATATGTTTATGACGTCTTGAAAGAGTTTGAACACATACACTATCTAGACAAAGTGCATAAGCTTAAGAAGTCTAATTAGAGGCTTGGCGAAGCAATCACGAAATATGAATCTAAACTTCAACGAGAAAGTCAAAAGATATTGGTTACTAGAAGTCTATTTGATTTCTGAGTACATGTCAAATCTAGTGGGAGGGTAATTATTATGTCCGGTATTGCATGTTGACAATAATATTCATAGGGAATAATGTCCTTAGTTTGCAAGTTGCAAAAGTTGGGAGTTGTTTCGCAGTAGTGAACTTAAGGAAGAGAGAACTCATACTTCGTTACGAATCTAAAGGAAGAGAGAACTCATACTTCATTAAGAACCTTGACATCACAGAAAGACAATGCATGTAAAGATGAAATTCTACTACATATTAGATAGTGATAAGAATTTGAAATCGTAAATTGAGCATCATTAGACTAATGTCCAATTGATCTGTTCACAAAGGAAGGACCATCAAGAGGCACAATAAAAATGTTTACAACATGGCATAACTGATGTTATTTAATTCAAGTGGTTAGTTTATTACTCGAAATATTATACAATGAATAAATTCATAATTTTTATGGTGATTAAATAATAATGATTTATTTATAATCAATAAGTATGATGTCATAGTTAATTAATTTGTTATTGTGTTTCACTTCTCATGTTTTACTTCCCTGAGTAATTTTAATAATTTTCAAAATTCCACAGTCATTCATACTTTTGGAAGTAAGTAGTGAATTAAGATTGTCATGAATTGATTGTAGATTGTCGATTGAGGTTAAGACATCACAATTGGAATTGCTACAATATTCATGACAACTTTGAAAATTGAGATTTTAGGTTTTGGATAAACCCACGCTTAGAGATTACTTCATGGATGGAATCATAAGTAATTCTAAAAAGATAATATCTTTTATTCTTAAAGAAGAGATATATAGTTCATAGTTTACAAATTAGTTGCGCATTGGTTTGGTCAAACTCATCTCGTAACCGGATGTTATAAAGGGTTATTCCATGTGTGATTTGACATGTAAATCGTATGACTATATAGTATATATATTTCATTCTTGTTGGGTCAAAATATGTTTTATACTTTGCTTTTCTGGGCAGTTATATTTTTATGTAATATTTTATGAGCTTACAGTCAAGTTTACGGTCAGGTGGGGTTTACGGTCAGTGTTTACGGCCGTAAATAGGTTTACGACTGTAAACCCATTTACGGCCCATGTCCACCAAGCCCATGTTTATTATGTATAAATATAGGTGTAAGGGTGTGAGGAATAGATTGATGAACAATAGAGAGTGTACGGTAGAGAGAAGAACAACACAACTAGAGAGCATTTTGTGTGTGTGAATCTTTTGTATCCAGATCTTCATTCTAATCAATTCATACATAGATTCATATTATTCTTCTTCTCCTTCTCTTCTATTTGATCTGACATCATCCATTTGATTGGGTTTCGCACCATCAAACGAATATGATTGATACACAGGCAAATTAGGGACTTATAATTGGTATCAGAGCCAAGTTGTATCAGTCAATTTTGTGAGATTTGGAGCATAATTTGATCTTATTTTCGAAATATTCTTGCGTTTTTTGATAGATCTCTTAAAAATAATGGGGTTTGTTCTTCGTGTTTTTCATAAAAAAGTGTTTTGATCGAGTTTTGGATCT
Organism: Lactuca serriola; assembly: GCF_051521515.1. Classification (NCBI taxonomy): domain Eukaryota; kingdom Viridiplantae; phylum Streptophyta; class Magnoliopsida; order Asterales; family Asteraceae; genus Lactuca; species Lactuca serriola. The sequence goes on along the minus strand of NC_136416.1, from coordinate 70,102,937 downwards.
TCAAAGTTGAAAATTCGTTGTTTTTTGTCGTAATCAGCGAGGAGTTTGCGGCTGGCAGCTAGGGTTTCGGAGTTCACGGTCGGAGTTTGCGGCCGGAAACTGTTCACGTTCTCCGGAGGTTTGCAGCCGGAGTTTGCGACCTCGGCTCGGATCGCGGCTCGGGAAGCCGACTAAGTAGCAGCAAGCCTCACAACGCTTCAATAAAAAAAGGGGAGCGTTTTTGAGGGTGCAGGGTTTCGAACCCGCGACCTCCAAGTCATCAAATCAGCGCCTTATCCAACTCAACTAGCCAAATCCTTGTTCCTTTCCTTCGAAATTTAAACTATATCTCGTCTTTCTCGCAACAAGTTTTCCTATCTTGGCACTTTTAACCCAAAATTCAATTCATTTTTAATTTTAAATTCTTTTTTCATCTAAAATAATAATAATAATAATAATAATAATAATAATAATAAATGAATAAAAATAAATTAAATTAAAATTAATAAATAAAATTATATTTTAATTTTTGACTTTTATGTTTTAACTTTTGACCTTAAACTTTGACTTTGATTTCCAAGTTTGATCTTTGACTTTAAACTTTGACTTTTTTTGTTTAACTTTTAAAATTTCAAATTTAGCTTTTCGGTTTGACTTTTTCAAGTTTGACTTTTTAAATTTGACTTTTAAGTTTTATTTTAGCTTCTAGTTGTGCTTTTTAATTGATTTAAGGTCTACGAGGGAGTTGAAAACATGAAAGAGAGTCGTCAGGATATGTTAAGACAAAATTTCAACATTTTTGATTATATCCCTGGAGAAACCCTCGAAACTCAGTTGCAGCGATTTACTACACTTACTACTGAGATGAATATAGCTGGGATTTTCTTGTCTAAGTTTGAGATAAAAAAAAAGTTACTGAATTCACTTCCGAAATCGTGGGATATGAACGTAGCTGTCATCAAGAAGACAAAAGATCTCAATCGTCTTAGTATTGCTGATGTAATTGAAGAGCTTGATGCTTTGAAATGTGGAGAAACAACGAGTTCTGCAAACCTTCATGTCAATGAAGTTTCATGTTCTCAATCATGTGAAGTTTCATGTACACTATCTAGTGAAGATACAATTAAATTTCTTCGGGAACAAATTGATTTATTAAAAAGAGAAGTTGAGGACCTGAGATATGAAGGATATCAACTCAAGAAAGGACAGAAACACTTAAGGCTGAATTAGAAGTAAAAACGAAGGACTTTAGGAAGCTTTAGGAAGAGTATAGCAACAAGTGTGAAAAATATGACTATATTAAGAGACAACTTGCTGTTGTAACTGAAGAACTTGACACATTGAAAATTACGTGTGGAAAAATAGATGTCAGTTTCAAAAATTATACTGTGTCAAGTCAGTCAGTCGAGTCATTATTTGAAACCCAATTAAAATTCAAATATAATCAAAACAAGGGTTTAGGGTATGATAGTGTTCCTCCACCTTTAAATCATAACTACTCATCCATCCCTATGACACAGGAAGAAATTGCCAGGGAGGCACATCTTTAATATGGAAAACCAGCTGGATTTGTGTCAGGGGGTATTCAGGTTGAAAATACTAATGTGTCTACTTCATGCGCAGGCAAAGTAGCAGAAGATGTGAACAAGGAGAAAACCATTGAACAAACCAACATCTCTTTGAGCTCTGAGTCTGTTGCTTTGAACTCAGCTGCTTCTGATCAACCTGCAGTTGAGAAATATAGGCCACCAATTCCAGTGAAGCAGAGTTCCTGTTGCAATTGTGCTTGTGGGAACAATAAGAGACAAGACAAGGATATGCCACCGGGGACAGGAAGAGACAACTTCCCAGTGAAGAAAAAGACATGTTTTCACTATGGAACACCTGGACACATTGCCAGAAATTGTCCTAATCGCGCATACGTTCCCTACTATGCACAAGGATAGCAAAACGTGCCAAATGGGAGATACTTCAAAAGAAACCCTTCAAGGTCACGTTCAGACAATGGTGACTAGAACGCGCAGAAGGCCAAGAATCAAACCCACAAGGCCAAGAATCCGAATCCCAAAGTCAAGAAGGGAATGTCGGCCAAGAAGCCTAATCCAAGAGATGCTCCACTGAAACAAAGACCAGTTAAGTCAAATTCATCTCAACGGCTGACATCAAAATCAAAAGCAAGTACTAAGCCACCTATCAAATCGAACAAGAAATGGGTTAAACCCGAATATAGATGGGTACCAAAGGTGAAAACTCCTAAGTCTTCTAATGACTCTAATATTTCATCGTCTTCTGTTTGTGATAAGCAGGATATGTCATGAGAGAGAGTATCGTGCGTTGATGACAAAGGTTAACCTAGTTTCAAAATGGACTGGGTTCCAAAGACCAACTGATCTTGCTCTGTGTCGGAGCAGTTATGGAGGCATATCATCAGACTTTGGTTTGTTGGTAGTGATTGTTCCAGGCACATGATAGGGGACATCTCTCAACTGTGCAACATTTTGACCTTTGCTTGAGAGTATGTGTCCTTTTGCGGGAAGGGAAGAAAGGAAGAGATCACTCATTGGGTTAGTGCTTAACGATGTGAAGAATTTTTCGATCTGTTCTGAGATTACGCGTGTTGTTCTCAGACCTTCTGGATGCAAATTCAATCGATGACTTACGGTTTGAATTTTCTTCTCTATATTCCTGAGTTTTTCTTAAGCTGATTTGCTTTAAAGACTAATTTTTGTTTTAGGATAGTTTAAATTTGCGCATTTACTTTAGTTTCTCTCCTATGCACAAATTTAGGGGGAGAAATAAAAACAAAACAAAAATTAGAAAAGTTTAAAAAAAATTAAAAAAATTAAAAAAATTAAAAAAAAAAACATTAGAAAATCAGAAAATCAAAAATATGGTGTTAATGGAATGTGATTGCAGGAGATGTTTTGGGAAGTGATATAATCATGTGATAACAGGCAATCTGAATCTGTGTAAGGGAATGAATCTGAATTGTCTAGGCTCTGTGTTCAATGCGCTGGTAGGCACGAAAGATTTAAAATGGACTTGACTAGGAAGATTTGAACTTAATGAATTTAAGGACTTGACAAAATTTGACCTAGTTAGATCCGTTTAGCCTGACATCACGGCGCTCAGATAGGTTGAGCAGGGAGATATAAATGAGAATCGACCGATCACATTAAATAACTCGTATCTAGAACTGTGGATTCACTTTTCCTCGATGTGCAGATTCTGTCCTTCATTCCGGTTGGATGGGGCGACAGGTAAATTCCGATGAATTAGTTCTGTAGAAAATTGTTTTCTTTCTTTTTGTCTGTTAATCATATGTTGCCTCCTCTGCGTGATCGGGAGATCCGACATGGACTGTAACATATGCAACTTAATTTCTCTGCACATTATATCTATGAAATTCTTCTTATCTGTTAGCCATATGATGTCTCCTTTGCGTGACTTCCAATCCGACCTGGAACACAGCATATGCAACCTTCTACTTCTCAATCCCTCTAAAACAATAAGTAATAGCAATCTGAATCTCTTTTCTCTCTGAATGATTATCTGCTCACCCGATGTAAGGAGTACTCTGGAAGTTCTTGATGGCTGGGGCATATCAGGAAGCGGAAAACACGTGCTAGTATACTTAAAATTGAATACATGCAGATTGTCTGTAGATATCGTTGCTCAATTTAAGTGGACAACAATTTCCGTGGTTGTAGTCAGTTAAATGGTCATAAGAAAATCTTATTTAAGAATTAGGGCCAATCATGATAAGGAAGAATTATAATCATCTATATAAGTATGTGTCACGTCATTGGTAAATTGTCCTAAAATTGTCACAAATTTTTCGTGTTTAAGTGGACCATAATACTGGCGATCGATCAAACGAAGATGTGAAGATAAGGGTACCGATAAGTGGAATAAGGTTGTCCAACAACTTTGATTCCAAATCACTCTTAAAGTTAGCTATTATTTTTGTTTTCGTTAAGTTTGTTCATAGTGTTCTTCTAATTTAAATATAAGGGGGAGAATTAAAAATAAAAAAAAACAAACAAAAATCAGAAAATTCAAAATCAAAAATAGTATTATTTCTGTTTTATTTCTTGTTCAGAATAATCAAAAATCCAAAAATATTTTTGTTTATGTTTTATTTTTGTTCAGAAAATATGAAAAACCCAAAAATATTGTGTGCTAAATTTTCTTTTAGTTTTGTTTTGTCTTGAAAAGTGATTTCAGGTGAAGATGAAACTCATGGAGTTTGTGTTGAAGATTTCTGAGCCAAGGCTTTGTCCGTGAGCATCGAAGAATTCTCATTCGAAGGAGAAAGAAATGGAGATTATTCTTTCGACATTCGATCCTTCAACCACAGAAGCAAGGTGAAGCAGAAATTGAAGATTATGTGACGGATTGCATTGAAGCCTCCTCAATCAGTCTGCTGCTATTGTTGTACCTGCTGAAGTGATCCAGAAGATTTGTTCTCTCTGAAGATTCTCAAGCTGAAAGCGCTATCTTTCAAGAATCTTTTCAAGTAGCCTCCTCACCCAATGTGCGTTCAAAGTCAAATCATGAAGAAAAGCTCAAGTGCTGAAGACGAAGTCATTCATTGAAGATAAATGCTGAAGCCAAGCTCTCGATGAAGATTGACAAGAAAAGCCAGCTAGTTTTTAGGGGGAGCTTGTTGGGTTATTTAAGAAAAGAAAGCTATAAACCAAGGGGGGAGATTGTCGGGTCAAAATATGGTTTATACTTTGCTTTTCTGGGCAATTATATTTTTATGTAATATTTTATTAGCTTACAGTCTAGTTTATGGTCAGGTTAGGTTTACGGTCAGTGTTTACGGCCGTAGACCCATTTACGGCCCATGTCCACCAAGCCCATGTTTATTATGTATAAATATAGGTGTAAGGGTGTGAGGAATAGATTGATGAACAATAGAGAGTGTACGGTAGAGAGAAGAACAACACAACTAGAGAGCATTTTGTGTGTGTGAATCTTTTGTATCCGGATCTTCATTCTAATCAATTCATACATAGATTCATATTATTCTTTTTCTCCTTCTCTTCTATTTGATCTGATATCATCCGTTTGATTGGGGTTCCGCACCATCAAACGGATCTGATTGATACACAGGCAAATTAGGGACTTACAATTCCTTTTTCCTGAATAAGGAAAAGCGATATATGTGGTCCCTTTGGTGATTTGGGTTGATCTATGAAAAACCAGGTGCCAGGTCCAGACTGAATTGATGTGGTCAATTTTGTATTCTGGAGTTTGATCATAAATCGGGAAATCAGGAAACGGAAGAAATAAGCATGAGTTTGATCAGTTAACCCAAGACTCAGTTCATAAGATATCTTGTAGAATGAAGGAATAACTGATCACTTATCTTAGGGCACTATTTGACTTGAATCAGATTTCGGCAATGGCTTTGGAAAGCACTCATTGTTGTTTAGTTCAAGCTATACACATGCAATTGTAGTTACAGACTTATCCAAGCGGGAGACTGTTGGATTAAGGTGTCTAAGCCTGTAACTAAACCGATATATTCTTGTAATTAGAAGCAAATTCCTTTTTGGTTTGCCCTCATGACCAAAAATAGCTTGAAATGGTATTAGGAGAGAGAAGTATAATTTATTAGATTATTATATTATTAATAAACTAATTGGAAATTATGGAAAAACAATTTGTTATTATATTATATGATTAATATATTAATTGGAAGTAAACAGTTGATTTGTTAATTTATTATGTGATTGATAAATTTATTATGAGATCAATTGTTAGAAAAGACACTAAACATTACAGACGCTTACAACTAGACATAATCTAATTTCCAATCCCAACAATCTCCCCCTTTGTGTCAAGTTGTTGTAGTGGTCTTTTCTTTCGTCTTCTATACTATTTTAAACACCTTCAGAATAGTATTCATTAAAGTCTTCTGAATGACTAGCCACCACCTAATCATATATGAAATACACTTTATATGTCCTTATGAAATGTGACTTGTTCGCTACAACTTTTGTAATAATTTGATTCAAAATAGAAGTAGAATACAAGTGTTTGTCCCTTAAAAGCAGCATACAATGCTTCACCTCTTCTTTCTCTTTCATCTTGTAAGAAATTCACCATTGTTCATTTTCAATAAATCCAAATTGAATTTTATCAGATTCATTAGGAACTAGGAATGGTTTCAAAATTGGTTTCCAATTGAGAACATTTTTTTCAATTTCAATATCCAATTTTGAAATTTCAAGGATATATACTTGAATCAATCTTCTCAAAAACTGCAAGATGGGCTCGTACTTCACATCATCCTTTGCAATAATATTAATGAATGATCTCCAATCATAAGGATTTAAGAATGGAATATCCGAAACAAGAATACCTTAGCGGTTATTGGAAAGTAAACTGACAACCCATTTCGTTCATAACATCGATAGAAGTCTGAGGCTCTAAACAATATAGACCCGAATTGTTAATAGCTTCTTTTTTAATCCGATCTGTAGTCAATTCATGGAACATAGCCTTCTTTGCATCAAGTGCCTCCTTAACATCCTTTTCCGCTACTTCTATAGCTTCATTCTTTTCCTTTAACACAATCAGTTCATCAAGCTGTTTCTCATGTTTCTTCATTTCTTTCAATTCACATTCAGACAATTTTGGATTCAAATCATCTCCATGTTCCGATATAATGTTTACTTTTCCTTTTCTTGATCTGGAAGATATATTACCGTTCCGAATAGTTTTCACTTCAGTGAGATTCTTTAATTTATACTTCAAAGTTTTCTTTTAAAGAACAACTTTTATTGCTTATGTTTTCGACATTTTACTATTCTCATAAGGATTTTTCAAATTAACATTCGAAATATGATCACCAACAGGAACTTCATTTTCTTTAGCTTCTTGTTCCTTTTCCTTATCTCCCCCTTGTTGCACAGTAGCCATGCTACATGTAACATCCAAAACTTCATTCAAATTGGAAACAACTGCCTTCAATTTTGCATCAATCATTTGAGAGGTATAGTCGGCATATGGAGCATATTTATTCTCAACTATTTTAACCGGCCTTTGATTGATTTCGAAATTCTCACCCTTAACAAAAAGCAATTCATGATTCACCTTGTTGAGCTCAATCATAGCATGCTTCAGCTTCTCCTTTTGAACTTTCACTTTATGAGTTGATTCTACACAAGCATCCGTAGTCTTTTTTTCATGAGTAAGATCAGTTTGCATCCTCAAAATTGATTTTGTAATAGACGTGTGATGATCTGCATTATCACGTTGAAGTCTATAACGAAGGGTAGAATGAGCTTCTTTCTCAGTTTGAAGGGATGAGAAAAATCCTTTAATGACTTTGTTAACTTCCACAATATTATTATCAGAAGAAGTTTGAAATTTACCATAAACTTTTGCATATCAGAAGTTATCTCGTTAACATCAAAAACAACTTTATCAATTTTGGCTTCAACATCTACAATCTTTTTAGCCGAGTCAACAACTAACTTCTTTTGATTTTCAAAAATATCATCTTTAGATTTAGTAAGCATTTCGATGGTTGCTTGATGAGAAGTAACCATATTCTGCCAATTTACGGTAAAGAAAGAATTTAAATGAAGAAGAATCTGTTCAGTCTTCTTATTTAGCTCACGAAATTATGCATTAGAGATTGGAGCTGACAACCCAACTTCTTTGTCACTTTAATCTTGAAAAGTAAAATTTGGAATAGAAAAGTTTTCCAATGATTGTTGTTCATCACCAAGAATAAAATCAACATCTAAACTAGGAGATAGAGGAGGAACTGATGTTGATGGAGGTTCCGAAGATACACCAATATTAACATGTGAGTCCATATTAAATGTGTTCTCAGGGATGTTTGAAGTCCTATTCTCCTTATTTTCGGATTTGAAAGTAGGAGCTTCTGGAGGAGTATCAATGATAGGAGGTGCAATTGATACATATAAAGTTATGGTTGAGTTTGTAAAGATTGGAATATGAAATGGCAAAGAAGTATGAATAGTGAATGTTGATTCCGAAACTGATTTTAAAATAGGTGGAATGGAAGATTCAATCGTAACGGATGTTGATTTCAGAAGTGGTAGTGGTGGTGGAGTTTGAGAAAGATTAATGATGGATTCTTTCAAAATGTTTTCATAAACATAAGAATTTGGAGGAGTCGATAATGGTGTAGAAACTTTTAGAATTTCGGTAGAGGTAATAGGTTTAGAAGTCTTAGAAGGGACTTCTGAAGTATGTACCGTATCATCTTCATGAAAAAGGAATCTCCTCCCATAGCTTTGCTTTTAGTTTGTTCATCAGAATCTTCATCAATAATAGTTTGCTTATACTTTGGCTTTTGTTGCCTCTTTTTCTTAGACACACCTCCAGTAGCTTGTAATTTTCGCAATTCCTCCTCTTTTCAACAAATAAACTGTTTCAAGGGCCTTTTGAAGAGAATCAGGAATTTTTCTAATTTTGGAGTTTGAAATTTCTGGATAAGCCTTGATATTATCATTATAAGCAGGAAACCTAGCCAACATGACTTTTGGAATAGAACCAACGAAAGTAAAGTTTGTAAGATATGAGATGAGAAAGTAGTCGTCTATATTTTCGGAATATCGGCAACCACTGTTTCTTTCATTTCAAGAACTTTGTAGTGGTTTAGGGCTCGTCGAACCACAATCACCAAAATATGACACACAAAATTTCTGAGTCTTTGGTGTTAGAACTTACACTTTGAGTAAATTATGACCAAGTGATTGTTCCATAATCAACATTTTCTCTAGAAAATAACTCATACATTAAACTATAAAAAATCATGCTTGCACCATCGGAACCAGTAATCCTTTCCAATAAGCATTTGAACAAAATGGTAAATAATGCATTCCAAACAGGTGGTAATACATGCTTCTTGAGCTTCGATAACAAAGAAAGATCAGAGTTGTAACCGATTTTATGAAACATGAGAATGAGACGAGAAATTGTGATAGAATTCGGATGAATAAATTTAGATGAGGTAGAAAGCCCTAGCACTTCGCAAAAGTTCGCCTTGGAAATCGAGGTTTTGTGCACTTGAAATTCAAAATTCACCACATCAAGATTGATGTGGTAGATAGCAGTAGAATACACATGAGATAACTAAGATAGAGGAACCTTCTCATACATCATCAAAGCTTTCATAAATGGAGAATATCTCAGATATTCAATCAAGGGTCGAATGCTAGGGTTATAATTGAGTGCTTCTAAATCAACCACTAAATTATGATTTACTTTGATCTTCATCATGGCAGTAGAGACAGTTTGATCCATAAATGAAATGTTTTCAGAAGAATCTATTTGTAGTGGAAGAAAACTTGCAAAAAATCATAGAATATTTAAGAGAATTAAAGAAGGCTTTGAGAAGATGTGTGAGCGTAAAGAACAAAATGTGCAACTCTTTACTTTTATATAGGATTGGATACCCAAACGAATTTAATTTGAATTTGAACCAGTTTGGAATAATTGGAGAGAGAAACCGCCGTTCACACATTTAAGGTCTGTCAGCCCATGTCAATGACGAATTCCCACGCCTATATTGTCTTCAATAAAGGCCCAATAGAAAACTGCCAGCTCATGAAAAAAGTGTAACTGCTTTAGACGTCATTTTAATTATAAAACGTGATCATTAAGCTCTAAAATATGTGCGAGGATTTGATTTTTCAATATTGAAACATTCCATTTGCTTTTGCAGAAGTTACATCATCACTAATCCATCCTTTAGCTTTGCATAAGCCAAAATAGTACCCGTTGGAATTACAATTAGGAATATTTCCTATCATTTGAAGTAAATAATGTTAAAAAGAGTTTCATCTAGTTACAGGAAGAATGACTTGAATCATTAACTATAATTTTTGTAATCTTGGTTCGGATTGGTTTTACCTAAGACATTAAGGATTTCCAGTGATGCGTGTGAAAGTGCTAGAGAAATTTGTTTTTTGGAAATAAGAAAGGTTGTTGGTGCATCATGTTATCCTACAGTGATAGTATGCGATCATTGCACATAATTTTGTAGCACCATATGTTCTGTATTGTTTTTATTCGAAACCTAGGGGTGATACGTGAAAAGTGATAAATATATGGATGAAAGAAATAAATGGAGTGGTAAAGGGATTGTTTGTTGGGTTTCACTCTCATCATGGTAATAACGATGAAAATATCATCAACACAGACTTTTTGCAAGCCTACATACTAGTTGTTATTTACTAGAGATGTCTCCAGATATGTGTCATTATATGTGCATAGTGTAAAAAGTATAAGATTTGGAAAATAAAATTAGTTTTTCAAACTCTCATGGTGAAAATGAGAATGATCATAAAACTAATTATTGAAAAACCATAACTTTGAGTTGGTATTTACTAGGAAGATCAAGGTAATCAATAATCATTATTGTATAAATCGTCAATTTCTTAATGCTTAGAAAAAAGGAGCCCTATGTTTCAATTTGTATATACCAAAGACATCATCAGTTTCTGATATTGGTTAAAAGAAATATAATACATCTACTACAAAAAATTGACCAAATAGAAATCTCTATACTTCGAAACGAGTATAGATAGGTAGCTCTTTGATTTTTGTTAATACAACCTATTGGGAAGAAATTCTTAGAACAAGAAATTTCCTTAAGACTTTTCAAAAACAAAGAATCTTTGAGACTTCGGACAAGATGCTGCACCATGCTTCAAGGGACTCCTAGTTAGTATAAGTTGAAAACGAAGAACACCTGATCCCCAAGAGAGTAGATGTGTCATGTCAATGCAACAAGTGTCAATTACAAAAATAGAGAAAATCCTTTTGTATTTTTGAAATTAAAAAAAAAAAATAAAGGGAATCTTTTTGGGTTTTTGATTTTTTTTTGAAATATAAAAACAAAAATAAAGAAAATCTTTTTGGATTTTTAAATTTTTTGGAATTTTAAAAAGAAAAATAAAGAAAAGAAAACCTTAGTGTAGTAGCGTACAAAAGATTGTACCCTCTCGCAACTAAGAAGTAACTGCAAGAAAGAAAAGAAATTCAAAAATAAATAGTAAATTCTGCTTCTAATGATCTGAACAATTCAGAATTAAAGATCAAAAATCAAAATGAATAGTAAAATTCGATATCTTCCGACACTCAGAACAATTCAGAATTTAAGAGCAAAAATCGAAATGAAAAATAATGTCTGATGTCTTCCAACATTCAGAACAATTAAGAATTACACAAATTATTTAAAAACCGATTCAGCCTCAATCATTCTGAGCCCTTGATGAATTCGATTGAAAGTAACTTCAGGTAGAACTTTTGTTAATATATCCTCCAATTGATCTGCTAATCTAGAAAAATGAACCTCAACATTTCCATTTTCAACATGATCCTTTATGAAATGATATCTTAAGGCGATGTGTTTTGGCTTAGAGTGCTGAATTGGATTATGAAAAATTCGAATTGCACTTTCTGATTCACAATAAAGAGAAATTTTTTTCAGGCTAATTCCATAGTCTCTTAATTGGCTTTGTATCCAAATAATTTGTGATGTGCATGAAGCGACAACAATGTATTCGGCTTCAGAAGTTGAAAATGAGACACAAGTCTGCTTCTTTGATTGCCAAATTATGAGTTTTCCATCAAGAAACTGACATCCACTTGTAGTACTGATGTGCATAATAGTACCCACTAATTTTATAATTTATAACCTAACTACCTTAACTAACTAAAATGCACCTAGGCAGTGTATACCTAGTCGAATTATAAAATAGTTGGGTAAGTTGGGTGTCGATCATAGGGAACGGTGTTAACTAATTTATTTATTTACTACTAAATTAACCTAATTTTAGAGCAAAGATGGGGTTTTATCTGATTTTGCAAGACCAGACGAACTTAAATCACATAATTCAATCAATTAATTAAAAACACACCTGTCTAGTTCGAATCCACTTCGTTGTTATGGCTAGCTAATAATTATGGATTATCAAGTTGGTTATTATTATATTAGTAATTTAAGTCTAGATTTACTAATAATTAATTAATTCATGTAAAACTATGTATGGCCACACACAATTAAACACAGAACCAATTACGATTATGAATATGCTATGCAAGATTTATTATGCAAACGTAATTATGGTCATAATCTACGTTCTCTAGCACAGCTAAATTTATTTACTCTAATTACTAACTAAGATTGGTCAATCCTAGCTCTAGCAATTTAATATTCACTAAATTACTAGGTAAACAAGTTCATGCAGTTAATGGTCACTAAGCTACACAGAACATGTATTTAAGCAACTAAAGAAACAAACATAAGCATGTTAGGTAACGATAAATCAAACACAAGCAATTTGCCAACTAAATAAATCCATGTAAATTAAGCTATTCATAAGTTAGAAGCTTTATCTATATAGAGAAGAGTAGCTAGATTCAACTGCTCATAATAGCAACAAACAAACAAACAAAAACTAAATAGGCAAACATGTTCATAAATATCAAATAAGTAACTAAATTATGAACCTCTACTCCTCTGCTAAAATTCGTCTTCTGGAAACCCTCCAATCAGCCAAAAGTCTTTCAAATCGTAATGGTCAAGGGAATTTATAATTTTCTGATTTCCCAAGCTCACGTCGTAAACCATAAGGATTCACGTCGTGAATATGGGATAAGCGTGTTCGGCAAGGACTCTTTCACCCACATGCATATCTTCTAGAATTCTCCACTCACGTCGTGAGTCATGAATTATTCACGTTGTGAGTATGTCTTTTGGGTGATTTTCCGTTCTTCTTTTCTTCAATCCTCCAAAGTTCCATATTCTGTTAATTTCAGTCCCTACCTTCGAAAATGCTTAAAAATATGTATAAATATGGCAATATCAAAATACCCCATACTTGTTCTTTGCTTGCCCTTAAGCAAATCTAATTATTAAATCAAACCTTCATGACCAATATCACATAAAATGATCCAACTCAAGCTCAGCCATTATGCTAAAACCTCAACGCATGCATTTGTATATGAAGTTTTTCGTAAGTAACCCCCCGTATTTCTAAATACTCACAATCCTCATAAACACTTGCCCACTTCTTTTGAACAATGCTCGTTTTATGCAACCCTCCGAATCCATCCCCAGAAGACTACCTTAACCTCAAGGTTTTTTCGTAAAGCTACCCAAGCATACATAAACTAGAGAATTACAATTTTTTAGAAGATACCACAACTTGGAGCTATTGAATTCTTCTTTTCTTTGATGTTTTATCTTTGATTTCTTTGAATTCACTTCTTTCATGATTTTTGGCATCTTCAACTTTCAACTTTTAGAATTTTGATCTTTTGATCTTCAAACTTTGATACTTTTATGCTCCAAAATTCTTCAATTTCTTTACTTTTGATAATTTCTCTCTCTCTTTTTTTACATGTATCTCACTTTTATTTGTCACTCAAAACCTACATGCATAAGCAGGGGCGCTTAACTTCAACTTTTATTGGTTAAGACATAGCTTTCCTGGATACATTTCAAGTCTAGGCTGCTAAATATATTGCATCCCTCAAACTAAGTGAGATTGTGTTTTTGTCCCATGATCTCACTAGAATAAAGGAGGCCATAAGTGCACTATAACGTATATCGACTCAACTAAACATTTAAGCTCTTATCGAATCATCCTAAAGAATTACTAGCAACTTAAGTTTAAATTATTATTACTAGAACTAATTAGATTATTATTTCACATCTAAGAAAATTTTTAAAATTTCCTATAATTTCTAGCAATTTACTTTTCTACCCCCGACCCCACACTTATTACATACAATGACCTCTTTGTATGCATAAAATAAAATTTAAAAACAATAAAAGGGAGAAAAAGGAACAGACTCCCCTGGGATAGAAGTGGAAAGATCGAACTCCAAACATGTAGTTGAGATGTGCATCTCGAATATGGAACTTCATCTAAATAAGAACTTGGACTTGAACTCGCGAAAGATGTAAGTAAGCCAACAAGCGAAAAAACAATTAATCGAAACTTCAATCTCCCATAAGAATGGTGTAAGTCTTCAAAATGTATAGAATAATGTGGGAAAGCATACACCACTTTATATAGTAGAGGAAACAGTCAGCATGCGCGTCATAAAGAACCAAAATATAGTGAAAATGGGAAACTCATGACGTGAGTAATATAGGCTCACGACATGAAGTCGCAGGAATGCGGATTCAGAAATCCCTTGGAACCCAACTCACGATGTGAATAGTAGAGGCTCAAGTCGTGAAAACTGGGCAATTGAAAAATGAAACTGCCCATTCTTCTTATTACTTTTAGCATCCTAATCCAATATCAAATAAACAAAGACACTTATGAATGCAAAATCTCTATGACTCCTTGCTAGTTCAATCCTCTTTCTTGACTCACCCCACACTTATTTTTAATTTTGGGTCTCGACTCGTAACGACTCTTGACTAGTCTCTACTCCCTTCCCAAGACTCCTTAGCAAACTGTAACCAAACAACCAAAAGGAAACAAAAGTAACATAATAAACCAAAAATTGTTCAACAATCCGTACGTAGTGTTCAAACCAAACAACTAAAACCAAATAAACGAAAAACTAAAAACTAAAATAAATAAGAACAACTAGATATCAATCATCCTCCTCTTCATCCCGAGCTCCACTAGTGCCTGTCGCATCTCCTCCTTGTCCACGATACTCCGTCCACCTCGAGAAAATTGGGTAATGATACCCTAGGTGAGGAGGCTGCTCCACATTGAAGTGTTGAACCATATTCTCCATACTCCCTCCAATCCAGTTGAAACTCAAAGAGAGCTGATCGAAATTCCCATCCATATCATCCCCAATATGCGATCCTACCATGGGTGCGGGTTGATGCATTGGCTGCCCTCTCTCTTCCCGTCCTCTCACGTTCCTACGCCTTGGCCTTTGTTGTGGTTCGGGTTGGTCACCCTGCTGCTCACCACCCTCGTCATCCAACTCCACAATACCCCAGTGGGTTCCAAAATTTTGGACCACCCGCATGGTCTCCAAATACCCCATGCTAAAGTCATGACATCCATGCGGGTCATCGAACGAGTGATATCGGGAACCAGTAATCCATACGATCGGGCCAACCGGGTAATGAATTGCCCTCCACAAATAGGGCTCCCAGGGCGAGAACTGGCAGTAGAGCCAGCCAAGAAGCGTGTTAAAATGTAGGGAATGTTGCAACACACTCCCGGTTGCAAAAAGCACCATAAAAAGAATAAATTCTGATTTGTCACTTTGTCCCCATGCCTTCTGTGATTGATTGAGAAAGTGATCAGTCGGTGGAGTAAACACTGGATAAGAGAGAGAATGCTGCTCTCGGGGGACACTCCGGAATTGAATATCCCGGAGGCAATATTATGCCAAAAAGCATACCCAATAACACATCAGCATACCCTCGAGCTGCCTCCCTCAAAAACATGTCACACTCGAGAGTCATTGCCTCTTGGGGATTATAAATCCCAACCCTCCACAAAGACTCCATGAGGCTACATTCCCGATACTCCCCCCCCCCCCGAGACAAAAGACCAATGCTTGCTGATAATGGGGATCTTGGACATTCTCGTGGCATGTCACTGTGGAGAAAAACTCCACACAAAATTCTCTATAAACTTGCTATTGAACTCGGAAAAGATTTTGCCACCCTGTGCAAGTAAAAGAAAAACCATCTCCTATAAATACTTTGGTAAGAAACGGGGACGTCCTATCCACGATTCCAACCTCCCTTAAGCATGTCCAGTTTATGGTGGGAGAGACTGCAATCTTGCAGTTGTATAACCACCCCAATCTGTTATTCCATCGGGTCAAGACTCCTTGAGAAATTGAAGTTGGGAAAGAATAAAACGGGTGTAAACCCACCACTCCAACAGCCACCTCCTTTCTAGGACCCATTTCTGCAAAAACAAACAACAAACACAGCCAAAAGAAACAACCCAACAAATTAGAAACAAAAAAAAACATGAAGCTGTCCAGTCGAGAATTCATGTCATGAATTCCTAGGAATTCACGTCATGAGTTCGTCCCTGCAAACTAAAACTATCCATTTTCTGTAGAAATCGGGCTAGTACAATGCTTGGGGTTTACTACTATGCTAATTCCAACCATAAATCGTCAACATTCTAAAGCTATTACGGATTTTTTAGGGAATATTTTCGACATTTCAAGTAATTACAAACCCTAACCCTAAGTTTCATTTAATAAAGAAGAATTCGACATGAGAATAAAGAAGTATTACCTTAGATCAAAGGATTATGTAAGCAAAAACGAAAATTGAGTGTATGTCGGCCAAAATCGGAGCAAGGGGGACCAGATTTCTCGTTCACTTCCTGGGAATAAAGAATGAATTGGTCAAAGAGATTATGTGTTCTTTAATCTACGGTCTCGTGTTTGTTACTCTTCACGTTGTGAATCCTTAAGGATTCACGTCGTGAATCCTGTCTGGGCTTAATTTTGGGCCAATCATTCTACATCAAAAGGGACTTGTCTTAAAATTATTGGTCCATCTAATAGAAAATGGGCTAAGTATGGATCAATGATATATTGCTCGTTTCATTCAGAACTCACGTCGTGAATACTGCATGACAATTTTTATTAATTCCAGGTTTGTCTATTAGCTAGATTCTTAATTATTACCACTTCATTTTTAGGGACCCCAGACTTAGTGTTTAATTATGAATAAAGTGAGTTGGATGATACGATCGATGTTTCTAAAACTAAAATGCAAAAACTAAAAAGAAAAAAAAAACGTAAACCAAACTCGGGTTGCCTCCCGAGAAGCGCTTCTTTTTGAGGAGTCTTGAGCTGGACTCCGTGCCTCCTACGTCAACTCGTCAGAAGAGTCGACCACCAGGATCTTTTTCTCCTTGAAACGCCTCTTGTATGCTTGCCTCGACGAATATACGCCTTTTTGGAATTCTCCTTTTTAGCCTTGACCTCCTTTTTAGCCTTGACCTCCTTTCCATCGAGCTTGCGTTTGATCCCTTGAATCTTCAATTTTTCATCATCTTTAAGATTCATAATATCCTCCTCCTCCTTCACCACTGGGCTAGTCTCCCTTGATGTGACCTCCTCTTCATCACTAGAGATGTCATCACTTTCCTTACTCACCCAAGATGTTGGTGTTTTATAAGCAAACACCTCGAATACAAGTGGAACAAAAGCTTTTGGCTTGGTGTGCTTGACTTGCTGAATTGTTTTAATTTCTTCTTCCATAAGTTTCTCCGGTTCTGCAAGCTCATTGTGATCTTCAATATTAAACACTTCACCTTGAACATCATATCCTTGGAAACCATCTTGTAGTCCAAAAGTTTCTTCTTCATCACCGACCCTCAACGTGATCTTGGATTCTCGAACATCGATAAGAGCCCTAGGAGTATTTAGTAACGGGTGACCTAAAATGATGGGGACATTCACATCCTCTTTCATGTCAATCACTACAAAGTCAACTGGGAAAAACAAATTTCCCAATTTTAACTAGGATGTCTTCTACTAACCCCCTGGGGTGAGTTACTGAACGGTTTGCCATGTGGACTGTCATCTTCGTAGCCTTCATCTTCTAAATATTTAATCTTTGATAGAATGAAAATGGCATCAAGTTTATGCTAGCTCCAGAATCTGCTAAAGCATATGTCTTCAATTTATTTCAAAACTCACATGGAAGAGTGAGGCGTCTAGGATCTCCCATCTTTTTCGGTAGCTCTCCCAATACATCCCTTGAGCTTTGTTCACTTAGAATGATCTTGGAATTCTTCCTTAATTCTTTACGAGTGTCTATTAAGTCTTGGAGGAACTTCATGTATTCGGGAATTATGGATAATGAATCAATGAAAGGAGTATTCATTGCAATACCCTTTATTTGTTGAATAAACTCCAGATGTTCCCTTTCCAGTTGGCTTAGATGTGCTCGAGACGGGAATGGAAAAGGCGGGATATACACTAGAACAGATACAAAATTCTTTTGTTCACACCGAGCCCACGACGTGAGCATAGCGGGTTCACACGTGAATTGGGTATTCCAATAGATTCTTCATTTTCGTGTTTTGTCTTCTTAGGCTTTGGTTCAGATGGCTTTGGTTCCACTTCTAAAGCTTCTAGGAATTCAGAAATCGCTTCTTCTTCAGTATCAATGGCCATGACGTGATATTGTGTCTTCATTTCAGGAACTTGTGGAGACAATCTTTTATTTACCAAAGTAATAAGTTGACCAAGTTGAACTTCAAGGTTATTGATGGAAGGTCACTGATTTTTTAATAATGATTGTTGGTCAATCATCATAGCATGATGATTCTTCATCATAGTTCTTTGATCTTCAACTGTAGCATCAGTAGCATCATGCCTTTTTCTGAAGCTTCCATAAACTTCATTAACATGGTCTCTAGATCAACTTTCTTCTCAGCCGGTGGTTGCTCTTTTTGGTAAAAACCCCGGCCAATTTCCCAAATTTCTCTTCTTTTTTCTTCTTGTATTCATCATAAGGCAACCACTCCTTCTTTGGTTTTTATCCAATCTTCATCGTATTTGTCCCCATTTGAATAGCAAACTTGAGCTTTCTTGTTTCCATATTCATTCATATTGCAATCCTTTGTCAAATGTGGGCCACTACATCTCTCGCAACCAACTCGAATTGCATGAATTGATTGGTCCATTTGGGTCAATCTTCTATCCATAGTGCTAAGCATTGCCATCATAGCAGCCATCTCTTCGGTTTGTGCACCTCCACTGCCTTTTATTCCATCACGCCCTGGGTTGTGATACTTACGAGAGTGCTTTGAAAATTCTTCAATCAGCTCCTTGGCCTGATTTGGGTTCTTCTTCGTTAGTGGTCCTTGTGAATTCACCCCATCTTAGAATATCGACATTTCTTGTTGAATATTGAGGTCATGTTGAGGACAATTCCTTAACAACCCCTTGTAGCGCTCCCATGCCTCGTATAATGACTCCCCCGGATTTTGCTCAAAGTTGGTAATCGCCTTCTTGAGTTTAGAGATTTTGGAGGGTGAGCAAAACTGATCTAGAAATTTCTCACGCAATTGGGCCTATGTGGTGATTGTACCAGATGGAAGAGCCTTCAACCAGTCTTTTGCAGCTCCTTTGAAAGTGACTGGTAACATCCTTAGAAAAGTTGTCTCCCTTGGGATATTAGGAGTATTAAAATAATTCGCAATATCATTGAGCTCGTCTAAATGCTTGAAAGCATCCTCATGATCCTTCCCATAAAATGGGATATCCTTGAGTGCAGTAAGGATATGTCCCTTTAACTCGAATGTGGCATTGGTAGGAATCGTAGGATGTACTAAACCCGACCCCACATCATCTCGAATACGCTTGTTGTAATCCCCCATGGCCATCTCATCAATGTTCGCCATTTCGTTCTCCGGCTCATTCTCGGGTTCACTAGTATAAAGTCCAAATTATGTTTCTGATTCGTACTCAGAATCGTGTGGATTAGGAATTTGATCGAAGACTTCAAACTTGATTTTTGAGGCTGAACTCGATTCTTCCATTTTCTTTCCTGACTTCCTTGAAAAGGCTGATTTCAGTTCTTGTATAGGCGACTTCTTATTATTCTTTTTGTGCAGCGTAGACTCTGGATCTTCAAGCGGTGGGACCAAAGGTGTGTTGGATCCTCTGGTTATGAACTCCTGTAAAACAATCAAAATAAAAACGTAAAATTGAACGAAAAACTAAAAAAAAAATTCCCTACTGACAATCCACCGCGACGTGGTACAAGTTACCACCTCGTGTTGTCGCAGAAAAAATAAATTGCAAAAGTAACTTTTCCCAGGTTATACCCCACCAAAAAGGATCGATCAATTTAAAGCAAACAAACTAATAATTAACTAAGCCGTTTCCGGGAAACGACGCCAAAAACTTGATGTGCACAATAGTACCCACTAATTTTATAATTTATAACCTAACTACCTTAACTAACTAAAATGCACCTAGGCAGTGTACCTAGTCGAATTATAGAATAGTTGGGTAAGTTGGGTGTCGATCATAGGTAACGGTGTTAACTAATTTATTTATTTACTACTAAATTAACCTAATTTTAGAGCAAAGATGGGGTTTTATCTGATTTTGCAAGACCAGACGAACTTAAATCACATAATTCAATCAATTAATTAAAAACACTCATGTCTAGTTCGAATCCACTTCGTTCTTATGGCTAGCTAATAATTATGGATTATCAAGTTGGTTATTATTATATTAGTAATTTAAGTCTAAATTTACTAATAATTAATTAATTCATGTAAAACTATGTATGGCCACACACAACTAAGCACAGAACCAATTATGATTATGAATATGCTATGTAAGATGTATTATGCAAATGCAATTATGGTCATAATCTACGTTCTCTAGCACAACTAAATTTATTTACTTTAATTACTAACTAAGATTGGTCAATCCTAGCTCTAGCAATTTAATATTCACTAAATTACTAGGTAAACAAGTTCATGAAGTTAATGGTCACTAAGCTACACAGAACATGAATGTAAGCAACTAAAGAAACAAACATAAGCAAGCTAGGTAACGATAAATCAAACACAAGCAATTCACAAACTAAATAAATTCATGTAAATTAAGCTATTCATAAGTTAGAAGCTTCATCTAGCTAGACAAGAGTAGTTAGATTCAACTGCTCATAATAGCAACTAACAAACAAACAAAAACTAAATAGGCAAACATGTTCATAAATATCAAATAAGTAACTAAATTATGAACCTCTACTCCTTTGGTGTTGAAAACCTTTTTCCAGAACTTCTCCTCTGCTAAAATTCGTCTTCTAGAAACCCTCCAATCAGCCAAAAGTCTTTTAAATCATAATGGGCAAGGGAATTTATAGTATTCTGATTTCCCTAGCTCACGTCGTGAATATGGGATAAGCGTGTTCGGCAAGGACTCTTTCACCTGCATGAATATCTTCTAGAATTCTCCACTCACGTCGCGAGTCATGAATTATTCACGTTGTGAGTACGTCTTTTGGGTGATTTTCCATTCTTCTTTTCTTCAATCCTCCAAAGTTCCATATTCTTTCAATTTCAGTCCCTATCTTCGAAAATGCTTCTCTTTGGCTGCAAATAACAATTTAAACTTATAAGTACCATTATTCTATGCAAATAACCAAAATATTACTAAAATTGCAAATGAATATTGCCCAAAAATGTGTATAAATACGGCAATATCAAGTACTTTCCTATCAAGTCCACAATCTCCAAGATCAACATCTGAAAAATTATGTATGAAAAATACAGAATTAGTTGGATAGCACAAAACAAGTGAAGATGTTCACTTTAAATATCTAAAAATGGTTTTCACTGCTAGAATATGTGGCACTCTTGGGTTAGCTTGATAACATGCACAATAACACACTACAATGTAATATCTTGTTTACTTTATGTGAGATACAAAAGTGACCTAACAGTTTGTCATATTAAGTAAGATCAGCAGCAGATTTATCAAGAGATGGATTCAATTTTGTTCTGATGCCATAGTTAGTTTCACTTTTGAATCATCTATTATTCCAAATTTTGTAAATAATGATTTGGTATAAACCTCCTGATTAATAAAAATACCTTCCTTACTATGCTTTATATTTAACTATAGAAAGAATTTAGTGGTCCCATCAAACTCATTTCAAATTTAGTTTCCATCAATTTTCAAAATCCATTAGTCAAGTTAGGATTAGTGGATCCAAAAATGATGTCATCAACATAAATTGGAACAATCATAAGATGTTCACCTTCCTTCTTATGAAAGAAAGTAGGTGATATGTTTTATTTGAACTAGTTTTTTATTTATAAAGTCTTATATAATCTCAACGAGTCTTAAACACAAATAGGCAGTATACCTAGTCGTGAAGTAATATTGTTTAAGGTAAGAAAGGGTGTTGAACACAGGGAACGAGAATGGTTTAGATCAAAATAATTCAAATGTTAATTAATTTAATAATACAAAAGTAAAGATGGTGTTTTGGTGTAAACTAAATTAAACTAGTTTTAATGCTCTATTAATCAAAATAAATAAAGAACTCAATTAAAATAAAACATAAGAAGTACTTTCACTAGAATATGAATCCCCCAAGTTTCTATGTTTGACTTATTAGAAGTGTAATGGATTAATGAGTTGATTGCCAAATTGTAATATTTCTAGTTATCATGTTCCGACTCCTAGTGTTTACCAATTCATGAACTACTATACAATCGCCAAGCAGAAGTTGAACACTAAATTGATTTTGAAGGATTTATTGGACTATGAATGATAAGATATTTGATTACTTATCTTTGATCAAGACAATCAATACAATCACATAATATGGATAATGCAAGGCCACACTTATGATATGCTGAGTCAAACACTCTGTACGCTAACTGTCAGCATCAACGGCTACATTAATATCAACATAAGTGTGAAGATAGTTATTATATGTAATGTTTTGTATATTAGGTAGAGATACACATAAGTATAGAATAGATGGTAGATCTGATATCTTAGTAATAAGGATGGGTTCTTACTATAGATTAGATACAATCCCTTCAGTCAAGGGATATACTTGTACAAATTAGTATATATTCAACATTAGGGTGAAACCCTAATGCAACCCAGAGCTTGGTGTGATAATCATCTTTGTGACAACCCTTTTCTTGGTGAAAGACGATTTGGTGAATCCTCTGTGTTAATTATTTTTGTGTTCATTATTGGCTCCGGTTAGTTTGCTTTTGTTCTTGATACTTCAAGTGTATCCGATTGACACAAACCTTTAATTGGTATCAGAGCGGGTTTTTGATACACCCAAGTAATTATATCGACCTCTTTCAATCCAAAATCAACTATTTGTAAAAAGATGCCTTCGTTTGATAAACACAACTTATCTACTTGGAAATCAAAGGCCATAGAAGCTCTCGAGTTCATTGACTTTAACATGATCGACATCATCAACAAAGGTCCTATCGCCATTTTGTATCACTCATCTAATGATGGTGCATATGATAATAAACTAAAAGGAAATCTGTACCTGGATATAACAATGAGGATAAATGGTTTCTAAATCTCGTTTTTAAGGAGAGAGTTGCCATTGGAAACTCAATCCCTTATTTTGTCTATCGTCTAGTTCAAAAATGCTTTACTGCTCAAGAGATGCTGATCATACTATCCTCTACTTTTGAAAAAGAAAACTCCTCAGATGATGAAGGTAAGTGTCTCATGGACTAGATCGTTGAATCTCAAGCTAAAACATCAAATGATAGCATTATGAATCTTGATGTTGATCCTTATCAAGCTATTGTAGACCTTAAGTCAAAATGGGACGCTACCTCAGTGTATCATGTAAAAGATACTACTAACCCTCTTCTGTTGCAAACGTCGAAACGGATGACACGAATGATCACTTACGCTTCGATTTATCTGTTACAAACAAAGAATAGACTTTTCTCAGTTTGAGTTAAAAATCTCAAAGAAAAACTCTCCTTCCTTGAAAAATCTCTTTTTTATTAAAAAAAGAAAATATTTGTATCTCGCTAACCAATAATTTTGTTCACTCTGAAAAAGAAAAAGTTGTTGATCATGCTAAAGCATTCAACTTGTTTTAAAAAAATTGGGCCGTTTCTTACTATAATGTCAGAAGGATTACCAATACCCAGATTCTAGATCAGGGTGAGAAAATCTTGTAGGCGATATAGAAGGTGTTGTTTCCTTAACCAAAAGTGTTGAGACTAAACAAACCTTCTATAAAGTTGATTGTTTAGAAAAAGTCTTTAAGAATAGATTTGTGAGTACTTACTTTATAAATTAATATTTAATTGATACTCATTGCTCCACTGATTCTAACGGTATTACCAAATGTGCTTGTCAATTATCTGCTCTTGATCCTTCCCACCAACTTTATCATCGTGAGTATGTTCTTCCCTCCACTAAGATTTTACTAAACTTTCCTATATGTAATGGTGAAGTTCATTCAACGAATGAAATTCTTAGCATCTTTCGTCAGTTATCTGTTAGTAAATATGTATATGAAGAGCAATCAAAGTCTTTTATCTTAGAAGACTCTTAAATATATCATGAAACTCATAACAAGGTATTGTCTGAGCATCCCATCTATGGAATCCCTTGTTCCAAAACTAAAGCAAAACTCTTAAATCGAATAATCAACGTTCTTCGGATTCAACAGTTGAAAAGAATTCAAAACCTAATGTTGAAGGAAAGAATAATCAAATTTTTTTATCGATGTGGTGATGCCTCTCACAAAGTCAGCGAGTGTGATTTTGAATAGAACTCCATTCACGATGACCATATCATGACTCAAAATGATAAGTGGATAAAAAAAGGAAACTCTTTAAACTGTCTCCCTGATGATTTTTTTATATATTTTTTTGTAAGTGACCCATTGCAAGATGGGTCAGTGTATATCAGTTGTATATTTTTAGTTTCAAGGTATATAACATATTTGTTATTTAGATAGCGACTGTTTAAGACGTATGACTGGATTCAAGTTTCTTCTGGAATATTTCATAAATAAGGATGGTCCTACTGTTACATATGGAGATAATGGCAAGGAAGCTACAAAGGGATATGGATCCACCTATTGCAATCCTGTTGTGTTCAAAAATGTCTCTTATGTGAAGAGTCTTCAACATAATCTCATTTCAATCAACCAACTTCAACAATAGAGAAGGAAAGGTTGTTGATCAAAAGAATGTTAGTGTTCTGATTGCAAATCGACATAATATCATTTATGTTTTAGATATGTTTTCTACTAAAAAATATCTTTGTTACTGCTTCTTTTCTCGTGCTCGGTCTCATATAAATTGGCTGTAGCATAAGAGGCTATCTTATTTGAATTTCAAGAACATATGAAAGATCTTAGGGAATCAGCTTGTAAGAGAATTTCCTAAGATGCAATCTCAAAGATAAGTTATGCACATCATATGAAAAGAGAAAGAAAACCAATTCTTTCTTCAAACCAAAGTCATGCTCTTCCATTATCAAGCCTCTTCATCTACTCCACATGGATCTTTTTGGACCTGTCCCAATTAATTCAAGAGTTGGGAAGAAGTATACTCTCGTTATTGTGGATGAATTTTCAAGATTCACCTTGGTAGTTTTTTTGGAAAGAAAATTCATGCCCATTATGAAATCATTTCTCTTATCAAGCAATGGTAAGTTTTATCTGATCTTAAAGTAAGGAAATTATGTAGTGAGCGTGGAACAGAATTTAGAAAATCTTCCCTGGAAGATTTTTGCTGAATTTCAGAAATTTCTCAAAAACATTTTGCTATTAGAACTCGCCAACAAAATGGTATTGCAGAGTGAAGAAACAGAACTCTCATTGAATCTCGAAGAACTATGGTCGTTGAATCTAGTCTCCCCTTGTCATTTTGGGTTGAAGCTGTCAACACAGCTTGTTATACCCAAAACCGGTCTATTATTGTTAAGCATCATGGGAAAACTGCTTATGATCTACTTAAGGGAAGGAAATAAGACATTTCTTATTTTCATGTGTTTAGGTGTGTTTGTTACATCTTGAATCAAAGAGATCAACGCTCGAAGTTTGAAGCAACAGCTGATGAAGGAGTGTTTCTAGGTTATTCCAGTGTATACAAGGCTTTCAGGGTATTAAATCTTTAAAGGAAAACTATTGAGGAAACAACTCATGTCACTTTCGATGAAGACTCATTTATTCATGATCAGGTTGATTATCCCTCATCAATTCCGAATGAACTTACTAACAATCCTTCAAACCCTATTCCCGATTTCTTGCGAAATGACACCAAGCTCGTTGTTCCAAATGTTGATCAAATCATCAGCTCAGAACCTATCTCTGAAGATCAACCTATCCTCTCTAAAGAAGATAAGACATCTAATCAGGAAGAATCTGCTTAAAGTAATACAAATGAAAGTTCTAATCCATGAAGACTTAGAGTTCATCTTGAATCTCAAATCATTAGATATGTAGGATTCTCACTAGTAGGAGATTTAGTAGTAACGTCTACATGTTTGTGAATTTTGTCTCGATGATTGAACCAAAGAATGTCATTGATGTCCTGAAAGAAGCTGAATGGATCAAGGCTATGCAGGATGAGCTAAATGAATTTGAACGTCATCGTGTGTGGACTCTTGTTCCCAAACCTCTAGGAAAAACTATCGTTGGCACTCATTGGGTATTTAGGAACAAGATGGATGAAGATGGGATTGTCATAAGAAGCAAATATAGACTTGTGGCTCAAGGTTACTGTTAGCTGGAAGGGTTAGACTATGATGAAACATTTTCTCATGTTTCTAGACATGAAGCAACTCGTTTTTTTCTTGCTTTGTTTCATTAAAGAATTTTGAATTCTATCAAATGGACAACAAGATTGCCTTATTACATGGAGATATTCAATAAGAAATTTTTCTAAAGAAACCTCCAGTGTTTTAAAGTGAAGAGTTGCCAAATCATGTGTATCGTCTTGATAAAGTTGTCTATGGATTACATCAGGTTCCTAGAGCTTGGTATGACATAATGGCAAGTTGTATTCTTGCAAGTAGATACAAAAGTGGATAGATTGACAACACTTTTTTCATCAAGCATTAAGGATCTCACATCATTATTGATCAAGTGTATGTTGATGATATAATTTTCAGATCCACTGATGAAAAGCTAAGTTCATAATTCGCGGAGATCATGCCCATGAAGTTCGAGATAAGCATCATGGGTGAATTAACTTTATTTTTGGGTTTGTAGGTTAAACAACTAATAGATGGAATTTTTATTTGTGAAGCTAAATATATTTCAAACATGCTGAAGAAGTATGGTTTCTCTGATTGCAAGCCGACAAAGACTCTGATGTCCTCATCAGTGTCTATTGGCATTTATCCAAATGAAACTAATGTGAGTGCAACTCTATATCAAATATTGATAGGCTCTCTGCTCTATCTTACTTCCAATTCCTGTAAAATTAGGTTTTCTACTATATTGTGTGCTCCTTATCAAGCCAATCCTAAGGATTCTCATCTTCTTGCTGTAAAAAGAATTTTTCGCTTCTTAAAGCATACACCCAATCTTGAGTTATGGTATCTCAGTAATTCCGAGTTCAAGCTGGTGGGATACACTAATTCCGATCATGGTGGTTGTGGAATTGAACGTAAAAGTACTTCAGAAGGAGCTCAAATGCAAGGAGATAGATAGGTAATCTGGCCCAACAATAAGCAAACATCAGCAACTTGTTTTACTGCTGAAGCAAAATATGTTGCCGCTGGAAGGTGTTGTGCTCAGATTTTATGGACTCAGAATCAGATCTTAGAGAAAAGGATATTGGAGTAAGCTGAAAGGGATGTTTGAAAAGCCAATAAATATATATGGTTTGGGCTAGGCATCAATGTATGGATGAGTTAGGGCATTTGTCAATGTATTTTGGAGTCTTTTTTGTATGCTTAATGTTTTCGGTCTAGGAAAGTTTTTGGTCAAGGTGTGACCGAAAACCAGTTTTCGGTCTGCTAACCGAAAACTGTTTTCGGTCCTTGTAAGTATATATAGGTGTCAGGCTGTCAGAGTTAAACACAGTTGTACTTTCACTAGTTTTCGGCCCTTGAGTTGTATCAGACGATTTCAAGTGATTAATCGTATGCAAGCTTAGTTTCAATCATCTTCTACTCCATTTCTTCTTTGTTTTCTTATGCTTGATTGATCATTGGTGAAGATCCTTCAATCTAGGACCTTACAATTGGTATCAGAGCTCAAATCGGTGTCAATCAAGTTTGTTTATTCAGTTTTCTGCTTCACAGTCGTGTTCTTCACGTTATCGGTCTCTTGAAGCTTGTTTATGTTCGAGTTTTGAAGATCAAATCACAGTTTGCATCGTGTGGAATAGAGATCTGCTTGGATTTCAGCTTTTCAATTGAAAACTTATTGTTTTCGGTTTGATCTTCATCAACCGAAAACATATTTTCAATTGATTTATACTCAGATCTAAGTTATTTGGAAGCTGTGTTTGAGGTTTCAAGTGTGTGGAAATCAAAATCGAATCAGAAATTTGAGTTTTTCCATGAAAACTATTAATTTTCGATTCAATCTTCAGAAACCAAAAACTGTTCTTCAACCGAAAATCTTTGAATCTTCAGAAACAGAAAACTGTTCTTCAACTGAAAACCTTTGAATCTTCAGAAACAGAAAACTGTTCTTCAACCGAAAACCTTTGAATCTTCAGAAACCGAAAACTGTTCTTCAACCGAAAACCTGTGAATCTTCAGAAACTGAAAACTGTTGTTCAACCGAAAACCTTTGAATCTTCAGAAACCGAAAACTATTCTTCAACCAAAAACCCTTGATCCTTCATAAACCGAAAACTCTTCATAAACCAAAAACCCCTATCATTCAGAAACCGAAAGCCTATTTACTTGATCCTTTTATTTGTTTTTCAAGTTAATTTTTTTTAAAATTAAAAAAATAAAATGAAATTGATTGATACAACCATGCTCTAATACCACTTGAAAGTCCCCAAATCTGCTTGTGTATCAATCAGATCCAATTGATGGTGCGGAATCCCAATCAATTGGACGACGTCAAATCAAAATAGAAGAGAAGGAGAAGAAGAAGAAGATGAATCTATAATGTATTAATGATATGATTGATGCCCCATACACATAGTTCACACACACTCTTCTCTCTTGTTTCTCTCACACCTTAGAATACACACACTTAAGCTCCTTGACTATGTCCCTCACATGCACTCCTCACCATATATATATATATATATATATATATATATATATATATATATATATATATATATATATATATATATATATATATATATATATATATATATATATATATATATGGACCTAAGGCCAAGCCCGAAATACAAATAATCCAATGCTACACCGAAAACACATGGATTTTCGGTCCAAGCTACAATTAATCCTATAATATTTTTGGCCCAAACAATTAAAACAATAAATGCTTAGAAAAGAAAAGTATAAACCATATTTTTGACCCAACAGTTATGAAGGATTCTTTTAGCAATGGATTTGGTGGCAGGATAGTTTGAGAAATTCTCACCAGATAAGGTTTCTGTCGGGAGTCGCGTGGAGTGATTGTGTTCGTGTGTCTTTCGACTCAGCAACCGGGCAAGATTCTGGTGTCTCGGATAGTTGGGAGACAAGTTGGGACCAAGGAGGTCTCAGCTGCTTTTGGAAAGCAGTTAAGGAGCAACAGGAGGAGTCGGTGTGGTTTTAATGATTTGGGATTCGTGTGTGTGGAGTCACTTGTTTTCAGGGCATATGCTAAGTTACTTGCAGTTGGGTTAAATAATCTCAGAGTGGTTGATTGGACTCTATTGCGCAGCTCTCGTTTGAGTCTAACCATTACAGGGATAAGTTCTCTACTCGTAGGATTATCTGAGCCTTTTGTCATGTATAAGTGTTCTACAGAAATTATTGGAATGTGATTTTGTTTTCTATTGGGGATCTCGAGATATTAGAATATGAGTAGTCAGTTGGGGGATAAAGTGGAATGGATTTAGCAATGGTTTAGTATGGGCGGTCTGTCGAGGAGTCAGACCAATTCAACATTTCTGATTTCAGGAGAAGTAGGTTTGGCATTCTACATGGGTTGTTTTCTGCTAAGGTTGGGTTTGGTTGCCTTGGGAAGACTGTTGTAAGCACAAGGTTGTGTTTGTGTCCCACGGGCTGTCCACCATGCCGGGAATGGTAAGGAGTGATTTCTAGGACGAAATCGAATTTAAGTGGTGGAGAGTTGTAACAACCGGTTTCGAATAATTTCATTGTTCGGGGATGTGGTCCGGTTATCAGTCATCATGAGGATTTGGGCATTGGGGAAGGAAGGTTTGGTCCTTTTTGGATGTGGGTGTTATAGCCTAAGTGATCTGGGTGTTCGTTTGTGTTTCGGAGGCCAAGGGTATAATTGTAATTTAAAAAATTGGTCCCTAGGAATTTTAGGTTTTGTTCGGTAAGTTCTTAGGCAAAGGTGAGTTGTTATAAGTATAAGGCTTCCCATCACCGTTCCGTACATATAACGTTCATTGGAAACGAACGTATAACAAAGAAGTTATGGAAATTTGAAGTTTTGGCAAGTTTGGACCTTGGTGAAATAATTTGGTTATTGGTCCCTTGTGCAATGCTAAGGAACGAATGGGAGGACCAGGT
This sequence comes from Lactuca serriola, assembly GCF_051521515.1. NCBI lineage: Eukaryota > Viridiplantae > Streptophyta > Magnoliopsida > Asterales > Asteraceae > Lactuca > Lactuca serriola. Next base: position 70,072,802 of record NC_136416.1, on the reverse strand, counting down.
ACGCCTAACGTACCTAATGGAACACCCTGCATAATGGGCAGAGTGCCAAATCCAAGTTTTTGGGGTTTGGGCACTATAAAAACATCATTATAACCTCAAGACTCTCTCATTTATCAGCCTCCATTGTCCTAAAGCTCTAATTTCAAACCCTAGCCTCCTCCAAGAGTGTTGTGAGCTCATTTTGTGTATCTTTGTCGGGTTTTGGTGATTATTCAAGAACTGGAAGCATGATACAAGGTGGTGGATCAAGGGAAGGCTTGTGGATCTGGACTCTCTATTTCATTTCCAGCTCATTAGAGGTATAAATCTTTAACCTTTCTCATTTGAAGCTTAAATCTATCGTTATAAGATTTTTGGTCGCATTTTGGTCTCATGGGTGATATATAGTGTTTTGACACCAATCCAGGAACTTTGAGTTGCTACTCTTAGTATTTATGAGGTTATTAGTTCATAAAGATGCTTGATTGATGTTTGACAACGGACCATGCATGTGTAAGGTAGCTATTATGGGTCTTAGAGGATTAATTTGGATGTTGGACCCCATTAAGACATGCAAATTGATAAAGTTGCCAACTTTATTAGTTAAGAGCATATTATGAAGGTTTCATGAGGTTTTGGGGCTTAGTGCTTAAGGGATTAAGTCATTAGTCATTGTTAGAGAAAACGCATCTACGCCAAGCGTAATTGTTAGTACGCCCTGTGTACTGAGGATTTTGAGAATACGCCCAGCGTAAATGGCCCAGTGCCGTTTTGGGCTTGTTTCACATTTTTGGACTATGGGCTTTGGTTTTGGGTCTTGGGATTTGAGAGTAGGACTTCTTGGTCTGGGGATTTGGTTTTGGAATTGGACTACTCTTTGGACTAGATTATGGGCTTTCCTTGATGGGCCTTTTAGGCCTAATGGATTTTGACCTTAGTTGGCCCAATAGGTTTGAGCCATTATTGGGCCTGGTTAGTTGGACCATCTTTATGCCTAGTGCTGGGATTTAGCCTCTTTTAGCTATTGATTATCGTGTTGGGTTGTTTGGCAGTGGCAGTGTAGGATTATTTGTGTAGCGTTTGAGGTGAGTCTTCTCACTATATCCTTGGGTAGAAGGCAACAAGCCCATGGCACTTGGATGTCAGACTATGGAGGGAGCCCATGGCATTCCAGATAAAGACCATGGGGGAGCCCATGGCATTCATGATAAAGACCATGGCAGGAGCCCATGGTGACTATATGTATGTATGTTACTTCATAATTTGTGGTTGAATGTTGTATGGTATTTTGGGGAACTCACTAAGCTTTGTGATAAATCTTATTGCTTCCATGGTTAAATGATACCTTAATCATCACATAATGATATGTTCAAAAATGACAAAAATACCTTTAAGAGGATTCATAGCTTTCTTAGTCTAATTCTACTTGTTTTAACCTTATATGGAAGGTTTGTGTTCACTAGATGTTAAAGGCTTAGAGGATAGACTTTAAAAACCATATTTGGACTTCTTAGACCATTAAATGGTTGTGTAATATTCTCCTTATGCATTACAAGTTCATGTAATGCTCAACTATTCTCGAAAAATATTTTTCACAATAAGAAAATGTCTTCTGCTCCATTTGCTACCAAATATCACCTGTCACACCCCCAAAACAAAACGGCGGAAAGGTTCGGGGGAGAAGGACGTCATGTACAGTAGGATAACAATTGCATAATAGTAAAACAACCAACAACATCCATTGTATTTAAAATATTTTTAATACATGTGTGTTCTTAGAATTGATTGTATGACACCAAAAATGTATAGCAAAATAAAAGAAGAGTCTTGAACAAGCTCCGTCTTCTCAAAAACCTGAGTAAGTGTACTTATCTACTGGTTCCCTGAGAATACAAGTTTTTTTGAAAAGAGAGTATCAACATTTAAGTTGGTGAGTTCATAAGCATTTAGTATTAGAAATTTGCCTTTTTTCATGAAAATGTTAGTGTGTTTCTCCAGAAAATCCAATATTTTCTCTATTTAAGTGAAATGTAGTCTTAGGCCTTAAGAACAATTTTTTTTGTATGTTATTGTATTCTGAAATAGTGTAAGTGTATGTTTTCCATAAATGTTTGTTTTCTTTGGTAGAAAATAGTGTACTGCACTTGTATAAACTCTATAGTGTATTAGTGCTGGAAAATAATGATAGGTAGTCCTATTACTTAAAATAAAACTACTGAAGTAATGTTTGTTTTGTTAACAAAAGTTTTTAGTTAATGCTTAATGTGAATGAGATTATAACCATACTGAACTGACTAGTGGCCTACACGACGTTCTTCAGGCGTCAGAATGTTATGACATTTGTCACCCCTACACCTGCCGGTCTAACTGTAGCTAATATTCGAGGTGTGGGATTGTTAGTCCCGTATATATCTATACACAAATTCATGCACTCCCTCTAGGAGACTCTGGTTATAAAATAGGACTTACCATGTACCTTAGGAGGTACCATAAAGTAGTGGCTCACATTCTAGTATTAACTCGTTTACGTATAGTGTGTATATGTTTTCTTATTCTTGTAAATGAATAATGTACTTGTAGTGAGAAGTAATTTGTACTTGTGTATTAATTCATGTAATGTATGATGGGTTTGAGCCAGAAGAACATCCTATGTGCTCATGCAAACCCTAATGCTTGGATCTATGTTTCTCTATTGTACTTGCAATTCATCCAAGTCTTGAAAACCCTAGATCTAGTGTATAGAATTTGAAATTAACATAGGAAAACAAATCTAGATGATTACCTCTTCTTCAAAGCTTGAATCTTCATGTCCTTGGACCTTAGAGTCACAAATTTCACTCCTCTAATGGCTTACAAACACCACAAGCAAGAGGATGATCTTGGAGAGAGGTTGGAGGCTCTACAATTCGACTCTAGGACTCTTAGGAATTGGGTTAGCCAATTTTTGAAGCCTAAGGGGTATATTTGTACTTGTGGTGCTAGGGTTTCAGTCAAAACCCTAATTTGATAGCTTACGCCTTACGCAAAACAAATAATCTTCCAGGATGAGGTTGTGGACGAAAATTAGACGGGCTCCCACAATAATTTCGTCCACCCCTTAATTCCAAAGGATTCTCAGCCCAAATCAACTATCACACAATTGACAGTTCCAGTCCCCTTTATTTAATTAATCTCTTTTAGCCACAAAATTAATTTTTAATTGATTCATGTCTAATATTAATTAAACTATATGATTTCTCTTTTAATATATTAATCATATAACATATTAATAATTCATATTAACCTCTTTATCCATAAGTCATCCTATCATGTTGCTTTGGTGAAGGCAACCCAAAAGGACCATGCACAACCGGGTCAAGTACTTACCAAATATAGTTACGGACTTACACTAATCCAACAGTCTCCCACTTGGATAAGTCTAGTAACAACAAGTGTAAATACAATCCTATTATCAATCGTAGCTTGCAAAGATGTTGTCGAACTCTGGTCTTATCAGTAACCTGTCCTTTAGATAAGGGATCGTATAATCCTCTGTTCTAGATATCGTGCGGACAATTACATGGAACATAGTCAAACTTATTGTCCAACAGTTTGTTTCTCGATCTCAGATTCATTTGACATAGAACTTAATTGAACACATCAATTCAATCATGACTGGGCCCGACACATAAGTCAAACTAAATCATCAAGGGCCCCTGATATTGCCTTTACCCTCCTAGGATAAAAGGAACATATAAACTTCGACTTATACACATTTACTATCCACTAATCAAATCATAGACAACAATGCGTTTTATAACATCAAGTTACTGATGCGTTTACACATTATCAATGCATAACCAATTAGCAAACAATAAACCATATATCTAGGTTTTAAGACCATATGATATTATCGTCTTGCGATCACTCGTGATAAATTCCATGAAGTGATTCCAGCAAGCGTAGGTTTATTCCAATGCTCAAATCAAGTTCATAAGCACTCATGAATGTTGTAGCAAACGTTTTGTATGTCTAATACACTTTACACAATCTACACACCAATCCATGACAGTCTTCATTCATACCTACTTCCAACATATGAATGACTGTGGACTGTTCGAATAATATTATTATTCAAGAAGTAGAAACATGCAAAATAAAATAATCGGTAAACAATTATCATCAGACAGTAACATTACTAATAAATAATACTCTTTTATTTAATCATCAAATGTTAATTACAATTTATCTATTACACGTTTCTAAACTATCTAATCTAAACTAATAACGTCCTTTAGCCCGATGTTCATAGTGTGCTACAAGTGTTTAACCCTACTCAGTCCCTTCGTAAGCGGATCTGTTGGGTTATCCTATGACGATACCCTCTTCACTACGAGGAGTCCTTCTTCCACTCGATGTGGAATAAAGAGATATTTCCTGTCGATATGTCGAGATCTGCCATGATCCCTCGGTTCCTTGGTCAAGGCAACTGCTCCTTTATTATCACAGAAAATTTCCATACGCTCCTGTATGGCCGGCACAACTCCAGGGTCTCTAATGAAGTTCTTTAACCATATTGCCTCCTTCGATACTTCGCTCGCTGCAATGTACTCTGATTCGCACGTTGAATCAGCTACGGTCTCCTGCTTAGAGCTTTTCCAAGTCACTGCTCCTCCATTAAGGGTAAGGACCCAGTCCGAATGCGAACGGTAGTTGTCCCTATCGGTCTTAAAACTGGCGTCACTGTACCCTCGCACCCTTAAGTCATCACTCCCACCGAGGACTAGAAACCATTCCTCGGTCCTCCGAAGGTACTTAAGAATATTCTTGACTGTGTTCCAATGTGCTTTGCCAGGGTTCCCCTTATATCTACTGACCATGCTTAAAGCGAAGGCCACATCAGGGCGAGTACAAGTCATAGCATACATAATCGAGCCAATTGTGGAAGCGTAAGGTACTCGGCTCATTTCTGCTATCTCGAATTTGGTTCTCGGACTTTAATTCTTAACTTGGCATTACTTTGGATTGGTAACTCTCCCTTCATTGAATTCTCCATACTAAAACGCTTTAGTACCTTGTCTAAGTAAGTATTTTGACTAAGTCCTATTAGTCTCTTACTTTTGTTTCTCACTATCCTTATTCCCAGAATATAGGCAGCCTCTACGAGATCCTTCATAGCGAAGCACTTCCCAAGCTAGAACTTTACTTCCTGCAGCGTCTGGATTTCGTTTCCTATGAGTAGTATGTCATCGACATACAATACGAGGAAGCTTACTATACTCCAACTGGCTTTGACATATACACATGATTCATCCTCTCTTCGTAGAAAACCAAACTCTTTGAATTTCTCATTGAAACAAAGATTCCATCTTCGAGACGCTTTCTTTCGTCCATAAATAGACTTCTCAAGCTTGCACACTCTATCGGGATGCTTTGCATTGACAAAACCCTCTGGCTGAGCCACAAAACATCCTCAGCCAACTTTCTATTAAGGAAAGCAGTTTTGACATCCATCTTCCATATTTCATAGTCATGAAATGCAGCAATGGCCAACATTACCCTAATAGACTTTATCTTCGCAACTGGTGAGAAGGTTTCATCATAGTTAACTCCAGGAGTTTGAGTGAAACCCTTCGCGACCAATCACGCCTTATAGGTATGCATATTCCCATCCATGTCGGTCTTCTTCTTGAAGATCTATTTGCACCCGACCGTCTTACGACCTGGTCCATTGTTAACCAAATTCCAAACTTGGTTGTCATACATAAACTGAATCTCGTTGTCCATCTCCTCTTTCCACTTTGCAGACACCATGGCTTCCTTATAGCTGTTAGGTTTTTCCAAATTCACTAATGTACTATCACTAATGAATGTATCCCCTTCTGTAGTAATATCAATACCATAAAACTGAGGTTGAACCCTAGCTCTCGCTGAACGTCTAAGAGGTAAGGACTCGTCAATAAGTTCAATCGGAGTTTCCTCCTCGGGTTGAGCGCCAACGTTAGAGGTTCCTTCATTGCTCGACTCTTGAATCTCTTTAAGATCCATTTGCCTCCCACTGTCCCCTTGGCTTATGAGTTCTCGCTCATAGAAAACCCCTCTCCTCGCGACGAAAACAAATTTGTCACTTGGTCTATAGAAGAGATATCCAAAGGACTTATGCGGGTAGTCGATGAAAATACACCGCTCACTACGAGGCTCAAGCTTGTCGTGAGTCTCACGTCTTACGAAAGCTTCATAACCCCAAACCTTGATACGTGACAACGAGGGATTTTTCCCTGTCCCCATCTTGTGAGGTGTTTTGGCATCCTTCTTCGTAGGGAGTAAGTTAAGGATATGGGCGGAAGTCTCCAAGGCATACCCCCAGAATGAGATAGGTAGTGAAGCACGACTCATCATGGAACGAACCATGTCTATCAAGGTTCGATTATGCCTCTAAGCCACACCATTCAAATGTGGTATCCTAGGTGGCGTCAATTGCGAAATGATTCCGCATTCCTTGAGGTAGTCGTGGAATTCAACACTTAGGTACTCTCTACCTCGATCGGATTGAAGCATCTTGATTTTCTGCCCAAATGATTCTCCACTTCTTGTTTAAACTCTTTGAACTTTTCAAAGGATTCTGACTTGTTCTTGATTAAGTAGATATACCCATATCTGTTATAATCATCGGTAAAAGTCACATAGAAGCGGCTCACATCCCTTATGGTGGATCTAAAGGGCCCACACACATCGGTGTGTATGAGATCCAATAAACCCTCACCCCTTTCACAAGAGCCAGTGAAGGGTGACTTGGTCATCTTTCCAACTAAACAAGAGTCGCACACATCATCGTCCCTAAGGTCGAATGACTCCAACACACCATCCTTTTGGAGTTGGGTTATGTGTTTCTTGTTGACATGTCCAAGACGGCAATGCCACAAGCATGCTTTATCCAAACCATTGGATGAATCAATACACAACACATCATTTCCTAAGTTATCTACAACCATCACAGTTTCATATATTCCATTACAAGGCAATGCTTCAAAATAAAACACACCATTAAGATAAGCATTAATAGAACCTTTTTTCATTATCAAATGAATATATAAAACCTTGTCTATATAAACCAGGAAATGAAATGATGTTTCTTGCCATATCTGGCGAATAGCAACAATTATTTAAATCTAATCCTAATCCACTACTGAGCATTAAAGAGTAAACTCTGATCTTGGTAACAGGAGACGATCTTTTGTTCCCCATTATCAAATTTATCTTCCCATGCTCCGCATCCCTATCACTTCTTAGGCCCTGCAAATTAGAACATATGTGAAAACCACATCCTGTATCAAGTACCCAAGAAATGGAATGTGATGAATATTTAGATTTAATAGTGTAAATACCTGCATAGGATGGCTTGATCTTCCCATCCTTGATAGCTTGCAGATATTATGGGCAGCTTCGTTTCCAATGCCCTATCTTGTGGCAGTGGTTGTACTCTGCCTCCTTGGGCTTTTAGTTGGTTTAGCATAACCAACTTTGGTTCCACTAAAAGAGGTACCATCTTGGGACTTTCCCTTGTGGTGGCTCTTTAAGGGAGTCTTCCTCTTCTTACCCTTCTCTTGCCTAATTTCCAAGACAGGGGAAGCAACAAGAGTTGGAGTTGATGCAACAAACTTATCTTTGATATTGCTCTCAGAAGTCCTTAGCAAGCCTTGAAGCTTGCTCAAAGTGACCTCTTCCTTATTCATATGGTAGGTCATGCAGAACTGGTTATAGCAGGGAGGCAAGGAGTGAAGGATGATGTTAATTGCCAGGTCTTCATCAAAGTTGACATTCAAATTTAGCAGACGGTCAACATATCTCTGCATCTTTTGCAGATGGGCGGTAAGGGACTCTCCATTACCCATTCTAGTAGTGATCATCGAAGTGATGATCTCATACCTTTCTTTCCTCGCGCTTTGGTCATACCGATCCAACAAGTCTTGATGCATTTCATAGGGATACATGTCCTCATAGGACTTCTGGAGTTCTGCAGTCATGGTCATCAGCATGATGCAATGGACTTTCGTAGCATCACGCTCATGAGCCTCAAAGGCAGCGATCTCTTCAGCAGTGGCAGTGTTGAGGTTGATTTCCTTCAGCTTCTAATTGAGGACATACTCTTTGTCCTCATAACGAGTGACCATTCGAATGTTACGGATCCAATCATTGAAATTGGACCCATTAAAGATCACTCTCCCACAAAAGTTCGTGAGTGAGAATGAGCCGGAGGAATTCGAGCCGGATGCATTGTTGTTGACTTTCGACATATGAAAATGAAAAAGAACAAAGTTTGATTAGAAATGAATCCCCAATTAAATACCCAAATGAGAAATTAGGGCTACGATTCACTAATTCTCCACCATGAAAAACGAAAAAGAGATTAAGTTTTAAATGTATTGAAAACTCCTATATCTTTTGAGATTCATTGAACTTTTCAATGACATGTTTAAATCTCGATTTTCCCCTCTAGTTTGTGACTGGGATGTCGTGGATCGCAAAGCGGGTGTGAATAACCATGCAAATATACATGGTGCCCTCATTGTTACAGTTACCTATTCGATGTGTAGGTTAACCACACACGCTCTATCAAACTATGACAAACATTGAGTCACTCTTTGCCACCTTTGTTTAGAACCTAATTAGTGTGCCGATTTACCACACACGCTCCACTAACATCTTAGCAATGGTATAAAGTGTAATTTCATGGAATTGCATCAATTCACTTTTACCTAAAGTAACTATGACTGAGAATTTTATAAAAACATTTAGTTACTTTATATAGATTCATTATACTTTTAATAAGGAAAGGGTTGCCCTATCCTACCCATTCGGCTAACGACCCTCCACCAATCAACGAAGCGGTGAGTGAGAGTGGACACCCATTAAACGGCCATTTTATAGGCCATAACCTTATACCCCCTTATAGATTGGTTTCGTGAATGTGGCCTACTAACAGTAAGACTAGCATTTAAGTTATATATATATATATATATATATATATATATATATATATATATATATATATATATATATATATATATATATATATATATATATATATATATATATTAATCTTATAATATTATAAGTATATAAGGTCGAATTTTAAGCTTGTAAAATTCTAGAGTTTGAAATTTAAAGAGTTAAAATTAAACTTTTAATCATAAAATTTAAATTTCAAAACTTTAGAGCAAGTTTTGAATTTTTTTTGAACACACAAAGGATCAAATAGCAAATAATTTAAATTAAACATTTAATTTAATTATTATCTAAATTTGACCTAATCAATTTTATTTACAAGATAATTCCACAATTAATTTAAATAATCAAATATGATCAAATAAGGAATATATTATTCAAACAATTGGTAATTATATTTTGATTTGGTAAGGATAATCATAAAACAACAATAAAATCCAGATTTTGTTAGTCAAAAACGATTTAGGTAATTATCTTTAAGCAAAACAACAAGAAATCCCGAAAATCTCTCTGTCTGACAGCTAAACTCGTCGAGTTCTCATTGGAACTCGTCGGGTTCATCCAACTCGTCGAGTTTCCAATGGAACTCGTCGAGTTCATCAGACAGAAAGCGTAAAAAATGATTTTAAAGCATGAATGAACATACAAGGCATCAATAAAATAGAAACCAAACAAAGCTCTGATACCACTAATGGATTTGTGCCAAAAGAACATTCTATGTGCTAATGCAAACCCTAATGCTTGGATCTAGGTTTCTCTATTGTACATGCAATTCATCCAAGACTTGCAAACCCTAGATCTGGTTTATAAAATTCGAAATTAACATATCAAAACAGATCTAGATGATTACCTCTTCTTCAAAGCTTGAATCTTCTTGTCCTTGGAGCTTAGAGTCACAAAGGTCACTCCTCTAATGGCTTACAAAGTCCACAAGCAAGACGATGATCTTGAAGAGAGGTTGGAGGCTGTAGAATTCGGCTCTAGCACTCTTAGGAATAGGGTTAGCCGATTTCTGAAGCCTAAGGGGTATATTTATACTTGTGCTGCTAGGGTTTCAGTCAAAACCCTAATTGGAGAGCTTAGGCCTTAAGCAGTCCAAAGAATCTTCCAGAATGAGGCCTTGGACGAAAATTAGATGGGCTCCCACTCTAATTTCATCCACTCCTTAATTCCAAAGGATTCTCAGCCCAAATCAACTAACACACAATTGACGGTTCTAGTCCCCTTTATTTAATTAATCTCTTTTAGCCACAAAATTAATTCTTAATTAATTCTTGTCTAATATTAATTAAACTATATGATTTCTCTTTTAGTATATTATTCATATAACATATTAATAATTAATAATAACCTCTTTATCCATAAGTCAACATATCATGTTGCTTTGGTGAAGGCAACCCAAAAGGACCATGCACAACCGGGTCAAGTACTTACCAAATATTGTTACGGGCTTAGACAGTAATCCAACAAGGTATTATTGAGCTAGAAAATAGTGTGAATTGATACCTAAACTATACCTATTATAGTTTCTCAGTTGTTATCTTTGTATTGAAAATGATTAAGGAAATACTCCTTTTGCTTCGCTTGTACAAAAGGGTTAACAATTGTTATTGAAATAAGTTTTATACTTATATATATATATATATATATATATATATATATATATATGTGTGTGTGTGTGTGTGTGTGTGTGTGTGTTGCATGTATAATTATAATCTAAAAGACTGTGGGACAAACATTCCTATCCTAAGCCCGCAACCAAACAAGGAACAAGATTTAAGGCAGAAACACTAGTACTAAGCCTGTTAAATCATAATTATACATACATATATATATATATATATATATATATATATATATATATATATATATATATATATATATATATATATATATATATATATATATATATATATATGAATATAGTTTTGATAAAAACAGTAATTTAAGAGGTTGAAAAACAGTTTAAATGGTTGGACAAGTTTATAAAAGTATTTAATATCTTTAAAATGATTTGTAATCGTATGTTAGTGTTAACACAACTACCTTGTGTTTTGCTTGTATATTCCCCTAAAATCATTTACAAATGGTAAAACATAGGGATACAAACTCACCTTATGTGAGTGTTCTAGTGAAGATACAGTGTAGTAGTAATAATCCTCTAGTTTAGAAACCATGCGAGAAGTCGTATCCTAAACAATAATTATACCAGATATAGAACTAAAGTTAATAAGTTAACAATCTAAGTGATAAATAACACAAGGATTATGTAAGAAACACTTATAAAAAGTGTTAGAATCAACCGGAATTAGGATTTTTCGGTTACCTGGGGGTTTTCGGTTGCTTGATGACTCGAAGAGTTCTTGGTTGTGTTCTTGAGTCAGAAAATGGCTGTTTTCGGTTGGAAAGTGTAAGAGTGAATGATTGATTTTGGTCCACATATATATAAGACCGAAAATATGATGGGACACCATCCTTGGGACTAGCAAGACACTTAGAATCTCGTGCCAATGGATAGGATTTAGGGGTTCTCGATCAGGAGCTATATTCGAGAAACAGTTTACCGCCGAGAACGGGCATCATGCGAAGGTTTGCGGTCCGAAGGGTTTGTGGCCGAGAACTCGTTTTCGGTCTGAGGGTTTTCACTTATGCGAGGGTTTTTGGTCCTCGCATTTTAATCATTATTTTGCAACACTTATAAATTAAAAGGTTTAGCTATATCAAAACTTTGGATAAGCTTCTAATAAATATATAAATCAGCGAGTTTGACTTTTATTTGACAAGTTTTGACTTTTGTTGACTTTGGTTGACTTTTACAGACTTGAAAATAACGGGTTGTCACATCATCCCCCCGTTAAAGGGAGTTTCATCCCAAAATTAAGTCTAAAGTAATACACATGGACTAGGGAAAAATGTGGGTACTTTTGTGTCATTTGATCTTCCTGCTCCCAAGTGAATTTATGTCCCCGCTTGGCATTCCAACGAACCTTCACTATGGGTATACACCTTTTTTTTTAGTTCTCTTGACTTCCCTATCTAGAATTTCTACTAGCTCTTCAACGAAGTTGAGGCTCTCATTTATCTCGATTTCATCAAGTGGGATCACAAGAGTCTCATCGGATAGACACTTCTTTAGATTAGACACGTGAAAGGTGGGGTGTACGTTGCTAAGTTCTAGGGGTATTTTGAGTTTGTATGCTACTGCGTCCATTGTAGCGATAATCTCGAAAGGCCCAATGTACCTTGGATTCAGTTTGCCATGGTTTTCGAAGCGTATCATTCCCATCCATGGTGAAACCTTCAATAGCACACGGTCACCAACCTGGAATTCCAAGGGTTTTCATCTTTTATCTACGTAGCTCTTATGTCTATCTCTAGAGGCTTTCAATCGTTCACGATTTTAAACAATCTTTTCAGTCGTCTCTCTGATGATTTATGGGCCACTGAGAGTGCTGTCAGGAACTTGTCCTTTAGCTAGTTGTGTATCACCCACTCCAGCCCAACACAGAGGTGATCTGCACTTCTGGCCATAAAGGGCTTCGAATGGAGAAACCTTGATGCTGGTATGCTAGCTGTTGTTATATGAGAATTCGACCAGTGGTAAATGGGTATCCCATAATTTACCAATGTCGATCACACAAGCTCTCAGCATGTTTTCTAATGTTTGAATCGTTCTCTCACTTTGCCCATCGGTTTGTGGGTGGTAGGTTGTACTCATCTCCATCCTAGTTCCTAGGGATTTTTGTAGTGACTGCCAAAATATTAAGGTAAATCTACTGTCTCTATCAGAGATAATAGATACGGGCACACCATATAGTCATACAATCTCTCTAATGTATGTTCTGGTCAGTTTCTCCATTTTTTCAGTCTCTTTAATTGGCAGGAAGTGCACAGACTTGGTTAACCTGTCGACGATCACCCAAATGAGAACACCCGTTGTCTTAGGTAACTTGGTTATGAAATCCATTGTAATCCGCTCCCACTTCCACTCTGGTATTTCTGGTTGCTGAAGCAAACCTGAGGGCTTTGTATTCTACCTTAACCTTGGCACAAGTCAGACACTTGCCCACGAAGGTAGAAATATCTGCTTTCATGTTTGGCTACCAATATAACTTCTTTAGGTCCAGATACATCTTGTCTAAACCTGGATGAACGGAGTATAGTGTCTTGTGAGCTTCGTTCATGACATCGTCTCTGAATCCACCAAACATCGGTCTCCAGATCTGGTTCATGAGATATCGAACTCCATCACCCTTGACTTCACCTGTCACATTCTCGGGTTTCAAGGTTTCCTGCTGATCCTCTTTAATTTGTGTAGATAGATGTGAATGGATGGTCATGGTCAATGCTTTGACTCTACAACCTGAGTACTCCTTTCGACTAAGGGCATCAGCTACTACGTTGGATTTGTCGGGATGATAAAGAATTTCGCATTCGTAGTCATTCAGTAGTTCTACGCATCGTCGTGGTCTCATGTTTAACTCATTCTGATCAGATATGTGTTAAAGGCTTTTGTGGGCTGTGAAAATGGTGCTCTTTGTACCATATAGGTAGTGTCTCCAGATCTTCAGACGAAAAACTACCGCTCCAAGCTCAAGATCGTGAGTAGTGTAGTTGACTTTGGGTGTCGTAAGCTGTCGTGAGGCATATGCGACGAACTTTCCCCGTTGCATAAGAACACATCCAAGTCCTTGGTTGGATGCATCGCAGTATACTACGAAATCTTCTATCCCTTCTGGAAGGGACAATATCGGTGCGCTGCATAGGGCTTGCTTCAATGTTTGGAACGTATTTTCTTGTTTCTCTTCCCAGTCGAAGGTTACACCCTTCTAGGTCAAGGTGGTGAGTGGCTTCACGATCTTTGAAAAGTTCTATATGAAGCTGCGATAGTAGCCAGCGAGGCCTAGGAATTGAGGGATCTCCGTAGGCATTCTAGTGCTGACCAGTTCTCAATTGCTCAAATTTTGGAAGGCTCCACGTGAATTCCCTCTTCGCTGACCACATGACCCAGGAATTCGAATCTCCAAATCCAAAATTCACACTTTGAGAGCTTCGCCTAAAGCTTTTCTGCTCGTAGTGTTTCCAAGATCTGTTGTAAGTGCTGACTATGTTCCTCCTTACTGCGTGAGTAGATAAGTATGTCATCAACGAATACTATCACGATCTTATCTAATTAAGGACAACACATCATGTTCATTAAAACCATAAACACTACGGGTGCATTGGTTAATCTGAAGGGCATCACTACAAACTCGTACTGACCTTAACGAGTTCGGAAGGCTGTTTTGGGAAAAAAAATTTGGATTAGATGTCTAAGCCCATAACTATTATTGGTATGTATTCGACCCGACTTGGCATGGTCCATTTGGGTTGCACTTCACCGGAACAATTGGATAGACAAAATGAGAAAAAGGATAATAGTGATTTATATTAGTGTATTATAAGTTCTAAAATATTAATATGAAATCATATTATTTAATTAGTATTGATCAAGATTTAATTTAGAATTAATCTAGTGATCAAAAAGGAACTAATTAAATATTGACTCTTATATATATATATATATATATATATATATATATATATATATATATATATATATATATATATATATATATATATATATATATATATATGGTGGACCAAGTTCATTTAGGTTGGGCTAAGCTTTCATGGATAGTCCATGGAGTGTTTAACCTATGGATCCTATGGAAATGAAAGGTCATGGGTATTAGGGTTTACATGAATGTAACCCTAATCCTCCACACTATATAAAGAGGTCCTTGGTTCAAGAAATTGGCACGAGTGCATAGAAATGAGGGCAAGGCCGATTTCATAAGTGGAACCTAAGTATCCTTATTCTCTAGTTATTCCAAGTTGGTTTTGGTGATTTGTGATTCCACTTGAGGCTTCCACACTATTGGGGCTAAGCTCTTAAAGTTCAAGACTTCAAGCTTCATCACAAGGTATGTTATCTAACTAGTTTCTTGTAGTATAGTTGCTTCATTGTATGCTAGTTAGGGTAATACCTTGGAAAGTTCAAGTTTGCATGTATAATAGAGAAAACATAGATCCAAGGTATTTAGGGCTGCATGTACACCATAGGAGTGTTAGAATGCTCAAAACCCTTCAAAATCTTCCTCTAAAACCCGTAAATGATGATACCCGGATCTTCAATCAATCTTTGAAAAGTAACTTGCTCCTTGAAGTCGGTCGAACAAATCGTCTATCTGCAGTAAAGGATATCGGTTCTTAATGATCAGTTTGTTAAATCGCGGTAGTCGATGCACATACGGAACGATCTATCCTTCTTCACGATGAAGATAGGTGCTCCCCAGGCTGAGAAGCTTGGTTTGATGAATCCCTTGCTGAGCAGTTCATTTAGGTTACTGGATAGTTCCTGCATCTCTGCTGGTGCTAGACGATAAGGCGATTTGGCTACATGGGTAGCTCCAGAATTAAGTCGATTCTAAACTCGACCTGGCGTTCTGGTGATACTCCAGGGAGATCTTCAGGAAAAATTTCAGGAAAATCACGGACCTCAGGAATGCTCTTTATGTCTTTCAGTTCCTGAGTCCTGTCAACCACGTGAGCTAAGAAAGCATGGTATTCCTTTCGTAAGTACTTCTAGGCTTGGATGCACGAGATGATTCGAAGGTTCGTGCCTGGTTTATCGCTATAGACGACTATGGTTTCACCACTCGGTAGGCTAAGACGAAAGAATTTCTCATAAAATTGGATGTATGCACGATGCAGACTCAACCAAGCCATGCCGATGATAACGTCAAAATTTTTTATTAAGATCATCATAAGGTCGATTTGGTATATATATATATATATATATATATATATATATATATATATATATATATATATATATATTGCTAGTGTTCTCTGTCTTCCCGTTAGCCATTTGTACGATAAATGTTTCCTTTAGTGTTTGTGGTTGTAGTTTGAGTAAGTGCTTAAATTTGTGGCTCACAAAACTCCTCTCAGATCCAATATCAAAGATTATGCATGCAAAAGAGTTATTGTGGAGAAACGTACCCGTTAGCCATCTTGTAGTATAGTTGCTTCATTGTATGCTAGTTAGGGAAATACCTTGGAATTTCAAGTTTGTATTTATAATAGAGAAAACATAGATCCAATGTATTTAGGGTTGCATGTACACCATAGGAGTGTTTGAATGCTCAAAAACCCTTCAGTGGTACCAGAGCCTAGGCTTGTTTTCAATTATACTTGATGAAAATTGCTGAAAAAGTTGAAAAAATTGATTTTCTGGCTGTCTAGGAGTTAGACTCATTGCGTCCAGTGATGGACTCGCCAAGTCCATGAAGAAAAACATCCTACTTGTCGAGTAGGTTCATACGCTCGACAAGTAGGAGCCCTAGACAACATATTTTTGAGTTTTTTGGCTTGAATTGGACTAGGAACATTACCCTAAGCTGTTTTTGAACCTATAAACCTGTTTTTGATGTGGTAATGTTCATTCTAATCCAATTCAAAAGATAATTGTCAATAGATTCATGTTTTGTATTAGTTTAAACACATAAGTTTTGGAATTTGAAAGTTTTGAATAATTCAAAACTTGCCCTCAAGTTTTGGAATTTGTAAAGTTTCCCTCATGAATACTTTAACTCCAAGTTAAGCCCTTAGAATTTTAAAATTAAAATTCAACCCATATACTTTATAGTACTATAAGTTAATAATATATATATATATATATATATATATATATATATATATATACAAGAGCAAGTCAGTCTTACCGTTAGTAGGCCTCAATCACGAAGCCGGTATATAAGGCGAGTATAAGGTTATTGCCTATAAAATGGCAGTTTAATGGGTGTCCACTCTCACCCACCGCTTCCTTGACTGGTGGAGGGTCGTTAGCCGAACGGGTAAGACAAGGACTAGAATTCTCCCTTCATTAAAAGTATTAATGATAAATATAAAGTAACTAAATCATTTATAAATTCCCAATCTTAGTTACTTTAGGAAAATGTGAATTTGGTTCAAACCCATGAAATTACACTTTGCACTTTGCTTAAGTCGGTTAGTGGAGCGCGTGTGGTTAACTCGCACACTAGCTTGATTTAACAAGGTAGGCAGAGGGTAACTTAATGTTTATCATAGTATCGATGGAGCATGTGTGGTTAACCGACACATCGATTGAGGGGTAAATATTAAGGCTAACAAGTATATTAGCATGGTTATTCACACCTTGTTTTGTGATCCTCGGCATCCCAGTCACAAAACCTGAGAGGGCACAATCGAGATTTAAATATGCCATTTAAAGTTCAATGAATCTCAAAAGATCTAAGAGTTTCAAATCCAACTAAAACCTAATAAATTATTTTGTTTTTCATGGTGGAATTGGTGAATCGTCATTCACCTACTTTCAAATATTTTATAGCTTGGATTACGATATCCCTCTTCCAAGTTATAAAATATTGTGTTGGGTCCTAGCCTTAATATTTCATATTGGGTGTTATATTAAGGACTTTAAATCAACTATCTTGAATATCTCCCAAAAGATGTCTGGTTTAGACATCTATGATCTTCTCAAAAACTCTTGGAACAAGTTTTCCTAATGAAGATGATGTCCCGGAAATCATTCTTCACTCCTTCCACCTCCTCCAGTTATTCTCCCTAACCCACAAGTTCAAGGTCACTCAATCCCTATTGGCAAGCAAGGTCTATGTGTGCTCACATCTAGGAGATGAAGTCACATATTGACAAGTCGCGAGAGTTGGGTGTCAAAGTCTTGAGGAAGTTGATGTTGAGTAATCACTTCGTAAGTCACATAGTGAGTTCTTTATGGACTACTATGTAAAAGACTATGACATGACCTTTAATGATCATATCTATTTTCTTTGTGCTGTTGAATCAGCAATGATTTGGAGCACTGGTAGAGCAAACTTGATTAGAATATCAACTTACGTTGGGCGTAATTCCAGCACGCGCAGCGTAGGGGTCGAGTTCCCCATTTCTGGATATCCCCGGGGTACGCCCCACGTACAGAGCTGGTACACGCCACGTACTCCCTGCTGTTGACTTTTGTTGAATTTTAGGGTTTGGTCAAGATAGAGGACTATTAAGCATTTGAGGGGTAAAATGGTCTTTACCTATCTGTGAGTTGTAGAAGGGTTAGTCTAGCTTCTTGAGGGCCAATATTAATTAGGGATAATTATTATGTGTTAGGCAGGAGCTAGACCCGGGAGTAGAGATCAAGATCCCGATTGCGAGATTTTCATTCATTAGCTTACGAGGTGAGTCTTCTCACTATACTTACCTTGAGTGGTAAATCTTATGTGTGACCAGAGGGTCTTATGTGCATGAACTGTGTAATGAGATATCATGCTATTTACTTGTGGTATGCTTTATGAGTATTATATTGTGATGCTGAGTTGAAGGACCGGAGGGTCCATATGAGTTGTGGGACCAGAGGGTCCCACTGAGACACATCGACCAGAGGGTCTAATTGAGTTATAGCTTCGAGTAGATAATGTGCTATGTGTGGTATTTTGGGGAACTCACTACGCTTTTATGCTTATTGTGTTATGTGTTATGTGTTTCAGGTAGTTCCGAGGATCGCGACAGGCACCAACATGATTGTACATAGCGGCAGGAGATTGTTTTATGATTCTGGGATTGTGTTTTCTTTTGTTGACATTTGAGACATATGTGTGTTTGAGAATTATGATACAAGTTTTATTGTGTTAAAAATGAAAATTTTGGTTTAAGAAATTACGTTGTTACAAGTTGGTATTAGAGCCTTGGTTTGAGGGATTCGGATGCACCCTCGGGTGTGTTTGGACTCAAACTAAGGGTTTGAGAAAAAATTTCAAAAAGAGATGATTTTTTTCTAAAAATGAGCAAGAGTTTAAGAGAAGTCGAGACGGAGCAGTGTGTACAATCAGCGAGAGCAGAGCGCTGATTTCCCAAAATACCCTCATTTTGTGTTAAGAGATATTTTATGTGATATGATGCATGCTAGAGAGTAGGTATGTGATTCATATATCAGGACTAGGGTGGCCTGATTTGTGATGCTTTAGCCTAGGGATTTCTACTATTAGTGTTTAGCTTGAGTATGAGTACCTAGCAGGAGCGAGCAATGAGAGAACTTCTGTGAGAGTAACTTGTGAGGCATAGAGTACTTGTAAATTCGGATCTGAGGAGGATGACTTGGGGTGAACACTGATGCGGTGTGGAAGGTAGTATTGGGCATGTACTATTGGAAGCACCGGATCAGTGAGCGTCCAAGTAAGAATCCTAGGGATGCTAAGGAACAAGTAAGGATGGGTGATCGAATGTGAGTATGCTCGAGCGAGTCTCTGATGATATTGTGTTGTGTTTTGGAGATGTCATGGTGGGGACACGCCACAACCCTGAGAGCAGTAGGAGTAGCGATGAGGAGATTAGGAGGATGATCCACGAGGAGGTGGCTGCAGCTATTCGAGCAGAGATTTCGGAGATGTTTGGATCTATCAAGACCACCTTGATTCAGACATATGACGAGCGATACGTTGCTATCACTGAGGCTGCTGTTGTCGCGGCCACTGCAGTCGTCGCCGCTGCTAGGCCACAGGGAGGTGACTCGTTGTTGTTCCAAGAGTTCAGCAACACGAAGCCACCAGAGTTTGATGGGACGTGGGATCCAATTGCTGCTATGAGGTGGATCTCTGATATCGAGGGGTGTTTTTATACGTTTTCTTGTCCCGACCATTTGAGAGTTCGGTTTGCGCTAGACCAGCTTCGCTCGGGAGCGAAGGACAAGTGGAAGTTTGCGACAACTGGCTTCACCACTGCAGATCATGCTGCAGTGACAAAGGAGAGGTTTGTTCAGATGTTTTGAGACAAGTATGTTCCCCCGATAGAGAGGGAACATTTGGCGCTGGAGTTTCTTTCTCTCAGGCATAAGAAAGAGTCGGTGACTGAGATATCGAGGATGTTCCATGAGAGGGCGATGTTTTGCCCCGAACATGTATCCACTGAGCAGGCACATGTGAGTCAATCTTTGAGCATACTGAGGGGGGCATACGAGAGTTCGTGGCGAACTCATCGTACCGGACATTGGCCGAGCTCTAGGCCAATGCCAGGAGGAGGGAGATTAAGCTTGAGCTTTAGACCAGGGAGGATGAGGAGGAGTCCAGGGGGAGGGACCGGAGGCCAGTGCAGTCGCAGCCAGCGACGAAGCAGGCTAAGCCCGCTGATTCCAGAGTTGAAGGCCAGAAGGGCCGCACTTGTGGAAAGTGCAGCAAGAGTCACGAGGGTTCTTGCCGATCGGGGATCCGTTACAAATGCGGCAAGGAGGGGCACATGGCGAAGGATTGCCCTAAGGGATTCTCGGTTTGCTTTTATTGCAACCAGACCAGCCACCAGTAGGCCAAGTGTCCCCAGCTAGTGCAAGGACCAGCGCATGGATCTGCACCTACTTCTGTGCGTGCTTCTGAGAGGTGGCCAGTGAAGGCTGAGACGCCGAAGGCTCGTAGGAGAGCCTTTCATTTGACAGCGGAGGAGGTCCACACAGCGCCCGATGACGTGGCTGGTACTTTCCTTGTGAATTCTGTACCTGCTTTGGTGTTATTTGACTCGGGTGCAAGTCAATCTTTCGTGTCATTAGCTTTTAGTCAGCATATCAGTATCCGACGAGAGGCGTTGAGTCGACCTCTGGAAGTTTCTTTAGCTGACGAGCGATCAATTTATGCTACTTATGAGATTCGAGGATGTATACTCAAGATTATTGGTGTTGAGTTTCCAATAGATTTGGTACCTATTGCGATGGGGGATGTCTGTGTCATCGTGGGCATGGACTGGTTGAGCCGATTCGGAGCTGTCATCGACTGCGAGCGTCAGTTGGTGACCATATGAGACCCTAGTGGGAGAGTACTTACGGTATATGGAGAGGGTACCCGATCTGGGTCAGCATTTTGCTCGCCTTCCAGAGCGAGGCAGAGTCTACAGTAGGGCTGTAGAGGGTTTGTAGCCTATGTGATGGATACACGAGATGCTGCAGAGAGGCCGAGTTTGGTCAGTGAGGTTCTGATAGTGCGAGGGTTTCCGGATGTTTTCCCCAAGGAGTTGTCGGGTGTGCCTCCAGAGAGGCAGGTGGAGTTTTGCATCGATTTGGTTCCGGGTGCGGCGCCTATTGCCAAGGCACCTTATCGCCTTGCGCCACCGGAGATGCAGGAGTTATTCTCACAGCTTAAGGAGCTGTTGGTGAAGGGATTCATCCGACCGAGTAGCTCGTCGTGGGGAGCGCCGATCGTTTTAGTCAAGAAAAAGGATGGTTCACACCGGATGTGCATTGATTACCGGGAGTTGAACAAGATGACGGTCAAGAGCCGTTATCCACTACCGAGGATCGATGATCTGTTCGATCAGTTGCAGGGAGCTTCTTGGTTCTCCAAGATAGCCTTGAGGTCGGGATATCACCAGATGATGGTTCAGGATGAGGATATCTAGAAGAAGGTGTTTAGGACTTGTTATGGGCATCACGAGTTTGTGGTGATGCCTTTTGGGCTCACCAATGCACCAGCAGCGTTCATGGATCTTATGAACCGAGTATGCAGGCCAATGTTGGATCGATCGGTGATTGTGTTCATCGACAATATTCTGGTGTATTCGAGATCCAAGGAGCAACATGAGGAACATCTAAGGGAGATTCTTGTAGTATTTAGATTAGAGAGGCTTTATGCCAAATTCTCCAAGTGTGATTTCTGGTTACGAGAGGTCCAGTTTTTGGGACATCTCGTTAATCAGAATGGGATATTGGTCGATTCTGCCAAGATTGAGGCTGTTATGAGATGGGAGGTGCCAAGATCCCCCACCGAGATCAAGAGTTTTCTAGGGTTGACCGGAAACTATCGGAAATTTATCAGGTATTTCTCCAAGATTGTCATTCCCCTCAACAGATTGACCCGGAAGGGCGTTGCTTTTACTTGGGGTCCCATGCAGCAGACCTCGTTTGAGACTCTTCGCCAGAGATTATGCAAAGCCCAGGTGTTAGCCTTTCGGGAGGGAATGGAGGATTTTGTGGTGTACTATGACGCGTCTATATCAGGGTTGGGTGTGGTGCTTATGCAGAGAGGGCACGTGATAGCATACGCATTGAGGAAGTTGAAGCCTCATGAGACGAGGTATCTCACCTACGATTTGGAGTTGGGGGCAGTAGTGTTCACCCTCAAGATATGGCTTCATTATTTGTATGTGGTTCGGTGTACCATATACACGGACCACAAGAGTTTGAAGTATCTAATGGATCAGCCCAACCTGAACATGCGCCAGAGGAGATGGTTGGATGTGGTAAAGGATTATGACTGTGAGATCCTGTACAACCCGGGCAAGGCTAATGTAGTAGCTGATGCTCTGAGCCACAGGGCGGAGAGTGCCCCGATTCGAGATATATGCATGAGGATGTCGGTGATGACTCCGGTATTGGATACCATCCGGGAGGCCCATGCAGAGGTTGTGAGACCGAAGAACCGCAAGAGAGAGCGGGGTATTGGGCAGGTGTCCGAGTTTGTTACTGATAGCCGAGGGCTTATGACCTTTCACGGTCGGGTTTGGGTGCCGTTTATGGGCAGGGCACATAGCATATTGATGGAGGAGGCGTACAGATCGAGATTCTCGATCCATCCCGGGGCCACTAAGATGTATTTGGATTTGAAGAGAGATTACTGGTGGCCTTGTATGAAGAGGGATGTTGCGTCGGTTGTAGAGATTTGATTGACCTGTCGCCGGGTTAAGACCGAGCACCAGCTTCCGCATGGCAAGTTGCAGCCGCTAGAGGTTCCCCAGTGGAAGTGGGAACAAATTTCTATGGATTTCAACACCAAATTTCGGAGGACCGCGAGGGGTGTTGATACAATTTGGGTGATTGTGGATCGGCTGACGAAGAGCACTCACTTCCTTTCTATCAGTGAGAGCTCTCCTGCAGAGAGGTTGGCAGAGATATATTTGAGAGAGGTGGTGTCTCGACATGGAGTGCCGATCTCGATTGTGTCAGACAGAGATTAGCGTTTCACTTCTAGGTTCAAGAAGAAGTTTCATGAGGAGTTGGGTACAAGATTTCACTTCAGTACTGCTTATCACCCACAGACAGACGGACAGAGTGAGCGAACGATACAGACACTCGAGGACATGCTTCGAGCATGTGTTATGGACTTCGGCAGAAGTTGGGACACATACCTACATTTGGCTGAGTTTTCGTACAACAACAGCCACCATTCGAGTATTGGTATGCCTCCCTTTGAGGTTTTATATGGGAGGTGGTGTCGGATCCCCATCTGTTGGGGAAAGGTAGGGCAACGAGTGATAGGTAGCACTGAGATAATGCTATAGACGACTGAGCAGATACAGCAGGTCAGACATGATAGCCCAGAGCCGCCAGAAGAGTTACGCGGATATGCAGCGATCCGAGCTTGAGTTCCAGGTTGGAGACTTTATACTCCTGAAGGTATCTCCTTCGAAGGGAGTGATCTAATTCAAGAAGAGGGGCAAGCTGGGGCCCTGATACATTGGTCCTTTTAGGGTGACCGCGAGAGTGGGAAAGGTAGCATACCGTTTGGAGCTACCTGAAGAGTTGAGTCAGATCCATAACACCTTCCACGTATCCCAGTTGAGGAAATGTGTGGCCGATGAGACAACAATGGTACCACTAGAGGATATTCAGGTGGATACGGGTCTGAATTACATCGAAAGACCGGTCGCGATTTTGGATCGAAAGGTGAAGGTTCTGAGAAGCAAGGAGGTGCCTTTGGTCCAGGTTCAGTGGCAGCATCGGAGAGGGTCCGAGACGACTTGGGAATCAGAGTCTGAGATGCGGGAGCAACATCCAAAGTTTTTTGTGGAGCATGACTTCGGGGGCGAAGTCTAATTCTAGTAGGGGAGAATTGTAACATCCAAAAACCCAGGTATACCTTGTAAACCCTAATCTTTGAGCAATTGTCCAAATTGGTCCTTGATAAAGAGAAAGGTGGTAGACGGGTACGCGGGGCGTACTAGAGTGTACGCTCAGCGTACTCATGCGCGTGTTTGATCGCGGAAGGCCGCCTAGTACGCCGGGCATACCAAGGTGTACGCAGGGCATACCAGGCCCAGATTGAAACCATAATATTAAGTGAGTCCCCTATTTAAAGAACGTTATGGCCTCCTTCTGGCCACCGCTTTCCAGAGACTTATCCTCCCCAAAACCCTAAACCTCGTTCTTGTAGCAAGAGAGTGCCTTTGAGAGCTTGTGGGTGTGTTCTTGAGCATTAGAAGTGGAAAGGAAGCTTTGGAGAAGAAGGAGTTAGAGCCCAAGCTCTTAGATCTGAGCTTAGCAGTGAGAGAAGCTTCATTTGGAGGTAAAAAGCTCCAAGCTTTCCTACTCTTTTGTTTGTGCTCATGTGTGGGGTGTTCTATTGTTTTTGTCCCCAAATTTGATGGCTTTATGAGTTGATAAGCCCCTAGAACCCGAGATATGTCCCTTGTTAGCTTATTTTGTGTTATTGAGCATTAAAAATCTAATCTTGGTCATTAAGAGTTGACTATGCATGAGTTATGAGTCTTTTAAGGATGGAAATGGCATGATTTGGGTGTTGGTGACCTTTACAACCATGCAAAGGCTTAAAGTCACTGACTTTATGGATTAAGAGACATCAGAGTAACCAGATATGGGATTTGATCTTATGTCTTAGCCGATTCATACCAAAAACCATGAGGAGTGTGAAATTGGGACTTATGTTGCGCGTAATCCCAGTATGTGCAGCGTAGGGGTCGAGTTCCCTGTTTCTGGATAGCCCCAGGGTACGCCTCACGTACAGAGTTGGTACGCGCCACGTACTCCCTACTGCTGACTTTTGTTAACTTTTAGGGTTTGGTCAAGATTAAGGACTATTAAGCATTTGAAGGGTAAAATGGACTTTTACCCTTTTGTGATTTGTAGAAGGTTTAGTCTAGCTTCTTGAGGGCCAATATTAATTAGGGATAATTATTATGTGTTAGGCAGGAGCTAGACCCGGGAGTAGAGATCAAGATCCCAATTGCGAGATTTTCATTCATTAGCTTACGAGGTGAGTCTTCTCACTATACTTACCTTGAGTGGTAAATCTTATGTGTAACGAGAGGATCTTATGTGCTTGAATTGTGTAATGAGATATCCTGCTATTTACTTGTGTTATGATTTATGAGTATTATATTGTGATGCTGAGTTGAGGGACTGGAGGGTCTATATGAGTTGTGGGACCAAAGGGTCCCACTAAGACACATCGACCAGAGGGTCTAATTGAGTTATAGCCTCGAGTGGCTAATGTTTTGTGTGTGGTATTTTGGGGAGCTAACTAAGCTTTTATGCTTACCGTGTTATGTGTTATGTGTTTCAGGTAGTTCCGAGGATCGCGGCGAGGCACCGACAAGATTGTACACACCGGCAGGAGATTGTTTTATGATTCAGGGATTGTGTTTTCTTTTGTTGACATTTGAGACATATGTGTTTTTGAGAATTATGATACAAGTTTTATTGTGTTAAAAATGAAAAATTTTGTTTAAGAAATTACGTTGTTACAGGTAGTGTCTAAATTTACCAAATAAGGAAAGATTCTCGTCACCCAAGTTTTCAGGCGGATAGAAACTTGGAATCATACAAGTTGTATAGTATAATGAATGAGAATTTTCACCTTTGGAAAATTAAGACTAATTCCTTGTTCAAATTTTGATGTGAGTCAAGTGAAGGACTAAAGGATCGAGTATACATTCTAGTGCACTTGTCAAATCCACCACAAAAGATCGATAAGACTATTCGTCATGATTTACTAAAGTTTAGTAAATATGGTTATACTTACCAGTTTAAGTATAATTCTGAAACATCGGAAAACTTTCGATGTATGGCAGAACGATTGAGAAGAATCAAATTAGGCATAAGGAAATTCTATATATGGGTCCATTATTTGCGTTATAAAATTCGATTATGAATACGGCATCCCTTTTCATAATCTGAATTATGAGAACATGGCAAATAGAAACAAAAATATTATAGCAAAAGACTGGTCTAGTATCATGTCTTTATGTGAGACATCATGAATCGTGTCCCATAAGCTCCAGATATAGGATCGATTGCATGTGCTATAATATTCATCCTTTCTAAATTTTCCAAATGCTCAGGGCTTTAAGAAGGGAAAAGTCTAGAGTTGGATATGACTAAAATGATTAAGCAATTGTCGAGGACAATCCAAGGTTTACCAACGATTGGTTGCTCAGGGACAGTTGGAAGAATAGTGTTAATTTTGGAAGGACCATAGTGACATATTCTGAAAAGGGGCAACTCTTGGTCAGAAGTAATAGTCAAAATGAGAATATGGAAATATTCCCACAGGTGGAAGTTATTCATCAAATCTGTGTAAAATTAGGAAACTTAATGCATGAAGGATGTTTAAAGCAATGTAATTTGAATTTGAGACTTCGTTTCCATGGAATGATCTCCATTGGAATACTCTGTAATGTCTGTTGACAAGTCTTTGTGACTTTGTGCATAATCATTATAGAAGGATCAATCCATATACGTTTAGAATCTAACAGATTTAGGTAAATGGCATGATTTGGAATTCTTGCATTTGCGGTATGGAATTGGGATTGTGAAATGAGAATCATTGGAATTATCTTCAATCGATCTATTTCATAAAGTAAAGATCATAGACAAACTTAATGTGCATACTTGGTGTATGGCATAACTAATGTTTGGAAAAACATAGTGTGCACACTTGGTGTATGGCATTACTAGTGTTTAGAAAAACATAGTGTACATGCTTGGAGCATGGGACAACTATTGTTTTTAGTTCAAGTATAAAGTTGATAGTTTGAAACAGTATGCAATGAATGATGGGTAATCAATATGGTGATAAATAAAAGGTGTTTTATTTATATTCATAAGTTCTAAGACCATATTGTATTCGATTATTCTTGTGTTTCACTTTGCATGTTTTGACTTCCAGAATAACTAGGTCGTTCTTCCTGAATGATTAAGTTATTCAAACCATCCACAGCCAGTCATATGTTGGAAGTAGATATGAATCAAGACTGTCATGAAGCTAGTTTGTAGATGTCCAAGGTAGTAGACATAGCAAGAGTTCTTGAAACATTCGTGAGTGCTCATAATTTCTGAGTATTGGATTCAACCCACACTCATTTGACTCACTTCATGGATTTTATCACGAGTGATCATGAGATGATAATATCTTATATTCTTCAAACCTAGAGATATGAATTGTTGCCTATGATTTGGTTATGCATTGATTGTACGAAAACGCATTGGTAACTCGATGTTATAAAACGTGCCTTTGTGTATGATTCAACAAGTAGTAGAACAAACATATGAGTCGAAGTTTATCCATTCCTTTTACCCTTAAAGGGATAAAATCGATGTGGGCCCCTCGATGATTTAGTGATGACACCCCGAAATACTTGGCCAAGCCATGACTAATGTGATTTGTTCAATTAGTCAGTCGGCATAAATCTGAAATCGAGAAACAACAAATGGACAGAGAGAGTGATTATAATCCATGTCTCATTCCATATGATATCTAGAATGGAGGAATATATGATACCTTATCTAATGGACGCGTTATTGATTTGTTCAGAGTACGGTAGCGGCTTTAAGAGCTATGATTGCCAGTCGGGTTTTGGAGTCATAAGCAATAATAGTTTTAGACTTATCCAAGTGGGAGACTGTTGGATTAGATGTCTAAGCCCATAACTATTATTGGTATGTATTCGACCCGACTTAGCATGGTCTATTTGGGTTGCACTTCACCGGAACAATTGGATAGTGAAAATGAGAAAAAGGATATTAGTGATTTATATTAATGTATTATAAGTTCTAATATATTAATATGAAATCATATTATTTAGTTGGTATTGATCAAGAATTAATTTAGAATTAATCTAGTGATCAAAAAGGAACTAATTAAATATGGACAATTATATATATATATATATATATATATATATATATATATATGTGTGTGTGTGTGTGTGTGTGTGTGGTGGACCAAGTTCATTTAGGTTGGGCTAAGCTTTCATGGATAGTCCATGGAGTGTTTAACCTATGGATCCTATGGAAATGTAAGGTCATGGGTATTAGGGTTTACATGAATGTAACCCTAATCCTCCACACTATATAAAGAGGTCCTTGTTTCAAGAAATTGGCACTAGTGCAAAGAAATGAGGGCAAGGCCGATTTCATAAGTGGAACCTAAGTATCCTTATTCTCTAGTTATTCCAAGTTGGTTTTGGTGATTTTTGATTCCACTTGAGGCTTCCACACTATTGGGGCTAAGCTCTTAAAGTTCAAGACTTCAAGCTTCATCAAAATGTCTGTTATCTAACTAGTTTCTTGTAGTATAGTTGCTTCATTGTATGCTAGTTAGGGTAATACCTTGGAAAGTTCAAGTTTTCATGTATAATAAAGAGAACATAGATCCAAGGTATTTAGGGCAGCATGTAGGGGTGTAAGTGAGACAAGTCAACTCGCGAGAAACTCGAGACCGACTCGGAAAATACTCGAAATCGACTTGACCTTAATCGAGCCAAGCTCGAGCTTGAGCTACTCGAGTACCTTATCGAGCCGAGCTCGAGTACAAAAATACTCAGCTCGTAAGGCTCGCGAGCTTAGTCGAGCTTAGTGTAATTTACATATATGTCATTTCTTTATAATTGTTCATTTATAAGATATATGTCATTTCTATATAATTATTCATTTATGACATATATGGTTGATGTTATATTGATATTCGGTGATTAATAGTGGTTTTTTTGGTAGTTTGGACATTTACATGTGGAATGTTTAATATTTATTACTCAATTTAGTGATTTTGATTTTGTTTAAAATATTATTCGAACTGAGCCGAGCCGAGCTCGAGACTGTCGAGTATTTCACGAGCCCGAGCTCGAGCTTAAAATCAAGGCTCGAGTTGAGTTCGAGCCGAGTTTCGAGCTCGAGTATTCTAGTCGAGCCGAGCTTCGAGCTTGGTAGTATTCGGCTCGACTCGACTCGTTTACACCCTAGCAGCATGTACACCATAGGAGTGTTAGAATGCTCAAAACCCTTCAAAATCTTCCTCTAGAACCCGTAAATGATGATACCCGGATCTTCTATCAATCTTTGAAAAGTAACTTGCTCCTTGAAGTCGGTCGAACAAATCGTCTATCTGCGGTAAAGGATATCGGTTCTTAATGATCAGTTTGTTAAATCACGGTAGTCGATGCACATACGGAACGATCTATCCTTCTTCTTCACGATGAAGATAGGTGCTCCCCAGGCTGAGAAGCTTGGTTTGATGAATCCCTTGCTGAGCAGTTCATTTAGGTTACTGGATAGTTCCTGCATCTCTGCTGGTGCTAGACGATAAGGCGATTTGGCTACATGGGTAGCTCCAGAATTAAGTCGATTCTAAACTCGACCTGGCGTTCTGGGGATACTCCAGGGAGATCTTCACGAAAAATTTCAGGAAAATCACGGACCTCAGGAATGCTCTTTATGTCTTTCAGTTCTTGAGTCCTGTCAACCACGTGAGCTAAGAAAGCATGGTATTCCTTTCGTAAGTACTTCTGGGCTTGGATGCACGAGATGATTCGAAGGTTCGTGTCTGGTTTATCACTATAGACGACTACGGTTTCACCACTCGGTAGGCTAAGACGAACGAATTTCTCATAAAATAGGATGTATGCACGATGCAGACTCAACCAATCTATGTCGATGATAACGTCAAAATTTTTTATTGAGACAGTCATAAGGTCGATTTGGTATATATATATATATATATATATATATATATATATATATATATATATATATGTATGTATGTATATATATATATATATATATGTATGTATATATATACATATATATATATATATATATATATATATATATATATATATATATATATATATATCGCTAGTGCTCTTTGTCTTCCCGTTAGCCATTTGTACGATAAATGTTTCCTTTAGTGTTTGTGGTTGTAGTTTGAGTAAGTGCTTAAATTTGTGGCTCACGAAACTCCTCTCCGCTCCAATATCAAAGAGTATGCATGAAAAAGAGTTATTGAGGAGAAACGTACCCGTGAGCACCACAAGATCTGTCACAGCTTCTTCATGACCTATTGCTAAATTCTCCCCACTCCACCAGCATTTCCTGCCTTTGGACATTTCCTCTTGAAGTTCCCAATTTCACCGCACCCATAGCAGGCCTGGCTTACTCCAATACCAAGGACCTGGGTGATCGGTTTTGTCGGTGCCTTACAGAAACGGACAGTGTGCCCCTTCCTATTGCAGTTAACGCAGTGCATCTCCCAGCAGGGTCCGTGATGATGGGAATTGCACTTGCTGCACTTCGGCAGGTTTCCAACATATTGATTTGCTGGTGCAGGGGTAGCTTGGGTTGTTGCGGCATGAACAGCCACAATCTGCTATTTCTTGGAGGGTTTCAGTGCATGTTGGTTCTTCTTTCTGTCCCAAAACTTTCTTTTGTTGTCATTCACTTTGGCTTGTTTAGGGACAGGGGTTATTACCTGTGGACGGACTCCATGGTCAATGAGTCTTGGAGCCAAGTGTTTGGCATTATCGAATGTGATAGGGTTTGATGACAAAACATTCCACTGAAGTGGAGGAGGCATTCCCCAGATATAACGCTCTATTTTTTTGCTCTCTGTGGGAACAATCCCTGGACACAGAATAGCCAGGTCACTAAATCTATTAGTTTAGGCTACTATGTCAGAGCTTGTCATGACAAGGCTCCAAAGTTCCTGCTCTAGTTTTTGTACCTTGCCTCTCAGCAGTACTCCCCCATCATCAGTTCTTTGAATTTCTCCCAGCCCATTGAGTTAGCCACTATGAGTGTAAGTGACTTCACATGACTATTCCACAATGTGAGGGCCCTATCAGAGAAAGTGTAGGAAACAAATTTCACTTTGCTTCCTTCAGGGCAGGAGTACATCTCAACGATTGACTCCGTTTTCTCAAACCATTGCGATAGAGCAATGATTCCTCTACTCCAATTAAAGGTCCTGAGTTTGAAGTTGTTGAAATCTTTGTATGAACACTCCCTAGGGTGTCCATGTTTATCCCCATGATGTGAGTTGGTACCAGTTCCAGCCCCACTGGTGCCACTAGCATTGATTTGGGTCAGGGCTGCTGTCACATCCGCAAATACTATAGCTTGGAAAACTATGGGATCGAATTGCAGTGACAGCGGCGGAGTTGGGATTATTGGAAGATTGTTGTTGACACGGCTAATTGATTTCCGTGGCGACATCTTTTAGCTATAAATTTTTTTAAGACGAAAATGATGGTAAGAATTTAATAGTGATTATAAATCAGGAGACTTTGAACCAACACACACTGGTTCCATACATATTCTGCAAAGAGTTTGAAATAAAGTCTACCACAATTAATAACTTGTAAAATATCATTAAGAATTTTAATAGAAATTTTCCAAAGAAAAGAGGATGCATGTCAATTTCATTGGTATATTAGATGGATAGAGTTCGGAAAATTTGACCTTGAAATAGGTTTACAACATACCAACTTAACAAGAAAACTTTGACAACAAACCGACTAATTTGAAATAGGTCAAACTTTGACAAAAAAAACTTTGAAATAGGTCAATTTCATTGGTATATTAGATGGATAGAGTTCGGAAAATTTGACCTTGAAATAGGTCTACAATATACCAACTTAACGAGAAAACTTTGACAGCAAACCGACCTATCGAAAGATGAACTTTCGAGGTCTAACCATAAATATGAAAAATAAAACTACTGTATATAAGTAGACTTAACCTATATTCAAAAGAGTAAGTAGGGTATGTCCTACTCGCGAGGAGTGTTGTTTTGTTTCGTACTAGTTTTAGCCCTAGATTTAGCCAACTGGAATTCTATTTAAAACACACGCCTTTTTAATGTTACTTGGCACTCCTGAAGTTCTGTAAGATCGACTCGGTTGGCAGTTAGTTCTCTCCGTAGGGCCTCGGTGTGATTTCTGGTTAACTCTTGGTCTTCGTTTAGGTGGCGGAGGCGAACCGTGTTGACTACCGTGGTAGCACCAACCTCTACGACTCGGTGGATAGCTACTCTTGCTTGCTCGTCGTTACGAGCAAATCAACGTACTAACACAGGGATGGCTCTATCTACTGAGCCTCCTTCATCAAGGTTGTAGAAGCTTCGATCACCATTATTGGGAAGGTACTGACCCTGCTCATGACTCAACCCCTCTAAGTTTACTGTTCACTGATGTGTCAGACCTTGGAAGTTCTGTTGGGGATTGGGAGTTTTTGCAACTTGAGGTGGATCATAGACTTCTGGTTCCGAGTCAGAGTCTTCCCGAATCTCCTATTCTTCCTCTTCCTCGAAGTCTTCTTCTATTGGAGCCACAGGGTCGTTTTCTGGTTCCTCTTCGAGCGAACCTCCGTTCCCCTGATTGGGAATGTACAAGTCTCCCAGCAGATGAAATCCATCCATTCTATCTACACGAGAATATGGGTGTAAGAGATATAAATAAATCTATAGATGGTGTTATCGTGCCATAAATACTCCTATAGTATTTAGATTTATGTTAAGTTCTATTGCTCCTTTGTAGTGAGAGTTGGTAAGTTTTTAGACTTGTTACAACACCACGACCATTCCTACGTATACGCTAATCACCTCTCGAATAGATATAATTGATCAGCTATATCAATTCCAAACATAAATATATATCCCAAGGTTTACTCGTGCTGTTCAACAATCATAATACTTTTGTTTTGTTCCATATATAATACTGATCTAGTATGTATGCATGTATGTTATTATACTTTTTATAAAAATACTTAGATTTTAAAAGTATATGTTTAGTCAGAGCGCTTCAGCCCCATTTGTCACAACTAGGAATTTTGATGCATTGAAAACACTTAACAAAG
This sequence comes from Lactuca serriola, assembly GCF_051521515.1. Classification (NCBI taxonomy): domain Eukaryota; kingdom Viridiplantae; phylum Streptophyta; class Magnoliopsida; order Asterales; family Asteraceae; genus Lactuca; species Lactuca serriola. Next base: position 70,039,906 of record NC_136416.1, on the reverse strand, counting down.
AATGACATTGTAGCTAAAACATGTATGGTGTTTATTCAATGACAACAAAATTCCATCAAATACCCTATAGAAACCTTCAAATAGTCAACAAAAGTTGGAAACCCTAAAACTCCCAGTTTAAGAGTCCATTTTGGACTAGGATTTTCTTATTGGGCCTAATGGACCAATAAGCTTCCAATTTGACTATTTTGGGTTTAGAACTCTTAAATGGACCCTAAATGGACCCATTTGCATGAAGCTTAACATTTTGGGCCTCATAAGCCTAGAATGGACTAGTTTATCTCTAATGGGCCTTATTGGGCCATAACTAATTTAATTAGCCCTAATGGGCCATAGAACTCATATTTTGATTTATATTGGGCCGTGGACCATCTCTAGAGACCAATTGGGCTGAAAATCATAAAAATGGGCCCATAATATGGACTTAAGCAAAAATAGCCCAAATTCTCTTCTCTCTTCTCTCTTTCTCGGCCCAAATGCAAAACAAAAAAAATCAAAGAGATAAGGAGGGTTAGCCACCTCCTTATCACACCATGGACTTCCAAGCAATATCACATACCTCCATGCAACCATCCTTTCACTTCTATCTCTTCTCCTTTCTTCTTCTTAATTCTCGGCCATAGGAAAAACACACACACACACAATTCACTTAAGCATCTCTCAAGAGCTCAGAACATCTTCATTTCTCCTTTAAAATTTTCAAGAGTTAGGGCTTTTTAACAAGGTTATTCCATAATAATCATCATCATTGGTAAGTTTTTACATGTATAAGTTATATAACTCTTCTCTCTTGTAAGATCACTCCTTCTAAACAAGCTTTTGGTGATCACACTCCTAGAAAACTCCTTAAGCTCGAAATCTACAACAAGGTGTTGCTAGTACCGAAAATAACATCAAACTCTTCCATTTCTTCTTCAAAACCGTGATCATCAAAGCAAATGTGAGTTCATACCCCTCTATTTTCGGTTTTCACATGTTTTATGGGGGAGAATACAAGTAAAATGTGTAGATCTATGTGTATTTGTGTGTTATGTGTGATTTCTTGTGTTTATGTGGTAAATATGTGCCAAAAATGAAAGATATTTCGAGATCTATAGTTCATGGGGGAAAAATATGTGATCTAGGATGTATTACACTTAACAAGTTGAGAAAAATTATCATCTAAGGTTATAATAAGCATGTTACAACATAAAACCCATTTTTGGACTTAATTTGTCAAATAAACAAAAGTTGGGTTGAAAATTTGCCATCCACGGTTTTCTTAAGGACTAAAAGAGTCAAAACAGTAAAAATAAATGTTTTTATCATACTCTTTTAAGGGCTAGAAATGTCATTTGTAGCTTAATGGGCCAAATTTTGGGCTTTTCGGCACATTAAGCCAAAAATTGCGAAAAATACAATTTTCAAGGGATTGAAATGGTAAACTTCTCAAAACAGGGGGTAAAAGGGTAAACAAAACTTATTTAGGGGTTAAAATGATTTATTTTCCAAACAAGGATAAGAAATGTAAACTTTTTGGATTTTGTGACAAAATTGTAAAAGTTGCGAAAATTTTGGGCTTAAACTGAAAAAAAAAACTCTTTACTGGAGGGGCTGAAACTGCCAAAGAGTAAATTCTGAACTAAAAACATCACTTAAAAAATATGTGGGTCAAAAATGTCAAGAAAATGGTTTAAGGGCCTAAAATGTTATTTTTTTAAAATAAGGGACTAAAATTGTCATTTTTATTAAGGAAGGGCTAAAAAGGTCAAACCAATATTTTGACCCAATTATTTTATTATTAAGATATTTGAACCCAGTCCACCGACTAGCTAACGTCGAGCGTTTTTTACAACCTTCATAAAAACAAATGTTTATTGGGCCTCCTGTGACCCAATTACATGTTTAAGGGACCCTCAAAGACTTTCAAGTACTATTGGGCCTTAGTGGCCCATTAGCATTACTAGTAAGGTCCAAAGAAATCAAATGCGAAAGGGGCCAACATGTCCTTCGTATACCCAACAGCCTTAAATAATACACGTAATTAGCTGGACTTTAAAATCCTCTTCTTCTCGTTTGTTAAGCTTACCTTCAATTCAGTAAACAAATACAAGTCGTTAATAAATGGTAATCAAATTCAATTTAGATTCAATGAGTAATAATGGGCGGCACCTTTATGGGTCGTTTGTAGTTTGTAGTTATAATCAAAGTCTCCTGGAGGGAGAGCGAGAGTTTGTGTATAGATCTATACGGGGGTGACTCCCCCACATCTCAGCTGTTCGCTACAGTTAGACTCGGCCAGTCTAGGGTGAAAAATCTTAAGATCAATTACGGCGTTCGTTAGAATGCCAAGACAGACGAACTAGTCATTATCATGCATGGTTATAACGACTCACATAAATAAATCCAAATACTATCCGAGTAATCAAGGAAAAGCATAATCATTTGTCGTGATGGTATAACAATACGAAACAATTATATTATATTATATTATGTTATCGGAAAACATCAGGTTTTTCAAGGAAATCAACACCATTCACTCGTACTTTTCAATAAATATCATGCAAAACTTCTCATTTATACACACTTTGAAATCACTCACGTACAAAACTATGGATCTTCACACTTTGTTATAAACAATTGTCTTTTCAGAAAATATCGGATTTTCTGGGTTTTATAAACTATACAAACATTTTCAAAACAACCATGCTTATGAACTCACCAACATTCCATATGTTGACGTTTTCTCAAAATAACTTGTATTCTCAAGTAACAGGTAAGCTGAGGAGTACTACCAAGTATGTTAGGGTGTTATGTTTTTGAAAACTTTCAAACAATCTATGATATGAATATGTAATATTTAGACAATGTACTTGATATGAACAATGTTAGTTGTAATGTATTGATGCATGGTGAAGTTTATGTTATGTTTCATGTATATTCATTGTGATGATATTCAATTTTAGTCACGCGAGCCCTCGGACGTTTTCGTCGTCTGGTTCGGGGGTGTGACACCATTGCATTTATAGTTGTATATCTTTTTATGGTTTGATATACATTGTTCACTATAAACAATGTTCTGATACCAATCTGTCACATCCCCAAACCAGAACAACGGAAACGTTCGGGCGTGGAGGACGTCATGTACAGTATCATAGTAATTGCATAATAATAAAACAAGCAACAATATCCATTGTATGTAAAATATAGTTAATACATATGTGTTCTTATAATTGATTGTATGACACCAAAAATGTATAGCAAAAAAAAAGAGTCTTGAACAAGCTCCATCTTCTCAAAAACCTAAGTAAGTGTACCTGTCTACTGGTTCCCTGAGAATATAAGTTATTTTGAAAAGAGAGTATCAACATTTAAGTTAGTGAGTTCATAAGCATTTAGTATTAGAACTCTACCTTTGTTTCATGAAAATGTTAATGTGTTTCTCTAGAAAATCCAATATTTTCTCTAATTAAATGAAAAGTAGTCTTAGGATTTAAGACCAAAATGTTTGTATGTTATTGTATTCTGAATTAGTGTAAGTGTATGTTTTCTATAAATGTATGTTTTCTTTGGTAGAAAATAGTGTATTGCACTTGTATGAACTATATAGTGTATTAGTGCTGGAAAATAATGATAGGTAGTCCTATTACTTAGAATAAAACTATTTAAGTAATGTTTTTTTTGTAAACCAAAATTTTTAGTTAATGCTTAATGTGAATGACATTATAACCATACTGAACTGACTAGGGCCTACACAGCGTTCTTTAGGCATCAGAATGTTATGAAAATTGTCACCCCTAGACCTGTCGGTCCAACTGTAGCTAACAGTCGAGGTGCGGGATTCTCAGTCCCGTATAGATCTATACACAAATTCACGCTCTCCCACCAGGAGACTTTGGTTATAAAATAGAACTTACCATGTACCTTAGGAGGTACCATGAAGTAGTGGCTCACATTCTAGTATTAACTCATTTACGTATAGTGTGTATATGATTTCTTGTTCTTGTAAATGAATAATGTACTTGTAATGAAAAGTAATTTGTACTTACGTATTGATTCATGCAATGTATTATTGAGCTAGAAAATAGTGTGAATTGATACCTAAACTATACCTATTATAGTTTATAAGTTGTTATGTTTGTGCTGAAAATGATTAAGGAAATACTCATTTTTCTCGGCATATATATATATATATATATATATATATATATATATATATATATATATATATATTGCATATATAATTATAATCTAAAACACAATCGGACAAACATTCCTGTCCTAAGCCCGTAACCAAACAAGGAACAAGATTTAAGGCAGAAACACTAGTACCAAGCCTGTTAAATCATAATTATACATCAATATATATATATATATATATATATATGTGTGTGTGTGTGTGTGTGAATATAGTTTTGATAATTGAAAAACTGTTTTAAATGGTTGGATAAGTTTATAAAAGCATTTAATATCTTTAAAATGATTTGTAATCGTATGTAAGTGTTAACAGAACTACCTTGTGTTTTGCTTGTATTCTCCCCCTAAAAGCATTTTGAAATGGTAAAACATAGGGGTATGAACTCACCATAGGTGAGTGTTCGAGCGAAGATACGGTGTAGTAGTAATAATCCTCTAGTTTAGAACCCGTATGAGAAGTCGTATCCTAAACAATAATTATACTCGATATAAAACTAAAGTTAATAAGTTAACAATCTATATGATAAATAACACAAGTATTATGTAAGAAACACTTATAAAAAGTGTTAGAATCAACCGAAAATAGGAGTTTTTGCTTACCTGGGGGTTTTCGGTTGCTTGATGATTCAAAGAGTTCTTGGTTGTGTTCTTGAGACGAAAAAAGGGTGTTTTCGGTTGGCAAGTGTAAGAGTGAAGGATTGATTACGGTCCACATATATATAATACCGAAAATATGATGGGACACCTTAGTTGGGACTAGCAAAACACTTAGAATCTCGTCCCAATGGATAGGATTTAGGGGTTCTCGGTTAGGATCTCTATCTGAGAAACAGTTTTTGGGCGAGAACAGGCATCATGCAAAGGTTTGCGGTCCAAAGGGTTTGCGGCCGAGAACTCGTTTTCAGTCCGAGGGTTTTCACTTATGCGAGGGTTTTCATTCCTCACGTTTGGATCATTATTTTGCAACACATGTAAATTAAAAGTTTGAGCTATATCCAAACTTTTGATAAGCTTCTAATAAATAAATAAACCAACAAGTTTTACTTTTATTTGACAAGTTTTGACTTTTATTGACTTTGGTAGACTTTTACAGACTTGAAAATGACGGGTTGTCACATCACCAAACTTCATATATGAGTCATAATGACTTAACTAAGTTTAAATAATGGTTTACTTAGTAACACCTTCAAATTCTGGCTAGATAATTAAGATATAATAATCAACATTTTGATAGAATATTATTTAGGATAAATAATCTTAAACGAAGTTATATTATATGTGATAAGGATTTCGTACATATAAAGACTCTGAAATACGACTTCATATGAAGAAGTTATATTTCTTCGAAGTTTTTTGATTAACCAACATGGTTGTGTGTATCATAAAAAGTGAATTTTAGATAGGTTGCCTATTAGCTTAAGAAATCTAAGCGAAAGTCGTAGTAGTCGTAAAACCGAGAGTGTGTATATGTAGAATGTCGAGATTTGACTACGTATAAAAAAGTTATGATTTTTCGAAGTTCTAGCGCAGCAGTGTGGGCATAGAAATCGAAATTCAAATTGGTTGATGTTTATCCAAATAAATCTAAATGAGAATTAAAGATAATATATGCGTCATTATAAATACGGTCGAGAACAGAGTTCACATGAAAGATTTATGAGTTTTGCACAGACTTTAACCGTCTAAACCAGTCTAAATATGATTTTTTTGTTAGAATGAAAATTAGATGTTGAGACCCTAATGAAAGTTTTAGAGCTCCTCGATAAGATTCTATAGATATACAGAACATTGAAAAAACAGAGCTCGTATGTGAAAGTTATGGTCGTCCAAAGATCTGCAAGAAACTGTTTGTACTGATGATGCCACATGGCATGGTCGGGTAGCTAAATCCATTAGGAGACATGGTGACATGGCACCACGAAAAGCTGATATGTGGCTCACCCATATTATGACATGTGGTGAGGTTCTACACTCAATGAGGTGGATAGTTACGCTCACAACACATGACGGGACGGGAGAAGAGCCAACAAAGCACCGAGGCATGGCACACCTCTTGTCGTTGCGCGACTCGCACGCTGGGTAGTATAACTAGAGCCTCATTTTTCTTCATTTTCACACTAATCTCCACTCCTTTTCTCTCTGAGATACCATTCTTTCTTGAGTCCAAATTTTAGGGATTCCTTGGAACATTTAGCATGGTTTTGACGGGTCTAAGTTTCTAGTAAATGAAAGACTTTGGCTAGGAGATTATGCCCATGCAATTTCCTGGTTTTTGCTACAAATCCTGTAAGTTAAGCTACATTTATTTTATTTCAAGTGTAACATTTATTTATGTTCATGGTCATTATTATGAACCTATAAATAAGATTTATCAGTGATTCCAAGTCATTATATTGATTGATCTACTTACGAGGATTATGTCTAGGCTGGATTTAGTGAGGTGTTTAAAGTGAGATTTCCAAATAGTATACTATATATACCAAACAGATCATTCCTCCGATATAATCCTACATGGTTGTTACTTAATTGACGGATCTTGATGTAGACATTGAGATTAGTGAGAAATCTACACTATCATTAGTTGCCAGGATTATAAAACTAAGACTCAGTGACATTTGTACCTAGGTCACATCAAAGGAAAAGCCAAGGTGATAAGCAAAGTGCTGCCACATTCATCAGTCATCTACTTTTAACAAGTGAGTGCATAGTTACTTTCATCTTACACACACATACACACACACACACACATATATATATATATATATATATATATATATATATATATATATATATATATATATATATTATTTAGATAACTATAGTGTTGTGTCTATTATCTGTATTGAAACCTTCTGTGTTAGATGAAACTAGATGAGTTGATTTTTGTAACACCCGATATCGAATCGCTTCATTATTCGTGGTTGTAGCCCGATCATCAGTTATCATAAGGCTTGGGATCTTGGGGAATAAAGGATTTGGCCCTTTTTGGATGAGGGTGTTAAGGTCTAACTGATCCGAGTGTTCTATGGTGTTTCAGAGCCCAAGGGCATAATCGTATTTTTTTTTAACTCAGTCCATTATGAATTTTGGGTTTCATTCGGGGAGTTTTAAGGCTATGATGGGTTCCTAGAAGTGTAGGGCTTCTTGTCACCTTTTCGTGGATATAAAGTTTGTTGGAAATGGACTTAGATCGGAGAATTTATGGCCTTCGGAGTGTTTAGGGTTTTAGAGGGAACCCTAGTACACGGGGCATACCAAGGGAGTATGTGGGGCGTGTAGTTGCGAAGGTCAGCATGCTTCGCGTAAAGTAGTGTACGTTGGGCGTACTGCAAAGGGTGGTATGGGAGTACGAGGCCTCGTACGCTGGGCATACGAGGGTAAGTAAGAAAAACCCTAATTTGTGTGTTGTGCCCTATATAAGCTTTATGATAGCCTCTTTTGATCATTTCTAAGCCAGCCTCCATGCTCTAAAAACCCTAATTCGACCCCTAGCCCATGTTTGGTGATAATGAAGCTCTTGTGAGATTTTATGGAGGGTTTTATGGATCTAGAAGAAGAAGGAGAAACTTAAAGATTTGTTCTTTGAAGGAAAGCTTTGAGATCCAGCATTTGCCTCTCCTTTTGGTAATTTGGGAGGTATAAAGTCTATACCTTGGCTTTTCATTTCTTGGATCTTCTTCTTTGTTCATTTTTGGTTATTTTGACCCTTTTGGTTAATGAGTGGGAGTTAAAGTTGTTTTTGAAGCTTGATATTGTAGATCTGGATATATCATGGGTTCATTGGGCATAAAGGTGAAAGCTTTATGGTGGTTTTGGTGTCATGCATGTATTAAGTCAAGTATTAAGCTCCTTTGAGCTCTAGAGTCCCATTTAGCCATGCATGCACATAAAGTTGGCAACTTTATGTGATTAACCACCTTAGAGAAGTCACATATGAGTTTGGACCCAAGTCATAATGGATTAAGTGCTAAATTGGAAAGATGGCTATGGTTGGTGAGTATGCTGGTTGTAGAAGTATGTACACTGCGCGTACAAGCCTTCCATGTTGTACGTTGAGCGTATAGGGTGAGTATGCCCCGCGTAGTCGGAAGACTTGGGCTCTTTCATTTTGGGCTTGGTTGTGTTGGGCCATGTTAGGCCATCTGGATTTTTTGGTTGGGCTATTGTGACTTGTTGGAACTTCTTGGGTGAAGGCTCATGAAAGGAATTGGGCCCAATTTGGAAAATTGGGCCATATTTGGGCCTTAGATGTTTATTTTGGATTTTGGGCCTTTGGTCATCTAGTTTGGACCAAGATTGAGGAAGGGTAAAAATGTCTTTTACCCTAATTTGGACTCATAGTGTGAGTTAAGGGCTAAATGCTGATTGGTTGTCATTGTGGTATTTGATAGTGTGTGGATTTTAGCGGATTTGCAGTCAGAGATTATTTGTAGCATCAGCTGTTGATGGCGTGTTGTCTTGATATTGGCAGTTCGGGGATCTATCAGCCAACGGCCAGGGATCATCTGTATGATTCGACAGTGCAAGGTAAGTTTTCCTCACTGTACTTACGGGTCGAAGGCACCAAGGCCGGCTCATTGGTTGGATAACTTGATATTGTTGATATGTTGAGTATGGAGTAGATATGCATGCTAGTCGTGATATGCTAGTCTGGTAGATCAGTAAGAATACGTGTGATTCTGTCTGCATGATTGCATGTATATGTTTGTTAGTTATGGGCATATTTTGTTGGGTTGAGGTTGTACTGCTTTGTGTTGTACCCAACGAACCCTAGAGCATTCCAAATATGAGCTGGGGCTGTGTAGGGCATGCCAGACTCATACTGAGGGCTCAGGTGCATTCATGATACGAGCCGAGGACCCGGTTGGTATGACAGACTCGTATTGAGGGATTGAGCGTATTAGAGCAATCCAGATATGAGCTGAGCTTCAGGTAGGGCATGTCAGACTCATATTAAGGGCTCAATAATATTCCAGATACAAGCTGAGGACCGGTTGATATACTAGACTCGTAATGAGGGTTGAACATTGGTATTGTAGCTTGATGACTGATTGGGTTGGGAGCAAACCATAAGTATAAGTAAGTTATGGACCCTGGGGAAAGCCAAACATATGTTGTGGGATCAAGAGCAAGACAGATATGAGATGTGGGCTTGATAGGCAAGCCAGACTCATACTGTGGGCTCAGGGGTAATCCAATCTTTTAGTTGTGGACCCAATGCATGTTGTTGTTTATGTGCTATTTGTTTGTGTGTTGGTACTTTGGGGAAACTCACTAAACTTTGTGCTTACAGTTTTGCTTATGGTTTCAGGTTCATCAGATGATTCGTGGCAAGACGAATGAGTGATAGTACACATCCTTGGTTTTACAGGGGATTGGATCTTGGGAGACTCTGTTTTTAAATCATATTTTGGAGACAATGTTTTTGTAAACATTTTTATCAGTAAATAGGTTGTTTTGAAAACTTTAAATTTGTTTAAATTTTGGAATGTTACAATTTTTATTAACCATATATGAATTTTTATACTTATAACATATGGGTAGTAGAAGGTAAAGGGAGATGAAAATAATGAAGAAACACTGAGACTTTTATAGTATAACCGGACTGGTAGTGTAGTTACCTAGTAGTGTATTGATGATGGCCACAAACTATTCTAGATAAGTCAGATCAAACATGGACAAGCTTACAACTTGTAGATGTTTATAATCCATACACGGACATATACACAACTTGTAGGTGTTACTAAGTCATACATGGACAGGTCCCCAGCCTCTAGATGTTAAGGAACCGCATATGGATAGGACTATAACCTATAGAGTTGAATAAATTATTCATGTGGCTATTCTGTTCAGCCCATGGCCATCTTATTAGCATTTATTGCTAAGGAATCATGGATGCGGTATTGTTCACTTAGAGATCATTTGCTACAGATCCCTTGAGATCATCTGTCTAGGATTAGGGAGTAAGAATAACGAGAATGAGTAATTGGGTTAATTGTTTGATGTGAATTATATAATTATAACAAATTAATTATAATATTGTGGGTTGAAAACCTTATTTACTCACTAGGTTTCCCAGCCTAACCCACTCAGTTTCTTTGTATTATAGGTGGTGGTACGAAGGATGAAAGATTAAAGGAAATGTAGGCCATTAGATGTTGTAAGACCATTAATAATCATGTTTATGCTTATGTTTATTGTATCAGTTATGACATCCCAATTTTTAATAATTAATGAAAAACTTTTCTTTGGAAATACTTTTATGGGACAAATTCCGCAATTATAAATAAACTTTGTTTTAAAATAAGCATAAATAAAAATGTCTTTTCTAACTATGAAAATCTGGATGTCACATACTCTAAGTCAAGTCCTTTCTTACTCATAGTTTAATGATTAAGTCATTTCATTAAGAAGGGTTAATATGCTCTTAATGGATTCTAACAGTCATGTAACTTCATCGATCACTTTTAATGAGTAAAATAAGTCTTAATAACTCATAATAAAATCAAGAAGATTCTTATTCCTTTCCAACTAATTCAACTTTTAATATTGGTTCCAGTACCAAGTTATGATCCAAACCACAACGAAGGTGTTGTGGTGATTCCAATCCTCCAATGAAGTTGTGAGATCAATTATGTCATAAACTTTAATTTCTAACCTCAAAATATGTAAGGTTAACTTGTTTATTATATTTACCAAAATAATTTCATGTTTTGAAACTCAACTTTGTGTTTAAATCCCCCATTCCATTATAATGGTGATTCACCATTGGAATTGCCAGTTCCATTCATAACTTTAAAGGAAAATTAAGGAATCATAATATAGATCAAATATGCATCACTAACTCCTATTGATAACCTATATTTGAAATCATTAACAAGTTAGTTAACTAATGTACAACTCATTTAAGTATGAGTAAACTCAAACATGAGTTTAGGGCTTTAAATCATCTGAGGAAATGGAATCATACAATTCCATGATGAAATGTTGACCCAATAATGATTCACCACATGCTACTAACAAAACCCATGGAAAAATCGTTACGCCAATGATGTAAATTCCAATTTAAGAATCATAGGGTTAGAAAACCAACAAAACTTCATTAAAACCCAAATCTCACAAATATGAATGGAGTGGTTTGAATATTAATAAAAGCGAGTAATTATGCAATAATCTCAACAAACATTAGATCATATCCATTAATTTGACAATTGAAAGGATTATTTGAAACTAAATTAGCAAATGAAGCAATAAGAGAAGAATTTCACCACATGAAGCTAGGGGATGATGAGGTTTAAATTAGGTTTTTCACTAATTAAACTTGGAAGCTTCAATCACCATGGAATTGGAGAAAAAAATCCTTCAAAGAGGGTTTCGATGGCTGAAATGATCTCCATTAGGGGTGAGCAAACACAAACTAAGAAACTGAGAAACTGACAAAACTGAAACCGAAAAAAACCAAAACCGAAACAAAACCGACGACTAGGGTTTGAATTTTTTAATAACCAAAAAAACTGAGTTCCATTTTTACCCAGAAACCGACCCATCCAACCCGGAAAACTAACACATACATAAAACCGACAAACCGCCCCAAGAAACCGACCTATCTAACCATAGAAACCGACCCATGCTTGATTGTGTTTTGGTTGTAATAGACATTTATTGCTTTGGTTGTGACTTGTAATAAATTAATACTCATGTTTTTTTGAAGTATTTAACTTTAATTTGGTGTTTTTTTGAAGTATTCAACTTTTTGCTTCATTTTTTAAAAATTGGCTTAAACCCAAAACCAATGGGTTTAAACCCAGAACCAATGAGTGTATGCGTTGAACCCCATAAACCAAAAAACCGCCCAAACTGGCCTCATAACCTAAGAAACTGAACCGGTTAGACACCGATCCTATTGGCTTCTGAAAACCATAAACCGACCATTTATGGGTTAGGTTGACTTATATACATGTCTAGTTACACATTAACCCCTTAAAATTATATTTTTGCACAAAACCATTAAATGACTAAATATTTCACTAGAAACCTATGGAATTTCATATTTCATGCTTCTCTGCCGGTATTTTAATATTCAAGTCTTATATGGCTTAGTTTGTTCAACACACCTAGTCACTAATATTTTACCAAGTTTACATTTTTAACCCTTTTTCCTAAACTTTTCTTTTTAATCAAATTCAGTTACTTAAATAAACATTTTAATTGACCTGATGACTTTATTTATTATTTTTATTTAAAACATATTCCCTTTTTCTTTTATTATTTTACTAAATTGCCAAACTTCTATGTCCATTTTATGGCTATTAGACTTGATTATTTGAAGTTAAGACTCTATGTCCCATACCAATAATATAATATCACCCTAAAAATGTATTAGTACGCAACGTCTTGTTCTTTTGTATGAGATTTCATTTAAAAATAATTTATTAATTTATTGATTTTTTGAAAAATTCAATAAGTTAGAAAAATGTTTGGCAATACCAAAAAGACTTTTAAAATAATTTCTTTTTAAGTTTTCAATAAAGAGATTTCCATAAGTTAAAAATTCTAATTTTTCAAAACTTCTTATATTTTTTTTTTGGTTGTAAAAGACAAATACCTTTATAAGTTAAAACATATATAAACTAAGACAAATATTAAAAAAAAAACCATTTATTAAATTATGACTTTTCTTATCAGATAATTCAAACATTTTTTAAAAATTTATTTACTTACCATCACATAGAAGTCAATAAGTTGTTTTGCCTAAAAAAAATTGATGAACGCCCTCCATGTAACATCCCGAGTTCAAGAGTGCAAGTTCAGGGTTCAAAGTGTAGAAGGGTAGATCTATGGTTTGGATCATTTGCAGCCTGGAAAGCTTCTGTATGGATTAAGATCTAGAGGTACTCGGCGAGTCACAAAGGTGTACTCGGCGAGTTGCTTGAAGATGGGCAGGAACTCGACGAGTTGGAAGAACAACTCGGCGAGTTGGTTGAAGATAGCCTTGGACTCGGCGAGTCTGTTCTTGGACTCGGCGAGTCTGGTCGTGAGGTCCTAACCTTCTTCTGGTTGAGCCGTGAATCGGTGAGTCAAGGGAGGACTCAGTGAGTTGAGTGCGAGGGGACTCAGAGTTGTGGGACTCGGCGAGTTTCGGGGTGACTCGGCGAGTTGAGTCGCGGATTGGGGAAGTTCTGAGCATGGGGACTCGACGAGTCGACGGGTTGACTCGGCGAGTAGGGTCAACCAGGAGGGTTGACTTTGACTGAGGACTTTGACTTTGACCAAGAGTTGATCAGTTGACTTCCAGGAGTATTTTGGTTGTTATTCGCAATTATTGGTTTCAGTGATTCAGTGGTGGAGTTCATGACGCTGGTCGGAGCAGCATGGACTGTTCTTCAGTCGGCAGTAGCAGGTGAGTCTTCTCACTATACTTTACCTAGAGTGGTAATCGAGTTATGTGATAGAGATATTATATGCTATATATGTAATGTGTGGCACTGCATTATTTCTATGTGATTTATGCTGTGTGTATATCAGAGTTAGGACCGGAAGGTCCATAGAGCTAGGACCAGAGGGTCCGCAGAATTAGGGCCCAAGGGCCCATAGAGTTATAGCCTCGAGTGGCTAATATATGTTATATGTGGTATTTTTAGAATTATGTGCCAGTGTACTTGTATGTTATTTATGTGTTGAGATTTATTGTGATATGTGATTCAGAGTTCTTAGAGTTAGGACCTTTGGGTCCATAGAGTTAGGGCCAGAGGACCCACCGAGAGTTGGGACTGGAGGGTCCCACTGAGACACACTGACCAGAAGGTCAACAGAGTTATAGCCTCGAGTGGCTAATATGTGTTAGAGTGGTATTTTGGGGAACTCACTAAGCTCCGTGCTTACAATGTTTGTGTTATGTGTTTCAGGTTTTCTCAGGATCACAAGACGGCACCGGCTCGATTGTACACACCAGAGGAGCGTTTGTTTTGAGGATCCTGGTTTATTAATTGGATGAACAAAATAGTCATGTATTGTAACTTAAACAAAAGAACAGGATTTTTATGAAAAGTCATAAAGAGATAAGCGATTTTAAATCAAAAATTTGTTTTGAAAATTTCGGTGTTACACTCTAATTATTCAACGTTGTCTCACACTCATTTGAGTAAGAACCCATAACTTAGACATCCGAACGTAATTCCCGACTTATCATCATATCATATCATATCATACTATATTATAAAGAAAGCATTTTTTTTCACCACATTCATTTGAAACTCCCATCCATTTTTCCTTTCACCACATTCATTTGAAACTCCCATGAATTTTTCCTTCCACCATATTCATTTGAAACTCCCATGACTTTTCAATTTTTTCTAATAATAATTATAAGTTGGTTAATAAGGTTAAATAAATATCAAACCTAAAGTGTAATCATATATAAACTAAATTTCATTATTAAAATAATATATGTACTTCTACTTATGAAGTTATGTTTTTTAAATTTTAATATATTATACTTAATTTATTAGTTTTAATATATTGTTGGATGTAAACCACTATCATTTTAAATATACAATTTTGGAACAATTTGTATAAAATACTTAAATTATTAATTTAAATTTAACATTACAAGGTAAACATAATTAAAAATTTTAGTTTAACTTAAACAATTCAAAAAATATTTTGTAAATAGTTAAAAGTGATAAATTTTTGTGTCTTTCTAATAATGATCAAAAGTTGGTTAATAAGGTTAAATAAATATCAAACCTAAAGTGTAATCATAAATAAACAAAATTTCAATTTTAAAATAATATATTTACTTCTACTCATAAATTTATGTTTTTAATTTTTAACATATTATACTTAATTTATTAGATTTAAAATATTGTTGTATGTAAACCATTATCAGTTTAAAGCTATAATTTTTGAACAGTTTGGACAAAATACTTAAATTGTTAATTTAAATATAACATATAGTGTCAACTTAAATATAAATTTCAGTTCCACTTAAAAACCAAAGAATATTTTGTAAATAGTTAAAACTGATAAATTGTAGTCATATATGCAAAAAACTAAATTGTAATCTCAATTAACTAAAATATTTCCTAAAAATATTTTTATAATCGCTAAAAGTTTTCAAATAAATAGCTTAAAATAACTTACTATAACAACAGTTAAAAATAATTCTATACAAATGATTATATTGATACCTTTAAAATCAAAAAATAATGTTTGATATTTTAAATAATTATAATGATAGAAATTAAAATATTAAGCAAATGAATTTTAAAAAATTAATTAACAATAACAACAACTATAAATAAAATTAAACTATATATCATATTTAATTTTATTCATGTGTAACTCGCTGGTAGAAATCCTTCACACGATTAAGATGCAATTATAATAAATGTATATATTTTCATATAATTCAAAATAATCAATATATTATATCAATTTAATATACAAATTATTATATCAAATTTAACAAAAACGTTATTATTATATTAAAAAACATATATTTATAAAAATTTCAACTGTATAGATGTTTCTGCGCAATACACAGACATTCGCCTAGGACTAAATTATAATGTGACCCCACTCTTACATTTGTGATCTCACATGTTAACTAGGATCACATAGCTCGCAAGATCTCCATTCACCACCCCCAATCTCCACCCACAATATCTCTTCCGGAGCGTGTTTGCATCGTATACAACATTACTCTTGTATCAATCTTTTTTAATTGATTATTAACAAAAAAGTTACATGCATGAATTACTTTAACTTTATTAATTTCATCAACTGATCATTTAAAGAGTTGTATGAGCAAATTTACCACGACATATAGTTACTCTCTTCTATAGCAACATCCGACAATTTCAATATATATAACAACCAAATATAAATCTATCATCACGGATTCTTTAACCATAACCTATAGGAACATTGATAGCACCCCGGCGTGCATGAATCTTAATCTTCGACTCTATGATGAAAAATACTGGAATCCATCTTGACCATTCGTTAGTGGTTTGATATGAATATTATAAAGAGTTGTACCGTTATATGACGGGGACACTGAATGACAAGTAAATGGCATCTTCTCAGCTGTTGTCGTATGTACCTACAGCCTACGGAAGGTATGGTAGGTCGGCGGGTTCAGTTTATGTTATGTTGGACATGCATACATACATGACTTTACTCAGAGGGGTATAGTATATTTACACATATAGCCTAGGTGTGCCCACTTTTGTCTCCTTCCATACTCTATTTTTAATCATTTTATTATTTTGTTCCTTTCTTTAATGTTTCTTAATTCTTTTTCTTAAATAAATCCTGTATCTCAGTATAAAACCTATATACAAAGTATAATAATTTGCTGGTTCATTTATTATATAAGATCATGATTGTACATTCTGTTAACGTCACCCATTAAGGTCTATAATTATCTTTTAGATCAATATGTTGTTTAACCTCATTTTTATGTTAGAAGTTTTTATATATTTAGTTTTACCTTTTTAATAGAGTATACTGTTAGCAACATGAATAGTATGATTTTTGTTAAATATATTTTTAAACCGTATTTAAACGTTTCCTATAGACCATAGGTGGATTTAAATGAGAGGTTTATGAATACATTAGATTGTCGTTTAAAATAAAATAAATGTTCCTTAATAAGTAAAGATTTTTTTGTAATTTCTTTATATTATTATTTATTTTGACACATGTAATTTTATGATTATTTTAAATTAAATTTTGTTTCACATGTCATTCTATAATATTTAAATGCAATAATAAATTCATATTAATTTTATTAAAGAATTTTTCTTTTAATTTCAAAATTACTAAATTAAAGTTTCATTAATTATTTTTATTTATTTATTTAAATTTAAAAAAACACTTTAATTCTTATAATTTAATATTTTTCTCAATTTTCGTATAAATTCAAACTTCTCAAATATTTAGAATCTATATTTAGTTTTTTTTTTCTTTTAAATAACTCATAAAATACATGAGTCTCATATCTAATAAATAACTAAATTATTAAACGTTTTCCGTGTAGACCATATCCAATGTTAAATTAAAACTTTCCAAAATGACCAATATAGCTAAAAAATTAAGTATTTAACACATATATAGGGGAGAGTTTAATTGAAAAAAAAAAGATTGAGAATGGGGGACTCATTCTCAGCAAATCATTTATTTTTGCCGCAAAATCCTCCATTGTACCGGCGGAAATAGGAAACGAATGCATATGTGTTTTCCAACATAACATATTTCCTTAAACTATGCTAATCATTACCTTAATATATACAAAAACATAGTTTTTTTCATTTTTTTAAATTTTTATAAGCTATTTTTATCAAAAAATGATTTTAAATATACCAAAATTCATGATTTTTTATTCTTTACAAATAAACATCCATATTGATATAGTTTTAAGATAAAATAAAAAATTTACTTTTTTTTATATTTTCAGCTATCGTTATTCATAAGTGAATAAAAATGAATCAGGTTTTTACTACAGTACATTCGTTATTCAGTTATGAATAAAAACTATGATTAATTTTTTTTTACAAAGTATCATTCATATATGAATATAGCATATAATAAACATAGTATATTCATATTTAAATATTAGACGATGCATTCACTTATGAATATCACATAGTATATTCACTTGTGAATATTAGATGATATATTCACTTATGAATATTAGATAATATTTTCATATCTGAATATTACATAGTATTACATGGTATATCACATGTGAATATTACATAGTTGTGAATATTAGATGATATATTCACTTATGAATATTACACAGTATATTCACATATGAATATTACAAGGTATTTTTCACAAATATATATAATTTTTATATGTTATTCACATATGAATAACATACAGACTTGCATATTTGTTTTTTTGTTTTAATAATCATATACTGAGAAAACATGCTTTACGGCCAAACCACTCAGCCAGCAGTTCAATGAGCTCGATGAACTGATAAAGAAGGTACAATCTGTTTTTATTTCATCTAAAGTACCATCATCCTCATATGAGAAAGAACTAAAAAATGTTAATACAAGAATTTCTCATTTAGATAGTAGCTTAACTCAAACTCGAGTCACCAATTCTAACCTGACTGATCAATTAAGCAGGGTGGCGTCAAAGAGTGAGGAGCGGCGAATGTGGATTGAGTTAAAAGAGTCGGAATTAGTTAAAGTCAAAGACGAAAACATTTATTTGCAGAGAGACAATTTAAAATTGTTAAAACAACGAAATGTTTTTTGTTTAATTGCTAAACGTTTATATTCCAATATTACTCAACTTCACTTAGACTGTGAGATAGGTCAAAAGATCCATCGCATGATTTTGCCCTTCCTAGAGTTTAAGGAGGATGAAATCGATGCCGAAGCCTACAATTGTGAGAGTGTGATATCGTCTAATGATGTCAACCCAACCTATATGTATGAACTGGACAAAATTGAGTCCTTCATCAAATCCAAAGACCACAAGGACATGCTCAAAAATCTTTTGGACGAAAATGATAGACTTAAACTGAGAACCGAAACCATGCAAAAATTTGACTCTCTAAACGCCAACGTAAGTTCAGAAAATAAAATCGATGTTGAAAATGCATCTGAGCTTAACGAGGACGAAAACATGAGTGAAATTTCTGTAGAGGATACGGTTGACTGCTCAGAATTTGTTAAAAGCGAAACTGAAAACCACAAAAATCTTATTTCTGAAAATTCTGTGGAATTCGCTAGATTGTCCCAACAAAAGTCCCCGAAATTAGTAGAAAAAGCTGTTGTGTATCAAAAGGTCAGGACCACTCCGAATCAGGTATACAAGGTGACTGGAGTAACCGAACATCAAACAGCTGAACTCACATATATTGTAAACGAAGACAATGCAGATGGCTGTGATGAGTACTTCTAGGAAGCTCCAATAGATAATGGAAATGAAACCGTTGGCCTATCTGAAAGAACCTCCTGGATGAGAAAAGGGAGATACATACCTGAACCATTGAATAAGCCCGATAATTTCAGTGAGCCAAGCACCAGTGGTACGAAAGATATTCCTCAGGAGGATGGGAATTCAGCAAAAGAAGAAATTCCCTCTACTCCAACAGCTCAAAGTGAAACTTCATCAGATATTCCTTCCACTTCCTCAGTGCAAACTAAATCTTCTTCGGATATTCCCTCTGCTCCCTCGGCTCAAAGTAAAACTCCTGAAGTTCAAAAGGAACCAGCCAAGGTGACAGCAAAAACGAAAGCGAACGTTCATCATCAACCTAAGCAGATGAGGGATAAGAAGATAGAAAGGAACCAAAGATACAGGAAAAACCTTTCTGAAAGGAAAAAATTCTGGCACTCCCAGAATGCATACTATTCACACAAAGACAAGAATCTGAAGTATGAAAACAATCCTGTAAGAAAGCCTGAAAGTTCCAACAACCGAAAGCCAAGGTTCGGTTCACAAGAAAATACCAACCGAAAGCCAAGGTTCGGTTCACAAGAAGATACCAACCGAAGGCAAAGGTTCGGTTCCAAGAACAACTCCAACCGAACGCAGAGGTTCGGTTCTGAAGTCAAAAGAGAACAAGACACTAAGGTCAGTCCCACCAATGATCAAAAGCAAAAGGGTCCCCTAGAATCACCAGCCAGGAAGTCCTCTCCTTCCAAATCCTCTCATTCTAACTCTTCTCGTTCTTCCAATTCATCTCCATCTTGCTCTAACGCTAATTCCGCTTGTTCTCAAAAACCTCATTCATCAACTGAACAAAAGGGAAAGCAGAAGGTCAATGAATCCAAACCAGAGTCCAAAACGAACACACCCAATTCTAACAAAATAAAAGTCTTTACCATTAAAAAGAAATATGAAACAACTCTAATAAAACGAACATATCTAGTTGACATCTCTCTTACTATTCCCGTTCCCATGAAAAGCTCACATGGACCCAAGAAACTTTGGGTTCCTAAATCTGCTTAATTTTTGCAGGTTATAAGTGACGAGTAGTTTGACGAAGAATGGTACATCGATAGTGGCTGCTCGCGTCACATGACAGGGAGGAAAGAGGAGCTTAGGGAATACAGATCTCTTGCAAATGGTGGCAACGTTAAGTTTGGAAATAACTCTTTCGGCACCATAAAGGGATACGGGATGATAACGAATGGTGACTTTACAATAAGGAAGGTGGCTTATGTGGAAGGACTCCAACACAACCTCATCAGTGTATCTCAGCTTGTTTGAGGTACAGGTCTCAAAGTCTCTTTCGATGATGAAGGTTCTGAAATCATAGAGAAAAAGACAAAGAAAGTGATTCTAAAGTCAGAGCGAAAGGGTGAAATGTTTCCTCTGAACATGAAACCCATCAAAGGAAACCCAGCCATATGTCTGTTATCAAAAGCTCAATCCGACGAAAGCTGGTTGTGGCACAAAAGACTCTCTAATCTCAATTTCAAAGATATCAACTGACTTGTCACTGGAGGTCATGTTAGGGGTCTTCCATTGCTCAAGTTCGACAGAGAGCATTTGTGTGCTGCATGCGAAATGGGAAAGCAGAGTCGTCAAAGTCACCCATCTGTAATCAACACAAAAGTTGTTGAACCACTCGAATTACTTCATATCGATTTGTGTGGTCCTTCATCTATCGAAAGCATCGGTGGTAGCAAGTATATTCTTGTTATCGTTGATGACTTTTCACGATTTACATGGGTGTTCTTTCTAAAGCTCAAATCTGAAGCGACTCAAAAGCTGAAAGTGTTTATCAAGCAAATTGAAGTCCAGCTCAAGAAGGTCGTTCGCAACATCAGGAGCGATAATGGTCTTGAATTCAAGAACAGGGAGTTTGAAGAGTTTCTTGCAGAAAAGGGAATTAGTCACAATTTCTCAGCTCCCTACACACCACAACAGAACGGAATAGTTGAAAGACGAAACCGATCCTTGTGTGAAGCTGCCCGAACTATGCTAAGTTTCGCTTCCTTACCTCTTTATTTTTGGGCTGACGCTATTTCTGCTGCTTGTTATACACAGAACAGGTCCTATCTCAATAAGCGATTCACGATCACACCATATGAGATAATAAATAGCAGAAAACCCAATGTGAAATTTTTCCATGTGTTTGGCTCAAGGTGTTTCATCTTTAACTCTAAAGAACACCGCAACAAGTTCAATGTCAAAGCCGACGAGGGAATCTTTCTGGGTTACTCACTCACATCCAAGGCGTACAGGGTCCTAAACAAACGTTCAAGAAGGATTGAAGAGACATACTATGTGACCTTTGACGATAGCTATGTCAAGAAGCTACAGGCCATAGAAGACACTGCCGGGGAAATCTTTCCTCAAACTGGCCAAGTCACAGTCTCAATCGCCAATTTATACGAGGAGTTTATGGAACTCTTTGACGAACCAGAAAAAGCTTCTCTCTCAGAAGCGGGTGCAACTGACAACAAAGTTGATCATATGAAGCAAATTGTCGAAGATGCTGCAAGAAGAATGCATGAAGGAGAATCATCCACTGATGAATCTCCATCCAACAATGATTCAGTCGAGGGGGAGCCAAGTTCTCATGTCGAGGGGGAGCCAAGCTCACAAGTCCAGGGGGAGCCAAGCTCTACAACTTCAACCGAAAGTCCTTCACCAACCGAAGATGCCCCTCCAAACGAAGGTGCTTCAACGCCTGAAAGTCCAGCACCACAAGAAACCCCTGAACCTCATGTTCCTCAAGACTCATCAATTGAGGGGGAACATAATGAAATGACGCTTGATTACGATAGCCTATCTGAGTCAGAAGAGATGATCAACGCTGAACTAGATCCAACCTTCGATCCGAATTACCCTCCTCTTACCAAATGGACCAGAGATCATCCTATCTCTCAAGTAGTTGGTGATGTATCTGAAAAGGTTCTAACCCGATCTCAACTGAAGGCAAAACAGACATCCTTATTTTCAAAGGTTGAGTTTTGTATGTTTAACTCATTCATATCAAAAGTTGAACCGAAGACAGTGAACACTGCCCTCGATCACTCTGAT
Organism: Lactuca serriola; assembly: GCF_051521515.1. NCBI lineage: Eukaryota > Viridiplantae > Streptophyta > Magnoliopsida > Asterales > Asteraceae > Lactuca > Lactuca serriola. The sequence goes on along the minus strand of NC_136416.1, from coordinate 70,017,703 downwards.
TGGGTTCAAGCTATGCAAGACGAACTGAACGAGTTTGAAAGGAATAAAGTCTGGCGCCTCATTCCAACTCCTCCAGATGCTTCGGTTGTTGGTCTCAAATGGGTTTTTAGGAACAAAATGGACAAGGAAGGTAATGTCATAAGGAACAAGGCTCGTCTGGTGGTCAAGGGATACTGTCAGGAGGAAGGGATAGGCTACGAAGAGACTTTCGCTCCAGTAGCTAGGCTAGAATCGGTTAGAATATTCCTGGCCTATGCTACTCACAAAAACTTTGAGGTTTTCCAAATGGATGTCAAGTGTGCATTTCTCAATGGAGAACTCGAAGAAACTGTGTATGTGGAGCAACCTCCTGGGTTCGTGAACGAAAAGTATCCAAATCATTGCTATATTCTGGATAAAGCTGTGTACGGCCTCAAACAAGCTCCGAGGGCCTGGTATGAAACGCTTACAAAATTTTTAAAGATGTCTAAATTCAAACAAGGTTCGGTTGACCCAACCTTCTTTCGCAAAAAGGAAGGTAACCACCTTATGATAGTTCAAATTTATGTCGATGACATCATCTTTGGCTCCACGAATCCCAGCTTAACAGCTGAATTCAGAAAGTTGATGGAGACTAAGTTTGAAATGAGCTCAATGGGTCCTATTAATTTTTTCCTTGGTTTAAATATAAGACAGGGACCCGAAGGCATCTTTATCAATCAGGAAGCTTACACGAAGACTCTCCTTACGAAGTTTGGAATGATGGGCGACTCAAAAGTCAAAGTCCCAATGGCATTCGGCACCAAGCTTACCCCTTCACTAGATAAACCGGCTGTCGATATCACGCTCTATCGTCAAATGATAGGCTCACTGATGTATTTAACTGCTAGCAGGCCTGATATCATGTTTTCTGTGTGTTATTGTGCCCGATTTCAGGCTAACCCACGCGAACCTCACATGCTGGCAGTAAAGAACATCCTACGCTATCTCAAGCGAACCACCTCCTTAGGTCTATGGTATCCATCCAATTCAGGCTTCTTCGTTCAAGCCTATTCTGATGCTGACCTTGGAGGATGTGGACTCGACCGTAAAAGCACAACTGGTGGCTGTCAATTTCTTGATGGGAAGTTGGTCAGCTGGCAATCCAAGAAACAAACGTGTGTGTCGCTGTCTACTGCCGAAGCGGAATACATTGCCGCTGCATCCTACACATCCCAAGTGATTTGGATCCAGAGTCAACTTCGAGACTATGGACTCAATATGAAGAAGATCCCACTATATTGTGACTCTGAAAGTGCAATTAGGATCTGTCATAACCCAGTGCAACACTCTAAAACCAAGCACATAGCACTGAGGTATCACTTCATCAAAGATCATGTGGAAGATGGAAATGTCGAAGTTCACTTCGTAAGAACCACTGATCAACTGGCTGACGTCTTTACCAAAGCTCTTCCTGAAGCATCATTCAATAAAATATTGCAAGGGCTAGGTATGATGGAATCAGAGTCAGTACCTCACACTACCTCTCGAACTCAAACGTAAGAAGCGAAACCAACCGAACGTTCGGGTTCGGTTCACCCATCTGACTCGCTCATTACTTCAAAGGTAGTTTTTCTGAGCTGTATATTTTCTTTGTACAAAATTTGTTTTTCTTTGTGTAAAAAGTTTTTCCAAATTGCATATCTAAACTCCTTGGTTTCTTAAAATTTTCCAAAACCGAAACCTCCAGAAGGTTCGGGTTCGGTTTTCCAAAATTTTCCTGAACCGAAACCAACCGAAGGTTCGGGTTCGGTTTTCCAAAATTTTCCTGAACCGAAACCAACCGAAGGTTCGGGTTCGGTGTTTCAAAATTTTCCTGAACCGAAATCAACCGAACGCTCGGGTTCGGTTTTTCATCTTTTCCCCAACCGAAACCAACCGAACGTTCGGGTTCGGTTTTCCAATTTTTTTTCCAAAGTTTTTTTTTTTAAATCGTATTTTTTTTCTTTTAACTCTTTTATAATTTTTTAAGTCTTATTTTTATTTTATTTTTTTTATTTTTTTTAATAACAAAACTCCAAAAATATTTTATTTGAGTGTGCTCCTTTGTTTATGGGGATATATTTGATGACTTCCTTTAGTGTCCCTAGAAGCATGCTGTTGTATGTGTCCCAAGCCTCATAAGATTTTGAATAATAGCCTTCATGACCTGGTATACACAAACCTTGTCTTCCCAATAAGGCTAACATATTTATTCTAATCGTGAGCTACCTCACTCTTTTCTCACATGAGTTAAGAGTTTCCTGCTTGGTCCCTATGTTCGCAGCAGAGGTACTATGTTTTCTTACACCATCCCCATTACACTTCTCCATTACATTCATTTCATCAACGTAACCCTTGAGACTCTCAGAGACTACCACTGAGGTTTATGGTTACACAACATCTGTGTTTATGATCTTAGTTTCGTGCCACTACGAGCTGAGTGAAACCCAAAATTCAACACCAACGAATTGACGGTGACCAATTAATTTGATCAAGATTTCACCAATGAATTGACGAATGTACCCTCATGAAATCTCAAATTTTCTTTTGAGTGATTCCCATGAAATTGTTACACACCATAACATTTCTTCCCAAGGGATCCAGTTTTAAATTTTCATATGAGATTTCATATTAATCAAAGCCAAAACAAAGTCAACTCCAACCTACTTGTTCAACAGACTACACCGGTCTCACAAGTACTTTGTTCACTTTCGTTCTTATATCAAGAATTGAATTGATGAATCAAAGCGACACCACCCTTAATTAGCCTTATTAAAAGAAGCCTTTCAACATTTATTAATAAATGTTTGATCGTAATTCGACGGGATTCCACACTAACACTTTGAGGTCTCTCTTGACCTTGAAGGAAGAGATTCGTGCCCGGGATCATCAGTTTCGTGTCATTATTGACATCACAGAATATCCTAAAAAGAGTTGCTTTATTTCCTTTTCTTTTACACTCTTTGCACGAAAATCCTAGATTTTCCAAAATTCCGTTACTAATTACTTTACAGGCTGGATTATTACTGGATGGTTAATAATGAAGTTGTGGTCAAAAATTGGCTATGTGGGTCATTAATTGAAAACAACCGTTTAAAAGGGGATAAGACAAAAAGTTGCTGACTCGGCGGGAGTTAAAAGGATAGAAATTCAAACGACGGTAAAAAGGAGGGCGCGTGAATTTGAAATGGCCGCGCTTTTTCTGACACTTAAAGGACGCGTGTGCGATATTCAAGCGTCATCAATCTGGCATTAGAGGCGCGTGTGGAAATGGAAACGGTTCCTCTCTCTGAACCGGCGCTTATTGGGCGGCGTAATCCTAGGAATCTGACACTCTCTCTCCTATGTGATCATCGCACGTCCCAACTGTCACCAATCAGTCACTCAAAAAACCCGCTTCGTATTTCCATAAGAGATTTGAAACGATTTTTCTCTCTCCTATCACCCAATATAAAAAGCCATCAACACCACCTTTTACCTCTTTACTGCCCCCATAATTTCCAAAGCAAAAACACTCCCAAACACTCTCCAGTTCATCCTCTTCGCCAAACCTGCAACAATGGCTGAATCTTCTTCCGTCCATGCTACTTCTCAGATCCTCCCCATCCGTCCTCAACAATGCCTGGTCATTGATCTAAACCCATTGGCCTACGATTCCTATATGTCGCCGGTCATTGAATGCCTCAAGTACTCCCAGCTTGCTCCTGCATTGTCAAGAATTGAAACGGTGCCAATGGTGGCCTTATCTCAGGTCTATGCGACGGCTTACTACGACAAGGCCGTCGACAGGGTATTCTTTGAAGTGGCAGAACACAAGACTTCGATTTCTCGCCCCCGTTTCTGCACTATGTTAGGGTTTGCTGTTGACCCATTGCGAGTTCACCCGGAGACGATTCCGGTTGGGATGTTGTACAACATGTTTTACAACATGGGCTACACAGAGGTTCTTACCTCCGTCGCCAAGTTTAAGAAGTCCTGCCTACCGCCCCAGTGTAATGGGTTATTTACAGTTCTCTTCAAGGGACTGTCAGAGAGGAGCTCAGGATCTGACGGTGCAAGTCGTCTTTTCCTTTCGATAATGTATGGGGTGTACAATGGGATCAACCTGGACTATGGGTTTGTCCTTTGGCAACAGCTGATTCAGAGCCTCTCTTCCTCTTCCCGACACTCTGAGGTGTCGTTGGCCCGGTTCTGGATCTTGATCACAAGATGGGCCATGGACAAGTTCAATGTTCCAACAGCCGATGGTGCATCGATGTCTTCTATTGGTACGTTTCATACCAAGAAGATCATCGTATCCGATGTATCAAAATTCTCATTTATTGGCTCTATCCCGGAGTCGATGTATGCCGATGTGCCCGCCGATAACAGACTGATCAGGACGATCAAGGAGTTTAGGCCAACTGGTCTGAGGGAACTGACACCGGACATGCTGCGATCGATTCATGATGCCGATAAACCGGCGGCCAGGGGCAAAAAGGCAGAGAAGGGGAAGCAAGTATCCAAAGCTCCAAAGGGACCTTCTCCCAAGAAGCGAAAACAACCGAAGGCTGCTTCATCCCCACAGCCGAAAAGGAGGAAGACCCAACAGAAGTGAAAGCTCGTTATTCCCTCCTCTTCCAGCGAATCCGAAGGTGGGAGTTCGGACTCTGAAGGATCACAAGGAGACGAATCTCCTCAACGAGGCAACACACCACCTCGGTCCCCAACCCCAGAGATGGAACTTCATCAATCCCCTGTTCCTTCACCTCCACCCACAATTCCTATTTCCATTCCCACCATAAACCCTACTATTCCCCCAACCTCTATCCCTATACCTCCACCCATATTCACCACATCAACCGAAACACCACCAGTTACCGAAACCCCTCCAGTAACCGAACCACCACAAACTCAAACACATACAACCGACCCTACCCATACACAACCACCACCCGAAACTAACCCCCCACCCACTCAACCTGAACCAACCAAACCCATAACACCCCCAGCTTCACCACCACCTCAATCTCCAGAAGACGCCTCCGATGGTGACGATCAGTACCTTGGTGGTGATCACATGAACTATGATTCGGTCTACTATAGTCCGTTTCAAGTTCAGAGTGATGAGGAGGATGATGCTCCTGTAACAAAGAAGCATCTTCGCGAGCTTAACGAGAAGGTTGATCAACTTCTCGCCTCCTCTTCCAATCAGCAGTCATCTTTGTCTGAAGCTGCCCTTCAGAAGATTGTTGACGCCTTCTCCAGGGCTCAACATGATTCCGTGGCCTCAGCAACTGTTGCTATCGACGCCTCCACCCGAGCCTGTGAGGCTGCAACCGAAAAAGTCGATAAACTATTCAATGACGCTTCTGTCCTACTGCAGTCCTTGTAGGAGAGCGCCGAAGCCACTAAGACAACTCTGGAACTAGTTGTTCAACAATTGGCCAAGTTTGTCTCGACGGAGCTGTCTTCGTTCGCTACTCTCAGACAACATCTTAGCGACGACAACTCGGCACTTCGTGCCTCCATCGATGCCCGCCTGGCAAAGCTACAAGAGGATCTTGCGGCAGAAAATTCTCTGATGGACGTCTTGGCGAGTAAGACTACCGCCCTTAAGGTCAAGAGCACGCAGATTACCAACTCCCAGCAACAATTGGAAGCTCTTCGATCCGAGAGGGAGGTCATAACGTGTGTTTCGGATGTCCACGCTGCTCTATCAAACATCCTGGAAGCACACGACTCCATCCTTAACCACTCAGTGAGGCGTACTCTCGCTGAAAAACTCTCTCCGGCCATGGATCTTTTAAGCAAAATTGAAGGCCTACCGAGTTTCGTGTCCATTCCGAAACAAGGGGGAGATGAGAAGAAAGGATCGAAACCACCTCCTTCCTCCAAAGCTACTCACACAACCGAACCACCCCCAACTGGTCATGCCTCGGGTTCGGGTGTGAAGAACAAGGGCAAAAATATAGCTGAGGGAGGAGATGAAGATGAAGATGAAGATGAAGACAGGGAGACCATTGCTGACATGTTGAAACGAAAGAACAGTCGCAATGCTAAAGACGATGCCAGTCGTGTGGCGCGTGAGGCTGAAGAAGCCGAACGAAAGCAAAAAGAAGCCCACGATCTCCTTGAGAGCCGAAAGTTGCTCTTCCCTGCCTGGACCAGGGATCGTATGATAAAAGAGGCCATAGAGACTCCAAGCATACTATGGCTCGAGCCGGTGATATCATTCGACTGCAACAACTCCATCGATTCGCAGTTTGATATGCCGCTGACTCGAAAGGCGTTCATCTTCCACGCCTTCTCTAACATTTTTGAAGTCCCGCATCCGAACGATGAGCTTGACAGGGAGCTCATTGACTTCTATCTGGAGGCCGCTCGCCCTCAATACCTTACATGGAGCGCCCAGAAGATTGTTAATATTCGGGTGCTGAAGCCTTATGTCGTGGGGAGATTCACAAACGTTAAGTTCAAGCTTATTCGTGGATCTGCAAGAACTGCTCACATTATCACCCTGGCGGATCTGCCGAATCTGAATCCTCATGACTGGATAGTCTTGTACAATATCCTGCTGACAGATGAAACCGAATATGGTCCCATCATAGACCATGTCAAAAGGATGTTGGCCTGCTACATCATGGAGGTTGCCCTAATGGATCAGGAGGTCGCCACAGTTTTTAAGAAGAAACCGAAAGTCGTACCTGTGGGATCGGCCAGTGATCTAAATCAAATGCAAATGGGCAAGATAGATCCGAGGCGAAACTCAGTGATGTTCACTAGAGCCGAAGGACAGAAATGTCTCTTCGCTTTAGCTGACAAACACCTTTACACCACAGCTTGCTTGGAACACGTCTTATCAGTCATCAAGCGGTGTAAGGAGAATTCGGCTGATGATATCAAGTACTTCAATAATATGATCAATTGGTACATTCGGTTTAGACAGACCATCCTTTCCATAACCAAGTGTCTGTTTAACACCGTAAAGAAGAAGGTACCAGCTTCAGCTGCCGACCCAAGTCACAAGTGAAGGTCTCGCTCCAAATTGACGCAAAGGGGGAGATTGTTGGGCTGAAGATAGTTTTGATGTTGCGTCTTTTGGACTCGTTAGTTTAGCCTTGTATTCTCCGGTTTGGGCCTGTCCAACTGAGAGCCTTTTATGTATTGTATATAAGTTAATGCTTGCATGCATATTAGGTTAACGTTTTTAGAGATTATCGATATAGCGATTCATACAGAGTACAATATTTTCTTTAATCGTTCCTGTAATCTTCTAATCCTCTACAGTTGATGTTCTTAATCGAGCTCTTCTTAGGATTTTATTTAATCATTCGACACGTTTGATTCAAGCTGATTTGTTCTTATTATTGCGTTCTTACTGTTTTATTTTCATATACTTGTTCAAGATCTAATCGATCTTCATAGATTAAAAGTTATTTTAATCCCATCATATACCGCTAAGTCAAAACTTAGAAAAATCATAACTTCCTCATACGAAGTCAGATTTGGACGTTCTTTTTTATGCACGCTCTCGATTGGGGGACACTTCGGACCTAGCCAGATCTTGAGAAAGGTCCTTGAGTGTGGACTATTTTGGCCAACCATGTCACACGACTGTTACTTGTTTTGCAAAAGTTGTGAACGTTGCCAAAGGACGGATAACATTTCATAAAAGAACCAAATGCCACAAAATCCAATCCTTGTTTCTGAATTTTTTGACGTATGGGGGATTGATTTCATGGGCCCATTTCCCGTTTCATTTGGCAACGTTTATATTTTGCTCACGGTTGACTATGTCTCTAAGTGGATTGAAGCCAAAGCCACACAGTCGGATGATGCCAAAACGGTAATCGAGTTTTTAAAGTCTAATGTTTTTGTGACATTTGGTGTGCCTAGGGTGCTGATTAGTGATCGAGGGATGCATTTTTGCAATAAGATGATGAAGGCCTTGCTAAGAAATTACAACATGACCCATCGTGTCTCTACCACCTACTACCCTCAAACGAATGGCCAAGCGGAGGTTTCGAGTCATGTAGTGAAGTCTATTCTTGAGAAAACAGTGAATCCTACAAGAAAGGATTGGAGTTTGAGGCTTGATGATGCCTTGTGGGCCTATCAGACTGCTTACAAGACCCCGATAGGAATTTCTCCATTTAGAATGGTTTTTGGAAAACCATGTCATCTTCCCGTGGAATAAAGCACAATGTTTTTTGGGCGGTAAAGTAATGCAACTTCAACATTCATGAGGTGGGAAGGCATTGGAAGCTTCAACTTCAAGAGTAAGAAGAATTAAGAAATGAATCTTATGAAAACTCGAGAATTTACAAGGAGAAAACGAAGCTTTTCCATGACAAGTCGGAAGCATTTTCAGCCAGTGCATAGAGTTTTGCTCTACCATTCGCGATTGAAGTTATTTCCCGAAAAATTGAGGTCAAGATGGATAGGTCCATTTGTTGTGCTAAAAGTCTTTGAGCACGGAGCGGTTGAGATCCAAAGTGAAGAAACAGGGCAAATCTTTAAAGTCAATGGGCATTGTTTGAAACCTTTCTATGAAGGTTTTAATGCAAATGTCCTAGATGTCATCCAATTGGAAGCCCCAATATACTGAAATCGAAAGGGAAGGACGTCTTGCCAAAGACGTTAAAGAAGGGCATTTTTGGAAAACTTAAAGTTTTCATCTTTTTTAATTCCAAATAAATGTCATATATAAATCCTTTTTGCACTTAACATGTCTTCTTCTTCCTTCTTGTAGTATAAGACTGTTGGATTTTAAGCCCCGATATTCGTTTTGGTCAAAGGGTGAAAATTGACAAGTTACAGCAGGATTCACGCGGACCGCATGTACGGAAAGGAGTGTCCGCGTTAATAAACAAATGGTCCGTGTGTGACCCCTGAAAATGAATGCGTCCATCTTTAAGAATTGGGGGCTTACAGAACATTTTACGCGGTCTGCGTATACTCGAAGAGCCATCCGCGTGTTTATACAAACGGACCGAGTGTACTCAGAAAGATGACCGTGTGAAAGATCGAACAAATGGACCGTTTTAAGGCACTACATGCGGACCGTGGATACGTGTCGTTCCGTCCGCGTGGTTTATTTACAAGGACCGCGTAGCATATCCAAAAGCGACCGCGTGTAAGGATCGAAAACAGAATTTTTCATGGGTATTCACGCGGACTGCGTGTACTCGCAGACTCGTCCGCATGACTTGCTGACTTTCGTTGAACCGGTTTTGACCACGTTTGACCGTGAATTAAACACTTAAAAACACCTCGGCCGGCCTTCTTTCTAATTATTCTTCTTCTCCCCTAAACTCCATTAGAACACTACCCACCTCCATCACTAAAACTCGATTTCCCGTTAAACCACCGGTCGGAATTACGTGAAACCACTGTTATTCTCTCACATTTTCCAAGCTCTACAAACCCCACCCAAAAACCGGTCCGATATGTTTCGGGAAACCGCTGCCGCCCGAGGCAAGGCCCCCGCTACAGATCAAAATAATGAACCCGATACTCCAAGGTTTTGGGATGCAAAGGCAACTGAAAATTACTAGAAGAGTTTCCCTAGGAAGGTTGCCTCCACCAAATTTGTGTGCAAACCCACACTCATTTCATTAGGGGTTCTTGAGGGGGTATCTCAACTGTTCTGTAACATTGGGTGGGAAAATCTTCTCGAACTCATGGCACACACTTACGAGCTCCCTACTAGAGAGTTCCTTGCTGACTGCGGGTTAGACAGCGAGAGGAAAAAAGTTGCATTCCAACTTATGGGGAACCGGGCGTACATTGATTTTACAAGGATAAATGACATCTTGGGTTTACCTTCCTCTAGCACATTCATGGTTTTCGACACTTTGCCTACCGAGTTCAACCACGATACTTTTTGGACGGCAATCACCGGGGGATCTTTTCATGTGTCGCTCGAGATAAAGCAACCTCCATCATTCACCCGTGCCTCTGCATTGCCCATCGTATCTTGGTGTGCACTGTTTTTGCCTGCAAAGAAGCCGACCAGGTCACAAAAAATGAGCTCTTCTTCCTTTGGTGCATGACGCGATGTCAAAACCCACCGATCCCGGATTTTGCCTCGTTCCTTTTCCACAAATGCACACTCATGAGAACCAAAACAACCAGTGATATTTTCATTGGAGGATTTGTCACCAACTCGCGGTCTTGACATTGAGCTTCCGGACGACTACACGCCCATCGACCACAAAATTCTCTTGGATGAGCGGGTTCTCAAAACATGCATCACATTCGTCGTAGGAACAGGAGTAGTTTTACATTGTATTGTCAATAAGGATGCGCTCTAGGCTCAAGAGGACCCTCGAGTCGCCAACTTCACCTTCCACGATCACACTCAGTGGAGACTCGTGAGGACCATCATTTAGTCAGTCAGTGAGGATGCGCTCCAGGCACCAGATAATGATGAGATGCATGTGGATGACGAGCCTGACGATGAGCCCACCGATGGTCCACAGCAAGCCCAGCCCCAAGTATCTCCCAGATATTACCCGATCCACCTAATTTTGCCGAATGGTTCGAGGCTCTTTGTGTCTCCAACCAAATCATGTCCCAACAGATGCATCATATATGGGGGTGGCACCAATCACAAAACCATTTTTGAGAACATTCCAGTTCTACCTCCATATCCATACCCTCCACCCACCCACCCTTATGCACCTCCACCTTACCCTTACCCTTACCCCCAATACCCATATCCTCCTCCAGATCCCCGAGTTTAGGTACTTTCGCCTCAACTCGAGCATTGAGGACAATGCTTATTTCTAAGCTTGGGGGTGGGATATTCCCTTTTCTTTTTGATTTCTCATGCATTTTAATTAGGTTTCATAGAATTTTAGCCTAAAATTGCATTCATTTGTTTTTTTTATAAAACTCCAAAAAGATTTTATTTTCTTCTTTTCACTTTTTATTTTTGCATGGTACTTAGCTTAGGGCATAAACATTCATGCACTTTTGTTATCTCTTAATCCTCACCTACGAACATCTTAACTTGAAAAACACAACACGCCTTAAATACACTTCTTTTGGAAACTCACATAAAAAATAAGAATCGCTCTTAGGGACTTTTAGTTGTTGCTTCTTCTCTTATATATATGTGGGGAGAGAGTGCAAGTAGTTATCAATATGAATCGACTCATGTCAAGTGTGGCATAAGTAGGGGGACAACTTAGCCTCGTGCCGACTAGTCCCATACTTTAATTTTCCTCACGAGCCACAATAAAACCCCAAAGAAAGGAATAAAAGATATATTTTTCTATTTTGAGACTTTTAGTGCCAAACTACTGCAATTCACATCATATCTCATTACTTTACAATTTAGACACATTTTCCCACTTGATCTCGAATTAGCCTTAGTGTAGTTGTGCTCATTTGGCCTCTTGTTTGGGTTAGACTTAATTCTTCTTATAGTTTTATATAGTTATGTTTTGTATTTTTATTTTCAGGCTATACTTGTAAAACTCCTGTGGTAAACCAAAAAAGTGCGCCTGAAAAAAGAGACAACTACCCCTTTTCTAGTTTTGTTTTGTAAATCAAAAGTAAATTGTTTTAAAGTGTCATTCGAAAATTTTTGCATCAATTTACCCAAAAATATCAATAAAGTCTAGTATTTAGTTTGTGTAAGTGGAAATTTCATATGTATCCAATTTATTTGGAGAAGTCAAATCTTTGATCTTTCGTGAAATTTGAACTTTATTTTTCTTGGTTCTAGTAAAAAAAAGTTAAAAAATTAAAAAAAAATAATAATAATAAAAGAAAAGGTCGGGCCACGGAATTGTATCCATTTGTTTGCTTTTATAGATGTTTAGCCTTTTCCGGATTTTAGCTCATGTAATTTGTTTCTAGTTTGATGTTTTTCTAGTCGGATTTCATCTTTTGTTAGCAACTACGATAGCGGCCCCTACTCATCACGTGGTTAACTCGTCGCTCTACATGGACCTTACTTTGGTGGAAGCACTTACTCTTCTAGATGATTGTAGTTTGGAAACTTTTGTACATAGCTCGTTCCTTGCTATTTTTGGCCTGAGTTATCTTTTTTCTAGTTTTTTTTTTTCGACGTGGGGTTGAAGTTGTGAGGAGTGAGGAACATTCTAACCGAGGGACACTTTCTTATGGCTAGTGGGCTAGATCGGACGACAAAACAATGTCACATAAACCATACTAGTGAAGTATGCATGCTCATTTTGCATCTTGATCAACATGTATCCCTTGCTAGAAAGGTAACAAATACTCGTCCCTCAAAGTGATTCTTACCCCTAAAAATGGATTATATGTTTTTATTTTGAGTGTGTGTTGTGAATTTCCACCTACGATGTTCATTTCTTTTTTTATTTTTAGGATAGTTCATCCTAAGTTCATTGTAGTCTTGTCTTACTTGGGGACAAGTAAGGTTCAAGCTTTAGGTGATTTGAAAGTTTCGTTTTTATTACTTCTTTTCATAGTTTATTTTTAGTTAAAACCATCTCATTGTAGTTAATCTTCATGCATATTTTCTCTTTTTGTTAGTTTTCTCCTTTACCGGGTGCTTTCTACTCTTTTGAGCTTATTTTGCAAGATTTACTGAAGACTATTTGTTACTAGAGGTATGGAGGGATTATGGGACTTGTGGACTTGAGGTGGTGCGATTGGTCTTGAGGTGGTGCGATTGGTCTTGAACTTAATTTTTGGATGGGAACTCGAGCTACGGAAGACTAAAAAGGAGCATTGGACCATCATTAGAGGATTTGGAATAACATAATTAGGCTACCAGATTTGTGCATGTGGGCTGGAGCATGAATTAGAAGAGTGGGTTGGATTGTATTTTAAATGGCCCAAGGCATGCAATCAGCAAGACCCACACGGTCCGCGTGGATCCACAAATGGTCCGAGTGGATCGTGCTGAGGTGATTCCGGGCTTTGACTCTTTGACCCTATTTTTGGAAGGTGGGTAGATGGCTTTTGAGGAGCTTTTGAATTCGGGATAAAGCACCTTTTTGATTAAGATTAGAGGCATCTTCACAATCATCACTTGAAAAAGACTACTGTTTTGCTCTCAAGAACACTTGGGAAGAACTTGAAGAATTTGAAGATTGGTGTTATTTCTTTCCATCTTGCACTTAGAACAATGTTTGGTATTTCTAAACTACCTTGTATTTCTTTTATTTTGGCCATGCTTGGCTAGATTTTCATTTGGTTGATTAGATTTTAATCCCATGGATGATTGGTTGTTTTGAAGACTATTATTACCTTGTGTTTGAAGTTTATGGAAATGTTTTCTAGTTACACATCTTGTTATGTTTGTTTATCTTTGATCATGAGCTTGGATGAATAAGCATATATTTTTGTTGATCAATTTCTTGGTAAGTAATGGACTTTGAGATTAGCAAGCAACAAATGGTTTCTATGTTTGTTTTCATTTCATTTAAACCATGGGAATGTTTCCTCCATAATGATAATGTAAGCATTTTATTGTCTTATGGACTTGGTGACTCTTAGAACTCAAATCTAATTGATTTTCACAAGATTATATGCTTCATTGATTTTGTGACTTTAATTAAGGGAATCAGTTAGAGCTCCTCTAACCATTTTAATATCTAAGAAGAGTTGAGGTAATTTGTGCTTATGAATTGCTATAGCCAAGTTGAACCAATTCACAAGTGTTGTTCCTTTTAGTCTAGTGATAAGTCAACTATATAATCCATGTAGTGTATCCCAAAATCAACCAATTTCACTTCATTAAATTTAATCAAATCTTTTACTTGATTACTTGTCATATTTACATTCTAGCTAGTTTTAATTTTGTCAAACAATCAAAAAGAATTAACGCCCCCCCCCCCCCTTTTTTTTTTTTTTTACTTTTGTTTTACAAGTAATTCAACAAGTGATTTACATAGAGATTTAAATTGAACCAATCTCAGTGGATACGATCCTTTTACCACTATACACTAATTTAGTGTGTAATATTTAAGGTATTAATTTTGTTGTCCTCGACAACCACCGTATGTCTAGATCCTGATTGGTTTTTACCAGAGATCTCTTGGACATATGTCTTTGTGTGTGAATGTGTAAAATTTTGAGATGAAAAAGATTGGCTAAAAGAAATGAATGTAACTCTGCTATGATTGGACCAAGCAGTAAAATCTTAACTCATTTGAGAATAGTAAGGTAGCTCATGAATGAATGAGAAGATAGCCTAATTGGGAAGGAATTCTCAAAACGAGAAAACCATTCAGGCTTCGAAGCTCATAGCATTATCGAGGCTTGAGTCAACATGCTGCAGCATGCTTCTAGGGACATCTAAACTAGTACATAGTTTTCAAAAATATACCTTCCCAGGAAACAGCAAGCATGTACTAAGAAAATTTTCATTCGCTATGATGTTGAGTAAAACCTTCGTTGTATCTGATCAACAAGTATAAAAATATACAAGAAAAGGAAAATATTTTTGAATTTTTGGTTTTATAAAATGAAAATAACAAATATAAGAAAATCTCTTTGATATTTTTGAATTTTTCAAAATGGAAAAATAAAAAAAAAAAATTGGTATTTTGGATTTTTCGACATGAAAGTAACAAAAGATAAAACACAAATATTTTTGTTGTTTTTGATTTTTCGACATAAAAGTAACGAAAAAAATGAGTACCAAATTAACAAAAATTTGTGATTAAGCGGATTGTTCATGATGTCGAAATTGAAGCATGTCGAAGCGCTGAATGTGAACAGTAACCTCTGAATGATGAACTCTCTCCTCTAAATGAACACTCAACACCTCTGAATCGACACTTTTGCACCTTTTTCCCTTGTCATTCTTTCGAAAGAGATCGTGGAACAGAATTAGCTTCAATTAATCCCAGTCCATTTAGTATTCTTACAAAAGACTTTCCATCCAATTGCTTTGTAAAAATATCATCAAGATGATAAGTTGTTTTTAGAAAGTGAACTTCAATATTTCCATCTTCCACATGATTCTTGATAAAATGATAACGAAGTGCAATATGCTTTGTTTTCGAATGTTGTACTGGATTATGACAAATGCGTATAGCACTTTGTGAATCACAATATAATCGAATCTTCTTCATGTTTATAGCATAATCTCGTAATTGGCTTTGAATCCAAATTATTTGTGAAGTGCAAGCTGCAGCAGCAACATATTCTGCTTCTGCTGCGAAAATCGAAACACATGTTTGTTTCATCGATTGCCAGCTTACAAGCTTCTCATCTAAGAGTTGACATCCACCACTTGTACTTTTTTAATCAAGACTACAACCACCCAAATCAGCATCAGAAAATGCTTGTATGAAAAAGCCAATTTTTGAAGTATACCACAATCCTAACGAAATTGTTCCTTTAAGATAGAAAACATAATATTAGGTCGACTTGCCGTAAGGTAAAGTAACGAACCTATCATGCTTCTATACAAAGTAAGATAAACAGAAGGTTTATCTAACAAATGATTGAGCCTTGTTCCAACCGCCATTGGTACTCGTAACTTTGTGTATTCGTCATCCCAAAATTTTCAAGCAGATTCTTTGTGTATTTTTCTTGATTGATGAAAATTCCTTCTCTGCTTTGACGAATATTCAGTCTAGAAAGTTGGTTTATTTTTCTCATCATGCTCATCTTAAATTGAGTTTTCCTCAGATTTTCGAATTCACTAGACAAAGTAGGGTCAGTAGGGCCAAAAATAATATCATCGACATAAATTTGAACAAGCATAAGATGATTCCCAACTTTCTTTCGAAATAAAGCGGGATCAACTGACCCTTGTTTAAATTTCGATTGTTTTAAGAAATTGGTATGTGTTGCATACCAGGCTCTTGGTGCTTGTTTTAACCCATAAACAACTTTATCTAACACATAACAATGACCAGGAAATTGAGAATTGCTAAACCTGGTGGTTGTTCAACATAAACCATTTCTTCGAGAACTCCATTAAGAAATGCACACTTCACACCCATTTGATAAACATCAAAATCCTTATGTGCTGCATAGGCTAAAAATATTCGAATAGCCTCGAGTCTTGCGATAGGGGCAAAGGTTTCCTCATAGTCGATACCTTCTTGTTGCGAATAACCTTTAACTACAAGCCTAGCCTTATTTCGAATAATATGCCTTCTTTATCAGTTTTATTATTGAAAATCCATTTTAATTCAATCAAAGATACGTCATCTGGTTTTGGAACTAAACGCAAAACTTTATATCTTTCGAATTTAGCCAACTCAGATTGCATAGAAACAATCCAATCTGGATCTTCCATAGCCAACTTGACTGTTTTTGGTTTAATTTTCGAGACAAAGACATTAAACATGCAAAATTCTTGATGAGTATTGAGTACCTCATTTTTAGCACCAAGTTGAGCTCTTTTAAGAACTCCATCTTGAAGATCATTGAGAACTTGTTCCTTTGGATGATTTCTCGTCGATTTTTCCAATGGTGGATATGATGGATCAAAATCCAATGGCGCATCTTCGAAAATTTTTTCATTCTCTGAACCTGCAACCGAAAAATTATCATTTAAATCATGAAAAGTTTCATTTTGATTATTATTCGACATACTAAGGTCCCCCTCGACAATTTGATTTTCATGTTGCTCCCCCTCAACATTATCATTCATTTTCCTACTCCCCACCTCGATAGAATGCTCCCGTTAATATGAGAATTCGAATGCAAGTGTTCCCCCTCCACTTGATCATTTGGCATACTTTCGATTTTTCTAGGAGAATGGGATATCGAGTTTAAATCAACATCTTCCTGAGTAAGTGTGAAAAAGTTAGAATGCTTTGATGATTCAGGAAATTGATTATCCTTGGTGTTGATTTCAGCATCAACAGCTCTATTTGGAACACCAAAAATTAAATCAAAATCGAAATCAGACGAAGGAATACTATCAGATTCATCTTTTGAGTCATTAATAATTGGTTTTTGTTCAAAACACTTTTCAACTAGTTTGATATAATAATCATCGAAATTTAGATTGAATGTTTCTTCAATTTTCTGAGTTTGTCTATTCAATACTCAATATGTAACCGAATTATGAGAATAAACCAAGAAAATTCCTTCATCAACTTTGGACTGAAACTTCAAAAGATTATCCTTGAGATTCATGATAAAACACCTCCAGCCAAAAACATGAAAAAATTTGACATTAGGTTTTTGGTTATTGTTAATTTCATAAGGAGTAATATTGAATCTTCGATGAATAAATGATCTATTCTGTGTAAAACATGTACTAGATATTGCTTCAGCTCATAGATATTGAGGAAGATTCACATATATGAGCATCATTCTTGCTGCTTCACAAAGAGAATGATTTCGCTTTTTAAAAACACCATTCTGTTGAGGTGTGTAGGGTGAAGAGAAATTATGCAAAATTCCTTTTTCAGTTAAAAATGAATCAAGAACATTGTTCTTAAATTCTATGCCATTGTCACTCTTGATTTTTCGAACTTTCTTCTTCAAACTTGTTTCGATTTTCTTGATAAAATCAATCATTACTTGAGCAACTTCAGATTTTAACCTGAGAAAATAAATCCAAGTAAATCAAGAAAAATCATCAACAATAACCTAAATGTATCGTTTCTTGTTGAGAGTTTCAACAATCAGTGGTCCAAAAAAATCAATATGAAGAAGTTCCAATGGTTCAACAATTTTCGAATCGATGACAATTGGATGTCCTTGACGATGTTGTTTCACTTGTCCGCAAGCTGCACAAAGAGTATCATTGTCAAATTTTAAAACAGGTAAGCGTCGGACAACATCATTTACCACCAGTTTATCAGATGAGGCTTTCGATAGTAAGCACACTGAGGGAATTCCAACTATTGGTTTGATGTCGAGAGTGAACATATCTTCATGTTGTTTGGATTTAAGTAAAACTTTTTTTGTGTTGACATTCGAAATTATACTTCCTTCTTCATTAAACACCACTTGATTGCGTGTTCCCACAACAAGTTGCGAAACACTTATCAAGGTATATTGAAGACCTTCGACATAAGCGAGACAATTAACAGTGAATTTCCCATTTGTCACCTTGAAATATCCTTTAACTTGACACTTTTGATTGTTGCCAAACTTTACAACTCCTGCGTTCTCCAATCTTCGAAAATCACGCAAATTTTCTTTCCTTCCAATCATGTGACGAGAGCAACCACTATCGATATTCCATTTTTATTATATTGCTCGTCACATACAACCTGCAATCAGTGAAAGAATTTAGGTACCCAAGGCTGTCTAGGGCCTTTATGATTAGTTTGAAACACATTATGAAATGAGAGCCTAAAACCAATTATGAACTTTAGATTTGACACTATCAATTAAGTCCACTACATTTGGTAAAGGCCCAGAAATATAACATTTTGAAGGTTTAGGACTTTCACTGACTTTCACCTTTTTCTTCTCATTTTGTGGCCTTGTTGCCTTATCTTTCGAAGCAGGGCGTCATGCCTTGACTGAAGATGTCGAATCTTTCAATGATGAATTAACATTCGACATTTCGTTCAAATACTTCTCATAATCATTTTTTATTTGTTGTTGAGAGAATTTTCCTGTTTGATAAGATTTCCCTTTTCCTTCAAGCCAATGATCTATGTTTTGCACATTTGATCGACCCTTGGTATACGAAACCTTGAAAGCTTGTTTCGCAGGAGGATTAGGAAAATTCGGTTTCTGAGGTGTGTATTTAACATTCCGTTTTCAATGAAATTGTTCAAACATTTTATTTTCAACCTCTGACTCAAAATGTTGTTGTGTGTGAGTTCGATGTTGAAAAGATGGTGATTTCTTCTGTGATTGATATGACTTTGAAAAACCTTGTTTGATTATTAGAATGAAACTTCTTGAACGATTGTGATTTAGAAAACTCCTTTCCATTCAATTTTTTATTATGATTTTGTGACAAAAACTTTGTTTTGTGAATTTTGGTTTTTGAAAAATCATTTTGTGAAGTTGATTGAGATAAATTCTTTTTAGACAGAGCGGTATTTTTCTTATTAATTGAACTTAATGAAGACTTTGTCTTAACCTTTTCAAACACGATATTTTCAGCTGTTTTCTTTTTCAAATTGTTTTCTTTCTTTTGAGACTCAACAATTTGCCAAAAAACTTTCTTTCGTGCTTGTCTCTTTGAAATTCTATTTTCTTTTGAAAACTTGTCAATTTTCTCTTTAAACTCTTGTGAATTTATTTTATCATTTGAAATCACAATTTCAACATCAACTTGTTTCTTTGAAATTTCTATTTTTGCAACCCATTTTCTTTGTGATTTTTGAGACTCAATTCTTTTTAAAATCTTTATTTGTTCATCCTTGGTTAAGGTTTCATTCACAATGTCAACTTATTCATTAGCATCCAAATATTCATCTATTTTCACAATTCCATAAGCAAACCTATTATCAGGAATTTATCGTACTCAAATATTGTCTTTTCACAATCATAGGACACACAATCAATCTTTTCTCTTTCGAAACTTAAGAATGGTAATAACTTCCTATGTTGTTCTTTACTTATGTAAGAAGAGTGATGTAAAGCAGTTAATTTTCCATACAACCTTTTCGTAAAGTTACAATAAATATTTCTCTAAGCAAGTAACATCCTAAATTCATTATCAAAATTATCTCTAACACACATAAGGGTAAAATACCATTTTACCCCTCCCTGACCCAAAAGTCCAAAGGTTGACCAAAACCCTAAAAGTCAACGAAAGTCAACAGGAGGTAGTACGCGGCGCATACCTTCTCTGTATGCGGGGTGTCACACCTCCAAACCAAGGATGGCGGAAACATCCAGGGGTGGAGGACTTCATGTATAGTATCATAACAACAATGACAATAGTGATGAAAGTAAACACAACCAACATATATATAATTGAAAGAGTTACATCATTGTAGGAATTACATGTTTCAAAATCAATTACAATATGTTGACAAAATATGACATGTTTGATGCCTTAACGTCCCATCCTCAAAATGCACTTGATTTCCTGTTTCGTGATTTCCTGAGAATACAAGTTGTTTGAAAAAGTGTCAACACAAAGGTTGGTGAGTTCATAAGTTTTTGAGATAAAGAGTTTGGAAACCGTTCTTTGTAATGTTTTGTGTGTTACCAAGAAAAATCCAATATTTTCCTTTAAAAAGTTATGTGGTCCTAAATCCCAGAACCAAGAATGAACAAGTATTTTCCATACTTAATGATATAACCGTGGTTTTAAATCGGCATAAAACCCTTTTTCATATGAAAGCGTACAAGTATTTTTCCATACTTAAAATAATTTTTGTGAGCTAAATCGACATAATTCGCTAATTTAAAGTTAGAACCCATAAATCTTATGATTTGTTAATACCACATGTGAGCTATCATAACCATACTTGACATTGACGGCCTCATAATACGACGTTCTTCAGGCGTCGCCGTTAAATGACACTTGTCACCACAGACCTGCCGGTCTAGCTGTTGCAAGCAGCTCAGGTGTGGGTTTGTCAAACCCAGTATACATCTACACACAACTATCACGTTCTCCCTACAAGAGACTCTGGTTACAATTTACAAGACTTTTTTGTGACATCCCCATTTTCACGGCCAGAAAAGACCGATGTTGTTTATGCTTTATAAAAATCAGAGTACTTCATTTTATAAAAATGTTGCGGAATTTGTTCCCAGAAATACATGGTAAATATGTTATTAAAACATTTTCGAAGAAACGTATTTATTTCATTTTAAAACGTTTGGGATGTCATCGTTAATACATAAACATAAGCATAAACAGAACTTACAATTATTTACACTAGTGATCTACATCTCTTTAAATCTCTTAGTGTAATGTCACTTCATATCAACACCTGTGATATAAATAAACTGAGTGGGTCAGGTTGGGAAAACTGGTGAGTACATAGGGTTTTCAACCCACAATAATATAATTATTATGTTTAAACAATCAAACAATCAACCCAATTACCCATCCCCATTATCTTCTTTATTCTAAAGGATCTACCCTAAGAATCAGCTATTTCTCATTTATTCATTCCTAAGGATCATCCTAAGGAAACAACATGAACTCCATTGCTGCCAATGACACATTGGTCAAGCGCAGCTGCTAATATTGTCACTTAGGCTCAGCTGCCAAAATTAGGACATTTTCTATGAGGCGCTTCTCCCGGTATTGACCTTTAAACACTACTTTCATGGTCATAAGGCTCCCTATTAGGCGCAGCTGCCGATACTATCCTTAGAGCGCAGCTACTAGGACGTTTACCGTAGATCTAAATCATCTACGGGTTGTGGCGCAGCTGCCAGTGCTCATCTATAGGGTACTAGGTCCACTGCTGCCAGTGTATACCTATAGGGCACTAGGTCCGTACTACTAATGTTCCTCTATTTCAGCTTTTATCCATCATCATTCATCTACCCATGTTTTACCCAACATATCTTGTAGATATAAAATACTTTATACAGTTTACATCATTTAAAAGATGTATAAAAATCTTTCACCAGCATAGACAACAAGTATTCAGACAATATGCACACATAACACGTAAATTTATAATAACATACTTCATATCTATGTGTAAGATGAAAGTAACTATGCACTCACCTGATTAGGTGGTGATTCCGAACTCAGACAGCACTTCGTTATCTCAAAACAATTTTGCTTGACAAAACCTAGTATCAATACCACTAGGGTTTAGTTTTTAACGTTAACCATGACTAATTAATAGTCTAGCTATTATTACTATTATATAAGCGTTAAATAACACTCAATATAACTCATAATAATAGCCCAAATAATTATTTTAAGGTCCTAATAATGTTACTGTAATTAAATAAAATCTATATTAAATATAGTATAGGCGTAGCTCACTTACAACGAGTTTTTATTAAAAACCGGGCTTCGCTGGAGCAGCGTTTCCAAGCCGAAAGCTTTTCTTCTCGGAGTCGTCGGGCGCTCCGGGGCTTTCTTCTCGTGCTAGGGAGGTTCCGTAGACTTGGGAGGGGTTTAGGGAGGCTAGAGAGAAAGAGAGGCTTATGGTGTGAAGAAAATATGAGGAGTTCTCCCTTGTATTTATAGGAGTTTTATAGTAAAGTAGTCTCTAAGCTTCGTCCGTAACTTTTGCATATGAGCTCTGTTTTTGTCTGTCTTTTTACCGTTGAGTTCCTATTAATGAGATCTTCAACTTTCATTTAGACCTCGTTGGCTAATTCTCATTCTATCTCGGATTTACAAAACTGTATCGAATTCGCCGCGCTCGAAAAGTAGGGACTAAGCTTCGTCTATAACTTTCGCATACGAGCTCCATTTTTGTCTGTCTTTTTTCCGTTGAGTTCCTATTAATGATATCTTCAACTCTCATTTAGACCTCGTTGGCTAATTCTCATTCTATCTCGTATTTACAAAACTGTATCGAATTCGCCGCGCTTGAAACGTAGGGACTAAGCTTCGTCCATAACTTTTGCATACGAGCTCTATTATCGACGTTCTTTATATCCATGCGTTGGTATGTACGAGTACTACAACTTTCATTTAGATCCTGTCGGCTAAAAATCGATCGATCTAAAATTCAGATTTCGGGCTGTGCACTGCTATGCTAAATCTTAGAAAAATCATAACTTCCTCATACGAAGTCAGATTTGGGCGTTCTTTTTATTGATGTTCTTAGTTTAACATATTCTACGACTTTCGTTTAGATCTCTAAGGCTAAATCTCACTCTATCGTAAATTCACTATTTACGCTTCCCGGTATCGTGCCGGTTCCGTCGTGAAACTTCAACGGGTCATAACTTCTTCGTTATAACTCGGTTTTCGGCGTTCTTTATATGTACGAAAACCTTGTAACATACTATACAGCTTGGTTAAGATTATTTATTCTAAATAATCTTTTGTCGAAAAGTCGTTTTCGACCCCTATTGCCTCTAATTTGACTAGCCCAGATTTGCGGGTGTTACAATTATCTCCCCCTTAGGATGATTACGTCCCGGAATCATCAACGAAACACGGTCGTATAATGACTCCATACGTCTTCTCTTCATCCTAGGTAATAATTATAACTTCTACATTCCTTCAATTCTATCTCTTAAACTCATTGACTGTAAGAGTACTCGATCGTGCACCTGCTCTCTACCTCAGGTTAGACTCCAAATTATGACCTTCAAGTCACAATCTCGATCCTTGCTGGATACGGACTTGAGATAAGTTCTTTTATTACTACTATAGATCGATGTGTCATATTCTAATGACCTATCATCGTATGTTGCAACACTTAGACTTAGGTCTCGTATAGTTAAATTCTAAAACAGACTATGCCTTCCTTCATGTTCTAATGTGATATAATCACTCTTTAACATTAGGCATTTCTAGTCACCAACTTCTTTAACAACGAGTGCGATACTTCTATTGATCGCTTTGATTTCAACCGTTTGGCTTAACTCGGACGCTACATCAAACTTGGTTCTCTGAACCACACAACATACTCATCCTAGTCGGACTCGATTCGATATGACCACTAGGGTCAGAATATCAACAATCTTCTTAGTCATTACCGAAATGATGGTAACAACACACTTGAATAAAACGAAATCAATTACTAGTTTCTTGGTAACCTTGTGACTTTCCCTGATCCAAGTGTAAGTCCTATGCTTCCGGTAGTATAGGCCTCTACTACCATTCACACCTACTCATACTCGTCTCAGGTATTGTCCCGCAGTTTTCCAAGTCACCACACAAGAAAATCATATAACAGCTTAACACATCAGATATCAAAACGAAGGTTTTTATTATTCCTTGAAACTATTACATAAGTGTTCAAGTTCACCCTAGACTATGCCTCTAACAGGCTACATCATACGATTCTATGGCTACTTCATAACTCGATCTTTGGATGTCAAG
Source organism: Lactuca serriola (assembly GCF_051521515.1). Lineage (NCBI taxonomy): Eukaryota > Viridiplantae > Streptophyta > Magnoliopsida > Asterales > Asteraceae > Lactuca > Lactuca serriola. The sequence goes on along the minus strand of NC_136416.1, from coordinate 69,993,843 downwards.
CCGTCACTCCTGAATCCTCGCATTGTCATCTGCTTCCTCAAGGATCATTTGAAATGCTCTCGCCTTTGGCTTTGGCGACACATTTGGCTTTGTAGCCCCCTCTCTCTTTGGGCAATCTTGCTTGAAGTGCCCTTCCTCATTACATTCGTAACACACCCTTTTATTGAATTCACACTCGTTGGCATAATGCCCATGCTTCCCACACTTGAAACAAGTTACTTCCTCACTGCATTTTCCAGAGTGTTTCTTTTTGCACTTCTCGCACCATCTTTCTTCACTCCCTCCTCCTCTAAACTTCCTGGCATTTGATTTGCTTCTCTCATCGGGCTTCGTAGACCCCTCAAACTTCCTCTTTTCATCAACCTCGGTCTTGTTGGTGGCTCTTCCCTTGATCATCTCCTCAACCGACTTGGCAGCCCAGATAGCTGCCTCCAAAGTAGGTGCCTGACGCACTGGCACTGCATATTCCCATGGAAGTCCTTTTGCGTACTTGTCAATTTTTGTCAGCTCATCCGGAACAAGACGTAAGGCGAACTCCATCTTCTCTGTGAAGTTGTTGGTGTATTCATCAATAGACATGCTTCCTTTCCTTAAGTTAAGGAATTGGTTTTCTAGCTCGAGCAGATTTTGGGCCGAGCAGTACCTACGTTTGAAATGCACCAGAAATTCTGCCCATGTCAGTTGCAGGGGCTCATTGGGGCTCAGCGTCTTTCCCAAGGTATTCCACCATCGTACAGCGCCTCCTCGAAACTGACGCACTGCAAACGTGGTCTGTTGTTTTCCCTTGCAACCGCACGTCATGAAAGCTAATTCCATCTCCGAGATCCAATCCATGAACCTGATCGGATCCTCGTTTCCAGTGAAAGTCGATGGCTTGCAAGTCAGAAAATCCTTGTACTTGCATCCATTCCTCTCGACTTTGTCATCTTGGTTGTTTTGTCGAACTATTGGTGGGTTGACTTGACCAACAGTCCCATTGTAGTTTCCTTCCTCAGTCTGCCCTTCGTTCAACTTGGGCTGTTCGATCTGAATAGTCGCTTCCTCTCGATTTTGCTGGAGAAAACATCTAGTTTCCTCCATTTGACAATCCAACATCGCTTGGAACATCGCTTGCACTCCTGCCATCGTTATTGGCTCAGCAGCGGCTACCACAACGGGTATTTGCTCAATCGCTGGGGGTTGATCTCGGTTCCCATTTGCATTCACATTTCCGCTACGGGTTCTTGCCATCTTGATCTATACACCGAATAAGGTGAATCTAGACCTTTACTTAGGATTAACGTTTAAATCATTCTTATCACTCCGAAACGTTTATATGCTAGTTCTAATATCGTAGTTAAACGCTTAGAATCCTAAACACATAAGGTTTCCAGATCCGGTCGGCAACAGACCATAGATCCGAACAAATAACAGCATATCAGGCACAAGCATTTAGCACATAAAAGCATTTTAGGCACAATTCCTAAAATAATTTAGTGCTCACACCTCACAATCATCGCTTAACATTCTAAGTTTAAGTCTAGAAATAAATCCATATTCCTAGTTCGCTTAAACTAATGCTCTGATACCAACTGTGACATCCCCATTTTCACGGCCAGAAAAGACCGATGTTGTTTATGCTTTATAAAAATCAGAGTACTTCATTTTATAAAAATGTTGCGGAATTTGTTCCCAGAAAAACATGGTAAATACGTTATTAAAACATTTTCGAAGAAACGTATTTATTTCATTTTAAAACGTTTGGGATGTCATCGTTAATACAGAAACATAAGCATAAACAGAACTTACAATTATTTACACTAGTGATCTACATCTCTTTAACTCTCTCAGTGTAATGTCACTTCATATCAACACCTGTGATATAAATAAACTGAGTGGGTCAGGTTGGGAAACCTGGTGAGTACATAGGGTTTTCAACCCACAATAATATAATTATTATGTTTAAACAATCAAACAATCAACCCAATTACCCATCCCCATTATCTGCTTTATTCGTAAGGATCTACCCTAAGAATCAGCTATTTCTCATTCATTCATTCCTAAGGATCATCCTAAGGAAACAACATGAAGTCCATTGTTGCTAATGACACATTGGTCAAGCGCAGCTGCTAATATTGTCACTTAGGCTCAGCTGCCAAAATTAGGACATTTTCTATGAGGCGCTTTTGCCGGTATTGACCTTTAAACACTACTGTCATGGTCATAAGGCTCCCTATTAGGCGCAGTTGCCGATACTATCCTTAGAGCGCAGCTACTAGGACGTTTACCGTAGATCTAAATCATCTACGGGTTGTGGCGCAGCTGCCAGTGCTCATCTATAGGGTACTAGGTCCACTGCTACCAATGTATACCTATAGGGTACTAGGTCCGTACTACTAATGTTCCTCTATTTCAACTTTTATCCATTATCATTCATCTACCCATGTTTTACCCAACATATCTTATAGATATAAAATACTTTATACAGTTTACATCATTTAAAACATGTATAAAAATCTTTCACCAGCATAGACAGCAAGTATTCAGACAATATGCACACATAGCACGTAAATTTATAATAAAATACTTCATATCTATGTGTAAGATGAAAGTAACTATGCACTCACCTGATTAGGTGGTGATTCCGAACTCAGACAACACTTCGTTATCTCAAAACAATTTTCCTCGACAAAACCTAGTATCAATACCACTAGAGTTTAGTTTTTAACGTTAACCACGACTAATTAATAGTCTAGCTATTATTACTATTATATAAGCGTTAAATAACACTCAATATAACTCATAATAATAGCCCAAATAATTATTTTAAGGTCCTAATAATGTTACTATAATTAAATAAAATCTATATTAAATATAGTATAGGCGTAACTTACTTACAGCGAGTTTTTATTAAAAACCGGGCTTCGCTGGAGCAGCGTTTCCAAGCCGAAAGCTTTTCTCTCGGAGCCGTCGGGCGCTCCGGGGCTTTCTTCTTGTGCTAGGGAGGTTCCGTAGACTTGGGAGGGGTTTAGGGAGGCTAGAGAGAAAGAGAGGCTTATGGTGTGAAGAAAATATGAGGAGTTCACCCTTGTATTTATAGGAGTTTTATAATAAAGTAGTCTCTAAGCTTCGTCCGTAACTTTTGCATACGAGCTCCGTTTTTGTCTGTCTTTTTACCGTTGGGTTCCTATTAATGAGATCTTCAACTTTCATTTAGACCTCGTTGGCTAATTCTCATTCTATCTTGGATTTACAAAACCGTATCGAATTCGCCGCGCTCGAAAAGTAGGGACTAAGCTTCGTCCATAACTTTCGCATACGAGCTCCATTTTTGTCTGTCTTTTTACTGTTGAGTTCCTATTAATGAGATATTCAACTCTCATTTAGACCTCGTTAGCAAATTCTCATTCTATCTCGTATTTACAAAACTGTATCGAATTCGCCGCGCTCGAAAAGTAGGGACTAAGCTTTATCCATAACTTTTGCATACGAGCTCTATTATCGACGTTCTTTATATCCACGCGTTGGTATTTATGAGTACTAAAACTTTCATTTAGATCCCGTCTGCTAAAAATCGACCGATCTAAAATTCAGATTTCGGGCTGTGCACTGCTATACTAAATCTTAGAAAAATCATAACTTCCTCATACGAAGTCAGATTTGGGCGTTCTTTTTATCGATGTTCTTAGTTTAATATATTCTACGACTTTCGTTTAGATCGCTAAGGCTAAATCTCGCTCTATCGTAAATTCACTATTTACGCTTCCCGGTATCGTGCCGGTTCCGTCGCGAAACTTCAACGGGTCATAACTTCTTCGTTATAACTCGGTTTTCGGCGTTCTTTATATGTACGAAAACCTTGTAACATACTCTACAACTTGGTTAAGATTATTTATTCTAAATAATCTTTTGTCGAAAAGTCGTTTTCGACCCCTATTGCCTCTAATTTGACTAGCCCAGATTTGCGGGCGTTACATTTTTGACTTTGTTAGTTTGGAAGTAACCCGAAGCGAATGACTCACAAATTTATTCATTAACAGATTTACGTGAACTACTGAAAAACCTTTGATAAATAATTTTGGAAAGTAATTGATACATAAACTATACCTTTTATACTTTATCGAATACGTTTGTAATGTATAAGAACTCTTTTATGAAGACACATTAGTGTTATGAATCCAATAACTATGCTAATTATAGATTAGTACATATGTTCTAAATGAATTAATAATCTTATCATGAATGACTAAGTTTCAGTTTATGATGATAAAATAACAAGGAAACAAATTCAATATTTAGATCTCATTGTTATACACTTTGCTCAGCATAATACAAAGTGTCATGAAAGTTATAAGCTGTTAACTAGTTTTTAACCTTTCTGCGCTGTTTTAGAAAAGTCATAGAAAAATCATACGAAGTTGAAAACTAAATCCGTAAATTCTGAGAGCTCCTACAATGTGTCTAGTTTACTCATAATTTTTATCATGATTTTTAATGACCTCCAACTTGAGTGAAAAAGTCCATAATCACAGACTGGTCCGGATTGGTGTTTGAAATGATAGGCAGTTTTGTAAAACTCACCATAAATCGTAGAACAATCGTGTGGAGTTGTGAAAGTATTCATTTTAAAGCTAAGAACTGGAACTACTTGCAACTAAAACAGTTTTGAAAACTAAAATGTTCAAGTTGTCCAAAACAGTCCATGAATGGAGTCCGACTTTTCTGATGAAAGCTGTTAGAAAATTTTAGTTATGTTCTTGGTGTTTTAACTTGTATCCGCCCCTAAAAACTTGAGAAAACATGAAAATGTAGGGGTATGAACTCACCTTGAGTGATTTTAGTGGTTGAATGTTGAAGAAGAGAAGTGTTCAACTCAAGAACACTTGAAGGATTGCTTTGAAGATTCAAGAATCTAACACAATAATGATGGAGTTTGTGTAAGCCATCAATGATTTGAGTAGAATGAAGTGTAATTATCACAAGGAGGATAAATTATACTTACCAAGTGAAGGAGATAAGCTAGAAATGCCTTGGAAATCTCGTTTCTGTGAGAGGGAGTTAGAGAGAAAAGAGGTGTTTGATCTTTAGTGAAATGAGAGCAAATGAGTGAGAATGAGAAGAGATAAGAGTCTTCAGCCTTTGACCATGAGTGGGGCTGGTCAAATGGGGGGAAAAGTACTCTTGAATGACCAGGTATGGTGGGGAGTACAATGGCTGGTCATGGGAATGGGTAGGGGGGGGGGTTGTTTGTGTCAAATATTATGGCAAGATTCACACTCCACCTCATGATTTCCCTTAATGGATTTTATTCTTAAAAAATTATTTCCATAAAAATATGTTTATTTTATGAATATTTAGGGTCTTATATGTTAAAATTTGATTTTTGGAGAAAATCCTGCGTTAAAATGATGAAAAACGGGCTTAAAATACCAAAAATACTGAAAACCGGGTAGGAAATGCTGAAATCCGAAGTTCAGGGCCGCAGGTGTTAAGGCTTGGTCATCAGCAGCCTTGGAACCGGAGTGGCTCGACTGCTGAGGAGGATCTGAAGTGAAGCTCAGTCGGGGATGCTGAAGGAAGGCGCTGCGGTCCGAAGGGAGTTCTGATGCGGGGCTTGGTTCCGGGTTCGGTGGCTCCGACTTCGTGGCTGCGGTCTTGACGGCTGCGGCTCGGGGCTTCGGCTCGGTGGCTACGGCTGGATGGCTACGGCTACTCAAGGGTACTCGGACTTAGTTCAAGTGGCCTCGGATCCAAGAGGACTTGGCCCCTATAGAGAGGCTTTGGCCTTAAGGGGTTATTTTCCAAACTATCTCCCCTCTTTGAGTGGTTTCTCATCAAACCAAGTACTGGGATGCCCTCAAATGATCAAAATAAATTGAAAGGGGTTTTGAGAGAGATTTTGGGAGAGATTTTAAAATCTTGGAGAGATTTCTCATACAAAGAGAGATTTCTCATACAAAGAGAGATTTGGGAGAGATTTTACAATCTTGGAGAGATTTCTCATACAAAGAGAGATTTGTGAGAGATTTTACAATCTTGGAGAGATTTCTCATATGGAGAGAGATTTGGGAGAGATTTCACATTCTTGGAGAGATTTCTCATACAAAGAGAGATTTGGGAGAGATTTCACATACTTGGAGAGATTAGGGAGAGATTCTAGATAAAGAGAGATAAAGTGAAAACGATTGAGAGAGGTTTCGTGTGTGACATTTGTGAGTGTTTGGCTCCGCAACACAAGGTCCGTAAGCCCCATTATGTCATGTTTTGGGATCTTACACACTCCAGATGAGTATGCAACATTATTTTATCAGTTTGGTTCATTGTTTAGCACTAAGGCTAAGGAAAATTAAACACATGAATTTTTTTCCAAGTGATGTTTTCTCATTAAAATAGTGAGTTGTACAGTAATTACATAACGTAAACCCTAATATTCAAGGTTTAATTGAGTTGACCGATTTGACGTGTTGACTATGTTTGACTTTGACTTGACCCGAAATTGACTATTGTCACACGGGGTGTACGCCGGCGAACCACAATCGAGGTCTCAACCCCTTACGTTGCGCGTACTGAGAGTTACGCCCAGCGTAAGTATCAGTTTCAGCCTTTCCTTGGATTTTGGTCTTAAACGGTTAAGACACTCCTTCAACTTCTAAAGTTGACTCTCCCTAAGCCTCTTATCCCATAAAGTCGGAACCTTTAAGCCTTTGCATGGCTGTAAAGGTCCCTACACCCTCTAACATCTTTCCTTTTTCCTCAAAAGGTCTAGATCTCATGCATGGCTCAATATTTACGTCCAAGATTGCATTTTTATGAACATACAACTCTTATAGTCCTGAAATATGATAGATCTAGGCCAATGGAGACCATTTGCTCATAAAGTCTCCATCTTGGGACCAAAAACCCTAGAAATTGGTCCAAGAAGCACACAACACAAATGACAAGGCAAGTTTTGAGCTTTTTACCTCAGGACGAAGCTCCAACCTCTGAAAAGCTCGGATCTATTCTTGCACACAAACTTCTAGCTTCCAAAATGGCCTCTTCTTCTCTTCCACCACCTTGAAATGACACTTTGAAGCTTAGAACACCAACACACTAGCTAGAAACGAAATAGGACTCTTTATTTGGGTTTCACTCTCTGGAATGGTGGATGAGGTCAAGGCCATAACATTCCTTTTATAGTGCACAAGCCCCAAATTAGGGTTTTCATCTAGGCTCGCTACGCCCAGCGTACCCAGGCAAGTCCGCATCCAAATTAAGCGCGTGAGTACGCGCAACGTACTCCTCAGTACGCCCAGCGTACTCACTAGCCTAACATTTTACTTAAAGGACTTAACTTGACAACTTGGGAAAAGGAGAAGGGTTAAATAGCTTTACCTGAATTTCGGGATGTTACAATTCTCCCCCACTAGAACCAGACTTCGCCCTCAAAGTCTCATGTCGAAAACAACTCCGGATGTTGCTCCCGCATCTCCGACTTCGGCTGTCAAGTCAGCTCGGACCCCCTCCGATGCTGCCACTAGACCTGAACCAAGGGTACCTCCTTGTTCTTTAGAACCTTGATCTTCCAATCCAAGATTGATATAGGTCTCTCAACATAATTCAGACTCGCGTCCACCTGGATATCCTCCAACGGTACCACTGCCGACTCGCCGTCTATACACTTCCTCCGTTAAGACACGTGGAAGGTATCATGAATCTGGCTCAACTCCACAGGTAGCTCCAAACGATATGCTACTTTGCCCACCCTCGCGATCACTCTAAACGACCCAATATACTGGGGTCCCAGCTTGCCCCTCTTCCCGAATCGAATCACTCCTTTCCAAGGAGACACTTTCAGGAGTACAAAATCCCCAACCTGAAACTCGAGCTCGGATTGTCGCCTATCCGCGTAACTTTTCTGGCGACTCTGAGCTGTCAACAACCTCTGCATGACCTGTTGTATCTGCTCTATGGTCTTAAGAACTATCTCAGTGCTGCCCATCACTCGCTACCCTACCTCTCCCCAACAGATGGGAGTCCGACACCTCCTCCCATACAACAACTCAAAGGGAGGCATACCAATGCTCGAATGGTGGCTGTTGTTATAAGAAAAATCAGCCAATGGCAGATACGTATCCAAACTCCCTCCAAAGTACAACACACTTGCCTAAAGCTTGTCTTCGAGCGTCTGAATCATCCACTCACTTTGTCTGTCCGTCTGTGGGTGGTAAGCGGTACTGAAATGCAGCCTCATGCCCAACTTCTCGTGGAACTTCTTCCAGAACCTGGAAGTAAAACGTACATCCCGGTCTGATACAATCGAGATCGACACTCCATGCCGCGATACCACCTCCCTCACATACAACTCTGCCATCCTTTCAGCAGAAGAGCTCTCACTGATAGCAAGAAAGTGACCGCTCTTCGTCAGTCGGTCGACGATCTCCCAAATTGCATCAACACTCCTCACGGTCCTCAGCAATTTGGTGTTGAAATACATAGAAATCTGTTCCCACTTCCATTGGGGAACCTCAAGTGGCTGCAGCATGCCATGCGGTCGCTGGTGCTCGGCCTTAACCCTGCGATAGGTTCAGCACCTCTCAACAAACTATGCTACATCCCTCTTCATACATGGCCACCAATAATCCTTCTTCAAATCCAAATACATCTTAGTGGCCCCGGGATGGATCGAAAATCTCGATCTATGCGCCTCCTCCATCAAGGTGATGCATGCCCTGCCTGCATACGACACCCAAATCCGACCCTAAAGGGTCATCAACCCGCGACTATCGGTAATGAACTCTGGCACCTGCCCAATCACCCGCTCTCTCTTACGGTTCTCCGGTCTAACGGCCTCTTCCTAAGCCTCCCGAATGGTGTCCAACACTAGAGGAATCACTGTCAACCACCTACAAATGTCTCGAATCGGGGCGCTCTCCGCCCTACGGCTCAGGGCATCAGCAACGACATTAGCCTTGCTCGGGTGGTACAGGATCTCACAATCGTAATCCTTTACCACATCCAGCCATCTCCTCTGGCGCATATTCAGATTGGGCTGGTCCATCAAATCTTCAAACTCTTGTGGTCCGTGTAGATGGTACACCGAACCCCATACAAATAGTGATGCCAAATCTTGAGGGTGAACACCACAACCCCCAACTCCAAATCGTGGGTGGGATACCTCGTCTCATGAGGCTTCAGCTGCCTCGACGCATACATTATCACATGCCCCGTCTGCATAAGTATTGCACCCAACCCCGATATCGATGCGTCACAATACACTACAAAATCCTCCATCCCTTCCGGGAGGGCTAGCACCGGGGCTTCGCACAATCTATGGCGAAGTGTCTCAAACGAGGTCTGTTGCTCCGGACCCCATGAAAAAGCAACACCCTCCCGGTTCAACCTAGTGAGAGGCACGACGATCTTGGAGAAATCCCTGATAAATCTCTGATAATAGCCGGCCAATCCTAGAAAACTTGTAATCTCGGTGGGTGATCTCGGCACCTCGCATCTCATAACCACCTCAATCTTGGCTGGATCGACCAATATCCCTTCCTGGTTAACGAGGTGTCCCAAGAACTGGACCTCTTGTAACCAAAAATCACATTTGGAGAATTTGGCGAAAAACCTCTCCGACCTCAATACCCTGAGAATCTCTTTCAGATGCTCCCCGTGCTGCTCTCTAGATCTCGAATACACCAAAATATCATCAATGAACATGATCACCGACCGATCCAACATCGGCCTGCACACCATGTTCATGAGATCCATGAAAGATGTCGGTGCATTGGTGAGCCCAAAAGGCATCACCACGAACTCGTAATGCCCACAACGAGTTCTGAATGCCGTCTTCTGGATATCTTTATCCCGAACCCTCATCTGATGATATCCCGACCTCAAGTCTATCTTGGAGAACCAAGACGCCCCCTGCAACTGATCGAACAGATCGCCGATCCTCGGTAACGGATAACGGTTCTTGACCGTCAACTTGTTCAACTCCCGGTAATCAATGCACATCCGGTGTGAACCATCCTTTTTCTTGACAAAAAGGATCGGCGCTCCCCAAGGTGAGCTACTCGGTCTAATAAACCCTTTCCCTAGCAGCTCCTGAAGCTGCGAGGATAACTCCTGCATCTCTGGTGGTGCAAGGCGATAAGGCGCCTTAGCGATAGGTGCTGCCCTTGGAACCAAATCGATACGGAACTCTACTTGCCTCTCGGGAGGCACACCCGACCATTCCTCGGGAAAAACATCCGAGAACTCGCACACTATCGAAACCTCATCAATCGAACTTGGCCTCCCAGCGGCCACTCGTGTGTCCATCACATAGACTACAAACCCGCTGCAGCCCTGCTGCAAACTCTGTCTCGCTCTGGCAGCCGAACAAAATGCTGACCCACATCGGGTACCCTCGCCGTACACCGTAATTACTCCCCCACTAGGGTCTCATATCGTCACCAACTGACGCTCGCAGTCTATAACAACTCCAAATCAGCTCAACCAATCCATGCCCACTATGACACATACGTCCCCCATCGTAATCGGGACCAGATCTATCGGCAACTCCACACTAAAGATCTCAAGTATACATCCTCGAATCACATCCGGAGCATACACCGCTTGCTCGTCAGCTGTAGAAACTCACAGAGGTCAACTCAACGCCTCTCGTCGGATACTGATGTGCTGACTAAATGCCAAGGAAACAAATGACCGACTCGCACCCGAGTCAACTAACACCAAAGCAGGTACAGAATTCACAAGAAAAGTACCTACACATATCATAATATAAGCATAACATCTCAAACTCAACATAAATAAATGAAAGAATACATACCAGCCACAACATCGGGCGCTGCACGGACCTCCTCCGCTGTCAACTGGAAGGCTCTACCGCGAGCCTTCGATGCCTCGGCCTTCACCGGCCGAACCTCGGTAGCGCGCACGGCGGCAGGGGCAGATCCCTGTTGTGCTCCCTGTGCTATCCCCCGCAGCTGCAGACACTCGGCCTTCCGATGGCCCGTCTGGTCGCAATGAAAGCATACCATAAATCCCTTGGGGAAATCCTTGGCTATATGCCCCTCATTGCCACATTTGTAGCAAGCACCTGATCGACAAACACCATTGTGTCCCTTGCCGCACTTTTTGCAAGTGCGGCCTTTCTGCCCTCCAGATCTCGAATCGGCGGGCGTTGCCCTCTTGGCTGCCGGCTGAGACTGTGTCGGCCGCCTATCCATCCCCTGAGACTCGGCCTCCTCCCTGGCCTGTTTCTCCAACTCAATCTCCCTCTTTCGGGAATTTGCTTGAAGCTCAGAAAATGTCTGATAAGTCGAGTTCGATACGAACTCCCGAATATCCCTCCTCAGAATGCTCAAATATCGGCTCATGCGTGCCTGCTCGGTAGACACCTGCTCAGGGCAAAACATCGCCCTCTCATGAAACTTCCTGGTAATCACAGTAACCAAATCGGTACCCTTCTTGAGGGTTAAGAACTCCTTAGCCAACCGCTCCCTCTCCACTGGGGGAACATACTCGTCTCTGAACATGGTGGTGAATCTCTCCCAGGTCATCTCAGAAATCTCCGCAAGAGTGAAGCTCGTCGTTACGAACTTCCACCAGTCCTTCGCTCCCAAGCGAAGCTGTTTCAGCGCGAACCGTACTCGCAGATGCTATGGACATGAATACGTGTAGAAGCATCCCTAGATATCAGAAATCCAACTCATTGCAGCGATCGGATCCTACGTCCCATCAAACTCTGGTGGCCTCGTGTTGCTGAACTCCCGAAACAACAACGAGTCACCTCCCTGAGGCCTGGCAGCAGCAACGGTTGCAGTAGCTGCAGCAGCCGCAGTCACTGCTGCGTACCGCTCATCGAATGTCTCAATCAATGTGGTCTTGATATACCGAAACATCTCTGGAATCTTGGCTCGGATGGCAGCAGCCACCTCCTCACAAATCAACCTGCAGATCTCCTCCTCACTAACACCATTGTTCTCAGGGGTGTGGCGTGTCCCAACCATGACGTCTCTCTGAAATACAACATAAAATATCAGAGACCCACTCGAGCATACTCGCACTCGATAACACATGCCTACTTGTTCCCTAGTATCCTAAGGATTCTTACTTGGACTGCGCACTGATACGGTGTCTTCGGTAGTATGGGCCCTTATACTATCGCCCACGCCGCATCAGTATTCTCCCTAAGTCCTCCTCCTTGGATCCTATATCACAAGTACTCTACACCTCACTAGCATAGGCTACCCTTCGGTAGATCTCTCATAAGCTCCTCACTGCTATCTACTCACTCTCAAGCAGCAGAAATCTTCCTAGGCTAAGGCATCACAAATCAGGCCACTCTAGTCCTAATATGAATAACTAGCCTACTCTAGCATGCATATCATATCATAACATATCTCATAACACATAATGTAAGGGTTTTTTGGGAAATCACCGTTTGGGCACTGATTGATCGTACACACTGCTCCGTTCTGCCTTTTTCCAAAATCCTTTATTCTCTTAGAAAAATTGTTTATTTATGAAAAACTTTCTCAAATCCTCAGTTTGAGTTCAGATACATCCGAAGTTGCAACCGAATCCCTCAAACCAAGGCTCTTATACCAACTTGTAACGACGTAAATTTCAAAACAATTTTTCACATTTTAAAAACACACTTTCATTCATAATTGTTATAAAAATGTCATTGTATCATATAACAATCCATAACATCACATCCCAAGATCATAATATGTAAAAGTCCTCATGGGTGTGTACTGATCAAGCCGGCGCCTTCCCACGATCCTCACTGGTACTTGAAACACATAACACAACACTTTAAGCATAAATGCTTAGTGAGTTCCCCAAAATACTACATACAACACATATGCCTTTCCAGGCCATAACTCTGTGGGACCTTCCGGTCCAAGTGTCTCAGGGGACTTCCATCCCGAATCCCGGTAGACCTTCCGGTCCTACCCGCATCGACCTTCCGGTCCGTAACCTCCTGACCTTCTGGTCCATGTCATCTTGACCTTCTGGCCCATATCATCTTGACCCTCCGATCCTTATCATACATAGCATACATAACACATACATATCACATATCAACATGTAGCACATATATCTCATAGCATATAAGACCTTCCAGTCACACATAGGTACCTTTCCAGGTACAGTATAGTGAGAAGACTTGCCTCGGGTATCTCAGATAGTCTCGCACTCGAACACACTGGTCTAGCACCCGCCTAAACACACAACAATACTCTCAAATAAATAATGGCTCTCAATGGCTAGATTAAATCCACTCTACAATTTCCACAGAAGGGTAAAAGACCATTTTGATGGGTTTTGAGCATTCTAACACTTCCTAAGTGTGCATGCAACCCTAATAACCTTGGATCTATGTTTGTCTAATTATCATACAAAGTTGATTTCCAAGGTTATGATCCTATCTAGCATACATGGGGAACAATTTTAACTTGAATGCAAGATAGAACTACATACCTTGTTGTTGATTTTGATCCTTGAAACCTTGTGAGCCTAGCACCCAAAGTGTGATGCCACAAATGCTTCACACAACACCAAATGCTATGGAGTAAACTTGGAGACAAAGTATAACACTCTAAAAATCAGCTCTAGCACTCAAGCATGCATGTGTAGCCGATTTTGGGAGAAACATAAGCTTTATATAGTGTTGACACATCTAGGGTTACACCATGTAAACCCTAATGTGTCATGACTCTTCATTTCCATGAACCATGGGTTTGTAACTCCCATGGAGCCTCCATGGAGCATCCAATGGGTTTAACCCAACTTGATTATCCATGGAGCCTCTTAGCCCACTATACAAGTTATGGATGATTTACATAATCAACCCATATATTTAATTAGTTATCTTTTTATCACTTAATAAATTCTAAATTAATTCTTGATCAAACTAATTAAATAATATTGTTAATATATTAGAACTTATGATATATTAATAAACCACAAGTGTTATTTCTCTCATTTAGTCTATCCAATTGCATGGTGCCATGCAACCCAAATGGACCATGCCGGGTCGGGTCAAGTACATAACAAAAATAGTTATGGACTTAGACACCTTATCCAATAGTCTCCCACTTGGATAAGTCTAATAACTATAATAGCAAGTATGACTTCAGGAACCGATCGACAATCGTAGCTCTTTTCAATGTTTCTCAGAACTGAGAAGATGATGGTACGCCATTTCAGATAAGTGATCATATAATCCTCTGTTCTAGATATCATCCGGACAAATACATGGAACAGTGTCTGACTTTTGTCCAGCAGTTTGTTCCCCGATTTCCCATTTGTTTGACAAAGAACTTAATTGAACACATCAACTTAGTTCTGACCGGGCCTGGTACATGGGTCAAAAAAAAATCATCAAGGGGCCCAAATATCAGCTTCTAATCCAAGAAGGAACATATAAACTTTGACTCATATGCTTGTTCTACTACTTGTTAAATTACACACAAACGCACGTTTTATAACATCAAGTTACCAATGCGGTTTCGCATGATCAATGCATAACTAACTCATAGTTAACAAGTCATATCTCTAGGTTTGAAGACTTATATGATATTACCATCTCTCGATCACTCGAGATAAATTCCATGAAGTGATACCAGCGAGCGTGGGTTGAATCCAATACTCAGAACTTATGAGCACTCATGGGTGTTGAGGCCATGTCCATCATCTTAGACCTCTACAACCAGCTCATGACAGTCTTACTTCATATCTACTTCCAACATATGACTGACTGTGGAAAATTTGAATAATATGTAAAACAACATAAATATTCTGGAAGTCAAAACATGCAAAAGAAATAATATTAAATGATTGACAAGGGATAGCAACACTTTACTCATAAATAAACACAACTTTTATTCATCATCAAATGTCAATTACATTTTACAAATTTCAAAATTATCTAACTACTAAAACTAATATCATCCTTCAGCCCTATGCTCCTAGCATGCTGGAGATGCTTAAACCTACCCAATCCCTTCGTGAGGGGATCTGCCGGGTTCTCATCTGATGATACCCTCTTTGCCACGAGGAGTCCTTCTTCTATTCGATGTCTGATGAAATGGTATTTTCTGTCAATGTGTCTGGATCTACCGTGATCCCTTGGTTCCTTTACTAAGGCAACTGCACTTTCACTATCACAGAAAATCTCTATGGGCTCCGTTATAGCTGGTACAACTCCAAGGTCTCCAATGAATTTCTTTAGCCATATAGCCTCCTTTGCTGCCTTGCTTGCCGCTATATACTCTGATTCGCAAGTTGAATCAGCCACTGTCTCCTGCTTGGAACTTTTCCAATAGATTGCTCCTCCATTTAAGGTAAAGACCCAACCCGACTGAGAGAGGAAATTATCCCTATCAGTCTGGAAGCTAGCATCACTATACCCTACAACTCTCAAGTCATCACTCCCACCAAGGGTAAGGACCCAGTCCTTAGTCCTCCGAAGGTACTTGAGAATATTCTTTACCGCTGTCCAGTGAGCCTTACCAGGGTTCCCCTGATACCTGCTAACCATGCTTAAAGCAAAGGCTACATTAGGTCAAGTGCAGCCATGATTGAGCCTACTACAGAAGCATAAGGTACTCGACTCATTTCTGCTATCTCAACCTCAGTACTCGGGCTCTGAGTCTTACTCAGTCTAGCATTACTCTGGATGGGTAACTCTCCTTTCTTGGAATCTTGCATGTTGAATCTCTTCAGCACCTTCTCCAAGTATGTACTCTGACTAAGTCCAATTAGTCTTTTACTCCGGTCTCTCAGAATCCTTATCCCTAAAATATAGGCAGCCTCTCCAAGGTCCTTCATAGCGAAACACTTCCCAAACCAGGACTTAACTTCCTGCAAGGTTGGGATGTCATTTCCTATGAGTAGTATGTCATCCACATACAGTACCAAAAAGCTAACTATACTCCCACTAGCCTTGACATACACACAAGATTCATCTTCACTCCTTGAAAAGCCAAACTCTTTGACTTTCTCATCAAAGCAAAGATTCCATCTGCGAGGTTCTTGCTTTAATCCATAGATGGATTTCTCAAGCTTACACACTCTATTAGGGTACTCTGTGCTAACAAAACCCTCTGGCTGATTCATGTAAACATCCTCAGCCAACTTTCCATTGAGGAAACCGGTTTTGACATCGATTTTCCATATTTCATAGTCATGAAATGCAGCTATGGCTAACAATCCTAATAGACTTAATCTTGGCTACTGGTGAAAAGGTCTCATCATAATCAACTCCTGGAGTTTGAGAAAAGCCCTTTGCAACTAGTCGTGCCTTATAAGTGTGTACATTACCATCCATGTCGGTCTTCTTCTTGAAGATCCATTTGCACCCAACTGTCTTACGACTTGGCACATTGTCAACTAAGTCCCAGACCTGATTGTCATACATGGATTGTATCTCGTTATCCATTGCCTCTTTCCATTTAGCAGACTCGGGGCCTGCCATGGCTTCCGCATAGTTGTTAGGTTCATCCAGACTTATCAGTGTCCCATCACTGATAAGTGTCTCCCCTTCCGTAGTAATATGGAAACCATAGTAATGCTCAGGCACATTCCTAACCCTTGTGGAACACCTCAGAGGTACAATTCGAGGTACAACAAGAGTTTCCTCCTCAAGTTCGTTGCTAGGGTTTGAGGTTCCTTCACCACTTGACTCTTGAAGTTCTTCAAGGTCAATTAGCCTCCCACTATATCCTTGGCTTATGAACTCTCTCTCTCGAAAGACAACCCTCCTTGCTACAAAGACCACATTCTCACTAGGTTTGTACAAGAGGTAACCAAAGGATTTTTGTGGGTACCCGATGAAAATACACCTCTGACTTCGAGGTTCGAGCTTGTCATGAGTCTAGCATCTCATGAAAGCCTCGCAACCCCAAACCTTGATGTGGGCTAGACTAGGAACTTTTCCAGCCCACATCTCGTGATGTGTTTTGGAAACCTTCTTTGTAGGGACCAGATTAAGGATATGGGTGGCAGTCTCTGAGGCATACCCCCAAAATGAGATTTGTAGCATAGCTCGACTCATCATGGAATGAACCATGTCCAACAAGGTTCGATTATGCCTCTCAGCTACACCATTCAACTGTGGTGTCTTGGTAGGTGTCAATTGTGAGACAACCCCACATTCCCTTACATAGTCGAGGAACTCAGTACTAAGATACTCACCACCATGATCAGATCGAAGCATCTTAATGTTCCTAACCAATTGAATCTCGACTTCCTATTTAAAATCTTTAAACCTTTCAAAAGTCTCTAACTTATGCTTGATTAACTAGACATATCCATATTTAATATAATGATCTGTAAAAGTCACATAATAACGATTAGCATCCCTTGTGGCAGTTTTGAAGGGTCCACACACATCCGTGTGTACAAGATCCAACAAACCTTCACCCCTAGCACAAGAACCTGTGAAGGGTGACTTTGTCATTTTTCCAAGTAAGCACGATTCACAACTATCATCTGACTTTAGATCAAATGATTCCAAGAATCCATCCTTTTGGAGTTGGCCTATGTGTTTCTTGCTTATATGTCCAAGACGACAATGCCATAATGATGCTTTATCCAAGTTATTGTCATTAGTAGAATCAATACACAACACATTATTTCCTAAATTATCTACAACAAACACAATTTCATACACACCATCACAAGGTAATGCTTTAAAATAAAACACATTATTAAAGAAAGCATTTATTCCACCAATTTCACTATCAAAAGAAAAGGTAAACCTTGTTTATACAAAGCATGAAAGGAAATAACAATTCTTGCCATTTCTGGCGAATAACAACATTTATTCAAATCTAAAGTAAATCCACTACTAAGCAACAAAGTATAAACTCCAATCTTGGTGACAAGTGAAAATTTCCTATTCCCCATGATCATGTTTAGCTTTCCATGCTCCACATTCTCACTTCTTCTTAGTCCCTGCAATTCAGAACGAATATGAATACCGCAACCGGTATCAAGGACCCAAGAGTTTTAATAGAGTGAATTATTAGATGAGATAGTGTAAATACCTGCATGGTTGGGTTTCACTTTCCCATCCTTCAAATCTTGCTGGTACTTTGGACAGTTACACTTCCAGTGCGCCTTTTCGTGGCAATAGAAGCATTCAGCCTCTTTGGGATCAGAAGAAGGTGTAAGGAAACCTTTCTTGGTTCCACTAGAAAAGGAGCCATCAAGGGTCTTACCCTTGGTACCCTTCGAAGTGTTCTTTCTCTTCTTCCCTCTACCTTTCCCGATTGCCATGACAGGTGTTGAGTTTGGAGTAGTAGTAGGAGTGGTGACAACCGACTTACCTTTAAGACCTGAATATGCGGTCTTTTGGAGTCCCTGAAGTTTGCTAAGTGTAACTTCCTCCTTATTCATGTGGTATGTCATGCGGAATTGATCATAACACAAAGGTAAGGAGTGCAAAATAATATCTATTGCTAACTCCTCAGGGAAGTTCACATTCAATTTCCTCAATCGATCCACATACCTTTGCATTTTCTACATGTGGCTTGTGATGGGTTCACCATCTTTCATTCGGGTTGTGATCATAGAGGAGATTATTTCATATCGCTCTTGACAAGCACTCTGATGGTAGCGGTCCATCAAATCCTGGTGCATCTCAAAAGGATAGTAGTCCTCATAGGACTTTTGGAGCTCGGCTGACATGGTGGTCATCATGATGCATGCCACTTTTGTAGCATCTCTTTCATGAACCTCATATTCAGCAAGCTCCTCAGGAGTAGCAATTGGCTCAGGCACCTTGAGCTCCTTGTCAAGAACATATTCCTTGTTCTCGTAACGAGTGACCATCCTGATGTTTCTGATCCAGTCAGTAAAGTTGGATCCATCAAAGATGACTCTCCCACAAAGGTTCATGAGAGAGAAGGAGCCAATAGGGTTTGAGCCAGCAGTAGCATTGTTGGAAGACATCTGAAAAGAAGAAAATAAGTTAAGTTTAGATATAGGGATAGTCCTTAAAAAAACACCCAAATGTAATATTAATGCTAGGATCCAATCACAATATATTATAACCTAGAAGAGGGATGACGTAATCCAAGTTATAACATATTTGAAAGGTAGGTGAATGACGATTCACCAATTTTGTTGAAACATGAAAGTGACCCTTTTGAACTTATCTACCGCAATGGTTCAGTACCCGCAGCCTATTCAGCACCGGAGTCAATTTCTACAACTGAGACCGCAACCATTCTGATCAGCAGCATCCGAAGTCTTCAAGTCTTACTTATCTGCAGTCTTAATTATTTCTTTTACTATGTAATTCACTCTATTGTCCAGCATGCCTTGCATGAATGCTCATAGATTTGTTCTTTTTCTAAACTCTATAAATAAAGACTCTTTCCTATGTATTATGTACTGGTGATACTTGTGTACTTGTGATATGTGAAAACTCTTAACTTCTTAATACACAAGATTTCTCATCTTTCTTATCTTCATCAGTTATCTCTCTTATCTTTATCATACTCAAACTACTACTGGAACATAACCTCTCTTCGGAGCAAGTCTTCTAGACTTAATCACTAAACTTGATCTCGCTTACTAACTTGGAGTGACTGCATTCCTTGTTATGAATCAGTTTAAGTGTATTCTTGATATAACTTTTGTCATTTATCTTTCTTTACTTTCCGCAACTAACTATCTAACTATTTAACTTTATTATTGTTGAACTTTTAGATCCTTAGAGATTAACTATTCCGCAATTAACTTGTTCTAACGTTTTTTCAAGTGTGTCTCCAAGTTTTTCTCTCAACAATTGGTATCAGAGCCAAAGTGGTTGCTTTTTGGATATCGGAACTCTGATTTTCTCATTAAGCTTTCTATACCACTAAAGCTCATTTTTCAAAAAAAAAAAAAACAAAAAAATGGCACAATCGTTATCTCTGAATGTCTCCAATAGTGTTGGTGGTTCTAATCGAGCCCCAATACTAGTAGCAAATGAATATCATCACTGGTCACAAAGAATGGAGAGGTACTTAAGAAGATTGGGTAGAAATGTATGGAGATCCGTGGAAGAAGGACCACATGTTCCAGTTCTCACACCAATCCAAACTGGCGGTGCTGCAACCAGACTAGGAGGAGGTTAACCAACTATGAGCTGTCCTACCAAAGATGATCTCGATAAAATGGAAAATGATGTGTTGCTTTTTATGAAATTTCATGTGGTGTTGCTCCTGACAACTTTGATATTATCATAAACTGCTAGTCAACCAAAGAGATCTGGGATGTACTCAAAAACCTGTACGAAGGCTCAGAACAAGCACAAGATAAGAAGCTCACAACCGCACTCGACGACTACAACAACTTTAAAGCTCATGCTGGTGAAAGTTTGGAAGACTCCTTCAAAAGATTCAACCTAATAGTCATAAAGTTATCAAATGCTGGTACCATCCGCAGCAACCATGAAACCAATCTCCAGTTCCTTAATGGTCTAGGAAGACATTGGACTACGGCCAAAATGATAGTCCAAGGTGACAGAAAGATTCACTCTTTATAACTCTACAAACTTTATGGAGAAATTCAAGCACAAGAATCCACTGTACTCAAAGACTGTGCTGACTTCGGAGGACCACTTGCTCTCATAGCACAAGCTCCACCGCAGTCACCTTACTCTTCATCATATGACACCCCACCACAGTCATACGAAGCATATTCTGAGTATGATGATGAAGAAGAGTTTTAGAAGGCTATTGATCTAGTTAGCCAACAGTTCAACCGCATACCACCTTCCTCTTTTTGCAAGAATCAACAATTCAACAAGCCACCATTCAACCGTAAATTCGGTCCTCAGAACAACAACTCTCGGTATTATAAAGTCTCTCAGAACAATCAACCCAAGGAGGTACCGCAGTCTCCTCAGAACAATGACTCTGGTACTCAATCAGAAGAAAAGGCTGATGTTGTAATTTGTCACAAATGCAACAAAGAAAATCACTTCGCAAAAGACTGTAAGGCCAACGTAGTCAAGGACAGAGCATTCTATCTCAGAATGGCTCAAGAGTTAGAAGAAAAAGAAAAAGCAAGGGCATATGTGGCTCAAGTGAAGCGAGACCATCAGGTTTGGTCATCAGGAGATGAAGAAGAGACCATCAGCAATGTTACAAGAAAAGGAAAAATATGCATGCTGGCTACTACGGATGATGATGGGTCAGCAATATTGAACAAAAACTACTGCTACATGGCGAAAGATGGGACCCTAAGCATCGTTGAACAGGTAAAACTCATGATCCAAACTTTAAATTATAGCATGCATGATTTTCAACCTTACATAGATGATCTTAATGACACTTGTGCTGCCGTCCTTTCAGACTATAACAAATCCTTAGATGAGTAGAACATAGCGTCCCAAGAGATGTTCCACGTGAGAGGAAGACTGGATAACAAGAGACTTAAGATGGCAATGCTAGAAAGAGATCTATAGTTAGAGAAAGATGCTAGAATGTTAAGTGAAACTCAATTAGAAATAGCCTTGAATCAAAAAGATTTAGCTTAGAAAGAAATTGTACGCTTGAATCTTTTAATTGAAAAATTGTTTAATGAAAATGAGGCTATTGAAAATTTGGTAAACAATGGAACTGTAGACAATACATATAATTGAGGTTGGTCTAATGGATATCCTACTGCAATGGATTCCTCACCTCGGTTCAACAAAGACAGAGTGTATGTCCCTCCTGATAGAGATTTTCATTTCCCTGTCAATGACAAGACTTTTCCCGAGGATATCAAAACTCACTTCGGTAAATTACACAATTCGAGTAATAATTGTGTCATTGAGGAAATTGTGCCTGAGGATTCTAGTCACATACGTGATCAAATTCCCATCAGTGGCACAACTCACTCTAATTCTCAACGTTCATCCGAAGTTGATGAAGAAATTGTCGTTGAAGGCCCCGAAGTTTCAGAAGACTTTCCATCCTTGTCCTTAGACTGCAATCAACTGTCCCAGAAATGTCCCACCGCAGTCTCATTTAAAACCTACTCTGAAATAGTCAAGTCATCTTCACCACAACTAAAAAACACTGACTGCAACTGTTTAGTTCAAGGAACTACAACTCTTCAATCGATTTTTCACGAATTGCCTATAGAAAATTTTGAGGTAGGCCAATG
Source organism: Lactuca serriola (assembly GCF_051521515.1). NCBI lineage: Eukaryota > Viridiplantae > Streptophyta > Magnoliopsida > Asterales > Asteraceae > Lactuca > Lactuca serriola. Next base: position 69,971,718 of record NC_136416.1, on the reverse strand, counting down.
TTCTCAAATTCCATAACCTTCAAGTTCTGATGATTCTAGCCCATGTTTTCAAAATATTCCAAAAGGTTCCAAGAAACCGCAGTTGAATAACAATGACTGCGGTTCACCAAAATTCTTGGCAAAAAGAGCTTTCAAAGAAGAAATCGGATTTCAAAACAAAGGCAGACAAAGTTTTTCAAAAAAATAGAAAACATGTAAGAATTTCTAAATTCAGGAGTCCAGAAAAATTTGTTCTCACAAATTACATTTCAAAAAATTCTTCTTTCATGAAAACAAACAATAAGTAAAGTTCAGTTTCAAAAGTCACCTCTGCTACTTCTGACACAACCCAAAAAGGTGTCAAACCTTTAAGAAACTATGTTTTTCAGATCTACTCTCCAACTGACCCAAAATGGAAAGGAGTTTTACCCACTCCAACACTTTTCAGATCAAATCAAAACAAATGGAAAGGAATGTTATCAAATCCACCTAGAGCAAACCAAAGATTTACACGAACGGTACCTCGTTCAGAACAAACTTTTCAAAACTCAAATGTCAAATCTCTCAAAAGTTACCCACCTCGGACTAATTTCAAGTCCAACACACCCCATAAACCGCTGACCAAGCACAATGTCAGATTCAATGACAAACCTTTTTTTTGCAAATGTCAGTGCAACTGTCAAAGGTTTTTATCTCATGTCAAGTCAAATCAAAGACAAAAATCTCACACTTTTCAGAAACCTCGTAACAATCCAAATCTGAATAAACACCCAAGACTCGGTTTGAACAATGACAAAAGACCTGTCCATGCAACCTCGGACCATGCATCATTCACGAATACATCAATCATGCTTGGCTCCAAACTTGTTTGGATGCCTAAACTAACCGTTTAAATCTCAGGCTTTGTGCAAGGAGGAACAAGAAGAAGAATGGTTAATTGACAGTGCCTGCTCTTTGCACATGACCGGAAGGTTAGAGTACCTTTGGCATTTCAGGCCTATATGCAATGGTGGAAATGTCACATTTGGCAACAATGCAAACAGTGTCATCCGAGATTACAGTGTTCTCACTACGGGGAACTTTTCTATTCAGAAAGTTGCTTATGTAGAACATCTTAAACACAATCTTATCAGTGTTGGCCAACTATGTAAGGCAGGACATCGTGTTGAATTTGACAATCAGTTCTGTTACATAATGACGAATGATCGCAGCACCTGCTTAATCAAGTCACGCTGCGAAGGAACGATGTACCCTCTTGATGTCTCTCTTATCATTGGCAAACCGCAGCTGTGTTTTCTGTCCAAAGATGTATCTGAAGTCTGCTGGCTATGGCATTGCAAGCTTGCTCATCTTAATTTTCGCTACATCAACAATTTTGTCAAAGTAGAACTAGTTCGTGGTCTTCTTATTCTCAAATTCAGCAACGAAACTCTTTGCCCAGCACGCGAATGTGGTAAGCAATCCAAAGCAAGTCACCCTCTGATAATGGATTCTTCTATCTCTGAACCACTGGAGCTACTACACATTGATCTCTGCGGTCCCTCAACCGTAGCCAGTCTTCACCACAAAAAATATATACTGGTTATTGTTGATGACTATACACGCTTCACATGGGTCTTCTTTCTTAGAATCAAATCAGATACATCGCAGATCTTCATTAACTTCATCAAAGAAATCGAACTTCATATCAAGCTTCCAGTCAGACGCATCCGCATTGATAATGGAACTGAGTTCACTAATCATCTTCTGACCAGTTTCCTAGTTTCCAAAGGCATCTCTCACAATTTTTCAGCACCCTATACACCGCAACAAAATGGTGTAGTAAAGAGAAGAAATCGCACACTCGTTGAAGCAGCCAGATCCATGCTTAACTTCGCCCAACTTCCTCTCTATTTCTGGGCCGAAGCAGTAGCAACTGCATGCTTTGTTCAAAATCGAAGTATTGTGTGCAAGCGTCTCAATAAAACGCCATATGAAGGGCTCAACAATCGCAAACCCAATGTTCGCTTCTTTCATATCTTTGGATGTAGATGCTTCGTGATCAACAACAGAGATCAACTCAATAAGTTTGCACCGAAGTCTGACGAAGGTATGTTCCTTGGTTATTCCACTAACAAGGTTGCATATCGAGTACTCATCAGAAGAACAAGGTTGATCATTGAAAGCTTTGATGTGAAATTTGATGACTCTCACATCCGCAGTGCACCTCCATCCACCGAAACAACTGCAATCATGGAAAGTGACATTCCAACCAATTGTCGACCTCTAAATCTAGTTGAAATCAAATATGATGACCTGTTTGATCCCATTGAAACGGCGAAACTATCCGAAGTCCTAGTGTAACATCCCGCTCTGGCACGTATCACAATATTGTCCGCTTTGGGCCACTCGGCACGAGGACTTCCCAGGGGGTCACCCATCCTGGTACTACTCCCGCCCGAGCACGCTTAACTGCAGAGTTCTTATGGGATCTGCTGCCCTTACGGCTTTAAAACGCGTTGTGATAGGGAAGGTATCCACACCCCTTATAAGGAATGTTTAGTTCTCCTTCCCAGCCGATGTGGGATCAGATCTAACCCACTTTTGTGAAAGTGGGTTAGATCTGATCCCACATCGGCTGGGAAGGAGAACTAAGCATTCCTTATAAGGGGTGTGGATACCTTCCCTATCACAACGCGTTTTAAAGCCGTGAGGGCAGCAGATCCCATAAGAACTCTGCAGTTAAGCGTGCTCGGGCGGGAGTAGTACCAGGATGGGTGACCCCCTGGGAAGTCCTCGTGCCGAGTGGCCCAAAGCGGACAATATTGTGATACGTGCCAGAGGGGGATGTTACAAATGGTATCAGAGCCAGGGCACGGGTCGATGTGTTCGACGGGGACGTCGAACCCTATAATGGGGGGTGAAAGTGGGTTAGATCTGATCCCACATCGGCTGGGAAGGAGAACTAAACATTCCTTATAAGGGGTGTGGATACCTTCCCTATCACAACGCGTTTTAAAGCCGTAAGGGCAGCAGATCCCATAAGAACTCTGCAGTTAAGCGTGCTTGGGCGGGAGTAGTACCAGGATGGGTGACCCCCTGGGAAGTCCTCGTGCCGAGTGGCCCAAAGCGGACAATATTGTGATACGTGTCAGAGGGGGATGTTACAAATGGTATCAGAGCCAGGGCACGGGTCGATGTGTTCGACAGGGACGTCGAACCCTATAATGGGGGGTGAAAGTGGGTTAGATCTTATCCCACATCGGCTGGGAAGGAGAACTAAGCATTCCTTATAAGGGGTGTGGATATCTTCCCTGTCACAACGCGTTTTAAAGCCGTGAGGGCAGCAGATCCCATAAGAACTCTGCAGTTAAGCGTGCTCGGGCGGGAGTAGTACCAGTATGGGTGACCCCCTGGGAAGTCCTCGTGCCGAGTGGCCCAAAGCGGACAATATTGTGATACGTGTCAGAGGGGGATGTTACAAATGGTATCAGAGCCAGGGCACGGGTCGATGTGTTCGACAGGGACGTCGAACCCTATAATGGGGGGTGAAAGTGGGTTAGATCTTATCCCACATCGGCTGGGAAGGAGAACTAAGCATTCCTTATAAGGGGTGTGGATATCTTCCCTGTCACAACGCGTTTTAAAGCCGTGAGGGCAGCAGATCCCATAAGAACTCTGCAGTTAAGCGTGCTCGGGCGGGAGTAGTACCAGGATGGGTGACCCCCTGGGAAGTCCTCGTGCCGAGTGGCCCAAAGCGGACAATATTGTGATACGTGCCAGAGGGGGATGTTACACCTAGTGTCATCCACAGCTCAACAACAACATGCTGACGTATCTAAACCTTCTCTATCTGAAGTAGTATCTCTCAATACTTCCACCTTTCCGGTTAAGGGGGAAAGCTCTACTCCGGATATTGCTACAACCGTTGAGAAAAGATCTACTCCAGATATTGCTACAACCGTTGAGGTTCCAGTACCTGATGTTGTTTACATTCTTACCCGAAGTGAAGTCTCACCATCAATCGAACCTTCGGACGACTCAGATGACGAACTCATAGAGAATATTGTCACTCTTTCATCTGCATTCCAGGGGGAACCTTCTCAGGTTCCAGAGGAACTCCCATCCGCAATTCAGGGGGAACCTCAATCTCTGCAAATTCTTCAAGAAAACCCTGCTCTAATGCATCAAGATGTTTCAGCAGGATGTTCTCAAGTCCAGGGGGAACTGCCTTCCCCAACCGCAGATTCCTCTGATATCCAAGACATTCCTTCTACCGCAGCTGCAGATCATCTAATGCCACGTCTTCATGTATGGACAAAAGACCATCCACCAGGTCAAATTATCGACAATCCATCATCAGGTATCCAGACTCGGTCTTCCAAAGACTTATCTGACCATTGTCATTATGCAGCATTTATGTCTTCAGTTGAACCTCGAACTATCAAAGAAGCTCTGCTTGAACCAGACTGGATAGTTTCAATGCAAGAAGAATTAGAAGAATTTGAAAGAAACAAAGTATGGCAACTTGTTCGTCTTCCACAAGGTCATACTATTGTTGGTACAAGATGGGTTTTCAAGAACAAGTTAGACGAATCTGGTTCAGTCATCCGAAACAAGGCAAGACTGGTTGTCAAGGGCTATAGTCAACTAGAAGGCATTTACTACGATGAAACGTATGCTCCGGTAGCACGAATGGAAGCCATCCGGATCTTTCTAGCATACGCAGCCCACAAAAATGTCAAGGCACACCAAATGGACGTTAAGAGTGCCTTCCTCAATGGTGAACTAAAAGAAGAAGTTTACCTTCAGCAACCTCCAGAATTTGAAAATGATGAATTTCCAGACTACTGCTATAAGCTCGAAAAAGCTGTCTATGGCCTGAAACAAGCTCCAAGAGCTTGGTATGAGACACTCTCTGAATTTCTTGTCTCATCCGGTTACAAAAGAGGAGTGATTAATCCCACATTATTCAAAAAAGAAAATGGTGACCACCTTATGATGGTACAAATATATGTGGATGATATCATTTTTGGCTCTACTGATCAAGAGATGGTAGATGAATTTGCAAAGCTCATGACCAACAAATTCAAAATGAGCATGAATAGAGAAATCAACTTCTTTCTAGGTCTTCAAGTCAAACAAATTCAGCAAGGAATTTTCATTCATCAAGAAAAATACACCACAGAACTTCTGAAGAAATACTTAATTGATAACTGCTCTTCTGCTAAGGTCCCTATGGCCTTCGGATATAAGATCTATGTTGATCCCTCTGGTGAACCTGTGGATCACAAGACTTATAGAGGCATCATTGGTTCACTAATGTACCTCACCGCAAGCAGACCTGACATTGTCTTTGCAACTGGTGTATGTGCAAGATACTAGGCTGATCCAAAAGTGTCTCACATGAACGCAGCCAAATAAATTCTCCAGTATCTTAAAGGAAGCAAATCTATGGGTTTATGGTATCCTGCAGGCAACGACTTCAGTCTTCAAGCCTTCACCGATGCGGATCATGCAGATTGTAAGCTCGATAGAAAAAGTACCTCAGGTGGATGTCAATTTCTAGGCGGAAGACTTGTAAGCTGGTCTTCAAGAAAACAAATGTTTGTATCTTTATCTACCGCAGAAGCAGAATACGTAGCCGCAGCCAGCTGTTGTTCCCAAGTTCTCTGGATGAAGACACAATTACTAGACTACGGGTACAGAATGTTGCGGATACCAATAAACTGTGACTCAGAAAGTGCTATAGCTATCTCTCATAATCCTATTCAGCACTCCAAAACGAAACACATCGAGTTACGGTACCATTTCATCAAAGATCATATTTTGAAAGGTAATATTGAACTCATCTTTGTTCCTACTCATGAAGAGATTGCTGATGTTTTTACAAAAGCTCTTGACTCTTCAAAACTCAATACATTATTACAAATGTTGGGAATGATGAATCTGGACCCGCAGTTCTTTTTGAAGTGTTAGCTACCGTAGACCGTCCTTGGTCCCCATTACGGTTCTAACTGAGAATTACATATGATAGATGGTTTTGATACCGCAGTCTAGGTACCACAACCATATGTCATACGTATCTCTCATGGGTTTTAATGTTCCATTATTTCTAAATTTTGTACAAGTGTTTGTCTCACAGATTCTCCAAAATCATTCTTTCTTATCCGCAATGGAGTTTCTCAACGGTTTTGATGAATTCATCCATAATCGTCTCAAATAAATTTCAACTGATTCATCAACTCTTACATCCTTGTGTGCTATTTAATGATCCTTCATTAAATAAAATACAAACATTCCCTTTAGAAACTGTCACTTTACCTTTCTTAATAAACCCCGTATCAGACCTATTTTAGGGATAATGTCAAAAAGAATGATTCCCAAATCGATCCTTTTTCAACTTGTCCTTTCTTCTCCCAAACACGTCCAATCAGTTTCAGCTTTCTCTCTCATCAACCCACGATTACCTGACGTTTTACCATGCGTCCACTCCACCATTAAATGCTAATCCTCTTTTTAAGATTTCTCAAATCTCTTAAAAAACCGTTTCATATTCGTGTGGTTGAGACTCAATTACAGAATCGTTGATTCCCCCCCCCCCCCCCAACCCCATTCAACTTCTTACCCCCTCTTATCCTTTACCTAGGGTTAAAATCCTTTTACCCCCTTTATAAACCCTTCTTCTTCTCAATAATCGTTTACGCTCTTTGATAATCGATTATTCTCTGAGCTCTCCAAGAACTCTCAAAAGCTCTCAAGAACTTCCATCTCATAACAATCAATGGCGAAATCTGGTGCATCTAAGAAGCAATCCAAGGCCTCAAGTTCGATGAATCAAACTGGTTCCACATCACCAACAATCGCTTCAAGCAACTTCAGGGCTGTGTTTGAAGATCATCCTTCTTACAATGCTCCAACAAAACTGATGATCAAGCATCTCAAGAACCACATCCTTTTTGGCCCGTTCGACGCATTCACCGATGTTGTTCCCGTTTCTACCCTTTTCAAATGTGCTCTGTCTGCATACATACCAATAGAAAATCCTCAAGAAGTGCAAACCTCATCAACGATTCCTTGGTCATCTTGACCAAAGAAAAATTCTTAACCTCCATTAACCTGTTAATCCATCCCTCCATCAAAATCTTCACTCCATCCTTATCCGATATCACTACCGCACTGTACCAAATGCGTTACCAGAAACCAATCCGAGGGGTTGGTGAGTTTAAGAAAAATCAGCTGCCTGCGGTTTGGCAGTTTGTATGCCACTTCGTCATCCGATGTCTATATGGCAGAACCGGAGGCATCGACAACATGGGACTCAAGCTCCTTGAACTTGTATGGAGCATCTTCACAGGCCATGATGTCAACTACGGTCAAATTCTTTGGGATGATTTCCTCCAATACATTCCCAAAGGACAACCAAAGGAAAACCCAACCGAACTCACCTTTGCTCGCTTTTGGTCTCTGTGTATTTCTGATCTGCATGTGGATGCTGTTCTCAACATGGGAAGTGACATCAACTTCTTTGTCACTGAGGATCTCAAAAGGTATACTCCTTCCTCTGATCAAACTTCTTTTGGACCTATCCGCAGGCTCCCCACACACATTCTTTCACTACTTGGTCTTGAGATTGCTGATGTCTCAGATCATATTGAGGCCACGGAGGGTATTATCCCATACCCTTCTACCCACCTCTTCCTTCTTCAACTATTCTTCCTGAGGGTACCACAACCCCCCCTGCCACTACACTCTCTAATCTTTCTCAATGGAGAAAATCAGTAGCTTCTAAAAGGAAAGCTACAACACCCAAAAAGAAAGCTCCAAAACAAGCCGCACCCTCCAAGAAACGCAAAACCAAAACCACCATTGTATCGAGCAGTGACTCTGAGGCAGATAGACAACCCATATCTATCCTCAAGAAAAGAAAGACAACTGAAACTACTAGCCATATGTGTGACCGGACTGATACTGAAGCCTCTCAAAAGGCTACGGTAGTCCTTGGGATGGCCGCACATCCATTCGATCCCACCATCGAATACCACTCAAACTCATCTTGTGAGATTGTTTCATCCACATCTTCTTCTGAACGTGGAGACAACCCCCCAATTGGATCTCAAGTAGATAAAATTAGTAATCGCCCTAAGGTCTCCAGGGCTTCCAGACTAATAATCTTTTCTTTTGAGGAGTTAGACTCCATCCTCTTGCAAGTATCCCAAACACTACAAACACCACTCCATCCGCAGGGCATCTCATTCGCCCATGCCAGAACTGGGCCGAGGCCAAACTTGAACACGGGTCAAGGAGACCAAGGAAGCCTAGGAAATCCAATTCTGCTTACATCTGTATCAGGTGGTTTAGGCAGAGTGAGCACTAATGTGCAAGGATTTGTGAACCCAAGGGACACCTTGGTGCGACAACAAGGAATTGACGATGAAGACTCGAATGATTCTTGGAGTCAGTATCAACAAACCACTGGTGCTGAAATCAAGAAGTATGCTGCCTTAAAAAGGGCGTTCCAAGCCCACAAGGAGCATCAGGTCAAACAACAAAAGCAGAAGGAGCAAGAAATTCTATCCGTAGCCAGATACTGGGCAAATGCCATCAGCAACGCTCACACTGCTGCAACAATTCTTAAGGTTCAAACTTGGATGGACTAAATGGCTGAAACCATGCTAAAATCCCAAGCCTCTACCGCAGCCGCAGGTACATCAAATGTTCCTCCTTCCTCACCTCCTGTTCCACCTACCACAGTCAACCCATCTCAGGACGACGAGCCAGCTATTAAACTCAGCTCGGCCCCAACCTTCGGCTTTGACGATGAATACATCCAAGAGGTCAACAAACCGAATCCATCAGATGATGACCTCATGATGTTTGAGGAAGAAGAAGAATCCAACGGTTCTCAGCACTCCACTTCTAATCCTAAAGAAAAGAAGAAGAAAAAGAAGAAAGATGCGGTCACTCGTAAAGAATTCCTCAACCCACAAGCCAAAGTTGATCAAATTTTGGCTGCGGTCAAGCCTACCCAACCTCCATCAGATGATCTCCCAGGACCGCAATCCCTAATCGAGTTCATCGAACGACTAGAAACGACAGAGCGTATGGCCGCTGAGCGCATCTCTCTCAAAGTAGAGACGGGAATACGATCTCTCGACACCAACCGCAAGGCCGACCATAAAGATTTCATGGCCGCAGTCGAACGCCTCATCACTGAGGTCACCGCAATCAAACAAGGCTTACAAACAACCATTGTGGATCAAGCTGCCCAGTCCCAAAGGCAATTGAGGAAACTCATACTGCCTATGAGTCCACGATTTCTGTTCTTCATGCAACAATCGCCCGCATGCAGAAATCCCTCACAACAAACTTTCATGGCCCAGAGATACTGAAGCTCACAAAGGATCTTCACAAGCTGCTCTTCAACTCTACCGTTCCAAACAACTCCCAACTGGCCGAATCAATGAAAGCACACTTTGATGAGGTTTGTGCCAAAGTTGATGGATTAAAACAATGGCTTGAGGAAGCACCAGGGTTGCATTCCTCAAGAGGGGGAAGTGACAAAGAAAACGATCGCGGTGAGCACTCAAATACATCTACCCCAAAGAACCCTCCACTCACCACAGATAAAATTCCCACTCCGCAGCCTTCCCCTCCACCATCTCAAAATATTCCATCTCCCCACTCATCACCCAAAAACAACATAAACCGTCCTCCAACGCCTCCTCATCTAAAGAATCTTGAGGAATATATGTCCTCAGAAAGCTCTACAGATTCTCCTGCCACTGCCCAAAGGAAATATGACTGGAAAGCAGCCAAACTAGCCAAAATAATATGGAGAGAATGCGGTTTTGAATTGATGAATTGCTGATCAACTCATGGGTCAATCCTCTCCGCAGGTTACTTGATGAAGACTACACTCCCCACCTTACATATGCTGAACCACCATCAGATGGTTATTGGGACGTTCCAATTTCTCCCAATGCCAAATAGTTTACCGTTTTTGACTCCTTCGACCGCAGTCTTCCTGATCATAAGCGTCTGCCAATGGAATTCGAAAGACTGACTCGATTCTATGCGAAGCATGGTTCTTCTGTGGAAAACATTTGGTCTAACGATAGACCATCCGCAGTAAAGGACTACAAGATGCTAAAGTCTATGAAAGCAGACTTTGCTCAATTCACTTTGACCAGAAGAGAGCATGATTGCATTCGCACCCAGGCAGACTTCCCCTGCATGAACCCTGAAGAAATATTTCTCATTGCCAGAGTTTTCCAGAACAAGGCAGAGAAACATCCGAAGATGCAGATAGCTCTTGACAAAGCCAAATCTTTCATCATGGAAACTGTCTGTGACTTTGCGAAGATTGATGCGGACATCTACCCCACCATTGTCAAGAAATTTGACCTTCCACCATTTGAACAAGTGCCAACGCTTTACAGAAGGTTTTGAAAAAAGATCTCTAGGCGCAACCAACTACCCAAATCTTGGCGTCATATTCAAACGGAAAACGGACAATGTCAAATATTTCATTCCGATGAATGCCATGCATCGCCTGCCCAAGAAGCAACTTGACATATGCAAGACCACAGTGGAAAAATCAAAACACACTACTGCTGAAGTCAAGTTCGAGATCTCCAGAAGAATCTTGTGGCTGGAAAATGTTAGAATGTTTTGGTGGATTTTGATCAACTTTATCAAACTTGATAACTGAACCTAAGTTAAAAAGGTCACTTAGGGGGAAATTGTTGAAACATGAAAGTGACATTTTTGAACTTATCTACCGCAATGGTTCAGTACCCGCAGCCTATTCAGCACCAGAGTCAATTTCTACAATTGAGACCGCAACCATTCTGATCAGCAGCATCCGAAGTCATCAAGTCTTACTTATCCACAGTCTTAATTATTTCTTTTACTATGTAATTCACTCTATTGTCCAGCATGTCTTGCACGACTACTTATAGAGTTGTTCTTTTCTAAACTCTATAAATAGAGACTCTTTCCTATGTATTATGTACTGGTGATACTTGTGTACTTGTGATATGTGAAAACTCTTAACTTCTTAATACACAAGATTTCTCATCTTTCTTATCTTCATCAGTTATCTCTCTTATCTTTATCATACTCAAACTACTACCGGAACATAACCTCTCTTCGGAGCAAGTCTTTTAGACTTAATCACTAAACTTGATCTCGCTTACTAACTTGGAGTGACTGCATTCCTTGTTATGAATCAGTTTAAGTGTATTCTTGATATAACTTTTGTCATTTATCTTTCTTTACTTTCCGCAACTAACTATCTAACTATCTAACTTTATTATTGTTGAGCTTTTAGATCCTTAGAGATTAACTATTCCGCAATTAACTTGTTCTAACGTTTGTTCAAGTGTGTCTCCAAGTTTTTCTCTCAACAAATTTCCACCATGAAAACGAAATACAAATTATTAGGTTTTATTTGGTTTTTTAGAAATTCCTAGATTCTTTGAGATTCATTGAACTTTTCAATGGCATGTTTCAATCTCGAGTGTGCCCTTCATGTTTTGTGACTGGGATAACGAGGACCACAAAACAAGGTGTGAAGTAACCATGAAAATTACTTGGTACCCTTAATGTTTTTCACTTAATCGTTGTGATGGTAAACCACACGCGCTCCTTCCGACCTCATGAAAAAACCTTAAGTCACCCTTTGCCTCCCTTGTTAAGTCCAAGTTGGTGTGCCGGTAAACCACACACGCTCCACCAACGACTTAAACAAGGTGCAAAGTGTAATTTCATGGAATAGCACCTTATTCACATTTTTCCTAAAGTAACTAAGATTAGGAATTTATAAAATATTTAGTTACTTTATAATAATCATTATATTTTTAATGAGAATTTTTAAGTCACTGTCCTACCCGTTCGGCTAACGACCCTCCACCTATCAAGGAAGCGGTGGGTGAGAGTGGACACCCATTAAGCTGCCATTTTATAGGCAACAACCTTATACCCCCTTATAGACCGGCTTCGTAAATAAGGCCTACTTGCGGTAAAACGACTTGATCTTATACATACATATATATATATATATATATATATATATATATATATATATATATATATATATATATATATATATATATATATATATATATATATATATATTTTAACCTTTTAAAATTCTAAGGGTTGGAACTAAAGTTTTAATATGACTTTACTTGTTCCAAAACTTGAGGGCAAGTTTTGTAAACTTTCAAAACTTTTCATTTCTCATAACTTATGAATTTAATTGAGTATTAAAATTGAAGACATTTCATTTTTATAACTCTTGTGTTCTTTTAATGGCTTTAATAAAAGTGTGACTTTTGGTTTTCCATAACTTGAGGACAAGTTATGGACTCCATTAAAACACATTATGATCAAGAATTGAACTACCAAGTAGGTTACAAAGAATTCCTATGATCATCTAATCTTCATAAGTTCAAGAACATGAATATGAACAATTTCAAGAATCATAAATTACACTTAAAAACTTGTAATTTTGATAACTGTCATTGTAAATGGATTAGCATAAACATTACACCAACTAAAACAAGTTTTAAAACACCAAAACAGTTTAGGGTAATGTTTCTAGTCCATTTCCAGCAACAAAAGTCGAAAATCTGCATTCTGAGGCTCCTACTCGTCGAGTGCATGAACCTACTCGGCGAGTAGGATGAATTTACACATGAACTCGGCGAGTCCCCCCATGGACTCGGCGAGTTCAGCAGGCAGATTGCACAATATCGACTTTTTTCAACAATTTTGCACAAATAACAAACAAGCCTAGTCTTTGATACCACTGATGGGTTTTGAGCATTCTAACACTTCCTAAGTGTGCATGCAACCCTAATAACCTTGGATCTATGTTTGTCTAATTATCATGCAAAGTTGATTTCCAAGGTTATGATCCTATCTACCATACATGGGGAACAATTTTAACTTGAATGAAAGATAGAACTACATACCTTGTTGTTGATTTTGATCCTTGAAACCTTGTGAGCCTAGCACCCCAAGTGTGATGCCTCAAATGCTTCACAAAACACCAAATGCTATGGAGTAAACTTGGAGACAAAGTATAACACTCTAAAAATCGGCTTTAGCCCTTAAGCATGCATGTGTAGCCAATTTTGGGAGAAACATGAGCTTTATATAGTGTTGACACATCTAGGGTTACACCATGTAAACCCTAATGTGTCATGACTCTTCATTTCCATGACCCATGGGTTTGTAACTCCCATGGAGCCTCCATGGAGCATCCAATGGGTTTAACCCAACTTGATTATCCATGGAGCCTCTTAGCCCACTATACAAGTTATGGATGATTTACATAATCAACCCATATATTTAATTGTTTATCTTTTGATCACTTAATTAATTCTAAATTAATTCTTGATCAAACTAATTAAATAATATTGTTAATATATTAGAACTTATGATATATTAATAAACCACAAGTGTTATTTCTCTCATTTAGTCTATCCAATTGCATGGTGCCATGCAACCCAAATGGACCATGCCGGGTCGGGTCAAGTACATACCAAAAATAGTTATGGACTTAGACACCTTATCCAACACATTTTACCTCTCCCTAAGCCTCTTATCCCATAAAGTCGGAACCTTTAAGCCTTTGCATGGCTATAAAGGTCCCTACACCCTCTAACACCTTTCCTTTTTCCTCAAAAGGTCTAGATCTCATTCATGGCTCAATATATACGTCCAAGATTGCATTTTTATGAACATACAACTCTTATAGTCCTGAAATGTGATAGATCTAGGCCAATGGAGACCATTTGCTCATAAAGTCTCCATCTTGGGACCAAAAACCCTAGAAATTGGTCCAAGAAACACACAACACAAATGACAAGGCAAGTTTTGAGCTTTTTACCTCAGAAAGAAGCGCCAACCTCTAAAAAGCTAGGATCTACTCTTGCCCACAAACTTCTAGCTTCCAAAATGGCCTCTTCTCTTCCACCACCTTGAAATGACACTTTGAAGCTTAGAGCACCAACACACTAGCTAGAAATGAAGGAGGACTCTCTATTAGGGTTTCACTCTCTGGAATGGTGGTTGAGATCAATGACATAACATTCCTTTTATAGTGCACAAGCCCCAAATTAGGGTTTTTATCTGGGCTCGCTACGCCCAGCGTAACCCTGTGTACGCCCAGCGTACCCAGGCGAGTCCACGTCCAAATTAAGCGCGCGAGTACGCACAACCTACTCCTCAGTACGCCCAACGTACTCACTAGCCTAACATTTTACTTAAGGGACTTAACCTGACAACTTGGGAAAAGGAGAAGGGTTAAATAGCTTTACCTAAATTTCGGTATGTTACACTATAACTATCAAGAAAAAAACTGAGTTAATCGCAGGAAATAGCAACATACTTTCATTTATTTGTTTATTAAGATATCATACTACCATTTCATCCTAGTGTTATACATTGGGACATATATCCCATAATAGCCAAATCCACCAAATTCAAAGTATTTTTTACAGTTATATTTTTCGTAGTTTAAAGTCCTAATAAGAAAAAGATTTGAAAGTACGATGCTACAATGGGTTCATTTTTCAAAGTACAACGTCTTGATGAACTTTTTTAGGTACAATGTTGTGTAGAAAGAAATGCAAGTGCAATATTATAATAATCAAATACATTAAAGTAAACTTCTAAATGTTATATGTATAAATTAATATATATATATATATATATATATATATATATATATATATATATATATAGAGAGAGAGAGAGAGAGGGGGAGAGAGCTAGGTTCAAATGTGGATTGACATTTATTGTGTGGGCGTATGGATAATGTTATTCTGTGAGAATTACAAAGAAAATATGTTGTTTGATAATATGAATACGTTCAAACTTATATAATTATTTTAATTATTAAGAATTTTCACTAATTAAATCGTCTATAAGGTTATTATACACTTTTTTTTAATATTCTCATTCTGTCAGAATCTTATCAGGATGTTTATTGAGTCGTATTCTGTAAGAATTAAAATAAATAAAAAACGATTAATAAGAAGAAAAATGAATTAGAATTGGTGAGAACCCATTAAAATAACAATAGTTCTATGAGATTGAACGTATTCATATTACTAAACAACATATTCTCTTAGTAATTTTCATAAAATAGCATTATCCACATGTCTACACAATAGTTGTCCATACACATTATAACCTAGCCCTATATATATATATATATATATATATATATATATATATATATATAATTAAATAAAAGAATGTTTAACATATTAGAGAAATTTCAATAAGACTTAAGATACTTACTTTGTTTGGGAATTCATTTTGTCGAGTCAACACGAACTCAAACATCCATATCATGATGTAAAAACCGCACTCCCAACCTGATGGTTATTGGTTGCACTACAAATATAAAACATAAAGGATTAGAGAACTTCTACTTTGAACCTAGGGTTTTGATCTGATGTTGGAGCATGTTCCATCTTCCAACTATTTGTTTTTATTAAAAAAAATTAACAAGAAGCAGGTTCAGGGTACCCATGAAGTACTTTTACCTCGACAAGTGTCCAATTCATTGGATGTGTTGTGTCGATATCTTCCTTAAGCCTTGCAACAAACCTAAAATTAAGATTAGAGAAAAAAACAAAAAAGCCATAAAAAGAAATAACAGTCAAAAATACAAAAAAGATTCTTACTCTTCGACATATTTCACGACTATGTAGTTCTCCACATGCTTCTTATCTGATTTTTCTGGGAATTCAAGATATATCTTGTGCCTTGGTTAGGGTCGATTACTAGAAGCATCCAATCCAATCTAGTAATGTTAAGAAATTTTAGTATACATAATAAAGAAATAAAGCCAATAAAAAGGAAAACAATAAGACAATTCCCTTGCCAATAGGGTGCAACTAAAATTGTTTGTCTTTATGGAAGCACATTGCATCAACAATGTAACTTACAACACCCTCACCATTTGACTCGCATATCATTGTTTGAATCTTACTCAGGGAAAATGAAAGCACATTTGTTCACCTTAAAGTGTAATCCTATACAAAAATAATTAATAGTTCATTGCATAATCGAACGGAGAAAAGGTAAAGCAAGACAGAATCAATACGTGAGAGTTAGACAACATATATACATACATCGATTCGAGAGGGAGATACCTAAAGAGACTTCTAAATGGAAACGGAAGATGGTTTCGTTGAGTGAGTGATTGTTGACCTTTTGGTGGTGACCCGAAACATCCAATTGTTAGTGTTTTATAGTTTATGACTTTTCTTTTATGTTGTTTCATTCTAATTTCTATCGATTTATAGAAATTTTGTTAAAATCCAAATTATATACAGGATTTTTGTGTTTTTTAAAGAAACCGAATATATATATATATATATATATATATATATATATATATATATATATATATATATATATATGTGTGTGTGTGTGTGTGTGTGTGTGTGTGTATAATGAATCCAACAATATGAATTGTTTAGTTTAAAATATTCAAAAATTAATTTGTATATTTAATGATATTAACAGGTACGCAAAAAAACATCGAGATATATAGACTCCAATCAATGTTTTTTTGGCTTGATTAATGTTGATTTTGTTGAAATGAGGATACACATGAAAATATGCTTGTTTTTATAAGGATTCGTTAGAGACCAATAGGGCAGAATGTGTATATTCGTGAAAATATGCTTAGTTTTTTCTTTAGTCGTCTCCTTTATCAATTTTTATTGAAAAAACTAACAAAACCCAGTTTTTAGTATAGTGGATACATCACAAATTATGAGGAAGAATGTAGCATTCACTTGTTTTAAATGGTGGTTTTATGTTCTAAAATAAACATACATACAATTATACATTGAAGAAAGAATAAGGTAGGGTTGAATGCAAATAGGAAACAACGACAGACATGGTCGTTGACAAATGAGGAAATAGTTAGTTAGGTGGTGCCATCAGGTGAACGACGAAGTTTAGATAGCTTTAGTTTTCAACTTGAGATTGAAAATTGGTGCACACCACCGATTTCGATCTTCAATTACCTTTTGTTTTTATGTGTTTGAAAAGCTCAACACACGTGGCAGAGAAAAAAATGGTGCATTCCACCGATTTTGATCTGCCATGAAAAATCTTTAATTGTCAAAAAAATGAACTACGATGTTTATTATAATAGGTCTTATGTGTCGTTTGAACTAACTATATTTTTGTATGCAAATAAATTCATGCTCGTTATGAAAATAGTATTCTATTTGATTTTGTGGAGGAAAACCAAAAAGAGTACGAGTTGTTTTTTGTGAACAATACTCTATCTCTATGATATGAATTCTTATGTAACCATACACTATTTTAGAGTATTCTATTTGCCAGTTTGCAGTAGTGGATCAAATGTCTTTTCTGTTTTTGTGGTGCGTTCTCTTATAGGTTCTACCATGCTTCTCGTCAGTGGTGTTGAGACCAGGTGGAATAATTGGGTTCCTATTAAGCTCAATATTCTAACTTGGAGGATTGGATTTGAGAGTATCCCTACTAAGGAGAGATTATCGTATTGTGGGATTAAGGTGCAATCAATTATATGTCTGGTGTGCTATGTGTCTATTGATACTATTGATCATCTTTTTGCAGGATGTATGGAGCAGTTTGATATTTGGAGTAGCATTGCTATCTAGTGGGATGTTCATTTACCTGAGCATCTTTCGGTTTCGGATCTCATCTCTTGGTCTGACTTTGTCCACATGAGAGATGGTTAACTTAAGGCTTTTGATGCGGTGGTGATTTCAGCCTTTTGGTGTCTTTGGAACTTTCAAAATTCCACCATATTTGGAACAATGTTACCTAGGAAATCTCTAATTTTTTTATGATAATGTTGAAATGGATTTTTATTGGATTTTTAATAAGTGTAGCAAAGTTAAGCTTGTTTGGACTGTTTGACTTCATAATCCTGCTTTAGCTTCTATTTTGTTGTAATGTGTTTTTTCTAGCTTCTTGCTCCTTTTTAATAAAATTCTCTGCCGTTCAATAAAAATGACAATGAATTATTAAATCATCAGAAACTCTAAAATTTGGTAATAAAACTCCAAGACGAATAAATTATCTTTACACTATATATTTCATGTTTTTTTAAACAGCATGCAAATATTTCATGTTTTATTTGTCGCGTAATAGGTTTTTATAGTTAGGTTATGTTTATATATGATTTTTGGTTAAAAGAATGGAGTTGTTCGGATTTTTCAAAGAAAATCTTGTGTAAAATGTGTTAAATCGCATTTGTTGTAATTAAGTGAGTCGGGCCGAGCATAAGCATGACCAAGCTCGAGCTCGACTCATTTAATTTTGAGGAAGCTTGAGCTCGAGCTCTATTCGAGCTTAAAATGAAGTTCGAGCTCGTCTCGTGAACAACTGGGTGGGCCCACGAGCCTAAACGAGTCTAAATAAGTCTATATATATAAGTAAAGGTTCAAATGAGAACAACTAAAAGTTAAGAACCCTAAGGATCTCTAAACTTAAACTACAAAATAAGATATGGGTTATTTTTCTTACATCCAAACACTCCCACTCACCTTCAAAAGCTCAAACACAAACCCTCCATATATCATCATCAACAACCACCATTGTCGCCACCTACCGGCGCCACCACCTACCGTCGTCGCCACCTATCATCGTCGTTGTCATTGATTGACTTCGGTTCTGCCCATCGTCACCATCATATTCCAGCATCATCCTTTTCTCTTCAGTTTTTGGTGAAACACCACCAAATCTGCATCAGATCTGGTGTGTGAGCTCTGATGACACATCTTCATCTCGCCTCCATCATTTTTTTCTCTCAATCTCCATGAAAGACCACCAGATCTGTTCAGATCTAGTCCATCAGCACCTCTACCAACCATAGATGTATGTATTCAACCTCCAAAATCCTTTGTTTTCATTAGATCTGAAGCGGTTCAGTACAGATCTATAATCTCCGACATTCTATCTACGATTTCCGACAACAGATCTATGATTTTCTCTTATGGATTTATGATTTATGCGTTCAGATCTATGACTTATGACAAGATTGACGGACTAGATCTAAGTTCAATGTCAACTGCCACCATAACTACTGCCTTGCCGCTCCGGTGTAGCACCGCCAACTCAGCTCCATCTTTTTCTTTCTGATCTTTAGTGAAACAACACCATATTTGCATCAGCTATGTTGATATTTGTTTACTCCTTTTCGTTCTGTTAAGTTGTGGATTTAATGTTCTAATCTCTCATTTGTTGTTTACTTTTTTTAAACCTTGTTTTTTCTTCTATTAAGTTGTTAATCCATGTTTATTATATTTTTTATAATGCTTGCATCAAGTTTTTATTCACTTTAAGTTTTCTTGTTATTATGTTGTGAATTGAATTTAAAATGTGTGTTAATTTGTTAGTGTTTTCTCGAACAATATGAATTTTTATTTTTTAATGTGAGAGTCCATAAAAGTCAAACAAAAGTCAAAAGTTGTTAAGTAAAGTCAAACTCGTTGATTTATTTATTTATTAGAAGCTTACCAAAAGTTTCAATATAGCTAAACCTATTATTTAATAAGTGTTGCAATATAATGATCCAAATGTGAGGACTGAAAACCCTTGCATAAGTGTAAACCCTCGGACCGAAAACGAGTTCTCGGTCGCAAACCCTTCGGACCGCAAACCTTCGCATGATAGCCGTTCTCGGCCGAAAACGGTTTCTTGGGCAGAGTTCCTGACCAAGAACCCCTGAATCCTATCCATTGGCACAAGATTCTAAGTGTTTTGCTAGTCCCAAGGAAGATGTCCCATAATATTTTTGTTCTTATATATATAAGTGGAACAAAATCAACCCCTCACTCTTACACTTGCCAACGAAAATACTTTTTTTCCTCTCAAGAACACAACTGAGAACCTCACATTTTCTCTCAACTATCATCCGAAAACACCTTCCAATCTTCATATCTTGGACCGAAAACACCCATATCTTCTTGTGTTCACCATTTTAAGGTGAGTTCATACCCCTATGTTTTACCATTTTAACTGCTTTTAGGGGGAGAATACAAGCAAAACACAAAGTAGTTGTGTTAGCACTTACCATATGATTACAAATCATTTTCAGATAGTAATGCTTTTATAAACTTATCAAACTATTTTAAACTGTCTTTCAACCTCTTAAATTACTGTATATATGAAAACTATATTCATGTATATATTATTGTATAATTATGATTTAACAGGCTTAGTACCAGTGTTTCTGCCTTAAATCCTGTTCCTTGATTTGTTGTGGGCTTAGGATAGGAATGTGTGTCCGACTATCTTGTAGATTATAATTATACATGCAACATATATATATATATATATATATATATATATATGTAAGTATAAAAGTTATTTCAATAACAATTCTAAACTCTTTTGTACATGTTGAGCAAAAGGAGTATTTCCTTAATCATTTTCAGTACAAACATAACAACTTATAAACTATAATAGGTATTCTTTAGGTATCCATTCACACTATTTACTACTCAATAATACATTACATGAATCAATACATAATTACAAATTACTTTTCATTACAAGTACATTATTCATTTACAAGAACAAGAAAACATATACACACTATATGTAAACGAATTAATACTAGAATGTGAGACACTACTTTATGGTACCTCCTAAGTTACATGATAAGTCCTATTTTATAACCAGAGTCTCCTGGGAGAGCATGAATTTGTGTATAGATCTATACGGGACTGACAATCCCACACATCGACTGTTAGCTACAGTTGGACCGGCAGGTGTAGGGGTGACAAATGTCATAACATTCCGATGCCTGAAGAAAGTCGTGTAGGCCACTAGTCAGTTCATTATGGTTATAATCTCATTCACATTAAGCATTAACTAAACATTTTCGTTTGCAAAACAAACATTACTTCAGTAGTTTTATTATAAGTAATAGGACTATCTATCATCATTTTCCAGCACTAATACACTACGGGGTTTATACAAGTGCGGTACACTATTTTCTACCAAAGAAAACATACACTTATACTATTTCAGAGTACAATAACATACAAACATTTTGATCTTAAGGCCTAAGACTACTTTTCATTTAAATAGAGAAAATATTGGATTTTCTGGAGAAACACACTAACACTTTCATGAAACAAATACATATTTCTAATAATAAATGCTTATGAACTTACCAACTTAAATGTTGACACTCTCTTTTCAAAATAACTTGTATTCTCAGGGAAATAGTAGATAGGTACATTCACCTAGGTTTTTGTGAAGACGGAGCCTATTCAAGAGTCTTCTCTTATTTTGCTATACATTTTTGGTGTCATACAATCAATTCTAAGAACACACATGTATTGACTATATTTTAAATACAATGGATGTTGTTGCTTGTTTTACTATTATGCATTTGTTATGATACCATACATGATGTCCTCCGCCCCCGAACGTTTCTGGCATTCTAGTTTGGGGGTGTGACAGATTGGTATCAGAGCATTGTATTATAGTGAACAATGTATATCAAACCATAAAAAGATATACAACTATAAATGCTATGGGGCTGAAGCGCTCTGACTAAAAGTATACTTTTAAAATCTAAGTATTTTTATAAAAAGTATACTAACATACATACATGTATACTAGATCAGTATTATAGCTGGAACAAAACAAAAGTATTATGATTGTTGAATAACATGAGTAGACCTTGGGATATATATAATCAGGTCTGGGATTGATATGGCTTGATCAACTATTTCTATTCGAGAGGTGATTAACATATGCCTAGGAATGGTCGTGGTGTTGTAACAAGTCTAGAAACTTACCAACTCTCACTACAAAGGAGAACCAGAAATTGACATAAATCTAAATACTATAGGAGTATTTATAGCACGATAACACCATCTATAGATTTATTAATATCTCTTACACCCCTGTTCTCGCGTAGATATAATGGTTGGATTTCATCTGCTGGGAGACCCATACTTTCCCAATCAGGGGAACGGAGGATGGATCGAAGAGGAATGAGAAGACGACCCTGTGGCTCCAATAGAAGAAGACTTCGAGGAAAAGGATGAAAAGGATATTTAGGAAGACTTTGAATCAGAGCCAGAAGTCTATGATCCACCTCAAGTTTCCCAAAATCCCAATCCCCGACAGAACTTCCGAGGTTCGACACCGTAGTTGGTAGTAAACTTAGAGGGGTGGAGTCGTGAACATGGTCAACAACTTCCCTATAATAGGGACCGATGCTTATACAACCTTGATGAGCGAAGCTCATCAGATAGAGCCCTCCTTGTGTTCGTACGTCGAGTTGCTCGTAATGATGAGCAGGAAAGAGCAGCCATCCACCGAGTTGTAGAGGTTGATGCTACCATGGTACTCAACACGGTTCGCCTCCGCCACCTGAGCGAAGACCAAGAGTTAACTAGGACTCACACTGATGCACTGCAGAGGGAACTGGCTGCCAACCGATCCGAGGTTAGAGAACTTCGGCTACGCCAAGCAACATTAGAAAGGCGTGTGTTTGAAACAGAACACCTGTTGGCCAAATCTAGGGCTGAAACTAGTACGAAGCAGAACAACACTCCTCGCGAGTAGGGCATACCCTACTCACTCTTTTTTATATAGATTAAGTCTACTTATAGACTCTATTGTTATTTTTTTATGTTTATGGTTAGACCTCGAAATTTCATTTTCGATAGGTCAATATGTTGTCAAAGTTTTCTCGTTAAGTTGGTATGTTGTAGACCTAATTCAAGGTCAAATTTTCCAAAGTCTATACATCTAATATACCAATGAAATTGACATGCATCCTCTTTTCTTTGGAAAATTTCTATCAAAATTCTTGATGATATTTTACAAGTTATTTTTTGTGGTAGAATATATTTCAAACTCTTTGCAAAATACATATTGAACCAGTGTGTGTTGGTTCAAAGTCTCTTGATTTATAGTCACTATTAAATTCTTACCATCATTTTCATCTTTAAAAACTTTATAGCTAAAAGATGCCGCCACGGAAATCAATTAGGCATGTCAACAATAATCCTCCAATAATTCCAACTACGCCGCCGCCACCGCAATTTGATCTTGTGGTTTTCCAAGTTGCAGTATCTGTGGCTGTGACATCAGCCCTGACCCAAATCAACGCTAGTGGTACCAGTGGGGCTAGAATCAGTACCAACTCGCATCATGGGGATAGCCATGGACATCTTAGGGAGTGTTCATACAAGGATTTCACCAACTGCAAAGCCATGACTTTTAATGGGCGTGGAGGAATCATTGCTCTATCACAATGGTTCGAGAAAACGGAGTCAATCTTCGAGATATGTTCCTGCCCTGAAGGAAGCAAAGTGAAATTTGTTGCCTGCACTTTCTCTGATAGGGCCCTCACATGGTGGAATAGCCATGTCAAGTCACTTACACTCATAGTGGCTAACTTAATGGGCTGGGAGAAATTAAAAGAATTGATGATGGGGGAGTATTGCCCGAGAGGCGAAGTACAGAAACTGGAGCAAGAATTTTGGGGTCTTGTCATGAGAGGCTCAGACATAGTAACCTACACAAATAGATTTAGTGACCTGGCTATTCTGTGTCTAGGAATGGTTCCCACAGAGAGCAAGAAAATAGAGAGGTATATACGGGGACTGTCTCCTCCACTTCAGGGGAATGTTTTGTCTTCGAACCTTATTACATTCAATAACAACAAAAGCTTAGCTCAAAGACTCATTGACCATGGAGTCCGTCCATAAGTAGCAACCCTTATCCCCGAACAAGACAAAGTGAACGACAACAAAAGAAAGTTTTGGGACAGAAAGAAGAACCAACAGGCATTGAACCCCGCCAAGAAACAACAGATTGTGGATGTTCATGCCGCAACAATCCCTGCTACCCCTGCAATAGCAAAGCAGTATGCTGGAAATTTGTGCGAAGTGCCCCAAGTGCAATTTCCATTATCACGGACCCTATGGGGGAGATGCACTGCATTAACTGCAACAAGCAAGAGCACACTGCATGTTTTTGTAAGGCCCTGGCAAAACCAATCACCCAATTCCCCGGTATTGGAGTAAGCCAGACTTGCTACGGGTTCAGTGAAATTGGAAACTTCAAGAGGAACTGTCCAAAAGCAGGAAATGCTGGTGGAGTGGGAAGAATTTTAGCAATAGGTCATGAAGAAGCTATGGCAGATCCCGTGGTGGTCACGGGTATGTTTCTCCTCGGTAATTATTATGCATGCATACTATTTGATAGCGGAGCGGGGAGGAGTTTCGTGAGCCACAAATTTAAGCACTTACTCAAACTACAACCACAAACACTAAAGGAAACATTTATCGTAGAAATGGCTAACGGGAAGAATGAGAGCACTAGCGATATATATATATATATATATATATATATATATATATATATATATATATATATATATATATATATATATATATATATATAAGATGCACCCTCACTCTAGATAGCTATTCTTTTCAAATCGACCTTATGCCAATCTCAATAAAAACTTTCGACGTTATCATCGGCATGGATTGGTTGAGTCCCCATCGTGCAGACATCCTATGTTATGAGAAATTCATTTTCCTTAGCCTACCGAGTGGTGAAACCGTAGTCGTCTATAGCGACAAACCAGGAACGAATCTTCGAATCATCTCGTGCATCCAAGCCCATTAGTAGTTACGAAAGGAATATCGTGTGTTCTTAGCTCACGTGGTTGATAGGACTCAGGAAGTGAAAGACATAAAGAGAATCTTTCCCGACATTTTTCCCGAAGATCTCCCTGGAGTACCACTAGAACACCAAGTCGAGTTCAGAATCGACTTAATCCTTAGAGTTACCTCTGTAGCCAAATCGCCTTATCATCTAGCACCAGCAGAGATGCAGGAACTATCCAGTTAACTAAATGAACTGCTCAACAAGGGATTCATCAGACCGAGCTTCTCACCCTTGGGATCACTAGTCGTGTTCGTGAAGAAGAATGATGGATCGTTCCATATGTGTATCGACTACCGCAAGCTTAACAAACTGACCATTAAGAACCAATACCCTTTACCATGCATATACGACTTGTTCGACCAAGTTCAAGGAGCAAGCTACTTTTAAGAGATTGATTTAAGATTCGGGTATCACTAGTTACGAGTTCTCGAGGAAGATGTTCCCAAAACATCCTTCCGAACTCATTATGGTCACTACAAGTTTGTAGTGATGCCCTTCGGATTAACCAATGCACCCGCAATGTTTATGGATTTAATGAACAAGGTGTGCCATCCTTACATAGATAAATTCATGATAGTATTCATAGATGACATACTTATCTACTTGCACAGTAAGGAGGAACATAGTCAGCAATTACGATAGATCTTGGAAACAGTACGAGCAGAGAAGCTTTCTGTGAAGTTCTTAAAGCGTGAATTTTGGATTCGGAGAGTCGAACTCTACGGCCACATGGTCAGCGAAGAGGGAATTCACGTGGACCCTTCCAAAATTAGAGCAATTGAGAACTGGTCAGCACCAAGAACGCCTACGGAGATCTGTCAATTCCTAGGCCTCGCTAGCTACTATCGCAGGTTCATACAGAACTTCTCAAAGATCGTTAAACCCCTTACCACCTTAACCCAGAAAGGTGTAACCTTCGACTGGGAAGAGAAACAAGAAAATGTGCTCCAAATGCTAAAGCAAGCCCTATGCAGCGCACCGATAGTGTCCCTTCTAGAAGGGATATAAGATTTCGTAGTATACTGCGATGCATCCAACCAAGGACTTGGGATGTGTTCGTATGCAATGGAGAAAGGTCATTGCCTATGCCTCAAGACAGCTTAAGACACACGAAGTCAACTACACTACTCACGATCTTGAGCTTGGAGCGGTAGTTTTTGCTCTAAAAAATTAGGGACACTACCTATATGGTACAAAGAGCACCATTTTCACAGACCACAAAAGCCTTCAGCATATATTCAATCAGAAGGAGCTGAACATGAGACAACGACGATGGATAGAACTACTAAATGACTATGAATGCAAAATTCGTTATCAACGTAGTAGCTGATGCCCTTATTCGAAAAGCACTGACCATGACCATCCATTCATATCTGTCTACAAAAATTAAAGAGGCTCAACAGGAAGCCTTGAAACCCGAGAATGTGATAGGTGAAGCCTTAAGAGGAATGGACAAGAACTTAGAAGTCAAGGGTGACAGAGTTCGATATCTCATGAACCGGATCTGGACACCGAATTTTGGTGGATTCAGAAACGTTGTCATGAATGAAGCTCACAAGACACGATACTCTGTTCATCCAGGTTCAGACAAGATGTATCTAGACCTCAAGAAGTTATATTGGTGTCCAAACCTGAAAGCAGAGATTTCTACCTTTGTAGGTAAGTGTCTGACTTGTGCGAAGTTAAAGGTTGACTACCAAAATCCCTCAAGTTTACTACAACAACCAGGAATACCTGAGTGGAAGTGGGATCGGATTACAATGGATTTCATAACCAAGTTACCCAAGACAACGGGTGGTATCGATACCATTTGGGTGATCGTCGACAGGTTAACCAAGTCCGCGCACTTCCTGCCAATTTAAGAGACTGACAAAATGGAGAAACTGACAAGAACATACATCAGAGAGATTGTACGACTACATGGTGTGACCATATCTATTATCTCTGATAGAGATAGTAGATTCACCTCAAGGTCCTGATAGTCACTACAAAAATCCCCAGGAACTAGGTTGGACTTGAGTACAGCCTACCACCCACAAACCGATGGGCAAAGTGAGAGAATGAGTCAAACATTAGAAGACATGTTGAGTGCTTGTGTGATCGACGTTGGTAAAGCATTGGATATCCATTTACCACTGGTCGAATTCTCATACAATAAAAACTATCATACCAGCATCAAGGTTGCCCCATTCGAAGCCCTTTATGGCCAAAAGTGCAGACAAAAGACAAAACCCTTGGAATTTCAGGTTGTTGACCGCATGCTATTAAAGGTCTCACCCTAGAAGGGCATGATACCCTTCAGAAAGTGTGGCCAACTGAATCCAAGGTAGATTGGCCCTTTCGAGATTATCGCTAGAATCGGCCCAGTAGCTTACAAACTCAAACTACCCCAAGAACTTAGCAACGTATACCTTACCTTCCACGTGTCTAATCTAAAAAAGTGTCTATCCGACGAGACTCTAGTGATCCCACTCGATGAAATAGAGATAAATGAGAGCCTTAACTTTGTTGAAGAACCAGTAGAAATTCTAGATAGGGAAGTCAAGAGAACCAAACAAAGCTATATACCCATAGTGAAGGTTCGCTGGAATGCCAAACGGGGACCTAAATTCACTTGGGAGAGGGAAGAAAAAATGAAACAAAAGTACCCACACCTTCTTCCCTACTCCATGTGTATCACTTTAGACTTAATTTTGGGACGAAATTCCCTTTAACGGGTGGATGATGTGACAACCCGTTATTTTCGAGTCTGTAAAAGTCAAAGAAAAGTCAAAATTTGTTAAATAAAGTCAAACTCGTTTATTTATTTATTTATTAGAAGCTTATCCAATGTTTTGATATAGCGAAACCTATTAATAAATAAGTGTTGCAATATAATGATCCAAATGTGAGGACCGAAAACCCTCGCATAAGTGTAACCCTCGGACCGAAATCGAGTTCTTGGCCGCAAACCCTTCGGACCGCAAACCTTTGCATGATACCTGTTCTCGGCCGAAAACTATTTCTCGTGTAGAGTTCCTGACCGAGAACCCCTAAATCCTATCCATTGGCATGAGATTCTAAGTGTTTTACTAGTCCTAACGAAGGTGTCCCATCATATTTTCGATCTTATATGTATAAGTGGACCGAAATCAATCCCTCACTCTTACACTTGCCAACCGAAAACACTTTTTTCCCCTCTCAAGAACACAATCAAGAACCTCACATTTTCTCTCAACTATCATCTGAAAACACCTTCCAATCTTCATATCTTGGACCGAAAACACCCATATCTTCTTGTGTTCACCAAGAACACCATGAACACCAATAACTCTTCTAATCATCATGCAACCAAAAACCCCCAGGTAACCGAAAACTCCTAATTTCGGTTGATTCTAACACTTTTTATAAGTGTTTCTTACATAATCCTTGTGTTATTTATCGCTTAGATTGTTAGCTTATTAACTTTAGTTCTATATCGGGTATAATTATTGTTTAGGATACAACTTCTCGCTCGGGTTCTAAACTAGAAGACTGTTACTACCACTACACCGTATCTTCACTTGAACACTCACATAAGATGAGTTTATACCCCTATATTTTACCATTTTTAAATGCTTTTAGGGGAGAATACAAGCAAAACACAAAGTAATTGTGTTAGAACTTACCATATGATTACAAATCATTTTCAGATATTAATGCTTTTATAAACTTATCAAACTATTTTAAACTGTTTTTCAACCTCTTAAATTACTGTATTTATCAAAACTATATTCATGTATATATTATTGTATAATTATGATTTAACTGGCTTAGTACTAGTGTTTCTACCTTAAATCATATTCCTTATTTGGTTGTGAGCTTAGGATAGGAATGCTTGTCCGGCTATCTTTTAGATTATCATTATACATGCAACATATATATAAGTATAAAACTTATTTCAATAACAATTGTTGTAACGCCCGCAGATCTGGGCTAGTCAATTTAGAGATGATGAGCATCAAAAATGAGTTTTTTATGGAATATTATTTAGAAGGATTAATCTTAACCAAGTTGTAGTATATGCTACAAGGGTTCCGCACATATAAAGAACGCCGGAATCCGAGTTATAACGAAGAAGCTATGGTATGTTGAAGTTTTACGGCAAAACCGGCACGACACCAGGTGACGTAACTAGTGAATTTACGGTAGAGGACTTTTTAGCCTTATTTATGTAAAAAAAAATTGTAGTATACGTTAAACCAAGAGCATACAAAAAAAAGAACGCCCAAATCTGACTTCGTATGAGGAAGTTATGAATTTTCTAAGATTTGGCATAGCAGCGCACGGCCCGAAACTCAAATTTTAGTTTGAGCGGTTTTTGGCCTACGCAACCTAAACGAGAGTTGAAAATCTCATTAATAGTAACTCAACGGTAAAAAGTCAGACAAAAACGGAGTCTGTATGTAGAAGTTATGAATTTTACGCGGACATTTAACAATATAATCTCCTCCTACTATTAAATTTAAGATCGGTCGAGAATTAGCAGGTGAAGTCTAAATGAAAGTTTTAGATCTTATTTTTACCTACGTGTGGATCTAAAGAATGTCGAGAGTGGAGCTCGTATGTTAAAGATATGGACGAAACTTGGTCCCTACTCTTCGAGCGCGATAAATTCGATACAGTTTTGTAAATTTGAGATAGAATGAGAATTAGCTGACGGCGTCTAAATGAAAGTTGTAGTACTCGTAACTACCAACGTGTGGATATAAAGAACGTGAAAAATGGGGTTCGTATGAACGAGTTACAAATTATAGTAGCATATTTACGTATTAAAATAAAGTATAAATCATATATACGTACACATATATATACAAACATATATATCATTAGAAAGGTATCGACGATGCGGTTATTATAAGACTAGTGTTGACCACTTTTGACATTATTTTAGTATAAATATCGTTAAATCTATTTAAAATAGTATTATGAAGGGGTGTTTAGTCGTTTATATAACTATAAGGTCATTAAGTAATTATGGAGGGTAGTTTTTGTAAATTCAGTTACTATAAATAAGAGGCTTGGGCTCTCATATTTCTTGCACCATTCTCTTGATTCAAGAGTCTTTCTCTTCTTATCCCCCGAGTATTTCGGTCACTCGTGATTCGACTTCTCTTTCTGTAGTTTTAGTATAGTAAGGTGAGCGCTGAAGCGCTGCACGAATCTTTCTTAGAAAGATTCAGCGACCAAGTTATGTCCCTGCAGAGCCCGACTCCTAGCTAAAACCCCCTTGTAAGTAAGTTATGCTTACCCTATTTTAAATATAGTTTATATTTAAAATTAGTATTGTTATTATGAACTTATAATAAATATTTGAGCCATTATTATGACTTATATAAGTGTCGTTATAATATCTTTTTAACTACTCGCGGTACGGGGAATTTGGTTTAAAGGGCCGCATAAGGTTGTTGGATTTCAGAAGTGCTATATGTCAAAATTGTCCTGCCCTCCGGTGTTTTATGTAAGGCCCCTGTTTGTACATAGTGGTTAGAAAGTATTGATTAAACGCTTATATAATAATAATAAGACTAATAATTAGTCACGGTAAATATTAGACTAAAATCTAGTTGTAATAATATTAGGTTTCATCGAAGGAAATTATTTTAAAGTAAACAAAGCGTTGTCCGTGTACCAAGTCACCACCTTATCAAGTGAATGCATGGTCCCTTTCATCTTACACATAGATATGAAGTATTTAATATAAATTACGAGCTGTGAGTGCATAGTTACGTTCATCTTACACATAGATATGAAGTATTTAATATAAATTACGTGTTATGTGTGCATATTATCTGTGTTCTTGATATCTATATGATGGATGAACGATTTATACATGTTTTAAATGATTTAAACTGTACATGTATTTTATATCTACGAAAATGTTGGGTAAAGCATGGGTATATGAAATAGTTGATGTGTGATAAAATGATGAGAAGCCTCAATCTTTAAGATGATCTAGCCATCTAGCGGAGTATAGATGACGACCAAAGACTATTCTAGATAGTCCAGTGGAACGCTAGCAGGCTCGTAACTTGTAGATGTTTTTTAAACTACGTATTCACTAGGTATTTTTGAACTAAGTGTTCACCATATGTTTTGAACTAAGTGTTCACCAGATGTTTTGAACTAAGTGTTCACCAGATGTACCCTGAAAGACCCTAGCGACTATGCAGACTTAGTGCCTGTTGTCTAAACCTTGGCGACTATGCAAACTTAGTGCCTAAACCCTAGCAACTATGGACTTAGTGCCTGTTGTAGAGACCCTGGCGACTATGCGGACTTAGTGCCTAAACCCTGGTGACGATGGACTTCGTGCGTATTCCTTAAGATGGGTAATTGGGTTAACTATTTGATGATTAAACATAATAATTATATTATTATGGGTTGAAAACCCTATGTACTCACCAAGTTTCCCAACCTGACCCACTAAATTCATTTGTATCATAGGTGTCGATATGAAGTTACATTAGACTGAGAGATTAAGGAGATATAAATCACTAGTGATAATGAAAGTAAGTTCAGTTTATGCTTGTATTTCTGTATTGACGATGACATCCCAATGTTTTAAAATGAATAGAATACATTTATTCGGAAATGCTTTGATAACGTATTTATCATGTTTTTCCGGGAACAAATTCCGCAACACTTTTCTTTAAAAGGTTACTCTGATTTTCAAAAATAAAGCATAAACAAATCGGTCTTTTCTGGCCGTGAAAATGGGGATGTCACAATTGTTAACCCTTTTATACATGCCGAGCAAAAGGAGTATTTCCTTAATCATTTCCAGTACAAACATAACAATTTATAAACTATAATAGGTATAGTTTAGGTATCAATTCACACTATTTACTAGCTCAATAATACATTACATGAATCAATACATAACTACAAATTACTTTTCATTACAAGTACATTATTCATTTACAAGAACAAGAAAACATATACACATTATATGTAAACGAATTAATACTAGAATGTGAGACACTACTTCATGGTACCTACTAAGGTACATGCTAAGTCCTATTTTATAACCAGAGTCTCTTGGAGGGAGAGCGTGAATTTGTGTATAGATCTATACAGGACTGACAATCCCGCACCTCTACTATTAGCTACAGTTGGACCGGCAGGTCTAGGGTGACAAATGTCATAACATTCTGACGCCTGAAGAACATCGTGTTGGCTACTAGTCAGTTCAGTATGGTTATAATCTCATTCACATTAAGAATTAACTAAACATTTTGGTTTACAAAACAAACATTCTTCAGTAGTTTTATTCTAAGTAATAGGACTATCTATCATCATTTCCAACAATAATACACTATGGGGTTCATACAAGTACGGTACACTATTTTCTACCAAAGGAAACATACATTTATGGAAAACATACACTTACACTATTTCCGAGTATAATAACATACAAACATTTTGGTCTGAAGGACTAAGACTACTTATCATTTAAATAGAGAAAATATTGGATTTTCTAGAGAAACACGCTAACACTTTTATGAAACAAAGACAAATTTCTAATACTAAATGCTTATGAACTCACCAACTTAAATGTTGATACTTCCTTTTCAAAATAACTTGTATTCTCATGGAACCAGTAGACATGTACACTCACCCAGTTTTTTGAGAAGACCCAGGTTTTCAAAATAACTAATTGAAGCTCAGCTCGAGCTCATTTAATAAACGAGTCTCATATGTAGGCTAGATCTCGGCCCAGGCTCGTTTAATTCATTCTTGAATCGAATTTTTAACGAGTCAATCCCGTATAGCTTAACTCATTTACACCCTAATTGTAATCCTTGTTCTTAATAGACAAGTCACTATGTACATGTTTTCCATTAATGAGTAGCATATTTTCTTAAAAAAAACTAAATTTGCAGGTAAAGTAAGAGAAGTTCACAAGTGGTTCTTACAATTTTTTTTCTTCGAAAAACCATGTTTTATACGTACACTGCTGGGTTGGATATACGCGGAAAATGGGCCGATTTCATAGTGCACACAAGGAAATGGTAGGTCATAAATAAATTCGCAAGTACCTTAAATCATTTGTTATTCGTTTGTTATATATATATATATATATATATATATATATATATATATATATATATATATATATATATATATATATATATATATATGTATAGGTGGGTTCAATTAAGAAAATAAAAAAGGTTGAGAATGGGGGAATCATTCTCAGCCACTCATTTTATTCAAGCATAAAAAGACACGGTGGCAAACTTGTAAATATGAGAACAACCTTCAATCTCAAATACGTATCTATAGTTCAAACTCATTCATCGTTCATCATCCAAATTTCTTCTCCAACTTTCAACAATCATTCAGATTTCTTCAATTAAACCATCATCAACATCATCCAGTGCTAATCAATCATCGATCTTCGTCAATAATCAACACGATTCAACAGTTAACAACAAAAATTTTGGTTCTTTTAATTCAACCTTCAATTGTGCTTGAATACGATCAGATCTTCAACATCTATGATTAATTATACTCCCAGCGTTATTAGATCAACATCACCGATAATCAACAAAAATCCACTTCATATCATTCATTCAACATCGATTATTAAATAAAACTTGAAAATTGAGGTTAGAAAAATATCAAATCGTTTTTTTTTTTAAAAATTTCATATAATTCTCTATCAATCTACTCTTTTGTAAGATTTAAATGGTCAAAATATCATGTTTTTAACATTTTTAAAAAAAGTTAAATTGTATGCACTCCAACTGTTTGATGAAATGCATGAACTAAATTACCACATTATATTCATATATGAATCATATCCTCCTGTACCTTCGGTCCATCGCTTCCTCCATCGGTGTTGTATCCCCTCATTTGTGATACGTCGGTCACCATGAAGCATTTTCCTCCACTGCTTTCCTCCTTAGCCACATACGCCTTTCCATGGGTAGGCTTCCTCACTTCTTCATCTTCTGAGTCAGTAGACCAAACTTTTGTGCTACCGAACTCATCGTCATTAACCGAACCCTGCACAATAAGAGCATTAATATAAGGGTTAGCTGTAGACTTCTTCTTTCTCAACTCATCCAATCTCTTCTGCAGCACGGCTTCCTCATCATTTCCATCGTCCTTTTCAGCCATCTTCTTAAGAACACAGTCCTTAGCATAGTGGTTCTTGCCACCACAGTAAAAACAGCTTACTCCGGAATCGCCATCTGCCTTCGGTTCCTTCTTGGACTCCTCAGCCTTCGGTTCATTGTTCACCTTTTCAGAGCTGTAACTCCCCTGCCAGTTTCGGTTTTTGTTGCTGGGGAATCTCTTCTTTATGAACCTCTTAGGATTGGACACCATCATGGCATAATCCTCAGACGTGAGGTCATATTCCTCCAAGTTAAGCTCTTCATCCTCCATCACAGCTTTACTTTTAGATAGGAGGGCCAACGAACCAAGACTAGAAACAACGTTCTTCTCTTGTACCACAATCTTCTCTTGAGACTTTAGAATACCCACCAGTTTCGCCAAAGAGTATGATTTAAACTGCTCATGGGCTTTGACTGTAGAAACCACTGCTCTCCACTCAGACCTTAGTCCGTTCAAGAAAGTAACCTTCTGTTCGATGAGCTTTCTTTTAATGTCGTGTTTGATCATCTTGCTGAGAAGATGATTGAAGCGATCAAACGTCTGGGTCACCGTTTCTTCGGCCCCTTGCCTGAATTCTCCAAACTCAGATAGAAGCAAGGTTTGGATAGAATGTTCAAGATCTTCGTCTGTGAAATACAGTTCGCGAAGTCTATCCCATACTTCCTTCGCCGTAGTACATGAGCTGACCAGTCTGAATGTGTCTGACTGAAGGGCGAATCTGATCAACCTTAACGCCTTAATATTACACCGGAATTTGTCTTTCTCGTCTTGTGCAATATCCTTTACGTCCTTAAGCAGATCGTTGTACTCTTTTTGTGTCTTGATGATTCTGGATGTAGCAGAATGAGAAAACGGTCCATTGATGATGGCTTCCCATATGAGATAACCATTGTCCTCCGATCCAATCACGTAATCTTCAAAATGATGCGCCCATACTTCATAGTCATGGGTGTATAAGATTGGAATCTTTGTCGTCGAACCGATGCTGTTTGAAATATTAATAGGGTTTGATTGCGTCGCGTCCATTATGATCGTAAAAACCTATTCAAAGATCAGACTTGTAATAAAGCAGATTAGGGCAAAACAATAAATATTAAGATACGTCAATTAAGATGACGGCTCAATAAATATCGATGATTGCGGAAAACCCTAATGGAAATCTTTTTCACAGAAAAGATGTGTATCGATTACACAGCCTCCTGCTCTGATACCAATTGATGGGATTAAAATAACTTTTAATTTATGAAGATCGATTAGATGTTGAACAAGTATATGAAAATAAAACAGTCAGAACGCAATAATAAGAACAAATCAGCTTGAATCAAACGTGTCGAATGATTAAATAAAATCCTCAGAAGAGCTCGATTAAGAACATCAACTGTAGAGGATTAGAAGATTACAGGAACGATTAAAGAAAAATATTGTACTCTGTATGAATCGCTATATCGATAATCTCTAAAAACGTTAACCTAATATGCATGCAAGCATTAACTTATATACAATACATAAAAGGCTCTCGGTTGGACAGGCCCAAACCGGAGAATACAAGGCTAAACTAACGAGTCCAAAAGACGCAACATCAAAACTATCTTCAGCCCAACAGTATACAACCCAAATCTCGAAATTGAGATCGAGTGATATTTGGCCGAAACAATCTAAACGAGAATCGAAGATCTCGTCAATATTAGTCCAATGGTGAAAAAACAGACGAAAACGGACGTCAAATGAAGAAGTTATGAATTTCTAATGGAGTTTTCCTGTCCCGGCCTACTAAAAATAATAATATAAAAATAAAGTCAAAATTAACCGACAGAGTCTAAATGAAAATTGCAGAACTTAGTCTCACTTATGTGTGGGTATAAAGAACGTTGAAAGCGGAGCTCGTATGAGGAAGATATGAATTTTTGAAGTTTTTAAACTATATAAATTTAATTATTTTTTCGGACAATATCTGAAGAGCTGACAAGTCCGATCTGGTCTGAAGGGTACGCCCAACATACCTAGGAGTACGCCCTGCATACATGTCGACACTGAGGTACTCCCTGCGTACGGGTTAGCTACACGCAGTGTACAATTGCTTTCCTCGGCCTAGATGCGACCACGTTGCACCATCCGAAACTCGCCACCTGGAATCCTGATCCAAACTACGCCCCACGTAGAGCTTCGTACGCCCAGCGTACGTGCGAGGCCCAACCTCTATAAAAGGCATGCGAGGGCTGCCAATCTTTTTTGCCAAATTTCTTTTCTATCTCCCATATTTCCTCGTTTTACGTGCAAGCTTTACTCCCAAAGCCTCGATATCATTACCTAGACCCGAAGCAAGTCCCGAAGCCCCGAAGATCCCGAGAAAAATAGTTTTCGAGTCGGAACTCTGCCCGCGTGAAGCCCTGTTTTGGAGAAAACGTCCCGGTTTTTAATCGAAAAAGATTATTTTAAGAGACAAGGTGTTGTCCGATCATTGTCTTATCATGTGAGTGTGTAGTTACTTTCTTCTAACACATAGATATGAAGTATTTTCTATGAAATATGTGTTATGTGTTTATATATTGTTTGTTTACTTGAGATGGATGTTAAATGAATGTTTTATATAGGTTTTTAAATGGTTTAAACTGTTTATGTAATTTTTATCTACAAATATATTGGGTAGAACATGGGTAGACGAAATAGTTGGTGTGTGATGAAGGATGTGTTTGAGGATGAGAAAAAAAGATGATATGGATCATGATATGATGGTGACAGGTGAAAAATGAGTGAAACCTTTACCCAAAAGATGGGCCCTTCACTCAGCAGAGTAGGGATGACAACCACGGACGATTCTAGACAGTCCAGTGGAACACTAGCAGGCTCGCAACTTGTAGGTGTTGTGGACTTGATGTCCACCAGTGTACTCTAAAAACCCTGGCAACTATAGATTTAGTGCCTTATAATAAAACGATGGTAGCTATGGATTTAGTACAGTGTAGATGAACCTTGGTATACTGTATAAATGAACCTTGGTAGCTATAGATTTAGTATTGTATATATGAACCTTGGCAGCTATGGATTTAGTGCTTGTTATAGGAACCTCAGGCAGCAATGAACTTTGTGCCAATTCCTTAGGTCTATCCTTAGGAACGAATGAAGGAAGGATAGTCAATTCTTAGGGTAAAACCTTAAGAAATAAAGAAGATAATGGGGATGGGTAATTGGGTTGATTGTTTGATGACTAAATATAATAAATATATTATTGTGGGTTGAAAACCCTATATGCTCACCAGGCTCCCAAGCCTGACCCACTTAGTTTTCTTTGCATTACAGGTAATGACACAAGAGTATAAGTTGGTGGACTTGACGAGCGATTTTGGATTATAGATCAGTAGTTATAAATAACTGTTGTAAGGTCTATTTTATACCGCTTATGCTTTTGGTCTGTATCGGAACATGACATCTCGAGATTTTGTTATTTAATGAAAATACATTACTTTAAAGAAATGCTTTGATAAATTCTTATCATATTTTGTTTTGGGAACAAATTCCGCAACCCTTTTAATCAAAGGATTACTCTGATTTTATAAAACAAAGCATAAAGAAATTGGTCTTTTCTAGCCGTGAAAATAGGGATGTCACAGAATCAGTTTGAGTTTCCAATCATTGAGATGATGTTTCTCACAACTCAGTATAAAATTGTTGAGAAATTTACGGATAAAGATGATTTTATTCACATGAAGCTGAGGTTCCATGCTCTTCTAGGAAAGGAACAAGAAGAAGTTTGGTCACTCGTGAAGATAGTTTGAGTGTTAAGCATAACCAAGGTCGTGTTGTTCAAGAATATGCTGCAAAATTTTTGATACCATGTTGTGCGTGCAAATAATGTTTCTTTCGATTTCTCAATTGCAGATTTTCCTTTGATGAATTGGAATGATCTTATTCAAATTGCAAATATTCTTAAAGACACTGATGCTTCGAAACTTCAAGGAACAAGTAAAGAAGTGCTACATCTGGGGTTAGGCCATATCAAGCTTTTCATAGACAATTACTATGATTGTCTAGCATTGACTGATGTTGATTTAGCATTATCAATGGGAAAAGAAATCATAGTTCCTCAGTCAGTGTTGAAGATTCAAGCTGATTTAAAGATGTATGTTGATTGGGAGATATGTATGAAGCCGTTGGGAATATTTTTCGTTGGTAAGAGCAAGAAGGGAAAACAAACGAATTTCTTATTCCAATCATGTGATGTCGAAAGATACACAACTGCTAAATATACAAACTTAATTGTGCATATGAACAGTTGTAAGAAGAATAATGATAGGGATAAATCTAAATTGAAGAAAGTCATGAACTGGTATGCGGAGATAAGAAGAACATTACGTGTGGCTGCTCAAGTTTTGATAACCAGATTTCGACACTTCTTACAAAGGGGAAGATTGTAAGAGTCGAAGTATGTTGTAAGGTGTAGAAGATTATGTAGTACTCTTGAAGTAATGTAATGTTATTAGAAAGGCATCGTTTTTTCGAAACTGTAATGTCTAGTCCTTTGTATTTTTTTATGATTTCTATTCTCCTATAAATAGCGAAGGATACAGTAGATAGATAGAACTTTTGCTACACTTCTGCAAATTCTCTTTGTAACGTGAAAGCATAATATGAGCTGAAACAAGATTATATTTACTCTTAGTGTTCTTAATTATGTTTGTTTTCAGATCTCGTTTCACTACTCGATTAAATCACTACTACATATGGATATTTTGGGAACCATTTTCCTTGATGAGCTTTAGCTGACTATATGTATCATATTCTTTCCTTTGTGTATTATTCTTTTTATGAAATGTTTTATTAAGATAATTAGATCCTCGGTTTGAGTGTGGAATCACATGAGTTATCGTCCAGTTCGCTCAAGCCAGGGCTTTGATACCTACATGTAACCTCGCATATTTTCATTATTAAATTTTCAATTACATCAAAGTATAATGCAGAAAACATGATTGCGAATGTGCATGAGTACAGACGAACCTTTCCCTTTTCACGAACTAATGAAGTGCCTGAAAACATTTATAAACAACCGGGTAAGTGCTAGGATTAGCGAGTTTCCCTAATATACCATATACCACAATACTTACAGATTTATACAAATAATATAGATATTTTAGACATACGGCCTACACTCCATTTTGTATTTAATATCAATATGTGCTTACGGCCTATGTGACATTTTGTTAACACATGGGCCTATAGGCACCCAAACTCTTTGTCATTTCACCATCATCCCCTAATTAAATCATGATAACTTATAAGCATGTGACCAATCACACACATAGATACTACATATTCGGCTCTACAGGCACATAGAAAACTATACTAGGGGCTCTATGCTACTAGTTCCTATATCCTAACATACATGGATACATACTGGAATACATAATATAGGGATATGAACTCACCTTGACAATGACTTGAAAGATAGACAGTTATCTGAGTGATTGTACTGATGATCCGACTAACTAATAGCACACTGAATATAATAATTTAATATATTAATTCCCACGACTATCTGCTAATGAAAACTATATCCTTCACTAATCTCAATGAATACCAAGAGTCCTATCAAATAAGGATTAGCCAGGCTGGACAGTTCGGAGGCATGACCATTTCAACATATAGCCTTTCTGAAATCCAACAACCAAGCCAATATGACCATTCAAGACACCTTTTCTGTAAGTAGATCAATCAACATTATAAGTGGAATTATTAACGAATCTAGTATTTATTGGTTCCTAATAACGACTATAATTACAACTATGAGTTATCCTAGAAGTCTAGTAAGTGTAGCTTCACTTACACAGATTCCTAGGTGAAAAGCAGAAATGTCGCGGGCGTGACCTCAATACCGAGCACTTCTATTTGCTCAACTCATTGCCTTAGAGCTTCGCCAAAGCATTCCAAAAACCCAAAAAGGTCAAAGTCGAGGGGAGGGGATTTCTAGAGAGAGTTTGAGTGAAAAAGGAGTGAAAAACATATGAAGTCGAAGAACTCTATTTAAAGTAAGGATGGTCGTCGTGCATCATAGGTGTGCGCCGTGCACTAGGGTAGCATCGGTCCATTCGCTGCCGACCACGTGTCAAAATTCCTATGGTCCACGATGCACCTTCTAGAAGGTATGTGCCCCGCTCTTTGTGCGTGCAGTGCAAAACGTGGATGTTGTAATTTCCATATGTTCTTCATACGAGCTTCGTTTTGGACGTTCTTTATATCTACACGTAGCCATTAATGAGATCTACCATTTTTGTTTAGACTCCATCGGCTAATTATCAATTAAAATTTTAAAGATATATTTTTAATAGACTTAGAATGTTAAGACCTATATAAAAATCATAACTCTTTCATATGAATTCTTCTCGATTGTCTTTATATCAAAAATATCATATAGACGAGATCTTAGACTCTCATTTATATTGTTTTCCCTAACAATCGACTGATTTCTATTTCAGATTTGGATGTTCTCTATACGCACGCTCTCAGTTTTACGAGTACTATGACATTTGTCAAGACTACTTATCATAAATAGTCTTCCACCAACGACACCTATTTACGTGACTGATCGATTATACTATAAGGCACAAATGAGGTGTTACCACTACTAGAAAAAAGGCCTTTTACGACGCGCAAAATACGATGCTCATTGATCTATGTTACGCAAAGGAGAGTGACATTAGAAAAATGTCATCTCTTCAAAAAATTTAAGGATAGAAGACACGCATTATTGCGCGCCCTTAAATTAGTGTCTAAAAAAACACGGAGGACACCTATAATAAAATGCGCGTCGTCTAAGAATGTCGCTTTATAATTTTTAATGGAACGCGCGTTCCATCCTTTAACAGTAGGGGGAAATGAAATTCTGAAAAAATTAAAAATCCCGCCTTCCTTTTTTTTCTCCTTTCCCTCTTGCCCTGGACGCTCCTTCCTTCCCCCTCCCGACATTGACTGCTGCTTACTTCTTCCCTCACTTCTACCTACGGGAACCACCATATCTCCCACTCGATGTTGAAATTGTTAGAAAAAGCCCTAATTATACTCTCAAGTCTAAATACAGAAAAAACAGAAGATGGTGAAGAAGTAGCAGTAGAAAAAGCCCTAATCGGAGGTGGTCCTGTTCTTCATTGTTTCTTCGATGTTGAAATTGTTAGAAAAAGCCCTAATCGGAGGTGGTCCTGTTCTTCCTCCCACCACGATTCCCAGCTTTTGTTCGCCGGAACACCGATTCCACCGTGGTTTCTGATCCACGCTGACCAGTCGTCCCAGTCTTCAACGATTTTCTGCCATTCAAATCCGGATGGGTTGAAAAGAAAAGGGGCGAACAGCCACGACACGACTAGGAACCACATTGAGATGGTTAGGTGGCTCTGTATTTGGCGCCGCCGTGGAGAATTGTGCGACCGAAATAGTGAAGTTTGGTGCCAAGAGAGAAGGTGAAGAAGACAGCGGAGAGCTGGAGGTTCATGATTATTAGGTCACCGAGTGCAGTTCTGAAGCCTCTTTCGAGTCTGATATCCATAATCATCGGTAACGCCATTAAAAGACCAAGTTGAACTACAGATTGAGAAGCCATGGCTGCTTTCAAAGCTTTATCTCCTTGCATCTTTGCTGATTTCATAATCGCTTTTTCTAATCCACTTAAACAGAGATATAATCTCCCGTATAAGAACGCATACACAGTAAGCATCACCATCTGAAACATAAGATAATTTGTCATTTTCTTTAGACTTTAAACTGTTAGACACACACACACACACACACACACACACACACACATATATATATATATATATATATATATATATATATATATATATATATATATACAGATATTAATTAATTTACCATTGAGCTAACGTCGTCCTACTTCCTAGATGGTGTTTGTGTGTGCATAGACACACACGAATGTGGAGTCTCCAAAGCTGTTGATATCATAGACAGCATCATAAAGGATCCTTCAAGGGCACAATTGCTAAAGTTTTTCATGTCTGATGGAGATCTTTCAAAAGAACTTGATGACAGATTTGGCTCTCAGTGTGGGGATATTTTGGTCTTGATTGTTATTAGAACTTTTTAACTTTTAACTTTTATGATTTAATAATGATTTATTTCTATTTTTATTTTGTAACAGGCTTCGGTTCCCACGAACGAATCTGATAATGATTGACCAGGTTCAACAAAGTCAAATGTTCATATTTTGATGGAGGTAAATACCAGAATACAAAATGAAACTAAAAACAATAGTTTATAAAATGAAAATGATCTTGTATTTACAAAACCAATAACAATCGATACATCAATATGTACAACAACTTACATTACAATGAACCCGTATCGTTAACCATTCAAAATTGACATTGAAGAAACAATGAAAAGTTTTTACCTTTTGTTACTTTTCTAACTCGGTTTAAGCAAAAATTCACCTTTTTTTTACTGGGATTGCAGCTGTGTACTTACAGTGGGCAGGAACATTTTACCAAAGAAAAGAAGGAAGAATGATTTCAAGAGGAATTGGAATTGTGACCTTGATTGACAAAGTCAATCTTGTTTAATCTCAAACAGCAAAGAATTTTCTCGGGTAATTCTTCTGGTTTTTGAGCCTGTATGTTTTTTTTAACAAGAAAAAATATTAGGGAGGGAAAAAGTTGTAATAGTTTGAAAGAACATCAACAATTCATGATTAGATTTAGATTACCTGAATTGTTAAGCCGAGATTCATAATCCCAGTAAGGTGATAAGATAATAGAGACGGATAGAAAGAGGTTTGTTTTTTAATTTTTGATTTTTAAATATTTTTTTTCAACTTGTAGTATTGTCATAGTTGTGATTTTTTTTTCTTTTTTTGGAGATTGGTATTATTTTGGTGACGATTGCTATTGATTTTGTTCAGGCGGAATTTGATGAGTTAGATCATGTTTTTTTTTATTTTTTTTAGTATTCTTTAGGTTAAAATAATACACTCTAGAAAAAAGTATGAACATGGCTCAATGATGAATTGAGAAGTAAAGTAATCTCGGGTTCTACAGAATTAATTGAGATTTAGTGCATTTTAATTGATTCATCAATTAACTTTTTTTTATAAGGTGTAAGTTAATTATCGTTCGATATAATCGACTTTGATCGATAAAAGTTGAAATGCAATAAATATGATCAAGGTTTT
Organism: Lactuca serriola; assembly: GCF_051521515.1. Lineage (NCBI taxonomy): Eukaryota > Viridiplantae > Streptophyta > Magnoliopsida > Asterales > Asteraceae > Lactuca > Lactuca serriola. The sequence goes on along the minus strand of NC_136416.1, from coordinate 69,928,694 downwards.
CTAGAGATAATGCATAATTAAAAGGTTCCCTAAATAATGTACTGATGAAACGTGGCTTTCGCATGTCGGCATACTTTTTTGTTTGACTTGATGGGCTTTCTTGGTTAACCACTTAATCTGGACAGCTTAGTGTATCAAAACACCAACCCTTCCCCTACTTGCCCTTAATATTTTTTCCACCAACTTCTCTCATGTTAAAATTGATGATGATTATGAAATCTGTTTGTTGGGATGTAAGGGTAAAATGGTCATTTGGTCTTAGGGGCTGTTTTATAGTTGCTAACCATTCAGCCACTTTACCATACAAGACTTGATGGGAAAATAAAAGAAAAAAGAAACAGTCCCTGAATTATTTGTATTGATTCATGATTGATACCTTGTGTTTTCCCATTCCAGGTAACAGTTTCCAATTCGAATCCAAACATAGTAATGGATGGATTTCGTGTCCCTGTGGGGAACACATTAGCAAACCATATACCCTCTGAGATAACAATTTTCCAAAGAGTTATAAAACTAGACGAAGGCATGAGGTCATGGTATGACATCCCATTTACAGTTGCAGAATCCCTTCTAGCTGATGAAGAAATTACAATCTCCATAGGAACAACTTTCAACAGATCAACTTTACCAAGAATAGACACTTTAGAAATTTATGGTAGAGTAAAGGATGAATTTGGTTGGAAGGAGAAAATGGATGCAGTACTGGACATGGAGGCACATGTGCTTGGTAGCAATTCTTGGGTTTCAGGATCTGGGAAAAAACGTTGCATTGGTCAAGTTACTCCTATTGAAGAACAGGTTGTTTCAAGCCGTTTTGCCTAAATGAGAAATATATTATCAAGTACACAAGTCACTTCTCTACTTCAGTTTTTTATATTATGCTTTTACTAATTTACAATCACAGGGACAACAGATGCAAATGAGGAATCTTCACGATCACATGCCATTCTTCGTTTATAAATCTTGCAGGAAATGAAAGAGGTGCAGATACAACTAATAATGATAAGAAAACAAGGTAAAGGTTGGAATATAGAATGGAATGGAATGGAATGAGTCATTCCTTCCATTTTTTCCCTCTCTATTTTTCTCTCTCTCTTTTATTCTAATGATCAAAGTTCTTGTTTTTAATATCAGTTTCCCTGTTCTCTTTTATACTTGATGCACCTTTTATTTGCAGGCTTGGCCTGTGCGTACTCCAAGGCCTGTTGCTTTCAAGCTTGTTGCTGATACCCCTCTTCTTACTGGACAGGTAAGTTTCAAATCTTTTTGTTGTGGATTTCTTATAGTTTCTTTTTGTTGTGGATTTCTTATAGTTTACTTAGCTTCTTAAATCAAAGAGTATAAAGCTTTCCTAATGTGTTCTAATAATTAAGAAAATGGTGTTTTTTTGAAAAATGCTTCTCAATTTATCTTATTAGGAAGAATGGAGAACAGGCCTCAAATCATATGTTTTTTTTTCCAGTAACTTCCACTTCCTTCATGGGTTTGTAACAATACTGATGGACTTTGCTATTTTGTTGTATGGTGTATTACCTTGGATATAATTTGTTTTTACAGTTTTCTCTTTTTATTTAATTTAAATTTGGATATAAGTTTGTAACACATGGGATTTATGATTGCAGCAAACAATCTTTCTTTTCTTTCCAGACATGATTAAAGGCATGTTTTTGGCTGTAGTTATTGGACCACCTGTTGTGGTTGCCATCATTTTAATAGTACAGGTATTATTCTATCTCTGAGAAATTTCATTTGCCATGTCATCAAAAGTTGCCAGATGGACTATTATCTTTCATGTTTGAGTTGGTCCTCAACTTGTAGAAGAATAACATAAAATATTTTGGCATCTGAGTGTAAAAAATAATATTTGAACTCATAAGTTCCTTAATAATACTTTATTGTGTTACATGTACTTTATTACTTACTCATAATATATAATTCAATCTGATTATTGATTATGTTTGGTGAGATCATGTTCTCTGTTCTTGATGCTGCATCTGATAGGGAACCAAAAGTGAGGACTTTTTTCCCCCTGACACTTGAAATAACAAGGTAAGGAGAGCATTCTAAACATTCTGGAAACTTTAAAAGAAGAGGGAAATAGGGTCTTGTTCAATGCTTTAGCTGTGTTTGCTCTAAGGGAGATCAACTTATCAAAAGTAAGTTACTGTTTCACCCTTTTATTTAATATTTTTGTGATTGAATGAAAGTCTTAATGAAAGTAATTGACAACCCTTTCTCTGTAAATGATGTTGTGATTGTGGGAGAGGTGTTGTGTTTTTCTCTGTTGCTAGGTAACCTTCTCAACAACATTCTACTTAAGCAGGTGAGTAATCAAGATTAAGGGAGACTTGTAATCATGTTTGACATTCCTTTCCAGTAAGAAACAGAGTTGTATGATTATTTGTTAGTTTTATAGGAATGTATAACCCATGTTAGCAATGTATTATTTTTGTTTAACATTTGAATGATTCTTTGTATGACATTACAATTTGTGTAATTTATTTTATTTTTTGAGTATGAAATTTTATTTTATATTATGCAATGGATTGTATTTTTTGTATATGGTATTTTATTTCTATTATGAGAAATTAAATGCAAATTTAATTTAAAAATTAATAAATATATAAATTTATTTTTTTTAAACATTTAAATTTACGATACGCAAAAATGTGTGTCATCTTCATTTATGACATGGCCTTTCTTGACAGGGGCTTTCTTGATACGCATTGCGTGTCATTAACACGTGCGTCGTAAGGTTACGACACGCGAATGCGTGTCATCTTCCTTTATGACAGGGCCTTCCTTGATACGCATTGCGTGTCGTAAACGCGCATTGTAATTGCGCGTCGTAAATGAGCGTCGTAAATGAGCGTCGTAAATGCGCTTCGTCTATAGACGACGCGCAAAAGCGCGTCGTCTCTCTTTATGACAGGGCCTTCCTTGACACGCATTTGCGCGTCGTCTGAGCCTTTTACGACGCGCAATGAGCGTCGTAAAAGGCCTTTTTTCTAGTAGTGTACTTAAATAATTAAATTCATATAGGATGTTTATGTATTCACACATTTTCCTTGCAAAATTGCATGCCTTAAATTAGTTTGTTTTTATTATTAATGTGAGTTGTGTGTTTTGGTTAGCCGATTTTCACATATGTTGTAATAGATAGGTTTATTTTTATTGTTACTTTAGATTATTATTGTAATTCTAAAATAATTGAAATAAGCAAAAACCATAATATATAGATCGTAAGAGGCATATAAATCAGACAACATAGTGGGATTGCCCAACCAAGTCTTAGAAAACATTACATGAGGAAAAAGTATGCCAAAAGGCCCTACATTAGTGAGTCACACTAGACATCGGCCTAAGAAGGAAAGTCCCAACAATCCCACCCCACTCCCGACTTGGTTGTTGGCGGTCTGCGATGGTTAGTGGTAGCCAATGAGTGTACCAAACTGATAAGGAATAGAGTATGAAGACAAAAGCAAAACAACAACAAGACTTTTGGTATCCAATCAAACAAAACGGTAACTAAATGAATCATTTTTTGTAGTTTTCTAAAATAACTAAAAAAAATTATAAAATAATTTATGATTAAATTCGTTTTTTTTATTATTAAATCGTATAAATGTTTCAAGGACACAATGTATTAGAAATTCATTGCCACTTTATGAAAGAAAAGAAGAGTAATCGTCAATAATCTGTCATCGGTGTTATAATTTTTTGAGTCATGTTTTCCTTAACAATATCATTCGCTATCGATATTGTCGAGCTCTTCTTTTAGGAATGTTTTCTTTTAGAACCGGCATAAAATTTATTAAACCACTACCAAAAAGGAAAAGGTAGGGAAGGAACAAAGAGCAAGTAAATGATGGGCAATGCAAATTAATTAATGAGAAAGAACAATGAGCAAACATAAAATGAAATGCTTAAACTTACACGCCTCTATATTTATTTATATAGTAATTAAAGCACAATGTTCTTATGAACAGTGCATGTAGTAACTTTTATTTTTACCGTTTTCAGTTGTACGTGTCTGCTATCTTTGCAATTATACTGCTTTTCATCTATACATGTGTAGAGCACCACTTTTTCCAACGATTTCTTTTTCATCAACCACTAGACGGATACCCTTATCGACTCTCTCTCACCCTTATTCCCTCTCCCACCTCCGCTGATGGCTTCTCCTATGTATTCTGTCTGCTCTTATACTACGGCCATCATCATCTCCATGATAATCTGTAAAATCCCTTACTTATGACTTCATTAAAGAGATTATAAATACATAAGGATACATGGGCCAAATACATGCTAAACAATACAAGCCTAAATACAACAATACTAAAGTATATCGTCTAACATCCCCTCAGTTTGATTGGGAGGGAAATTCCGAACGTTCAAACTGGTTTTGAAATCGATAAAGAACGCAGTTAGAAGGCCTTTGGTGAAGATGTCGGCATACTGAGCGGAAGAAGGTACATGAAAAACTCGAATTGCACCACGAGCAACTAGATCACGAACAAAATGAATATCAATATCGATGTGTTTCGTGCATTGATGTTGCACTAGTTTTGACATCAGGTAAACCGAACTAACATTATAACAATAAACAATAGTATCTTTGGTAGGACGACACCGAAGCTCTCGAAGTAAATTACTGACCCAACATGTCTCTGCAACAGTGTTAGCAACGCCGTGATACTTCGCCTCTGCACTAGACCTAGAAATGAGCCCTTGTCGTCTAGATGACCATGAGATGAGATTATTGATGGGTTTTGAGCATTCTAACACTTCCTAAGTGTACATGCAACCCTAATAACCTTGGATCTATGTTTGTCTAATTATCATGCAAAGTTGAATTCCAAGGTTATATTCCTATCTAGCATACATGGGGAACAATTTTAACTTGAATCATAGATAGAATAACTTACCTTGTTGTTGCTTGTGTTCCTTTGAAACCTTGTGAGCCTAGCACCCCAAGTGTGATGCCTCAAATGCTTCACACAACACCAAATGCTCTTGGAAAGACTCTTGAGATAACACACACTTCTCAAAATCGGCCAAGCCCTCTTGTTTCTTAGTGTTCAACTTGTGTGTCTAATTTTGTGGAGAATGGGACTCTTATATAGTGTTGACACATCTAGGGTTACACCATGTAAACCCTAATGTGTCAAGACTCTTCATTTCCATGACCCATGGGTTTGTAACTCCCATGGAGCATCCTATGGGTAGAACCCAACTTGATAATCCATGGAGCCTCTTAGCCCACTATATAAGATATAGATGATTTACATAATCAACCCATATATTTAATTAGTTATCCTTTGATCACTTAATTAATTCCAAATTAATTCTTTGATCAAACTAATCAAATAATATTATTAATATATTAGAACTTATAATATATTAATAATCTCCAAGTGTTATTTCTCTCATTTAGTCTATCCAATTACATGGTGCCATGCAACCCAAATGGACCATGCCGGGTCGGGTCAAGTACAAGCCCGAAATAGTTATGGACTTAGACACCTTATCCAACAATTATCACCAAGAAATACACAATAGCTTGAAGTGGATCGCCACAACACGGGGCACCCGCTACAGTCGACATCTGAGTAAGAACGAAGATCAGACGTCGGAGAAACATGAAGTTGTAGACCGTGGTCCAAGGTACCTCTGATATAGCATAAAATACGCTTGAGGGCATGTAGGTGAGGCTCCCGTAGGTCATGCATGAAGAGGCAGATCTGCTGAACAGCGAAGGCAATGTCCGACCGAGTAAAAGTAAGGTACTAAAGAGCACCAGCCATACTGCGAAATAGATAGGGGTCAGACACTAAAGGACCTGTAGCATCCAACTTATGTTTGGTTTCGGCTGGTGTGCGTGCAAGATTACACTTACTCATATGGTCCCTGTCAAGAATTTCAGATGCATATTTCTGTTGTGAGAGAAAGAGACCCTGAGACGATCGGGTGACGGAAATGCCGAGAAAGTAGTTAAGAGCACCAAGATCAGTCATGGAAAATTCGCGTCTGAGGTGAGATATGACGGACTCTAGCAGAGACATAGATGAAGCTGTCAAGACAATCTCATCAACATATAGTAATAAATAGGCTGTATCGGCTCCATGATGGTAAATAAATAGGGAGGTATCCATGAGACTGTGGTGAAAAGCCATTCGATGAGCCTGTTGAGCGAATCGTTGATACCAGGCTCCCGGGGCTTGTTTAAGACCGTATAATGAGCGCTGAAGATGGCATACATAATCCGGATACCGAGGGTCCCGAAATCCTGGTGGCTGATGCATATAAACGGTCTCGTGAAGATGGCCGTGAAGAAATGCATTCTTCACATCAAGCTGATGAATAGGCCAATGCCTGGAAATAGCCAAACTGAGAACAGTAGGGATAGTAGCCGGTTTGACAACCGGGTTGAAAGTCTCATCACAATCGACTCCCTGTTGTTGACTGCGACCGTTTGCAACTAATCGCGCTTTATAGCGAGATAAAGAACCATCAGCATTAAACTTTTGTTTGAATAGCCACATAAAATGAACCACATTTACCCTTGGCGTACGTGGTACAAGGACCCAAGTACCATTTGTAATAAGAGCATTGTATTCCTCGTTCATTGCTTTATGCCAATTTGGATCTTTCAAAGCCTGCATATATGACCGAGGGACAAATGAGAGAGATGAGGAATGGAGATTGAGGCGATCAATAGGTTTCACAATGCCACTTCTAGATCTGGTGTGCATCTGATGGGTCGGAGGAGGAGGGGGGTCGACCTGAGTGGATGGTGGAGGACTAAGAGGTGGGAAAGTAGGTCCATCATCAGAAAAATGAGGAGAAGAAGGGGTGTTAATGGTAGAAGTGGTGGTGGATCGAATAATTGGAGTAGGAGGGGGGTTTAAGATTTGACGAAGGTTGGGAGAGATATCGGAGTCAGATAACTAATCATAGGAAGGAGGTCCAGTGGGGGTAACCGAGCCATACGGAAAAATGGACTCGTCGAAGGTGACATGATGAGAGAGAATGATCTTTCTAGAGCATAGATCAAAATAGCAGAAACCACGATGAAGAGTGGGGTAGCCAAGGAAAATACAAGGAGTGGAGCGGGGTTCGAGTTTATGAGTGCTGTAAAGACAAGCGAAACACAAGCAGCCGAACACACGTAACTGGTCATAAGTGGGATGGCTCTTAAAAAGGCGGTAGTGAGGAGTGTCATTATAAATAGAGACAGGAGGGAGAATGTTGAGTAAGTGGGCTGCCATATGGAGGGCCTCGGGCCAAAAAGGAGGAGGAAGATGAGAATGAAAGAGAAGGGTTCGCATCATGTTATTGTTGGGTTTTGAGCATTCTAACACTCCTAAGTGTACATGCAACCCTAAATACCTTGGATCTATGTTTTCTCTATTATACATGGAAATATGAATATTCCAAGGTATTATCCTAACTAGCATACAAAACATTGATTCATATGGAATAATATAAGTTAGAAGACATACCTTTTGATGTAGCTTGATTCCATGGAGCTTAAGAGCCTAGTGCCCCAAGTGTGACATCTTAAATGGTTCATACAACACCAAATACACTTAGAATAACTTGAGAGAAATGAGACACTTGTAAGTAACCAACTTGTAAGTAACAAATCATATCTCTAGGTTTGAAGACTTATATGATATTACCGTCTCACGATCACTCGAGATAGAATTCCATGAAGTGATTCCAGTGAGCGTGGGTTGAATCCAATGCTCAGAACTTATGAGCACTCATGATTGTTGTAGCCTTGTCCAAGACCTCTACAACCAAACATGACAGCCTTGATTCATATCTACTTCCAACATATGACCGACTGTGGAGGTTTGAATAATATGTTATACCAAACAAAATTATTCTGGAAGTCAAAACATGCAAAAGAAATATAGTAAACGATCGACAAGAGATAGCAACACTTTACTCATAAATAAAACACTTTTATTCATCATCAATTGTCAATTACACTTTACAAATTTCGAGATTATCTAACTACTAAATCTAATATCATCTTTCAGCCCTATGCTCCGAGCATGCTGAAGATGCTTAACCCGAGTCAGTCCCTTTGTGAGGGGATCTGCCGGATTCTCATCTGATGATACCCTCTTTGCCACGAGGTGTCCTTCTTCGATTCGATGTCTAATGAAATGGTATTTTCTGTCGATGTGTCTGGATCTCCCATGATCCCTTGGTTCCTTGGCTAAGGCAACAGCACTTTCACTATCACAGAAAATTTCCATTGGCTCTTTAATAGCTGGTACAACTCCAAGGTCTCCAATGAAGTTCTTCAGCCATATCGCCTCCTTTGCTGCCTCGCTAGCTGCAATATACTCTGATTCACAAGTAGAATCAGCCACTGTCTCTTGCTTGGAACTCTTCCAAGAAATTGCTCCTCCGTTTAGCGTAAAGACCTAGCCCGACTGAGAGCGGAAATTATCCCTATCAGTCTGGAAACTAGCATCACTATACCCTACAACTCTCAAGTCATCACTCCCACCGAGGGTAAGAACCCAGTCCTTAGTCCTCCGTAGGTACTTGAGGATATTCTTTACCGCAGTCCAGTGTGCCTTGCCAGGGTTCGCCTGATACCTGCTAACCATGCTCAAGGCAAAAGCTACATCGGGTCGAGTACACGTCATAGCATACATGATCGATCCTACAGCCGAAGCATAAGGTGTTCGACTCATTTCTGCTATCTCAGCCTCAGTGCTAGGGCTTTGTGTCTTACTCAATCTGGTGTTACTCTAGATGGGTAACTCTCCTTTCTTGGAATCCTGCATGCTGAATCTCTTCAGCACCTTATCCAAGTAGGTACTCTGACTAAGTCCAATTAGTCTTTTACTCCGATCTCTCAAGATTCTTATCCCTAAAATATAGGCAGCTTCACCAAGGTCCTTCATAGCGAAACACTTCCCAAGCCAGGACTTTACTTCCTGCAGGGTTGGAATGTCGTTTCCTATGAGTAGTATGTCATCCACATACAATACCAAAAAGCTAACTATACTCCCACTAGCCTTGACATACACACAAGATTCATCTTCACTCCTAGAAAAGCCAAATTCCTTGACCTTTTCATCAAAGCAAAGATTCCATCTGCGAGGTGCTTGCTTCAATCCATAAATGGATTTCTGAAGCTTACACACTCTATTAGGGTACTCGTTGCTGACAAAACCCTCTGGCTGACTCATGTAAACATCTTCAGCCAACTTTCCATTAAGGAAAGCGGTTTTGACATCCATCTGCCATATTTCATAATCACGAAATGCAGCTATGGCTAACAGAACCCGAATAGACTTAATCTTGGCTACTAGAGAAAAGGTCTCATCATAATTCACTCCAGGAATTTGAGAGAAGCCCTTTGCAACCAGTCTAGCCTTATAAGTGTGTACTTTACCATCCATGTCGGTCTTCTTCTTGAAGACCCATTTGCACCCTACTGTCTTGCGACCTGGTACATTTTCAACCAAGTTCCAAACTTGATTGTCATACATGGATTGTATCTCGCTATCCATAGCCTCTTTCCATTTAGCAGACTCGGGGCCTGCCATGGCTTCCTCGTAGCTGTTAGGGTCATCTTGACTTACTAGTGTCTCATCACTAATAAGTGTCTCACCTTCTGCAGTAATATGGAATCCATAGTAATGCTCAGGTGCACTCCTAACTCTCGTGGAACGTCTCAGAGGTACAGATTTGTCAATTTGCTCAACAGGAGTTTCCTCCTCAAGTTGAGGGCTAGAGTTTGAAGTTCCTTCACCGCTTGATTCTTGAATTTCTTCAAGATCAATTTGCCTCCCACTGTCTCCTTGGCTTATAAACTCTCTTTCTCGAAAGACTCCTCTTCTTGCTACAAAGACCACATTGTCACTAGGTCTGTAGAAGAGGTAACCAAAGGATCGCTGTGGGTAACCGATGAAAATACACCTCTCGCTTCGAGGTTCGAGCTTATCATGAGTCTCGCGTCTCACGAAAGCCTCACAACCCCAAATCTTGATGTGGTCTAGTTTAGGTACTTTACCAGTCCACATCTCGTGAGGAGTTTTGGCAACTTTCTTTGTAGGGACTAGATTAAGAATATGGGCGGCAGTCTCTAAGGCATACCCCCAGAATGAGATTGGTAGCGTAGCTCGACTCATCATGGAACGAACCATATCCAACAAGGTTCGATTACGCCTCTCAGCCACACCATTCAACTGTGGTGTCCTGGGAGGTGTCAATTGTGAGACTATCCCACATTCCCTTAGATAGTCGAGGAACTCTGAACTAAGATACTCACCACCACGATCGGATCGAAGCATCTTAATGTTCCTGCCCAATTGATTCTCGACTTCCTATTTAAATTCCTTAAACCTCTCGAAAGTCTCTGACTTATGCTTGATCAAGTAGACATATCCATATCTACTATAATCATCAGTAAAAGTCAAATAATAACGATTAGCATCCCTTGTGGCATGTTTGAATGGTCCACACACATCCGTGTGTATAAGGTCCAACAAACCTTCACCCCTCTCACACGAACCTGTGAAGGGTAACTTTGTCATTTTTCCAAGTAAGCATGATTCGCAACTATCATCTGACTTTAGGTCAAACGACTCCAAGACTCCATCCTTTTGGAGTTGGCCTATGCGTTTCTTGCTTATATGTCCAAGACGACAATGCCATAAAGATGCTTTATCCAAGTTATTATTAGTAGAATCAATACACAAAACATTATTTCCTAAGTTATCTACAACAGATACAGCTTCATACACACCATCACAAGGTAATGCTTTAAAATAAAGAACATTATTAAAGAAAGCATCAATAGAACCAACTTCATTATTAAATGAAAAGGTAAACCCTTGTTTGTACAAAGCATGAAAGGAAATAATATTTCTTGCCATTCCTGGCGAATAACAACACTTATTCAAATCTAAACTAAACCCACTACTTAGCGATAAAGTATAAACTCCAATCTTGGTAACAGGTATAGCTTTCCTATCCCCCATGATCAAGTTTATCCTTCCTTGCTCCACATTCTCACTTCTTCTTAGTCCCTACAAGTCACAACAAATATGAATACCACAACCGGTATCAAGGACCCAAGAATTAGAATGGGGTGAGTTATTAGAAATGATAGTGTAAATACCTGCATGGTTGGGTTTAACTTTCCCATTCTTCACATCTTGCTGGTATTTTGGGCAGTTCCGCTTCCAATGAGCCTTTTCATGGCAATAGAAGCATTCAGCCTCTTTTGGGTCAGAAGAAGGAGTAATGAAACCTTTCTTGGTTCCACTTGAAGAAGAGCCATCAAGGGTCCGAACCTTGGTACCCTTAGAAGAGCTCTTTCTCTTCCTCCCTCGACTTTTCCCGATTTCCAAAACCGGAGTAGAGTTTTGAGTAGGAGTGATAGCAACCGACTTCCCCTTAAGACCTGTTTTTGCGGTCTTGAGAAGTCCCTGAAGTTTGCTGAGGGTGACTTCTTCCTTGTTCATGTGATATGTCATGCGGAATTGATCATAGCACGATGGTAAGGAATGCAAAATAATATCTATTGCAAGATCCTCCGGGAAGTTCACATTAAGCTTCAGCAAATGATCCACATACCTTTGCATTTTATGCATGTGGCTCGTGACGGATTCCCCGTCCTTCATCATGGTTGTTATCATGGAGCAGATGATTTCATACCTCTCTTGTCGTGCACTTTGATGGTATCTTTCCATCAAATCTTGGTGCATGTCATAAGGGTAGAAATCCTCATAAGACTTTTGGAGTTCCGCTGTCATCGTGGCCATCATGATGCAAGCCACTTTCGTAGCATCCCTTTCATGTGCCCGAAATTCAGCGATCTCCTGAGGAGTTGCAGTGGACTCATCAATCTCCTTAAGCTCCTTGTCAAGGACATATTCTTTGTCCTCGTAGCGGGTAATCATCCTGATGTTTCTGATCCACTCATTGAAGTTGGATCCATCAAAGGTGACTTTCCCACACAAGTTCATAAGGGTAAAGGAGCCATTAGGATTAGAGCCAGAAGCATTGTTGAAAGACATCTGAAGAAAAGAGGACAAGATTAGTTTAGATATAAGAGAGTCCTTAATAAAACACCCAAATGTAATATTAAGGCTAGGATCCAATCACAATATAATATAACTTAGAAGAGGTATGCCGTAATCTAAGCTATATCATATTTGAAAGGTAGGTGAATGACGATTCACCAATTTCCACCACGAAAACCGCAATATTTTAGTATTAGGTTTTTGAATGGTTCTTAGAAATTCCTAGATTCTTTGAGATTCAATGAACTTTTCAAAGGCATGTTTCAATCTCGAGTGTGCCCTCCAAGTTTTGTGACTGGGATACCGAGGATCACAAAACGAGGTGTGAAGTAACCATGCAAATCACTTGGTACCCTTAAAGTTTATCACTCAATCGATGTGCCGGTTAACCACACACGCTCCATCGATACTATAATAAACCCTAAGTCACCCTTTACCTACCTTGTTAAGTCCAAGTTAGTGTGCCGGTTAACCACACACGCTCCACCAACGACTTAATCAAAGTGTAAAGTGTAATTTCATGGAATAGCACCTTATTCACATTTTTCCTAAAGTAACTAAGATTGGGAATTTAATAAAACATTTAGTTACTTTATAATATTCATCATACTTTGAATGAGAATTAATAAGTCCTTGTCTTACCCGTTCGGCTAACGACCCTCCACCGATCAAGCAAGCGGTGGGTGAGAGTGGACACCCATTAAGTCACCATTTTATAGGCAACAACCTTATACCCACCTTATAGACCGGCTTCGTGAATGAGGCGTACTAGCGGTAAGACGACTTTGTTCTTATATATATATATATATATATATATATATATATATATATATATATATATATATATATATATATATATATATATATATATATATATATAATTATTAAATCATAATAATATAAGTATAAGGGTTGAATTTTAACTTTTAAAATTCTAGGGGTTGGAACTAAAGTTTTAACTTAACTTTACTTGTTCCAAAACTTGAGGGCAAGTTTTGTAAACTTTCAAAACTTTTCATATCTTGTAACTTATGAGTTTAATAGAGTAATAAAATGAGGACTTTTAATTTTTCCTAACTCTTGTGTTCTTTTAATGGTTTTTTTTAATCCAAGAGACTTTTGGTTTTCCATAACTTGAGGACAAGTTATGGACTCCATTAAAACACATTATGATCATGAATTAATCTACCACATAGGTTACAAATAATTCCTATGATCATCTAAACATCATAAGAACAAGAATATGAGTATGAACACTTTCAAGAATCAAAATCACATTAAACTTTGTAATTTTGATAACTAGTTGTTGTAAATGAATTAGCAAAAACATTACACTAGCTAAAACAAGTTTTCAAGTACCAAAACAGTTTAGGGTAATGTTTCTAATCCATTTCCAGCAACTAAAGTCGAAATTCTGCACTCTGTCGACCCTACTCGCCGAGTGCATAAACCTACTCGCCGAGTAGGTTGAAGATACACATGAACTCGACGAGTCCTCCCCATGGACTCGCCGAGTCCATCAGTCAGACAGCAAGATTTTCGACTTTCTTCAACTTTTAAGCACAAATAACAAACAAAAAAACTAGTCTCTGATACCACTGATGGGTTTTGAGCATTCTAACACTTCCTAAGTGTACATGCAACCCTAATAACCTTGGATCTATGTTTGTCTAATTATCATGCAAAGTTGAATTCCAAGGTTATATTCCTATCTAGCATACATGGGGAACAATTTTAACTTGAATCATAGATAGAATAACTTACCTTGTTGTTGCTTGTGTTCCTTTGAAACCTTGTGAGCCTAGCACCCCAAGTGTGATGCCTCAAATGCTTCACACAACACCAAATGCTCTTGGAAAGACTCTTGAGATAACACACACTTCTCAAAATCGGCCAAGCCCTCTTGTTTCTTAGTGTTCAACTTGTGTGTCCAATTTTGTGGAGAATGGGACTCTTATATAGTGTTGACACATCTAGGGTTACACCATGTAAACCCTAATGTGTCAAGACTCTTCATTTCCATGACCCATGGGTTTGTAACTCCCATGGAGCATCCTATGGGTAGAACCCAACTTGATAATCCATGGAGCCTCTTAGCCCACTATATAAGATATAGATGATTTACATAATCAACCCATATATTTAATTAGTTATCCTTTGATCACTTAATTAATTCCAAATTAATTCTTTGATCAAACTAATCAAATAATATTATTAATATATTAGAACTTATAATATATTAATAATCTCCAAGTGTTATTTCTCTCATTTAGTCTATCCAATTACATGGTGCCATCCAACCCAAATGGACCATGCCGGGTCGGGTCAAGTACAAGCCCGAAATAGTTATGGACTTAGACACCTTATCCAACAATTATCACCAAGAAATACACAATAGCTTGAAGTGGATCGCCACAACACGGGGCACCCGCTACAGTCGACATCTGAGTAAGAACGAAGATCAGACGTCGGAGAAACATGAAGTTGTAGACCGTGGTCCAAGGTACCTCTGATATAGCATAAAATACGCTTGAGGGCATGTAGGTGAGGCTCCCGTAGGTCATGCATGAAGAGGCAGATCTGCTGAACAGCGAAGGCAATGTCCGACCGAGTAAAAGTAAGGTACTAAAGAGCACCAGCCATACTGCGAAATAGATAGGGGTCAGACACTAAAGGACCTGTAGCATCCAACTTATGTTTGGTTTCGGCTGGTGTGCGTGCAAGATTACACTTACTCATATGGTCCCTGTCAAGAATTTCAGATGCATATTTCTGTTGTGAGAGAAAGAGACCCTGAGACGATCGGGTGACGGAAATGCCGAGAAAGTAGTTAAGAGCACCAAGATCAGTCATGGAAAATTCGCGTCTGAGGTGAGATATGACGGACTCTAGCAGAGACATAGATGAAGCTGTCAAGACAATCTCATCAACATATAGTAATAAATAGGTTGTATCGGCTCCATGATGGTAAATAAATAGGGAGGTATCCATGAGACTGTGGTGAAAAGCCATTCGATGAGCCTGTTGAGCGAATCGTTGATACCAGGCTCCCGGGGCTTGTTTAAGACCGTATAATGAGCGCTGAAGATGGCATACATAATCCGGATACCGAGGGTCCCGAAATCCTAGTGGCTGATGCATATAAACGGTCTCGTGAAGATGGCCGTGAAGAAATGCATTCTTCACATCAAGCTGATGAATAGGCCAATGCCTGGAAATAGCCAAACTGAGAACAGTAGGGATAGTAGCCGGTTTGACAACCGGGTTGAAAGTCTCATCACAATCGACTCCCTGTTGTTGACTGCGACCGTTTGCAACTAATCGCGCTTTATAGCGAGATAAAGAACCATCAGCATTAAACTTCTGTTTGAATAGCCACATAAAATGAACCACATTTACCCTTGGCGTACGTGGTACAAGGACCCAAGTACCATTTGTAATAAGAGCATTGTATTCCTCGTTCATTGCTTTATGCCAATTTGGATCTTTCAAAGCCTGCATATATGACCGAGGGACAAATGAGAGAGATGAGGAATGGAGATTGAGGCGATCAATAGGTTTCACAATGCCACTTCTAGATCTGGTGTGCATCTGATGGGTCGGAGGAGGAGGGGGGTCGACCTGAGTGGATGGTGGAGGACTAAGAGGTGGGAAAGTAGGTCCATCATCAGAAAAATGAGGAGAAGAAGGGGTGTTAATGGTAGAAGTGGTGGTGGATCGAATAATTGGAGTAGGAGGGGAGTTTAAGATTTGACGAAGGTTGGGAGAGATATCGGAGTCAGATAACTAATCATAGGAAGGAGGTCCAGTGGGGGTAACCGAGCCATACGGAAAAATGGACTCGTCGAAGGTGACATGATGAGAGAGAATGATCTTTCTAGAGCATAGATCAAAATAGCAGAAACCACGATGAAGAGTGGGGTAGCCAAGGAAAATACAAGGAGTGGAGCGGGGTTCGAGTTTATGAATGCTGTGAAGACAAGCGAAACACAAGCAGCCGAACACACGTAACTGGTCATAAGTGGGATGGCTCTTAAAAAGGCGGTAGTGAGGAGTGTCATTATAAATAGAGACAGGAGGGAGAATGTTGAGTAAGTGGGCTGCCATATGGAGGGCCTCGGGCCAAAAAGGAGGAGGAAGATGAGAATGAAAGAGAAGGGTTCGCATCATGTTATTGTTGGGTTTTGAGCATTCTAACACTCCTAAGTGTACATGCAACCCTAAATACCTTGGATCTATGTTTTCTCTATTATACATGGAAATATGAATATTCCAAGGTATTATCCTAACTAGCATACAAAACATTGATTCATATGGAATAATATAAGTTAGAAGACATACCTTTTGATGTAGCTTGATTCCATGGAGCTTAAGAGCCTAGTGCCCCAAGTGTGACACCTTAAATGGTTCATACAACACCAAATACACTTAGAATAACTTGAGAGAAATGAGACACTTCATGAAATCAGCTAGCCCTCACCATTCCTTCATAGTGTTCCAATTTTTGGGAAGAATAAGATGCTTATATAGTGTGTCACAATTAGGGTTACACCATGTAAACCCTAATTGTCATGGACTTTCATTTCCATGATCCATGGGTACAAAAACACCATGAAGCATCCATGGAGCATCCTATGAGTTTTAGCCCAACTTGATAATCCATGGAGCATTAGCCCACTATACAAGTATGGATTATTTACACAATCAACCCATATATTTAATTAGTCTTCTTCTGATCACTTAATTAATTTCAAATTAATTCTTGATCAATACTAATTAAATAATTATTAGAACTTATAATATATTAATATACCTTAAGTGTTATTTATCTCATTTTAGTCTATCCAAATGCATAATGCCATGCAACCCAAATGGACCATGCCAATCGGGTCAAATACATACCAAATATAGTTATGGACTTAGATACTAATCCAGCAGTTATTGATTGTGCGAATCATACATTCTGATCGATTATTTTGTTGAGAGGTGTGAGCATGAAAAATGAAAGATAATGCCACGAGAGGCGAGGTGATCATGAAAAAATTTATTATTGTACTCCCCCCCCCCCCCCTCATTATCAAATTGCAATTGCTTGATGGTACCCTTAAATTGAGTGTGTATTATGTTAGAGAGATGCAAAATTTTTTGAAATACTTCAAATTTATGTTTTAGAGGGTAAACCCAAAGGTAATGTGTATAATGATCAAGAAACAAGACATAATATTTCAAACCACCATTACTAGATATAGGAGATGTCTAAACATCAGAATGTATAATCTCAAAGGGTGCAGAAATAGTAGTATCAGACAAAGCAACGGGAAGTCTAGTGTGTTTTCCAAGTTGACAAGCTTGGCAAGATACATTATTTTTAGGTAAATGAAAAGAAATAGAACTACTAGAAAATAGTTGCTTCAAGACTTGATTGTCGGGATGACCAAGTCGTTGATGCCAAATGGTGGCTGAAGTAGAGATGAAAGCATGACTGGTGGAGCTGGTGACAGGATAGAGAGGGACTGAGCTATTACAGCAAACGAGAGGACGACGAGTCTGGTCAAGAACAGTAAAACCGTAAGGATCGAAATCAATAGAACAATTGTTGTGAGTAGTAAATTTACGAACATATATGAGGTTTTCAATAATATTGGGCGTAATAAGGGCATTCTCTAAATGAAGGGTACAATAAATATTCGGAATAGGAAAAATAGAGTGTCCCAAGGTCACAACATGTATTGTAGAACCGTTACCGACATAAAGAGAACGTGAAGAATGATTATTAGAGACGGATTTAAGTATACCTGGATTGGCGTGAACATGATCGGTTGCTCTCGTGTCCATAACCCAACCACCGTTTCCCGAATCATTTAAAGACATGGTGTTAAACAAATTTGGGAGAGATGTGGGTTGATCATTACCGAGCCAGGCCCACGGTGGCTGATTTTGGCTAGCATATTGGATGTGGGCTTGAGGTGTTGAGGGCCTGTGGCCGAGAAGACCTAGGCCGCTGGAAGTGGAACGGCTGTTATGTTGGTTTGGGAAATAAGCTGGGTGAGAAATCTGTGGAGTAAAGGCCTAATTTTGTTGTTGGGTCGGACCAGATGGGGTCCATATTGATGGAAAAGGATGAGGCGCAGGATAATAAACCCACCCAGGTGGTGTATGGCACGATCGCTGACCAGAGGTGGTTTGACCGGGAAAATGCTACTGGCGAAGCTGGTTGTTATGACCTCCACTGCAACGGGAATTGTTTCCCCGGTAGGATTTACCCTCCATGGGTCGACGGCGAAGAAGGGTCAGCAATATGGAGCAGAAAAGGGGAAGAGGGGTGATTGTTGTGCGATGGGAGAGTGACGCGGTGGCTGTTCAATCTCGATTCTTCAACCAGGAGGATAGATTGCATCTCAGAAAACGAGGGAAGAGGTTTGGAGAAGCGGAGGATGCTGGCAACACTTTCAAACTTGTTTGGAAGTCCATTTAATGCATGAAGTACAACACTACGATCCTTGACTTTTTCACCGAGGCCTTCAAGCCTATCAGTAATCTTCTTTATCTTTCCACAATAATCGTGAATGGTTAAGTCTCCTAAGGTTATATTTCTGAGTTCATCTTCTAGTTGCATAGACACCGACTCTTTATCATCATAGAAAAGGGATTGTAGGTTCAAGAAAATTCTGCAGGCAGTGGCATTGATGGAGTAGGTAGATGTAATAAGTTTTTGTGAGATAGAACTGAAGAGCCATAGTTTAACAATATTGTCGAGTTCCTTCCACTCCTGGTCCATAGGAGGTGTATTGGGGGGGGGGGTCATGTGTATCATCAATATGGTCAACAACCCCATAAGCAATGTAGTGTGCATTGAAAAGGTTACTCCATAGGTCGTAATTGCGGGTAGAGAGATCAAGGATGAGTGAGACATAAATTTTGATGTTAGTGATGCCATATGCCTTGTGGGTAGGTTTTGTAGAGGATTTTTTGTCGCCTGTCATAGAGAGGAAGAAGGAAGCAACAGCAAACATGGGAAGAAGTGGAGAAAGTCGAGAGAAGAGGAGATTGATTTCGGAGCAGGATCGGCTAGGGTTAGTGGTAAGGCTTGATACCATGATAATCTATAAAATCCCTTACGTATGACTTCATTAAAGAGAGTATAAATACATAAGGCTACATGGTCCAAATACATACAATGGGCTAAACAATACAAGCCTAAATATAACAATACTAAAGTATCTCGTCTAAAACTCCACACGTCTACATGTGCTGAGTTAAAATTCTGCACTAGGAGCCATCGATTTTGATTTTTTAGTATCTGCGACGTCCTCTCCGATTCATCTCTACCTGCTCTATATGCTACATACTTTGTCCGGTTTCCGTTGAACCCCGCTTCCTTGATTTTGTGTCTTACGTCTTTGTCTACTTCTGGCAACAAAAAGAGACAAAATAGGAGGCAACACTGCAAACAAGAAAAAAGAATTCGTGCTTCTGTCTCCCTTGCTAATTAGGGCTCCACTAATAGCATACAAAGAAGCAAAAGGCACAAATTTGGATTCTATATCCTTGCTTTCGATGGCATCCTAAACATCATCCAGATAGTAATTACCTCCTTGCCTTCGATAGTTTTCTTTCGAAGGTCTGTTTGTTAAAAAATTCATTTTTATCTTATGTAAATTAGTTCAATAATTTTTTATTCCACATACCAGGTGGCAAATACCTAGAAATATTTATGCCATTAACGATACCTTCTCAGCAGAGGCTGTTGAATGAGATGGAAAGTCATGACCTTAGGGTTAAATGTTGAAATGTTTGTCCGCCATGTGTTTGTTAAATGTTTTCACTCAACTTTTTAAAGTTTATATGTTCTATCATCCATTTCTTTCTGACTGAAAGTGATCATCCACTGGGATTGGGACTTGGGTTCTCTTCCAGATGATGGCAGATAGGAAGATAAAAGCTCCAACAATGCATTTGATGCAAGTATTAATAGTGGTGTAACTTGGTTTGATGCAGTTTAGGTTTAGGGATCAAGGGTGACATGCAATGATTGTTATAATTTTCTTCACCTTTTTGTCAAATTTATCTCACTATGATATCATTATGGTTTATCGCTTATAGTGGCAACCCACCAACCAAGAAACAGATTAAGGATCCTGAAGAGCAACACATTTGATATGGCAGATAGGAAGATAAAAGCTCCAACAACACATTTGATGCAAGTATTAATAGTGATGTAACTTGGTTCGATGTAGTTTAGGTTTATGGATCAAGGGTGACATGCAATGATTGTTATAATTTGCTTCACATTGTTGTCAAATTTATCTCAATATGATTTCATTCTGGTTTATCGCTTGTAGTGGCAACCCACCAACCAAGAAACATATTAAGGATTCTGAAGAACAACGTGAAGGCATTGAAGTTTTGTAATGTTGAACATGGATATATAAGTTTCTTTTCTTTTAGTCGAATCAAGCTTCATGTTCTTATTTGAAAACGAATTTACAACTGATTGAATACAGATTCAGATAGTGATTTTCTAAAGTTTCTATATTCTTATTTATTAATTATTCAGATAAATACACTTCGAGGCATTCAATGGATCTACATTTAAAGGTAGAAAAATATCTAGAAAATATAGAGAACAATAAACTTTATTTTGTAATGGTCATGTTTAGAAGAGTAAAAAGGGCGATTCCAAAGAATGTTATTTTTGGTTTTCATTGTTTTGATTTATAAATTCAAAGATATGTTGGTTTTGCTTAAAACATGAATCCTCAGTTTTCATATAAAGGGGGAGCTACCATATTAAAATAAAAGCAACAATGTATAGTTAATGCTCAAATTCTTATCATAGAAAGAGAGTTGATAGATTTCAAATATATCTTTTAAAAATTATAACATGTTTATTTTTTAAAATTATAACATGCTTTTATAGTCGAATATTTTTTAAAAATTATATAAAAAACAGAATACAAAATCATAACATGTTTTGGCCACTTTTTAGTCTGTGGGTATAGCTAATCTTACCTATTTATTGTTTAATTTTTTTTAATAAATTATTGTTTAAAGCTTATAAAGATCTGATTGCCTGGATTCGACTTTCCGAAAATCCATTTTTAAGGTTAGTATCATTTTTACTAGCTTGATTTGCACAAAATGGCAACATACTTTACTCAATAATCAATATTTATCCTTTATAGTTTCGTATTTAAATCAATGATATGATCAAAAGAGCTTTAAAAGGGAGCAATGATGATTTTTTTCATTTTGAAATGCTCAGGAAGGTAAAATTGTTAAATTTTTAAAAATACAATGTCCTGAAATGAATAAAGGAAACTAAGATAATATAATAACCAAATAAATGAAAGTACATTGCTAATTTATGAACGAACCTTCATATGGATATCTCTCTCATCTATCTCATATGGATATCTCTCTCATCTATCTCATTATTTTGATGAAAGTACAAAGGAAACTAAGATAATATAATAACCAAATAAATGAAAGTACATTGCTAATTTATGAACGAACCTTCATATGGATATCTCTCTCATCTATCTCATTATTTTGATGAATTTACTGTAGATATTAACGTGTAACCAACTGGAAATTTGAGCAGATTTCCTTTTCGGTATTTTAACTGTTGCTAACACATGATCTAACAAAATGCATCCATTTATAAAGTCAAAGATCTTATAGAATTTATAGTGGGAGTTTAATTTTAATCCAAAAGTTGAAGATATCAAAATTTAATATATGGAGTTTCTTTTGTTTGAAAAATACATTTAGATATAGCATTGTACTTTCATATATACGAGAAAAAAAAAACAAAAGCTTAAAGGAATTAGATAAGGTTTGTATGTGGCATTATTGTATATTGTTGGTTTGCAAATTCTTCAATTAAGGTATATTCACATGAAGATATTGTTTTACATTTTTACATCTAGTTGTCGTCTTTGGTGATCAGGCCAAAGGCAAGACAAAGAAGCTTATTTAGTGTGGAAAATGGCATTCTTACCCCAATTTGAAGATACATACCGCTATTGTTCTCAATGATAGCAACATACTTCTTTAACAAAAAATAGCAACATGTTTTTTTATAATATTGTGGGTTCTAATAAGGAAGTGTGAGTAGGCTGCCATTATTAGTAACAAATTCTAAGTATGTTGGTATTATAGGTTAGTTATACACCAGAGTTGGTTTAATCCTTCTACCCCTTTCTTGATGCTAAGTCACCCTCTTTCGTTCTTTCTTTCTTTCTTCCACCACTGCTCACATGTAAGTTTTGCTAATGTTTGAGTTCATCATGAGAACGATGAATTGGATTTTTGAATACTCGTTTGTATATGAAAGCAGCTGTTTAATACCTATACTCCCCTTTATATCTTGATATGATTTATTGAATATGTTTGATTGGTTTATACAATCATTTTCCTGGAGACTAGGTTTAAAAACTTTCATTTACTCTCCATTTTATTCGTTTGCTTATTAATCACACATTTAGTTTATAGAATATAAATTTTATTTTTATGATCTTACCTGTTATCAGAATATACATTAATTATTGGTTTGGCCTTTTGTGTGATCCCAAAGACCTATAGTTTCCTTTTGGTTTGTAACTCTTTTAGGGGGTTGGAATTCAAATGAATGCATCTGCGGTAGCCGGTGCAAATCGGAATGCGAGGGTAAATGGAATCAAGAAGTGTTGATTTGTCCGTTCCAAATTGTATATATTTTCAAAGTACAATATGGTTATTGGAAAAATTGGAAGCAAACTCATTTTTCTTGTATTTACACTAGTTAGTAATTCAATATCCTTTATTTAATCACTTCAAAGATAAATAATAAATGTATAAGTAAAACATAATTTATGAGTTTTTGTATTATTATAAACGTATTTTATTGGAAGCCTTTGGCCTAATATTATCAGTAGTTGACGAATAGATGTTCATTACACAAAGATTGAGGATTCAAGTATCGTTGTTGACGAAATATATAGATTTATGAGTAAAATAACCTCTATGTATATAAGACGTTCACGAAATAATTAAAAAATTACTTGAAATAAGTGCATGTCACATTTTAAAAAAATCCAAAATAGACAAAGTCCTATTTTTATCGGGTGACAAACTTATAGCAAAACCATTTCAAAACTAAGAGAACCTAATAAAATATATTTCTATGATGTATTTCATATTAATTTAATTATCGTTTTAAAGAACCTGTGACTAAACAACAAACAATGATTTTATCTTTAAAAAAGTATCATTTATATGTGGTTGTACTCGAATAAAAACTACAATCACATAGATACTTTTAATTACCATACATGTAATACGATTGTATATATATATTTTTTTGTTAATGTTTGTTCCCATATTCATTGTGGATGACAAACCCTAATATCTTGAATTATCATATAAAGATTTGTTTGAAACATTTCAGAACAATAATTATTGTCATAAAATGATAGTACTTTATGCAAGAAGGTAATGTATATATGAATGTGCTTCCATATTTAAGGTGTTGACCAAGTGATGGTTTGACAAAACTGGTGCAGCATGAACCTCCGGTCCTAGCCGGAGAAAATGTTTCAAAAAAAAAGCGTAGTCCAATGGAACTGTTCTGACCTTGCAAATGCATGCTGCCAAGGCCGCCCCAAAAACCTTTCGCTGCAATTTTTTTAGTGCCTTATTTCTGGCTTCCTACTAGGAGACAAATGCAACTAAAAGTGGGGTTCCTTCGTTTATAATGTTGTTAATCTTTATATATATATATATATATATATATATATATATATATATATATATATATATATATATATATATATATATATATATATATATATATATATATATATATATATATATATATATATATATATATATATATATATATATATATATATATATATATATATATATAGGGAAGAGTTATATGGAAAATGAATGATTAGGACAACACATATTTGAACCAATGAAAACATGACAACACATCACTACCACAATACATTACTTATGAAGAAAGAAATGGACACATGTCATTTGATTATTGGTTCCGGTAGATGTTGCCCTAGTTATTTGTTTTCTATAGAACTCATTCTCTCTCTCTCTCTCTCTCTCTCTCTCTCTCTATATATATATATATATATATATATATATATATATATATATACATATATATATATATATATATATATATATATATATATATATATATATATATAAAGTAGAGATGTTGAGATTCAACCTCAGTCACATATATTTCTCATTTGCCGTTTCTAACTCTCCAGCGTACCGGCAACAGCAACAGCAGAGTCTGATTAATCATAAATGATTATATGGCCGAGAGATATAATCATAAATATTTAATGCATTATTATATGTATCTGGCTAATCATAAATGATTATACATATATGTATGTTCACAGACTACGTAATTACGAATGACTATAATAGTTGATGTCAGAAGAGATAGTGGTAACTAAGGTGACAGTGGTATAAGTGACGAATGTGACAATAATATAAGTGACAGATGTGACAATGGTGGGGTCAGCTGGTGTCAGAGATTGTAGTAGTAATGGTGGCGGTGGCGGTTAGAGGTGGGGTTGGTAGCTGAGGAAAGATGAACAGACGCCCTATATAATCAATTATGATTAGAACAGATCGTTGGCGTTTAGAGCGGCAGATGTGAAATATATCGTTGAGGTTGAATCTTAAAATTTTATTTTATTTTTAATCTCAAGAGATGTTGAGATTCAACCTCAGCCACATATATCTCTCATTTGTCTTTCTAACTCTCCAGCGTATCGGTAACAGTAGATTATGCTTAATTATAAATGATTATATGACAGAGAGATATAATCATATATATTTTATGCATTATTATACGTATATGGCTAATCATAAATAATTCTACATATATGTATGTTCACAGATTGTATAATTATGAATGATTATAATAGTTGATGTCAGAAGAGGTAGTGCTAACTGAGGTGGTAGTGATATAAATGACGAATGTGACAATAGTATAAATGACAGAGGTGACAATGGTGGGGTCAGGGTGACAGAAGTTGTGGTAGTGGTGGTGGTGGTGGCGGTTGCAGAGGTGGAGTTGGTGGAAGAGGAAAGAGGAATGGACACGCTATAAAATAATTTTTAATTAGAACAAGTCTGTCATGCTGGTACGTTAGAGGTTAGAGCGGCAGATGTGAAATATATCGTTGAGGTTGAATCTTAAGATTTTATGTTATTTTTAATCTCAACGAACACACACACACACTCTCTCTCTCTCTCTCTCTCTCTCTCTCTCTCTCTCTCTCTCTCTCTCTCTCTATATATATATATATATATATATATATATATATATATATATATATATACCTGAAAACACCCTCAAAATCATAAAAATATATAGTAATAAAAAATACGTTGAGATATTAGTTTTTTTTAGTTTAAAAACCTAAAAATACGTAGGTTTTTATGTCAATTTGTTGAAAAAAATAACAAAAAGAAAAGTTATTTTTTAAATTATTTTTTCAGCAATTTTGAATAATTAGGTTTATAGAGTCAAAAAAAATATTAAATATCTCAAAGAATATATATATATATATATATATATATATATATATATATATATATATATATATATATATATATATATATATATATATATATATATATATATATATATATATATATATGGACACACACGACGGTTCCATTGAGATTCCGAAAAAAATAAAAATCTTTAGACTCACACTGAAACATATATTTCTTATTTGTCGCTCTAACACTTCAACGTACCAGTGTAGAGGATAATATTTAGTCATAAATGATTATATGAGGGAAAGATATAAAAGTATATTATAAAAATTATGTTGAGATATTTTTTTTTTGTTTACAAACCTAAAAATATATAATAAAAAATACGTTGAAAAAAACTATAAATTCGTTGAAAGAAAATACATAAACCTATAAGCACCCTTATACCCATAGAAATATATAATAAAAAATACGTTGAGATATTAATTTCTTTAGTTTACAAACTTATAAATCGTAGGGTTTTATGCTTATTTAATGAAAAAAAAACTATAAAAAAACTTATTTTTTAAATTATTTTTACAGCAATTTTGATTAAAAAGTTTAAAATTTTAGGTTTATAAAGTCATATATATATATATATATATATATATATATATATATATATATATATATATATATATATATATATATATATACTAGCAGTGTACCCGCGCAAAGCGACGGGACACGTAATTTCTTTCGGTGATATGTTTCCTTTACACAAATGTTATGTTCCAAAAGAAAGTACATGTCGAAGACAATATAATGAAATTATGGTGTTATTTGTTACATGATACATCAAATAACCAATAAAAAGAAACCAGTCAAGACGGCACAAAATATGAAATATTTAAGTTGTTGAAACAAAAATAAGAGAATTATATAAGATTACATAAAATATGAAAATGTGTAATAACACATGATTGATTATACAGTATTAATCGTGCAATATTTCTTTATACACCGCATTTGCTATATAAACCCCATCACCTTTTGAATTTTCGTTAGGCTTCACTAATACGTTTGCATTGCAACATGAAACCCCTCTGGACAATGCAACATAAAGTTATCTATGCGAGAATACTTAGTCTGGAAGATAGATACCTACATTAGGAATTGTTTGTCCTGAGCTTTATTGATTGTCATTGCAAAGCCCAAGTGAATAAGAAATTGTTTCCTCTTCAGCTTGAATGGGAACATATCATCATCAAAGGGATATAAATGAATCTTAGGCAAAAATATCATTTTTCTAGCATGTTGACCAACAGCTATTTCTGCATCAATAACATTTTGCTGAAAGCTTTTGCATATTAATCAGGTGTCATTACACAACCCATTTGTTGGGTCAATATATGTAAATCGTCTAAATTTTCAAGCCGAGCATATAATGTATGCCAACTTTGTTTTGGTTCATTTAGTTGGAAAGTTATATTAACTTAATAATGCGTTTTTATCTCTTTTCAAATGATTACCTTTAATTATGTTGATATAATCTTATTCAAGTGTGTATAAAACCTGAATAAATAATGGATGAATGAATAAGAAACATATGTTATATCAACTATTGATCAATTTATGCCAATTAAGATGAGATGAGACTAAATATTTCATCCAAAAAGTTATAGAATTACAAAAAATAGGTTTAATTATTTTAGTTAATTTTGATGAATATTTTTCAAAATTAAAAAAACGCATAGGTAATAATTAAATTCCAGATATCTTTATAAAATAGAAAATAAACTTCGACTCCAAATAGAAAATAACCACTTGAGGCTTGAACAAAAACTATTTTTCTTTAGTCAAATATTTTGAAATTATTTTAATTAGTTTTGAAAAAAAAAATTAGTTTGTTTTTATTATTATTTGAAGTGTCTATAGTTGTAAGGATGAAACTTTATAATGATTTTTTAGAGTTCCTTTTACACAGACAAAAAAGTGGAACCACATATCACAATTGAGCTTTTATTATTTAAAGTGTCTATACATGTAAGGATGAAACTATAATGAATATTTTTGTTATTAGATTGTAACTATACTTGCATGCTCTTTTCAACATATTCAGGCTCGTGTGTATCAAGAAAGTAACCTCTAGCAACATACATGTATCTCTCAAACTCACAACCTAATGATCATATAGACTTTAATTTGAACCAATGGTGCAAAACACAATCTGCAATGGGAGCTAATCATTCAATCATAATATATCCTAGGGGTTGGCAATTTGTGAGTAAGCCAACCAAAGAAGCCAATCTTCTATGAGAAACTGTTGAAGCAAAGAACTGTCTGAAAACTATAAAATTCAGATCTGAATAAATGTAAACAACCATATAATCCCAGGAAACAAAAACTCAAAACCAAACTCATACCATATTGTCACTTGAATAGGACATGAAGGAATCATAGTCTCTATTGCTAGGTGCTAAAAGTTTTATAGTAGAATGAAAATAGAAGTAGGATGTTATAATAAACATATAAATGAAAGTATGTTGCCATTTCTTGCATTTTGCTCTTAAGATAAATTTAAGATCATGAGAAAAAGTATCAAACGAATGAGGTCAAACATTATTTAGGGGTGGAAGTAAGTAGATATGGAATAAACCTAAGAGGTTATTGGGGATTAAAGTCCATAGGCATGACATTTGATCCCCGCTTGAACAACCGAACCATAGTTTTGGAAGATTGTATGGTGAGTATCCAATGGGAGGATATTCGAACTATGATTTTTTAATCATTTTCAATCACAATACAAAGTCTATTAGAAAGTTTTCCCAAATAAGCTAAAAAAATAAAAACACAAATCAAAGATTAAGCTTCAAGGAACTACAATTGTTGATCATTTGCAAGGATAAGATATATTTTTTTAAAAGATACCGGATTCAAAAAAATCAGGTGAACTTTCGTTTCAACATAAACAATGACAGACCCAAATTTCAACATGTATATTGAAATCAGCACGAAAGGAAAAGTATAGGCCTGAGACATTTAAAAGCTAACATAAAATACAAAAGGTATAGATCTGATGTTGCACATCTGATTTATCCGGCATAAGTTGACTAATCAGATAACTCGAGAAAAATTGGATCCTAAACCATTTTGAAATAACATTTTAGGTACTTACCATTGTGGACGCATTTTAGGGGTGAAATTTTGAAATCAAAACTTGAAGGTTGGAGCTATGAAACCTGTAAATTGAAGCTTTATGAGGATCTCTTACCTGTTGTAAAGTCCAAATACTCTACTCCTACATTCATTTCACATCATACCATGTACACAACTTCATTTGACCACCATCTCTCCTACATTCGGATATTTACAACTCATTTTATACAACAGTTTTAATAATTAAATAAGCAATCAAACTTTTCTCTTGCCCTTACATTATCTTATTTCATCCATTTATCTTTTTATTTTGAGCTTAATACGAACCTTAACCTTGAAATGGTCTAAAAACCTTATTAACATAACGACAAAAAGAAATTATCAAAAGATGGACATCGATAGATCATTTATGGTCAGATCTGCAAAAAGAAATAAAGATCTTAACAACCACCTAAAAAGATTGTTAATACACATCATGTTAGTCAAGTAAGTTTTATAAAGAAAGAGCCCTTAGTTACATGTGTTCACAAAAACTTTCAAGTAAGATATGGGTGAATAAATCAGGAAAAGATAATGAAACAAAAAGATGAAGAAAGCTTCTGAAGCCATACCAGATGACTACATGGTTATTGGGTATTCCCAAACCCCTCATATGGCTTTTGGGTTGTCGTTCCTTTCCAAGCATTACCTAAATCATGAGAAAATAAAAAACATGAGCAAATAGATATGGTAATACATATAAGTTCGATCTAAATTAAAAAAAATATGAGAAAGGGAAAAAGGCTTACATAGAAAGGAGCAAAAAAAAACATACCCAAAATTGTTCTACAATGGAACACAAAACAAAAACTTATAAAATTGATGATAAATACAAATCAAAACAGGGAAAGCAAATGCAATGATAAAGATTGGAAAGGTAAAAAAAATCAAACCTAGTGGCTGATTTGACCCATTCCTACAATCTGGATTGAAATTCAAAATAATACAAGTTTTCATTTAGAGCTCGTAATAAGCAGGGGGAAAATTCAAACAAAACGAAGCACCATATTTTTCGTCCCTGTTCTTGTTCCTCTTCATGACTTCGATTTCATTCTTATAGCTCCATTCGTTTTCATTCCAACAGCTCCATTTGGTGTCAGCTAGAAACAATTGGAGTAATGGAGGTGAGTGATCGGTGGCTATTCGATGGTGGCGAGGAAAGAGATCCGGTGGCAGATGTAAGATGCCGATAGAGATGGTGGGCAGCTTATGATGGTGACTGGCGGTGAGGGTACGACTGATGGTTGGTGTTTTAGGGCTCGTAGAGGTTTAGGGAGACTTATATTTAGAGAAAGCCAAAATTAAGAGAAATATTTTCTGACAGATTAGTATTCAACATGCTCAATCTGGGAATAAGGAGGGCTAAGTCAAAAACCTCAGTTTGTTGCAAGAAATACTTCCAATGAGGCAAATTGATCAACATTGGGGTTAGATTGCAATGTTTTCTAAAATCAATTTAAAAACCCACCCATGTAGTTTGAAAAATAGTTATGCAATAGATCAATATAAGTTTCATATAAAAAATAAACCAAATCAAAACCGACCAAAGTTGTAGAAATTGATGAAAAATAAAAAAACACATATATAGATGGTTAGGGTTATCGGAAGTTAGTACCGGAAACCTACATTCCAGATATTATAAAAACGATTGTTCCGTTTATTCATTTATCCAAACCGGAGATTCAACACAGGTTACTGGAATACGAAACACATAAGAGGGTTAGGGTTAGAAATCATATAAAAGAAAGATAAAAGAACAAAATAAATGATACTGTACATTAACCTAATGGGAGGACGGTATGCGTAGTGGCTTGATGACGCTCTTGGGGAAAACTAATCCTCTTTTGTTCTGATGATGATCTTGATGTTTCAAACACTCACTGAAGAAATTTATTAATCCAAAAGGGTAAACATTTATTAGTCGTGGTCTGGTAGTATTAACAGAAGGTCGATCTAGGTTTCTTGGATCGAGAGAGGTGGGAGAAGAACACTGACATGATGGTGAATGATTTGATGGCGGTGGGCTTTATAGCAGGGAAGAGCAACAAAGGTACGTAGACTTCAAATTTGGAAAATGGAATCCAAATGCGACATTTAAGGATATTTGTAGAAGCCTATTGGGTTGAAATTTTGAATGCATCGGAATACCAATAGGAAATGGGAAGGAGTCAAAGTTGATCAGATTTTGGAGAATTATAAGGGTTTAAACGTAAGACTAAGTTATAAAATAATATTATTTTATTCATGATTGGTTATATTTTAAGCTTAAAGACTTGAACGTCTTAAAAAATATTATTATTATATTAAACTTATTTATAGAAATAGTGAGATTTCTTTTATAAGATAGTAAATATATATATATATATATATATATATATATATATATATATATATATATATATATATATATATATATATATAT